>NC_068331.1:15217374-15862374 GCF_000147395.1 Oryza glaberrima
AACGAAAAGTTCAAAAAGCACTAAACATGATTTTGGGCATATTGGAGTGTATTGGGTGCGTTCGTGGCAAAAACTCACTTCGCGACTCGCGCGGCGAACTTTTGTCAATTAATGCCGATATTGCACTCGTGGGTGCGATTTAATACCCGGAACGAAAAGTTCAAAAAGCACCTAAACATGATTTTTGGACATATTGGAGTGTATTGGGTGCGTTCGTGGCAAAACTCACTTCGCGACTCGCGCGGCGAACTTTTGTCAATTAATGCCGATATTGCCACTCGTGGGTGCGTTGTTTTTAACGGAACGAAAATTCAAAAAGCACCAAAACATGATTTTTGGACATATTGGAGTGTATTGGGTGCGTTCGTGGCAAAACTCACTTCGCGACTCGCGGGCGAACTTTTGTCATTTAATGCCGATATTGCCACTCGTGGGTGCGTTGTTTTTAACCGGAACGAAAAGTTCAAAAAGCACCAAAATGATTTTTTGGACATATTGGAGTGTATTGGGTGCGTTCGTGGCAAAAACTCACTTCGCGACTCGCGCGCGAACTTTTGTCAATTAATGCCGATATTGCCACTCGTGGGTGCGTTGTTTTATACCGGAACGAAAAGTTCAAAAAGCACCTAACATTATTTTTGGACATATTGGAGTGTATTGGGTGCGTTCGTGGCAAAAACTCACTTCGCGACTCGCGCGGCGAACTTTTGTCAATTAATGCCGATATTGCCACTCGTGGGTGCGTTGTTTTTAACCGGAACGAAAAGTTCAAAAAGCACCAAACATGATTTTTGGACATATTGGAGTGTATTGGTGCGTTCGTGGCAAAAACTCACTTCGCGACTCGCGCGGCGAACTTTTGTCAATTAATGCCGATATTGCCACTCGTGGGTGCGTTGTTTTTAACCGGAACGAAAAGTTCAAAAAGCACCAAATATGATTTTTGGACATATTGGAGTGTATTGGGTGCGTTCGTGGCAAAACTCACTTCGCGACTCGCGCGGCGAACTTTTGTCAATTAATGCCGATATTGCCACTCGTGGGTGCGATGTAATATACCGGAACGAAAAGTTCAAAAGCACCAAAACACATTTTTGGACATATTGGAGTGTATTGGTGCGTTCGTGGCAAAAACTCACTTCGCGACTCGCGCGGCGAACTTTTGTCAATTAATGCCGATATTGCCACTCGTGGGTGCGATGTAATATACCGGAACGAAAAAGTTCAAAAAGCACCAAACATGATTTTGGGACATATTGGAGTGTATTGGGTGCGTTCGTGGCAAAAACTCACTTCGCGACTCGCGCGGCGAACTTTTGTCAATTAATGCCGAGATTGCCACTCGTGGGTGCGTTGTTTTAAACCGGACGAAAAGTTCAAAAAGCACCAAAACATGATTTTTGGACATATTGGAGTGTATTGGGTGCGTTCGTGGCAAAAACTCACTTCGCGACTCGCGCGGCGACCTTTTGTCATTAATGCCGATATTGCCACTCGTGGGTGCGTTGTTTTTAACCGGAACGAAAAGTTCAAAAAGCACCAAAATATGAATTTTGGACATATTGGAGTGTATTGGGTGCGTTCGTGGCAAAAACTCACTTCGCGACTCGCGCGGCGAACTTTTCATTTAATGCCGATATTGCCACTCGTGGGTGCGTTGTTTAACCGGAACGAAAAGTTCAAAAAGCACCTAAACATGATTTTGGACATATTGGAGTGTATTGGGTGCGTTCGTGGCAAAAACTCACTTCGCGACTCGCGCGGCGAACTTTTGTCAATTAATGCCGATATTGCCACTCGTGGGTGCGTTGTTTTTAAACCGGAACGAAAACGTTCAAAAAGCACCAAAATATGATTTTTGGACATATTGGAGTGTATTGGGTGCGTTCGTGGCAAAAACTCACTTCGCGACTCGCGCGGCGAACTTTTGTCAATTAAATGCCGATATTGCCACTCGTGGTGCGATGTAATATACCGGAACAAAAAGTTCAAAAAGCACCAAACATGATTTTGGGACAGAATTGGAGTGTATTGTGCCGTTCGTGGCAAAACCATCACTATCGCTACTCGCGAGGCGAACTTTTGGTCAAGTTAATGCCGAGTATTGCCACATCAGTGGAGGGCGCTTGTAGTATAACCGAAACGAAAAAAAGTTCCAAAAAGCACACCAAAAACATGAATTTTTGGACATATTGGAAGTGTATTGGGTGCCGTTCGTCGGCAAAAACTCACTTCGCGATTCGCGCGGCGAACGTTTGTCCTATAATGCCGTATTAACTGTCCACCGTGGTGCGATTGTTATATACCGGAAATCGAAAGTTTCAAAAAGCACCTAAACATGAATGTTGGGACAGTATTGGAGTGTATTGGGTGCGTTCGTGGCAAAACGCACTTCGCGCGTCGCAGCAGGGCGAACTTTTGTCAATTAATGCCGATAGTGCCACTTAGTGGGTGCCGAAGGTAATATCCGGAAAATCAGAAAAGTTCAAAAGCACCTAAACATGAAATTTTGGACATATTGGAGTGTATTGGGTGCAGTTCGTGGCAAAAACTCACTTCGCGACTCGCGCGGGCGAACTTTTGTCATTAATGCCGAGAGTGCCACTCGTGGGTGCGTTGTTTTAGAACCGAACGAAAAAGTTCAAAAAGCACCAAAACATGATTTTGGACATATTGGAGTGTATTGGGGTGCGTTCGTAGCAAAAAAACTCACTTCGCGACTCGCGCGGCGAACGTTGTCATTAATGCCGATATTGCCACTCGTGGGTCGTTGTTTTAACCGGAACGAAAAAGTTCAAAAAAGCACCAAAATATATTTTTGGACATATTGGAGTGTATTGGGTGCGTTCGTGGCAAAAAACTCACTTCGCGACTCGCGCGGCGAACCTTTTGTCAATTATGCCGTATTGTCCACACTAAGTGGGTGCGATGTATATACCGGAATCGAAAAAGTTCAAAAAGCACCTAACAAACGGATTTTGGGACATATTGGAGTGTATTGGGTGCGTTCGTGGCAAAAACTCACTTCGCGACTCGCGCGCGAACTTTTGTCAATTAATGCCGATATTGTCACTCGTGGGTGCTATGTATTATACCGGAACGAAAACGTTCAAAAAGCACCAAAAATATGATTTTTGGACATATTGGAGTGAATTCGGTGCTGTTCGTGGCAAAAACTCACTTCGCGAGTCGCGCGGGCGAACTTTTGTCAATTAAATCCGATAGTGCCACTTCGTGGGTGCGATGTAATATACCGGAACCAAAAAAGTTCAAAAAGCACCAAAACATGATTTTTGAACATATTGGAGTGTATTTGGGTGCGTTCGTGGCAATAAACTCACTTCGCTACTCGCGCGGCGAACTTTTGTCAATTAATGCCGAGAATTGCCACTCGTCGGTGCTTTGTTTTTAACACGGAACGAAAAGTTCAAAAAGCACCTAAACATTAATTTTGGACATATTGGAGGTGTATTGGGGTGCGTTCGTGGCAAAAACTCCTTCGCGCTCCTTGCGCGGCAAACTTTTTTGTCGATTAAGCCGAGATTGCCACTCGTGGGTGCAGTTGTTTTTAACCGGAACGAAAAACGTTCAAAAAAGCACCAAAACATGATTTTTGGACATATTGGAGTGAATTCGGGTGCGTTCGTGGCAAAAACTCACTTCGCGAGTCGCGCGGCGACTTTTGTCAATTAAATGCCGGATAGTGCCACTCGTGGGTGCGATGTATATACCGGGAACAAAAAGTTCAAAAAGCCACCTAAAACATGAATTTTGGAACATATTGGAGTGTATTGGGTGCGTTCGTGGCAATAACTCACTTCGCGACTCGCGCGGCGAACTTTTGTCAATTAATGCTGAGATTGCCACTCGTCGGTGCGTTGTTTTTGACCCGAACGAAAAAGTTCAAAAAGCACCTAAAACATTAATTTTCGGACATATTGGAGTGTATTGGGTGCGTTCGTGGCAAAACTCACTTCGCGAGTCTTGCGCGGCAAACTTTTGTCAGATTAAAGCCGAAGAGTGCCACTCGTGGGTGCGATTGTAATTATACCGGAACGAAAAAGTTCAAAAAGCACCAAAACATGATTTTTGAACATATTGGAGTGTATTGGGTGCGTTCGTTGCAATAACTCACTTCGCGACTCGCGCGGCGAACTTTTGTCAATTAATGCCGAGATTGCCACTCGTCGGTGCTTTGTTTTTAACCGGAACGAAAAAGTTCAAAAGCACCTAAACATTAATTTTGGACATATTGGAGTGTATTGGGTGCGTTCGTGGCAAAAAACTCACTTCGCGACTTGCGCGGCGAACTTTTGTCGATTAATGCCGAGATTGCCATTCGTGGGTGCGTTGTTTTTAACCGGAATGAAAAAGTTCAAAAAGCACCAAAACATGATTTTTGGACATATTGGAGTGTATTGGGAGCGTTCGTAGCAAAAACTCACTTCGCGACTCGCGCGGCGAACTTTTGTCAATTAATGCCGATATTGCCACTCGTGGGTGCGTTGTTTTTAACCGGAACGAAAACGTTCAAAAATCACCAAAATATGATTTTTGGACATATTGGAGTGTATTGGGTGCGTTCGTGGCAAAAACTCACTTCGCGACTCGCGCGGCGACCTTTTGTCAATTAATGCCCGTATTGTCACACAAGGCTGCGATGTAATATACCGGAACGAAAAAGTTCAAAAAGCACTAAAACAGGATTTTGGGCATATTGGAGTGTATTGGGTGCGTTCGTGGCAAAAACTCACTTCGCGACTCGCGCGGCGAACTTTTGTCAATTAATGCCGATATTGTCACTCGTGGGTGCGTTGTTTTTAACCGGAACGAAAACGTTCAAAAAGCACCAAAATATGATTTTTGGACATATTGGAGTGAATTCGGTGCGTTCGTGGCAAAAACTCACTTCGCGAGTCGCGCGGCGAACTTTTGTCAATTAAATCCGATAGTGCCACTCGTGGGTGCGATGTAATATACCGGAACAAAAAAGTTCAAAAAGCACCAAAACATGATTTTTGAACATATTGGAGTGTATTGGGTGCGTTCGTGGCAATAACTCACTTCGCGACTCGCGCGGCGAACTTTTGTCAATTAATGCCGAGATTGCCACTCGTCGGTGCTTTGTTTTTTAACCGGAACGAAAAAGTTCAAAAAGCACCTAAACATTAATTTTGGACATATTGGAGTGTATTGGGTGCGTTCGTGGCAAAAACTCAATTCGCGACTTGCGCGGCAAACTTTTGTCGATTAAAGCCGAGATTGCCACTCGTGGGTGCGTTGTTTTTAACCGGAATGAAAAAGTTCAAAAAGCACCAAAACATGATTTTTGGACATATTGGAGTGTATTGGGTGCGTTCGTGGCAAAAACTCACTTCGCGACTCGCGCGGCGACCTTTTGTCAATTAATGCCGGTATTGCGACACGAGGGTGCGATGTAATATACGGGAACAAAAAGTTCAAAAAGCACCTAAACATGAATTTTGGACATATTGGAGTGTATTGGGTGCGTTCGTGGCAAAAACTCACTTCGCGACTCGCGGGGCGAACTTTTGTCAATTAATGCTGATATTGCCACTCGTGGGTGCGTTGTTTTTGACCCGAACGAAAAAGTTCAAAAAGCACCAAAACATGATTTTTCGACATATTGGAGTGTATTGGGTGCGTTCGTGGCAAAAACTCACTTCGCGAGTCGCGCGGCGAACTTTTGTCAATTAAAGCCGATAGTGCCACTCGTGGGTGCGATGTAATATACCGGAACAAAAAAGTTCAAAAAGCACCAAAACATGATTTTTGAACATATTGGAGTGTATTGGGTGCGTTCGTTGCAATAACTCACTTCGCGACTCGCGCGGCGAACTTTTGTCAATTAATGCCGAGATTGCCACTCGTCGGTGCTTTGTTTTTTAACCGGAACGAAAAAGTTCAAAAAGCACCTAAACATTAATTTTGGACATATTGGAGTGTATTGGGTGCGTTCGTGGCAAAAACTCACTTCGCGACTTGCGCGGCGAACTTTTGTCGATTAATGCCGAGATTGCCATTCGTGGGTGCGTTGTTTTTAACCGGAATGAAAAAGTTCAAAAAGCACCAAAACATGATTTTTGGACATATTGGAGTGTATTGGGAGCGTTCGTAGCAAAAACTCACTTCGCGACTCGCGCGGCGAACTTTTGTCAATTAATGCCGATATTGCCACTCGTGGGTGCGTTGTTTTTAACCGGAACGAAAACGTTCAAAAATCACCAAAATATGATTTTTGGACATATTGGAGTGTATTGGGTGCGTTCGTGGCAAAAACTCACTTCGCGACTCGCGCGGCGACCTTTTGTCAATTAATGCCCGTATTGTCACACAAGGCTGCGATGTAATATACCGGAACGAAAAAGTTCAAAAAGCACTAAAACAGGATTTTGGGCATATTGGAGTGTATTGGGTGCGTTCGTGGCAAAAACTCACTTCGCGACTCGCGCGGCGAACTTTTGTCAATTAATGCCGATATTGTCACTCGTGGGTGCGTTGTTTTTAACCGGAACGAAAACGTTCAAAAAGCACCAAAATATGATTTTTGGACATATTGGAGTGAATTCGGTGCGTTCGTGGCAAAAACTCACTTCGCGAGTCGCGCGGCGAACTTTTGTCAATTAATGCCGATAGTGCCACTCGTGGGTGCGATGTAATATACCGGAACAAAAAGTTCAAAAAGCACCAAAACATGATTTTTGGACATATTGGAGTGTATTGGGTGCGTTCGTGGCAAAAACTCACTTCGCGACTCGCGGGGCGAACTTTTGTCAATTAATGCCGAGATTGCCACTCGTGGGTGCGTTGTTTTTAACCGGAACGAAAAAGTTCAAAAAGCACGAAAACATGATTTTTGGACATATTGGAGTGTATTGGGTGCGTTCGTGGCAAAAACTCACTTCGCGACTCGCGGGGCGAACTTTTCATTTAATGCCGATATTGCCACTCGTGGGTGCGTTGTTTTCAACCGGAACGAAAATGTTCAAAAAGCACCAAAATATGATTTTTGGACATATATGAGTGTATTGGGAGCGTTCGTAGCAAAAACTCACTTCGCGACTCGCGCGGCGAACTTTTGTCAATTAATGCCGATATTACCACTCGTGGGTGCGTTGTTTTTAACCGGAACGAAAACGTTCAAAAAGCACCAAAATATGATTTTTGGACATATTGGAGTGTATTGGGAGCGTTCGTAGCAAAAACTCACTTCGCGACTCGCGCGGCGAACTTTTGTCAATTAATGCCGATATTGCCACTCGTGGGTGCGTTGTTTTAACCGGAACGAAAACGTTCAAAAATCACCAAAATATGATTTTTGGACATATTGGAGTGTATTGGGTGCGTTCGTGGCAAAAACTCACTTCGCGACTCGCGCGGCGACCTTTTGTCAATTAATGCCCGTATTGTCACACAAGGCTGCGATGTAATATACCGGAACGAAAAAGTTCAAAAAGCACTAAAACAGGATTTTGGGCATATTGGAGTGTATTGGGTGCGTTCGTGGCAAAAACTCACTTCGCGACTCGCGCGGCGAACTTTTGTCAATTAATGCCGATATTGTCACTCGTGGGTGCGTTGTTTTTAACCGGAACGAAAACGTTCAAAAAGCACCAAAATATGATTTTTGGACATATTGGAGTGAATTCGGTGCGTTCGTGGCAAAAACTCACTTCGCGAGTCGCGCGGCGAACTTTTGTCAATTAATGCCGATAGTGCCACTCGTGGGTGCGATGTAATATACCGGAACAAAAAAGTTCAAAAAGCACCAAAACATGATTTTTGGACATATTGGAGTGTATTGGGTGCGTTCGTGGCAAAAACTCACTTCGCGACTCGCGGGGCGAACTTTTGTCAATTAATGCCGAGATTGCCACTCGTGGGTGCGTTGTTTTTAACCGGAACGAAAAAGTTCAAAAAGCACGAAAACATGATTTTTGGACATATTGGAGTGTATTGGGTGCGTTCGTGGCAAAAACTCACTTCGCGACTCGCGGGGCGAACTTTTCATTTAATGCCGATATTGCCACTCGTGGGTGCGTTGTTTTCAACCGGAACGAAAATGTTCAAAAAGCACCAAAATATGATTTTTGGACATATTGGAGTGTATTGGGAGCGTTCGTAGCAAAAACTCACTTCGCGACTCGCGCGGCGAACTTTTGTCAATTAATGCCGATATTACCACTCGTGGGTGCGTTGTTTTTAACCGGAACGAAAACGTTCAAAAAGCACCAAAATATGATTTTTGGACATATTGGAGTGTATTGGGAGCGTTCGTAGCAAAAACTCACTTCGCGACTCGCGCGGCGAACTTTTGTCAATTAATGCCGATATTGCCACTCGTGGGTGCGTTGTTTTTAACCGGAACGAAAACGTTCAAAAATCACCAAAATATGATTTTTGGACATATTGGAGTGTATTGGGTGCGTTCGTGGCCAAAACTCACTTCGCGACTCGCGCGGCGACCTTTTGTCAATTAATGCCCGTATTGTCACACAAGGCTGCGATGTAATATACCGGAACGAAAAAGTTCAAAAAGCACTAAAACATGATTTTGGGCATATTGGAGTGTATTGGGTGCGTTCGTGGCAAAAACTCACTTCGCGAGTCGCGCGGCGAACTTTTGTCAATTAATGCCGATATTAACAGTCGTGGGTGCGATGTAATATACCGGAATCGAAAAGTTCAAAAAGCACCTAAACATTAATTTTGGACATATTGGAGTGTATTGGGTGCGTTCGTGGCAAAAACTCACTTCGCGACTCGCGCGGCGAACTTTTGTCGATTAATGCCGAGATTGCCACTCGTGGGTGCGTTGTTTTTAACAGGAACGAAAAATATCAAAAAGCACCAAAACATGATTTTTGGACGTATTGGAGTGTATTGGGTGCGTTCGTGGCAAAAAAGCACTTCGCGACTCGCGGGGCGAACTTTTCATTTAATGCCGATATTGCCACTCGTGGGTGCGTTGTCTTTAACCGGAACGAAAATGTTCAAAAAGCACCAAAATATGATTTTTTGGACATATTGGAGTGTATTGGGTGCGTTCGTGGCAAAAACTCACTTCGCGAGTCGCGCGCGAACTTTTGTCAATTAATGCCGATATTAACAGTCGTGGGTGCGATGTAATATACCGGAATCGAAAAGTTCAAAAAGCACCTAAACATTAATTTTGGACATATTGGAGTGTATTGGGTGCGTTCGTGGCAAAAACTCACTTCGCGACTCGCGCGGCGAACTTTTGTCGATTAATGCCGAGATTGCCACTCGTGGGTGCGTTGTTTTTAACCGGAACGAAAAAGATCAAAAAGCACCAAAACATGATTTTTGGACATATTGGAGTGTATTGGGTGCGTTCGTGGCAAAAAAGCACTTCGCGACTCGCGGGGCGAACTTTTCATTTAATGCCGATATTGCCACTCGTGGGTGCGTTGTCTTTAACCGGAACGAAAATGTTCAAAAAGCACCAAAATATGATTTTTTGGACATATTGGAGTGTATTGGGTGCGTTCGTGGCAAAAACTCACTTCGCGACTCCCACGGCGAACTTTTGTCAATTAATGCCGATATTGCCACTCGTGGGTGCCATGTAATATACCGGAATCGAAAAGTTCAAAAAGCACCAAAACACGATTTTTGGACATATTGGAGTGAATTGGGTGCGTTCGTGGCAAAAACTCACTTCGCGAGTCGCGCGGCGAACTTTTGTCAATTAATGCCGATAGTGCCACTCGTGGGTGCGATGTAATATACCGGAACAAAAAAGTTCAAAAAGCACCAAAACATGATTTTTGGACATATTGGAGTGTATTGGGTGCGTTCGTGGCAAAAACTCACTTCGCGAGTCGCGCGGCGAACTTTTGTCAATTAATGCCGATATTAACAGTCGTGGGTGCGATGTAATATACCAGAATCGAAAATTTCAAAAAGCACCTAAACATTAATTTTGGACATATTGGAGTGTATTGGGTGCGTTCGTGGCAAAAACTCACTTCGCGACTCGCGCGGCGAACTTTTGTCGATTAATGCCGAGATTGCCACTCGTGGGTGCGTTGTTTTTAACCGGTACGAAAAAGATCAAAAAGCACCAAAACATGATTTTTGGACATATTGGAGTGTATTGGGTGCGTTCGTGGCAAAAAAGCACTTCGCGACTCGCGGGGCGAACTTTTCATTTAATGCCGATATTGCCACTCGTGGGTGCGTTGTCTTTAACCGGAACGAAAATGTTCAAAAAGCACCAAAATATGATTTTTTGGACATATTGGAGTGTATTGGGTGCGTTCGTGGCAAAAACTCACTTCGCGACTCCCACGGCGAACTTTTGTCAATTAATGCCGATATTGCCACTCGTGGGTGCCATGTAATATACCGGAATCGAAAAGTTCAAAAAGCACCAAAACACGATTTTTGGACATATTGGAGTGAATTGGGTGCGTTCGTGGCAAAAACTCACTTCGCGAGTCGCGCGGCGAACTTTTGTCAATTAATGCCGATAGTGCCACTCGTGGGTGCGATGTAATATACCGGAACAAAAAAGTTCAAAAAGCACCAAAACATGATTTTTGGACATATTGGAGTGTATTGGGTGCGTTCGTGGCAAAAACTCACTTCGCGACTCGCGCGGCAAACTTTTGTCAATTAATGCCGAGATTGCCACTCGTGGGTGCTTTGTTTTTAACGGGAACGAAAAAGTTCAAAAAGCACCAAAACATGATTTTTGGACATATTGGAGTGTATTGGGTGCGTTCGTGGCAAAAACTCACTTCGCGACTCGCGCGGCGACCTTTTGTCAATTAATGCCGATATTGCCACTCGTGGGTGCGTTGTTTTTAACCGGAACGAAAACGTTCAAAAAGCACCAAAATATGAATTTTGGACATATTGGAGTGTATTGGGTGCGTTCGTGGCAAAAACTCACTTCGCGACTCGCGCGGCGAACTTTTCATTTAATGCCGATATTGCCACTCGTGGGTGCGTTGTTTTCAACCGGAACGAAAATGTTCAAAAAGCACTAAAACAGGATTTTGGGCATATTGGAGTGTATTGGGTGCGTTCGTGGCAAAAACTCACTTCGCGACTCGCGCGGCGAACTTTTGTCAATTAATGCCGATATTGTCACTCGTGGGTGCGTTGTTTTTAACCGGAACGAAAACGTTCAAAAAGCACCAAAATATGATTTTTGGACATATTGGAGTGAATTCGGTGCGTTCGTGGCAAAAACTCACTTCGCGAGTCGCGCGGCGAACTTTTGTCAATTAAATCCGATAGTGCCACTCGTGGGTGCGATGTAATATACCGGAACAAAAAAGTTCAAAAAGCACCAAAACATGATTTTTGAACATATTGGAGTGTATTGGGTGCGTTCGTGGCAATAACTCACTTCGCGACTCGCGCGGCGAACTTTTGTCAATTAATGCCGAGATTGCCACTCGTCGGTGCTTTGTTTTTTAACCGGAACGAAAAAGTTCAAAAAGCACCTAAACATTAATTTTGGACATATTGGAGTGTATTGGGTGCGTTCGTGGCAAAAACTCAATTCGCGACTTGCGCGGCAAACTTTTGTCGATTAAAGCCGAGATTGCCACTCGTGGGTGCGTTGTTTTTAACCGGAATGAAAAAGTTCAAAAAGCACCAAAACACGATTTTTGGACATATTGGAGTGTATTGGGTGCGTTCGTGGCAAAAACTCACTTCGCGTCTCGCGCGGCGACCTTTTGTCAATTAATGCCGGTATTGCGACACGAGGGTGCGATGTAATATACGGGAACAAAAAGTTCAAAAAGCACCTAAACATGAATTTTGGACATATTGGAGTGTATTGGGTGCGTTCGTGGCAAAAACTCACTTCGCGACTCGCGCGGCGAACTTTTCATTTAATGCCGATATTGCCACTCGTGGGTGCGTTGTTTTCAACCGGAACGAAAATGTTCAAAAAGCACCAAAATATGATTTTTGGACATATTGTAGAGTATTAGGAGCGTTCGTAGCAAAAACTCACTTCGCGACTCGCGCGGCGAACTTTTGTCAATTAATGCCGATATTGTCACTCGTGGGTGCGTTGTTTTTAACCGGAACGAAAACGTTCAAAAAGCACCAAAATATGATTTTTGGACATATTGGAGTGTATTGGGTGCGTTCGTGGCAAAAACTCACTTCGCGACTCGCGCGGCGACCTTTTGTCAATTAATGCCCGTATTGTCACACAAGGCTGCGATGTAATATACCGGAACGAAAAAGTTCAAAAAGCACTAAAACAGGATTTTGGGCATATTGGAGTGTATTGGGTGCGTTCGTGGCAAAAACTCACTTCGCGACTCGCGCGGCGAACTTTTGTCAATTAATGCCGATATTGTCACTCGTGGGTGCGTTGTTTTTAACCGGAACGAAAACGTTCAAAAAGCACCAAAATATGATTTTTGGACATATTGGAGTGAATTCGGTGCGTTCGTGGCAAAAACTCACTTCGCGAGTCGCGCGGCGAACTTTTGTCAATTAAATCCGATAGTGCCACTCGTGGGTGCGATGTAATATACCGGAACAAAAAAGTTCAAAAAGCACCAAAACATGATTTTTGAACATATTGGAGTGTATTGGGTGCGTTCGTGGCAATAACTCACTTCGCGACTCGCGCGGCGAACTTTTGTCAATTAATGCCGAGATTGCCACTCGTCGGTGCTTTGTTTTTTAACCGGAACGAAAAAGTTCAAAAAGCACCTAAACATTAATTTTGGACATATTGGAGTGTATTGGGTGCGTTCGTGGCAAAAACTCAATTCGCGACTTGCGCGGCAAACTTTTGTCGATTAAAGCCGAGATTGCCACTCGTGGGTGCGTTGTTTTTAACCGGAATGAAAAAGTTCAAAAAGCACCAAAACATGATTTTTGGACATATTGGAGTGTATTGGGTGCGTTCGTGGCAAAAACTCACTTCGCGTCTCGCGCGGCGACCTTTTGTCAATTAATGCCGGTATTGCGACACGAGGGTGCGATGTAATATACGGGAACAAAAAGTTCAAAAAGCACCTAAACATGAATTTTGGACATATTGGAGTGTATTGGGTGCGTTCGTGGCAAAAACTAACTTCGCGACTCGCGCGGCGAACTTTTCATTTAATGCCGATATTGCCACTCGTGGGTGCGTTGTTTTCAACCGGAACGAAAATGTTCAAAAAGCACCGAAATATGATTTTTGGACATATTGTAGAGTATTGGGAGCGTTCGTAGCAAAAACTCACTTCGCGACTCGCGCGGCGAACTTTTGTCAATTAATGCCGATATTGTCACTCGTGGGTGCGTTGTTTTTAACCGGAACGAAAACGTTCAAAAAGCACCAAAATATGATTTTTGGACATATTGGAGTGAATTCGGTGCGTTCGTGGCAAAAACTCACTTCGCGAGTCGCGCGGCGAACTTTTGTCAATTAAAGCCGATAGTGCTACTCGTGGGTGCGATGTAATATACCGGAACAAAAAAGTTCAAAAAGCACCAAAACATGATTTTTGAACATATTGGAGTGTATTGGGTGCGTTCGTGGCAATAACTCACTTCGCGACTCGCGCGGCGAACTTTTGTCAATTAATGCCGAGATTGCCACTCGTCGGTGCTTTGTTTTTTAACCGGAACGAAAAAGTTCAAAAAGCACCTAAACATTAATTTTGGACATATTGGAGTGTATTGGGTGCGGTCGTGGCAAAAACTCACTTCGCGACTTGCGCGGCGAACTTTTGTCGATTAAAGCCGAGATTGCCACTCGTGGGTGCGTTGTTTTTAACCGGAATGAAAAAGTTCAAAAAGCACCAAAACATGATTTTTGGACATATTGGAGTGTATTGGGTGCGTTCGTGGCAAAAACTCACTTCGCGACTCGCGCGGCGACCTTTTGTCAATTAATGCCGGTATTGCGACACGAGGGTGCGATGTAATATACGGGAACAAAAAGTTCAAAAAGCACCTAAACATGAATTTTGGACATATTGGAGTGTATTGGGTGCGTTCGTGGCAAAAACTCACTTCGCGACTCGCGGGGCGAACTTTTGTCAATTAATGCTGATATTGCCACTCGTGGGTGCGTTGTTTTTGACCCGAACGAAAAAGTTCAAAAAGCACCAAAACATGATTTTTCGACATATTGGAGTGTATTGGGTGCGTTCGTGGCAAAAACTCACTTCGCGAGTCGCGCGGCGAACTTTTGTCAATTAAAGCCGATAGTGCCACTCGTGGGTGCGATGTAATATACCGGAACAAAAAAGTTCAAAAAGCACCAAAACATGATTTTTGAACATATTGGAGTGTATTGGGTGCGTTCGTTGCAATAACTCACTTCGCGACTCGCGCGGCGAACTTTTGTCAATTAATGCCGAGATTGCCACTCGTCGGTGCTTTGTTTTTTAACCGGAACGAAAAAGTTCAAAAAGCACCTAAACATTAATTTTGGACATATTGGAGTGTATTGGGTGCGTTCGTGGCAAAAACTCACTTCGCGACTAGCGCGGCGAACTTTTGTCGATTAATGCCGAGATTGCCATTCGTGGGTGCGTTGTTTTTAACCGGAATGAAAAAGTTCAAAAAGCACCAAAACATGATTTTTGGACATATTGGAGTGTATTGGGAGCGTTCGTAGCAAAAACTCACTTCGCGACTCGCGCGGCGAACTTTTGTCAATTAATGCCGATATTGCCACTCGTGGGTGCGTTGTTTTTAACCGGAACGAAAACGTTCAAAAATCACCAAAATATGATTTTTGGACATATTGGAGTGTATTGGGTGCGTTCGTGGCAAAAACTTACTTCGCGACTCGCGCGGCGACCTTTTGTCAATTAATGCCCGTATTGTCACACAAGGCTGCGATGTAATATACCGGAACGAAAAAGTTCAAAAAGCACTAAAACAGGATTTTGGGCATATTGGAGTGTATTGGGTGCGTTCGTGGCAAAAACTCACTTCGCGACTCGCGCGGCGAACTTTTGTCAATTAATGCCGATATTGTCACTCGTGGGTGCGTTGTTTTTAACCGGAACGAAAACGTTCAAAAAGCACCAAAATATGATTTTTGGACATATTGGAGTGAATTCGGTGCGTTCGTGGCAAAAACTCACTTCGCGAGTCGCGCGGCGAACTTTTGTCAATTAATGCCGATAGTGCCACTCGTGGGTGCGATGTAATATACCGGAACAAAAAAGTTCAAAAAGCACCAAAACATGATTTTTGGACATATTGGAGTGTATTGGGTGCGTTCGTGGCAAAAACTCACTTCGCGACTCGCGGGGCGAACTTTTGTCAATTAATGCCGAGATTGCCACTCGTCGGTGCTTTGTTTTTTAACCGGAACGAAAAAGTTCAAAAAGCACCTAAACATTAATTTTGGACATATTGGAGTGTATTGGGTGCGTTCGTGGCAAAAACTCACTTCGCGACTTGCGCGGCGAACTTTTGTCGATTAATGCCGAGATTGCCACTCGTGGGTGCGTTGTTTTTAACCGGAACGAAAAAGTTCAAAAAGCACGAAAACATGATTTTTGGACATATTGGAGTGTATTGGGTGCGTTCGTGGCAAAAACTCACTTCGCGACTCGCGGGGCGAACTTTTCATTTAATGCCGATATTGCCACTCGTGGGTGCGTTGTTTTCAACCGGAACGAAATTGTTCAAAAAGCACCAAAATATGATTTTTGGACATATTGGAGTGTATTGGGAGCGTTCGTAGCAAAAACTCACTTCGCGACTCGCGCGGCGAACTTTTGTCAATTAATGCCGATATTACCACTCGTGGGTGCGTTGTTTTTAACCGGAACGAAAACGTTCAAAAAGCACCAAAATATGATTTTTGGACATATTGGAGTGTATTGGGAGCGTTCGTAGCAAAAACTCACTTCGCGACTCGCGCGGCGAACTTTTGTCAATTAATGCCGATATTGCCACTCGTGGGTGCGTTGTTTTTAACCGGAACGAAAACGTTCAAAAATCACCAAAATATGATTTTTGGACATATTGGAGTGTATTGGGTGCGTTCGTGGCCAAAACTCACTTCGCGACTCGCGCGGCGACCTTTTGTCAATTAATGCCCGTATTGTCACACAAGGCTGTGATGTAATATACCGGAACGAAAAAGTTCAAAAAGCACTAAAACATGATTTTGGGCATATTGGAGTGTATTGGGTGCGTTCGTGGCAAAAACTCACTTCGCGAGTCGCGCGGCGAACTTTTGTCAATTAATGCCGATATTAACAGTCGTGGGTGCGATGTAATATACCGGAATCGAAAAGTTCAAAAAGCACCTAAACATTAATTTTGGACATATTGGAGTGTATTGGGTGCGTTCGTGGCAAAAACTCACTTCGCGACTCGCGCGGCGAACTTTTGTCGATTAATGCCGCGATTGCCACTCGTGGGTGCGTTGTTTTTAACAGGAACGAAAAATATCAAAAAGCACCAAAACATGATTTTTGGACATATTGGAGTGTATTGGGTGCGTTCGTGGCAAAAAAGCACTTCGCGACTCGCGGGGCGAACTTTTCATTTAATGCCGATATTGCCACTCGTGGGTGCGTTGTCTTTAACCGGAACGAAAATGTTCAAAAAGCACCAAAATATGATTTTTTGGACATATTGGAGTGTATTGGGTGCGTTCGTGGCAAAAACTCACTTCGCGAGTCGCGCGCGAACTTTTGTCAATTAATGCCGATATTAACAGTCGTGGGTGCGATGTAATATACCGGAATCGAAAAGTTCAAAAAGCACCTAAACATTAATTTTGGACATATTGGAGTGTATTGGGTGCGTTCGTGGCAAAAACTCACTTCGCGACTCGCGCGGCGAACTTTTGTCGATTAATGCCGAGATTGCCACTCGTGGGTGCGTTGTTTTTAACCGGAACGAAAAAGATCAAAAAGCACCAAAACATGATTTTTGGACATATTGGAGTGTATTGGGTGCGTTCGTGGCAAAAAAGCACTTCGCGACTCGCGGGGCGAACTTTTCATTTAATGCCGATATTGCCACTCGTGGGTGCGTTGTCTTTAACCGGAACGAAAATGTTCAAAAAGCACCAAAATATGATTTTTTGGACATATTGGAGTGTATTGGGTGCGTTCGTGGCAAAAACTCACTTCGCGACTCCCACGGCGAACTTTTGTCAATTAATGCCGATATTGCCACTCGTGGGTGCCATGTAATATACCGGAATCGAAAAGTTCAAAAAGCACCAAAACACGATTTTTGGACATATTGGAGTGAATTGGGTGCGTTCGTGGCAAAAACTCACTTCGCGAGTCGCGCGGCGAACTTTTGTCAATTAATGCCGATAGTGCCACTCGTGGGTGCGATGTAATATACCGGAACAAAAAAGTTCAAAAAGCACCAAAACATGATTTTTGGACATATTGGAGTGTATTGGGTGCGTTCGTGGCAAAAACTCACTTCGCGAGTCGCGCGGCGAACTTTTGTCAATTAATGCCGATATTAACAGTCGTGGGTGCGATGTAATATACCGGAATCGAAAATTTCAAAAAGCACCTAAACATTAATTTTGGACATATTGGAGTGTATTGGGTGCGTTCGTGGCAAAAACTCACTTCGCGACTCGCGCGGCGAACTTTTGTCGATTAATGCCGAGATTGCCACTCGTGGGTGCGTTGTTTTTAACCGGTACGAAAAAGATCAAAAAGCACCAAAACATGATTTTTGGACATATTGGAGTGTATTGGGTGCGTTCGTGGCAAAAAAGCACTTCGCGACTCGCGGGGCGAACTTTTCATTTAATGCCGATATTGCCACTCGTGGGTGCGTTGTCTTTAACCGGAACGAAAATGTTCAAAAAGCACCAAAATATGGTTTTTTGGACATATTGGAGTGTATTGGGTGCGTTCGTGGCAAAAACTCACTTCGCGACTCCCACGGCGAACTTTTGTCAATTAATGCCGATATTGCCACTCGTGGGTGCCATGTAATATACCGGAATCGAAAAGTTCAAAAAGCACCAAAACACGATTTTTGGACATATTGGAGTGAATTGGGTGCGTTCGTGGCAAAAACTCACTTCGCGAGTCGCGCGGCGAACTTTTGTCAATTAATGCCGATAGTGCCACTCGTGGGTGCGATGTAATATACCGGAACAAAAAAGTTCAAAAAGCACCAAAACATGATTTTTGGACATATTGGAGTGTATTGGGTGCGTTCGTGGCAAAAACTCACTTCGCGACTCGCGCGGCAAACTTTTGTCAATTAATGCCGAGATTGCCACTCGTGGGTGCTTTGTTTTTAACGGGAACGAAAAAGTTCAAAAAGCACCAAAACATGATTTTTGGACATATTGGAGTGTATTGGGTGCGTTCGTGGCAAAAACTCACTTCGCGACTCGCGCGGCGACCTTTTGTCAATTAATGCCGATATTGCCACTCGTGGGTGCGTTGTTTTTAACCGGAACGAAAACGTTCAAAAATCACCAAAATATGAATTTTGGACATATTGGAGTGTATTGGGTGCGTTCGTGGCAAAAACTCACTTCGCGACTCGCGCGGCGAACTTTTCATTTAATGCCGATATTGCCACTCGTGGGTGCGTTGTTTTCAACCGGAACGAAAATGTTCAAAAAGCACTAAAACAGGATTTTGGGCATATTGGAGTGTATTGGGTGCGTTCGTGGCAAAAACTCACTTCGCGACTCGCGCGGCGAACTTTTGTCAATTAATGCCGATATTGTCACTCGTGGGTGCGTTGTTTTTAACCGGAACGAAAACGTTCAAAAAGCACCAAAATATGATTTTTGGACATATTGGAGTGAATTCGGTGCGTTCGTGGCAAAAACTCACTTCGCGAGTCGCGCGGCGAACTTTTGTCAATTAAATCCGATAGTGCCACTCGTGGGTGCGATGTAATATACCGGAACAAAAAAGTTCAAAAAGCACCAAAACATGATTTTTGAACATATTGGAGTGTATTGGGTGCGTTCGTGGCAATAACTCACTTCGCGACTCGCGCGGCGAACTTTTGTCAATTAATGCCGAGATTGCCACTCGTCGGTGCTTTGTTTTTTAACCGGAACGAAAAAGTTCAAAAAGCACCTAAACATTAATTTTGGACATATTGGAGTGTATTGGGTGCGTTCGTGACAAAAACTCAATTCGCGACTTGCGCGGCAAACTTTTGTCGATTAAAGCCGAGATTGCCACTCGTGGGTGCGTTGTTTTTAACCGGAATGAAAAAGTTCAAAAAGCACCAAAACATGATTTTTGGACATATTGGAGTGTATTGGGTGCGTTCGTGGCAAAAACTCACTTCGCGTCTCGCGCGGCGACCTTTTGTCAATTAATGCCGGTATTGCGACACGAGGGTGCGATGTAATATACGGGAACAAAAAGTTCAAAAAGCACCTAAACATGAATTTTGGACATATTGGAGTGTATTGGGTGCGTTCGTGGCAAAAACTCACTTCGCGACTCGCGCGGCGAACTTTTCATTTAATGCCGATATTGCCACTCGTGGGTGCGTTGTTTTCAACCGGAACGAAAATGTTCAAAAAGCACCAAAATATGATTTTTGGACATATTGTAGAGTATTGGGAGCGTTCGTAGCAAAAACTCACTTCGCGACTCGCGCGGCGAACTTTTGTCAATTAATGCCGATATTGTCACTCGTGGGTGCGTTGTTTTTAACCGGAACGAAAACGTTCAAAAAGCACCAAAATATGATTTTTGGACATATTGGAGTGTATTGGGTGCGTTCGTGGCAAAAACTCACTTCGCGACTCGCGCGGCGACCTTTTGTCAATTAATGCCCGTATTGTCACACAAGGCTGCGATGTAATATACCGGAACGAAAAAGTTCAAAAAGCACTAAAACAGGATTTTGGGCATATTGGAGTGTATTGGGTGCGTTCGTGGCAAAAACTCACTTCGCGACTCGCGCGGCGAACTTTTGTCAATTAATGCCGATATTGTCACTCGTGGGTGCGTTGTTTTTAACCGGAACGAAAACGTTCAAAAAGCACCAAAATATGATTTTTGGACATATTGGAGTGAATTCGGTGCGTTCGTGGCAAAAACTCACTTCGCGAGTCGCGCGGCGAACTTTTGTCAATTAAATCCGGTAGTGCCACTCGTGGGTGCGATGTAATATACCGGAACAAAAAAGTTCAAAAAGCACCAAAACATGATTTTTGAACATATTGGAGTGTATTGGGTGCGTTCGTGGCAATAACTCACTTCGCGACTCGCGCGGCGAACTTTTGTCAATTAATGCCGAGATTGCCACTCGTCGGTGCTTTGTTTTTTAACCGGAACGAAAAAGTTCAAAAAGCACCTAAACATTAATTTTGGACATATTGGAGTGTATTGGGTGCGTTCGTGGCAAAAACTCAATTCGCGACTTGCGCGGCAAACTTTTGTCGATTAAAGCCGAGATTGCCACTCGTGGGTGCGTTGTTTTTAACCGGAATGAAAAAGTTCAAAAAGCACCAAAACATGATTTTTGGACATATTGGAGTGTATTGGGTGCGTTCGTGGCAAAAACTCACTTCGCGTCTCGCGCGGCGACCTTTTGTCAATTAATGCCGGTATTGCGACACGAGGGTGCGATGTAATATACGGGAACAAAAAGTTCAAAAAGCACCTAAACATGAATTTTGGACATATTGGAGTGTATTGGGTGCGTTCGTGGCAAAAACTCACTTCGCGACTCGCGCGGCGAACTTTTCATTTAATGCCGATATTGCCACTCGTGGGTGCGTTGTTTTCAACCGGAACGAAAATGTTCAAAAAGCACCGAAATATGATTTTTGGACATATTGTAGAGTATTGGGAGCGTTCGTAGCAAAAACTCACTTCGCGACTCGCGCGGCGAACTTTTGTCAATTAATGCCGATATTGTCACTCGTGGGTGCGTTGTTTTTAACCGGAACGAAAACGTTCAAAAAGCACCAAAATATGATTTTTGGACATATTGGAGTGAATTCGGTGCGTTCGTGGCAAAAACTCACTTCGCGAGTCGCGCGGCGAACTTTTGTCAATTAAAGCCGATAGTGCTACTCGTGGGTGCGATGTAATATACCGGAACAAAAAAGTTCAAAAAGCACCAAAACATGATTTTTGAACATATTGGAGTGTATTGGGTGCGTTCGTGGCAATAACTCACTTCGCGACTCGCGCGGCGAACTTTTGTCAATTAATGCCGAGATTGCCACTCGTCGGTGCTTTGTTTTTTAACCGGAACGAAAAAGTTCAAAAAGCACCTAAACATTAATTTTGGACATATTGGAGTGTATTGGGTGCGGTCGTGGCAAAAACTCACTTCGCGACTTGCGCGGCGAACTTTTGTCGATTAAAGCCGAGATTGCCACTCGTGGGTGCGTTGTTTTTAACCGGAATGAAAAAGTTCAAAAAGCACCAAAACATGATTTTTGGACATATTGGAGTGTATTGGGTGCGTTCGTGGCAAAAACTCACTTCGCGACTCGCGCGGCGACCTTTTGTCAATTAATGCCGGTATTGCGACACGAGGGTGCGATGTAATATACGGGAACAAAAAGTTCAAAAAGCACCTAAACATGAATTTTGGACATATTGGAGTGTATTGGGTGCGTTCGTGGCAAAAACTCACTTCGCGACTCGCGGGGCGAACTTTTGTCAATTAATGCTGATATTGCCACTCGTGGGTGCGTTGTTTTTGACCCGAACGAAAAAGTTCAAAAAGCACCAAAACATGATTTTTCGACATATTGGAGTGTATTGGGTGCGTTCGTGGCAAAAACTCACTTCGCGACTCGCGCGGCGAACTGTTGTCAATTAATGCCGATATTGCCACTCGTGGGTGCGTTGTTTTCAACCGGAACGAAAAAGTTCAAAAAGCACCAAAATATGATTTTTGGACATATTGGAGTGTATTGGGTGCGTTCGTGGCAAAAACTCACTTCGCGACTCGCGCGGCGACCTTTTGTCAATTAATGCCGGTATTGCGACACGAGGGTGCGATGTAATATACGGGAACAAAAAGTACAAAAAGCACCTAAACATGAATTTTGGACATATTGGAGTGTATTGGGTGCGTTCGTGGCAAAAACTCACTTCGCGACTCGCGCGGCGAACTTTTGTGAATTAATGCCGATATTGCCACTAGTGGGTGCCATGTAATATACCGGAATCAAAAAGTTCAAAAAGCACCTAAACATTAATTTTGGACATATTGGAGTGTATTGGGTGCGTTCGTGGTAAAAACTCACTTCGCGACTTGCGCGGCGAACTTTTGTCGATTAATGCCGGTATTGCCACACGAGGATGCGATGTAGTATACCGGAACAAAAAAGTTCAAAAAGCACCAAAACATGATTTTTGGACATATTGGAGTGTATGCACCGTTCTTGGCAAAAACTCACTTCGCGACTCGCGCGGCGAACTTTTGTCAATTATTGCCGATATTTCCACTCGTGGGTGCGTTGTTTTTAACCGAAACGAAAAGGTTCAAAAAGCACCAAAACATGATTTTTGGACATATTGGAGTGTATTCGGTGCGTTCGTGGCAAAAACTCACTTCGCGACTCGCGCGGCGAACTTTTGTCAATTAATGCCGATATTAACAGTCGTGGGTGCGATGTAATATACCGGAATCGAAAAGTTCAAAAAGCACCTAAACATTAATTTTGGACATATTGGAGTGTATTGGGTGCGTTCGTGGCAAAAACTCACTTCGCGACTCGCGCGGCGAACTTTTGTCGATTAATGCCGAGATTGCCACTCGTGGGTGCGTTGTTTTTAACCGGAACGAAAAAGATCAAAAGCACCAAAACATGATTTTTCGACATATTGGAGTGTATTGGGTGCGTTCGTAGCAAAAACTCACTTCGCGACTCGCGCGGCGACCTTTTGTCAATTAATGCCGATATTGCCACTAGTGGGTGCGATGTAATATACCGGAACGAAAAAGTTCAAAAAGCACCAAAACATGATTTTTGGACATATTGGAGTGTATTGGGTGCGTTCGTGGCAAAAACTCACTTCGCGACTCGCGGGGCGAACTTTTGTCAATTAATGCCGATATTGCCACTCGTGGGTGCGTTGTTTTCAACCGGAACGAAAAAGTTCAAAAAGCACCAAAATATGATTTTTGGACATATTGGAGTGTATTGGGTGCGTTCGTGGCAAAAACTCACTTCGCGACTCGCGCGGCGACCTTTTGTCAATTAATGCCGGTATTGCGACACGAGGGTGCGATGTAATATACGGGAACAAAAAGTACAAAAAGCACCTAAACATGAATTTTGGACATATTGGAGTGTATTGGGTGCGTTCGTGGCAAAAACTCACTTCGCGACTCGCGGGGCGAACTTTTGTCAATTAATGCCGATATTGCCACTCGTGGGTGCGTTGTTTTCAACCGGAACGAAAAAGTTCAAAAAGCACCAAAATATGATTTTTGGACATATTGGAGTGTATTGGGTGCGTTCGTAGCAAAAACTAACTTCGCGACTCGCGCGGCGAACTTTTGTCAATTAATGCCGATATTTCCACTCGTGGGTGCGTTGTTTTTAACCGAAACGAAAAGTTCAAAAAGCACCAAAACATGATTTTTGGACATATTGGAGTGTATTGGGTGCGTTCGTGGCAAAAACTCACTTCGCGACTCGCGCGGCGAACTTTTGTCAATTAATGCCGGTATTGCCACTACGTAGGGCTGCGATGTATATACCGGAACGAAAAAGTTCAAAAAGCACCTAAACATGATTTTGGACATATTGGAGTGTATTGGGTGCGTTCGTGGCAAAAACTCACTTCGCGACTCGCGCGGCGAACTTTTGTCAATTAATGCCTGATATTGCCACTCGTGGGTGCGATTGTATTATACCGGAACGAAAAAGTTCAAAAAGCACCTAAAACATGATTTTGGACATATTGGAGTGTATTGGGTGCGTTCGTGGCAAAAACTCACTTCGCGAATCGCGCGGCGAACTTTTGTCAATTAATGCCGATATTGCCACTCGTGGGTGCGTTGTTTTCAACCGGAACGAAAAAGTTCAAAAAGCACCAAAATATGATTTTTGGACATATTGGAGTGTATTGGGTGCGTTCGTAGCAAAAACTCACTTCGCGACTCGCGCGGCGAACTTTTGTCAATTAATGCCGATATTGCCACTAGTGGGTGCCATGTAATATACCGGAATCAAAAAGTTCAAAAAGCACCTAAACATTAATTTTGGACATATTGGAGTGTATTGGGTGCGTTCGTGGCAAAAACTCACTTCGCGACTTGCGCGGCGAACTTTTGTCGATTAATGCCGGTATTGCCACACGAGGATGCGATGTAGTATACCGGAACAAAAAAGTTCAAAAAGCACCAAAACATGATTTTTGGACATATTGGAGTGTATGCACCGTTCTTGGCAAAAACTCACTTCGCGACTCGCGCGGCGAACTTTTGTCAATTAATGCCGATATTTCCACTCGTGGGTGCGTTGTTTTTAACCGAAACGAAAAGGTTCAAAAAGCACCAAAACATGATTTTTGGACATATTGGAGTGTATTGGGTGCGTTCGTGGCAAAAACTCACTTCGCGAGTCGCGCGGCGAACTTTTGTCAATTAATGCCGATATTAACTGTCGTGGGTGCGATGTAATATACCGGAATCGAAAAGTTCAAAAAGCACCTAAACATGAATTTTGGACATATTGGAGTGTATTGGGTGCGTTCGTGGCAAAAACTCACTTCGCGACTCGCGCGGCGAACTTTTGTCAATTAATGCCGATATTGCCACTAGTGGGTGCCATGTAATATACCGGAATCAAAAAGTTCAAAAAGCACCTAAACATTAATTTTGGACATATTGGAGTGTATTGGGTGCGTTCGTGGCAAAAACTCACTTCGCGACTCGCGGGGCGAACTTTTGTCAATTAATGCTGACATTGCCACTCGTGGGTGCGTTGTTTTTGACCCGAACGAAAAAGTTCAAAAAGCACCAAAACATGATTTTTCGACATATTGGAGTGTATTGGGTGCGTTCGTGGCAAAAACTCACTTCGCGAATCGCGCGGGCGAACTTTTGTCAATTAATGCCGATATTGCCACTCGTGGGTGCGTTGTTTTCAACCGGAACGAAAAAGTTCAAAAAAGCACCAAAATATGATTTTTGGACATATTGGAGTGTATTGGGTGCGTTCGTAGCAAAAACTCACTTCGCGACTCGCGCGGCGAACTTTTGTCAATTAATGCCGATATTGCCACTAGTGGGTGCCATGTAATATACCGGAATCAAAAAGTTCAAAAAGCACCTAAACATGAATTTTGGACATATTGGAGTGTATTGGGTGCGTTCGTGGCAAAAACTCACTTCGCGACTCGCGCGGCGAACTTTTGTCAATTAATGCCGATATTGCCACTCGTGGGTGCGTTGTTTTTAACCGGAACGAAAACGTTCAAAAATCACCAAAATATGATTTTTGGACATATTGGAGTGTATTGGGTGCGTTCGTGGCAAAAACTCACTTCGCGACTCGCGCGGCGACCTTTTGTCAATTAATGCCGGTATTGCGACACGAGGGTGCGATGTAATATACGGGAACAAAAAGTACAAAAAGCACCTAAACATGAATTTTGGACATATTGGAGTGTATTGGGTGCGTTCGTGGCAAAAACTCACTTCGCGACTCGCGCGGCGAACTTTTGTGAATTAATGCCGATATTGCCACTAGTGGGTGCCATGTAATATACCGGAATCAAAAAGTTCAAAAAGCACCTAAACATTAATTTTGGACATATTGGAGTGTATTGGGTGCGTTCGTGGTAAAAACTCACTTCGCGACTTGCGCGGCGAACTTTTGTCGATTAATGCCGGTATTGCCACACGAGGATGCGATGTAGTATACCGGAACAAAAAAGTTCAAAAAGCACCAAAACATGATTTTTGGACATATTGGAGTGTATGCACCGTTCTTGGCAAAAACTCACTTCGCGACTCGCGCGGCGAACTTTTGTCAATTATTGCCGATATTTCCACTCGTGGGTGCGTTGTTTTTAACCGAAACGAAAAGGTTCAAAAAGCACCAAAACATGATTTTTGGACATATTGGAGTGTATTCGGTGCGTTCGTGGCAAAAACTCACTTCGCGACTCGCGCGGCGAACTTTTGTCAATTAATGCCGATATTAACAGTCGTGGGTGCGATGTAATATACCGGAATCGAAAAGTTCAAAAAGCACCTAAACATTAATTTTGGACATATTGGAGTGTATTGGGTGCGTTCGTGGCAAAAACTCACTTCGCGACTCGCGCGGCGAACTTTTGTCGATTAATGCCGAGATTGCCACTCGTGGGTGCGTTGTTTTTAACCGGAACGAAAAAGATCAAAAGCACCAAAACATGATTTTTCGACATATTGGAGTGTATTGGGTGCGTTCGTAGCAAAAACTCACTTCGCGACTCGCGCGGCGACCTTTTGTCAATTAATGCCGATATTGCCACTAGTGGGTGCGATGTAATATACCGGAACGAAAAAGTTCAAAAAGCACCAAAACATGATTTTGGACATATTGGAGTGTATTGGGTGCGTTCGTGGCAAAAACTCACTTCGCGACTCGCGGGGGCGAACTTTTGTCAATTAATGCCGATATTGCCACTCGTGGGTGCGTTGTTTTCAACCGGAACGAAAAAGTTCAAAAAGCACCAAAATATGATTTTTGGACATATTGGAGTGTATTGGGTGCGTTCGTGGCAAAAACTCACTTCGCGACTCGCGCGGCGACCTTTTGTCAATTAATGCCGGTATTGCGACACTAGGGTGCGATGTAATATACGGGAACAAAAAGTACAAAAAGCACCTAAACATGAATTTTGGACATATTGGAGTGTATTGGGTGCGTTCGTGGCAAAAACTCACTTCGCGACTCGCGCGGCGACCTTTTGTCAATTAATGCCGGTATTGCCACACGAGGCTGCGATGTAATATACGGGAACAAAAAGTTCAAAAAGCACCTAAACATGAATTTTGGACATATTGGAGTGTATTGGGTGCGTTCGTGGCAAAAACACACTTCGCGACTCGCGGGGCGAACTTTTGTCAATTAATGCTGACATTGCCACTCGTGGGTGCGTTGTTTTTGACCCGAACGAAAAAGTTCAAAAAGCACCAAACATGATTTTTCGACATATTGGAGTGTATTGGGTGCGTTCGTGGCAAAAACTCACTTCGCGAATCGCGCGGCGAACTTTTGTCAATTAATGCCGATATTGCCACTCGTGGGTGCGTTGTTTTTCAACCGGAACGAAAAAGTTCAAAAAGCACCAAAATATGATTTTTGGACATATTGGAGTGTATTGGGTGCGTTCGTAGGCAAAAACTCACTTCGCGACTCGCGCGGCGAACTTTTGTCAATTAATGCCGATATTGCCACTAGTGGGTGCCGATGTAATATACCGGAATCAAAAAGTTCAAAAAGCACCTAAAACATGAATTTTGGACATATTGGAGTGTATTGGGTGCGTTCGTGGCAAAAACTCACTTCGCGACTTCGCGCGGCGAACTTTTGTCAATTAATGCCGATATTGCCACTACGTAGGATGCGATTGTTATAACCGGAACGAAAAAAGTTCAAAAAGCACCAAAACATGATTTTGGACATATTGGAGTGTATTGGGTAGCGTTCGTGGCAAAAACTCACTTCGCGACTCGCGCGGCGAACTTTTGTCAATTAATGCCGATATTGCCACTCGTGGGTGCGTTGTTTTAACCGGAACGAAAAGGTTCAAAAAGCACCAAAACATGATTTTGGACATATTGGAGTGTATTGGGTGCGTTCGTGGCAAAAACTCACTTCGCGAGTCGCGCGGCGAACTTTTGTCAATTAATGCCGATATTGAACTGTCGTGGGTGCGATGTAATATACCGGAATCGAAAAGTTCAAAAAGCACCTAAACATGAATTTTGGACATATTGGAGTGTATTGGGTGCGTTCGTGGCAAAAACTCACTTCGCGACTCGCGCGGCGAACTTTTGTCAATTAATGCCGATATTGCCACTCGTGGGTGCGTTGTTTTTGACCCGGAACGAAAAAGTTCAAAAAGCACCAAAACATGATTTTTCGGACATATTGGAGTGTATTGGGTGCGTTCGTGGCAAAAACTCACTTCGCGACTCGCGCGGCGAACTTTTGTCAATTAATGCCGATATTGCCACTCGTGGGTGCGTTGTTTTAACCGGAACGAAAAAGTTCAAAAAGCACCTAAACATGAATTTTGGACATATTGGAGTGTATTGGGTGCGTTCGTGGCAAAAACTCACTTCGCGACTCGCGCGGCGAACTTTTGTCAATTAATGCCGATATTGCCACTCGTGGGTGCGTTGTTTTATAACCGGAATCAAAAAGTTCAAAAAGCACCAAACTATGATTTTTGGACATATTGGAGTGTATTGGGTGCGTTCGTGGCAAAAAACTCACTTCGCGACTCGCGCGGCGAACTTTTGTCAATTAATGCCGATATTGCCACTCGTGGTGCGTTGTATTTACCGGAACGAAAAAGTTCAAAAAGCACCAAAACATGATTTTGGACATATTGGAGTGTACTGGGTGCGTTTGTGGCAAAAACTCACTTCGCGACTCGCGCTGCGAACTTTTGTCAATTAATGCCGATATTGCCACTAGTGGGTGCGATGTAATATACCGGAATCAAAAAGTTCAAAAAGCACCTAAACATGAATTTTTGGACATATTGGAGTGTATTGGGTGCGTTCTTGGCAAAAACTCACTTCGCGACTCGCGCTGCGAACTTTTGTCAATTAATGCCGATATTGCCACTCGTGGGTGCGATGTAATATACCGGAATCAAAAAGTTCAAAAAGCACCAAACATGAATTTTGGACATATTGGAGTGTATTGGGTGCGTTCGTGGCAAAAACTCACTTCGCGACTCGCGCGGCGAACTTTTGTCAATTAATGCCGATATTGCCACTCGTGGGTGCGTTGTTTTTAACCGGAACGAAAAGTTCAAAAAGCACCAAAACATGATTTTTGGACATATTGGAGTGTATTGGGTGCGTTCGTGGCAAAAACTCACTTCGCGACTCGCGCGGCGAACTTTTGTCAATTAATGCCCGATATTGCCACATCGTGGGTGCGATGTAATATACCGGAACGAAAAAGTTCAAAAAGCACCTAAAACATGATTTTTGGACATATTGGAGTGTATTGGGTGCGTTCGTGGCAAAAACTCACTTCGCGACTCGCGCGGCGAACTTTTGTCAATTAATGCCGATATTGCCACTCGTGGGTGCGTTGTTTTTAACCGGAACGAAAAAGTTCAAAAAGCACCAAAACTATGATTTTTGGACATATTGGAGTGTATTGGGTGCGTTCGTGGCAAAAACTCACTTCGCGACTCGCGCGGCGAACTTTTGTCAATTAATGCCGATATTGCCACTAGTGGGTGCGATGTAATATACCGGAACAAAAAGTTCAAAAAGCACCAAACATGATTTTGGAACATATTGGAGTGTATTGGGTGCGTTCGTGGCAATAACTCACTTCGCGACTCGCGCGGCGAACTTTTGTCAATTAATGCCGAGATTGCCACTCGTCGGTGCTTTGTTTTTTAACCGGAACGAAAAGTTCAAAAAGCACCTAAACATAGATTTTTGGACATATTGGAGTGTATTGGGTGCGTTCGTGGCAAAAACTCACTTCGCGACTTGCGCGGCGAACTTTTGTCGATTAATGCCGAGATTGCCACTCGTGGGTGCGTTGTTTTTAACCGGAATGAAAAAGTTCAAAAAGCACCAAAACATGATTTTTGGACATATTGGAGTGTATTGGGAGCGTTCGTAGCAAAAAACTCACTTCGCGACTCGCGCGGCGAACTTTTGTCAATTAATGCCGATATGCCACTCAGTGGGTGCCGTTGTTATATACCGGAACGAAAACGTTCAAAAATCACCAAAATATGATTTTGGACATATTGGAGTGTATTGGGTGCGTTCGTGGCAAAAACTCACTTCGCGACTCGCGCGGCGACCTTTTGTCAATTAATGCCCGTATTGCACACAAGGCTGCGATGTATATACCGGAACGAAAAAGTTCAAAAAGCACCTAAAACAGGATTTTGGGCATATTGGAGTGTATTGGGTGCGTTCGTGGCAAAAACTCACTTCGCGACTCGCGCGGCGAACTTTTGTCAATTAATGCCGATATTGTCCACTCGTGGGTGCGTTGTTTTTAACCGGAACGAAAAGTTCAAAAAGCACCAAAATATGATTTTTGGACATATTGGAGTGAATTCGGGTGCGTTCGTGGCAAAAACTCACTTCGCGAGTCGCGCGGCGAACTTTTGTCAATTAAATGCCGATAGTGCCACTAGTGGGTGCGATGTAATATACCGGAACAAAAAGTTCAAAAAGCACCAAACATGATTTTTGAACATATTGGAGTGTATTGGGTGCGTTCGTGGCAAAAACTCACTTCGCGACTCGCGCGGCGAACTTTTGTCAATTAATGCCGAGATTGCCACTCGTCGGTGCTTTGTTTTTAACCGGAACGAAAAAGTTCAAAAAGCACCTAAACATTATTTTGGACATATTGGAGTGTATTGGGTGCGTTCGTGGCAAAAACTCACTTCGCGACTCGCGCGGCGAACTTTTGTCGATTAATGCCGAGATTGCCACTCGTGGGTGCGTTGTATTATACCGGAACGAAAAGTTCAAAAAGCACCAAAACAAGATTTTTGGACATATTGGAGTGTATTGGGTGCGTTCGTGGCAAAAACTCACTTCGCGACTCGCGCGGCGAACTTTTGTCAATTAATGCCGATATTGCCACTCGTGGGTGCGATGTAATATACCGGAACGAAAAAGTTCAAAAAGCACCTAAACATGAATTTTGGACATATTGGAGTGTATTGGGTGCGTTCGTGGCAAAAACTCACTTCGCGACTCGCGCGGCGAACTTTTGTCAATTAATGCTGATATTGCCACTCGTGGGTGCGTTGTTTTGACCCGAACGAAAAAGTTCAAAAAGCACCAAAACATGATTTTTCGGACATATTGGAGTGTATTGGGTGCGTTCGTGGCAAAAACTCACTTCGCGACTCGCGCGGCGAACTTTTGTCAATTAATGCCGATATTGCCACTCGTGGGTGCGTTGTTTTTCAACCGGAACGAAAAGTTCAAAAAGCACCAAAACATGATTTTTGGACATATTGGAGTGTATTGGGTGCGTTCGTGGCAAAACTCACTTCGCGACTCGCGCGGCGAACTTTTGTCAATTAATGCCGATATTGCCACTCGTGGGTGCGTTGTATTTAACCGGAACGAAAAAGTTCAAAAAGCACCTAAACATTAATTTTTGGACATATTGGAGTGTATTGGGTGCGTTCGTGGCAAAAACTCACTTCGCGACTCGCGCGGCGAACTTTTGTCAATTAATGCCGATATTGCCACTCGTGGGTGCGTTGTATTATACCGGAATCGAAAAAGTTCAAAAAGCACCTAAACATGATTTTTGGACATATTGGAGTGTATTGGGTGCGTTCGTGGCAAAAACTCACTTCGCGACTCGCGCGGCGAACTTTTGTCAATTAATGCCGATATTGCCACTCGTGGGTGCGTTGTTTTTAACCGGAACGAAAACGTTCAAAAATCACCAAAATATGATTTTTGGACATATTGGAGTGTATTGGGTGCGTTCGTGGCAAAAACTCACTTCGCGACTCGCGCGGCGACCTTTTGTCAATTAATGCCCGTATTGTCACACAAGGCTGCGATGTAATATACCGGAACGAAAAAGTTCAAAAAGCACTAAAACAGGATTTTGGGCATATTGGAGTGTATTGGGTGCGTTCGTGGCAAAAACTCACTTCGCGACTCGCGCGGCGAACTTTTGTCAATTAATGCCGATATTGTCACTCGTGGGTGCGTTGTTTTTAACCGGAACGAAAACGTTCAAAAAGCACCAAAATATGATTTTTGGACATATTGGAGTGAATTCGGTGCGTTTGTGGCAAAAACTCACTTCGCGAGTCGCGCGGCGAACTTTTGTCAATTAAATGCCGATAGTGCCACTCGTGGGTGCGATGTAATATACCGGAACAAAAAAGTTCAAAAAGCACCAAAACATGATTTTTGAACATATTGGAGTGTATTGGGTGCGTTCGTGGCAATAACTCACTTCGCGACTCGCGGGGCGAACTTTTGTCAATTAATGCCGAGATTGCCACTCGTGCGGTGCGTTGTTTTTAACCGGAACGAAAAAGTTCAAAAAGCACCTAAACATGATTTTTGGACATATTGGAGTGTATTGGGTGCGTTCGTGGCAAAAACTCACTTCGCGACTCGCGCGGGCGAACTTTTGTCATTAATGCCGATATTGCCACTCGTGGGTGCGTTGTTTTTAACCGGAACGAAAAGTTCAAAAAGCACCAAAACATGATTTTTGGACATATTGGAGTGTATTGGGTGCGTTCGTGGCAAAAACTCACTTCGCGACTCGCGCGGCGAACTTTTGACAATTAATGCCGATATTGCCACTCGTGGGTGCGTTGTTTTAACCGGAACGAAAAAGTTCAAAAAGCACCAAAACATGATTTTTGGACATATTGGAGTGTACTGGGTGCGTTTGTGGCAAAAACTCACTTCGCGACTCGCGCTGCGAACTTTTGTCAATTAATGCCGATATTGCCACTCGTGGGTGCGTTGTTTTAACCGGAACGAAAACGTTCAAAAAGCACCAAAATATGATTTTTGGACATATTGGAGTGTATTGGGTGCGTTCTTGGCAAAAACTCACTTCGCGACTCGCGCTGCGAACTTTTGTCAATTAATGCCGATATTGCCACTCGTGGGTGCGATGTAATTACCGGAACGAAAAGTTCAAAAAGCACCTAAAACATGATTTTGGACATATTGGAGTGTATTGGGTGCGTTCGTGGCAAAAACTCACTTCGCGACTCGCGCGGCGAACTTTTGTCAATTAATGCCGATATTGCCACTCGTGGGTGCGTTGTTTTTAACCGGAACGAAAACGTTCAAAAAGCACCAAAATATGATTTTTGGACATATTGGAGTGAATTCGGGTGCGTTCGTGGCAAAAAACTCACTTCGCGACGTCGCGCGGCGAACTTTTGTCAATTAATGCCGATAGTGCCACTCGTGGGTGCGATTGTAATATACCGGAACAAAAAAGTTCAAAAAGCACCAAAACATGATTTTTGGACATATTGGAGTGTATTGGGTGCGTTCGTGGCAAAAACTCACTTCGCGACTCGCGGGGCGAACTTTTGTCAATTAATGCCGAGATTGCCACTCGTGGGTGCGTTGTTTTTAACCGGAACGAAAAAGTTCAAAAAGCACCGAAAACATGATTTTTGGACATATTGGAGTGTATTGGGTGCGTTCGTGGCAAAAACTCACTTCGCGACTCGCGGGGCGAACTTTTCATTTAATGCCGATATTGCCACTCGTGGGTGCGTTGTTTTCAACCGGAACGAAAATGTTCAAAAAGCACCAAAATATGATTTTTGGACATATTGGAGTGTATTGGGAGCGTTCGTAGCAAAAACTCACTTCGCGACTCGCGCGGCGAACTTTTGTCAATTAATGCCGATATTACCACTCGTGGGTGCGTTGTTTTTAACCGGAACGAAAACGTTCAAAAAGCACCAAAATATGATTTTTGGACATATTGGAGTGTATTGGGTGCGTTCGTGGCAAAAACTCACTTCGCGACTCGCGCGGCGAACTTTTGTCAATTAATGCCGATATTGCCACTCGTGGGTGCGTTGTTTTTAACCGGAACGAAAACGTTCAAAAATCACCAAAATATGATTTTTGGACATATTGGAGTGTATTGGGTGCGTTCGTGGCAAAAACTCACTTCGCGACTCGCGCGGCGACCTTTTGTCAATTAATGCCGATATTGTCACACTAGGGCTGCGATGTAATATACCGGAACGAAAAAGTTCAAAAAGCACTAAAACATGATTTTGGACATATTGGAGTGTATTGGGTGCGTTCGTGGCAAAAACTCACTTCGCGACTCGCGCGGCGAACTTTTGTCAATTAATGCCGATATTGCACAGTCGTGGGTGCGATGTAATATACCGGAATCGAAAAGTTCAAAAAGCACCTAAACATTAATTTTGGACATATTGGAGTGTATTGGGTGCGTTCGTGGCAAAAACTCACTTCGCGACTCGCGCGGCGAACTTTTGTCGATTAATGCCGAGATTGCCACTCGTGGGTGCGTTGTTTTTAACAGGAACGAAAAATATCAAAAAGCACCAAAACATGATTTTTGGACGTATTGGAGTGTATTGGGTGCGTTCGTGGCAAAAAAGCACTTCGCGACTCGCGGGGCGAACTTTTCATTTAATGCCGATATTGCCACTCGTGGGTGCGTTGTCTTTAACCGGAACGAAAATGTTCAAAAAGCACCAAAATATGATTTTTTGGACATATTGGAGTGTATTGGGTGCGTTCGTGGCAAAAACTCACTTCGCGAGTCGCGCGCGAACTTTTGTCAATTAATGCCGATATTAACAGTCGTGGGTGCGATGTAATATACCGGAATCGAAAAGTTCAAAAAGCACCTAAACATTAATTTTGGACATATTGGAGTGTATTGGGTGCGTTCGTGGCAAAAACTCACTTCGCGACTCGCGCGGCGAACTTTTGTCGATTAATGCCGAGATTGCCACTCGTGGGTGCGTTGTTTTTAACCGGAACGAAAAAGATCAAAAAGCACCAAAACATGATTTTTGGACATATTGGAGTGTATTGGGTGCGTTCGTGGCAAAAAGCACTTCGCGACTCGCGGGGCGAACTTTTCATTTAATGCCGATATTGCCACTCGTGGGTGCGTTGTCTTTAACCGGAACGAAAATGTTCAAAAAGCACCAAAATATGATTTTTTGGACATATTGGAGTGTATTGGGTGCGTTCGTGGCAAAAACTCACTTCGCGACTCCCACGGCGAACTTTTGTCAATTAATGCCGATATTGCCACTCGTGGGTGCCATGTAATATACCGGAATCGAAAAGTTCAAAAAGCACCAAAACACGATTTTTGGACATATTGGAGTGAATTGGGTGCGTTCGTGGCAAAACTCACTTCGCGAGTCGCGCGGCGAACTTTTGTCAATTAATGCCGATAGTGCCACTCGTGGGTGCGATGTAATATACCGGAACAAAAAAGTTCAAAAAGCACCAAAACATGATTTTTGGACATATTGGAGTGTATTGGGTGCGTTCGTGGCAAAAACTCACTTCGCGAGTCGCGCGGCGAACTTTTGTCAATTAATGCCGATATTAACAGTCGTGGGTGCGATGTAATATACCAGAATCGAAAATTTCAAAAAGCACCTAAACATTAATTTTGGACATATTGGAGTGTATTGGGTGCGTTCGTGGCAAAAACTCACTTCGCGACTCGCGCGGCGAACTTTTGTCGATTAATGCCGAGATTGCCACTCGTGGGTGCGTTGTTTTTAACCGGTACGAAAAAGATCAAAAAGCACCAAAACATGATTTTTGGACATATTGGAGTGTATTGGGTGCGTTCGTGGCAAAAAAGCACTTCGCGACTCGCGGGGCGAACTTTCATTTAATGCCGATATTGCCACTCGTGGGTGCGTTGTCTTTAACCGGAACGAAAATGTTCAAAAAGCACCAAAATATGATTTTTTGGACATATTGGAGTGTATTGGGTGCGTTCGTGGCAAAAACTCACTTCGCGACTCCCACGGCGAACTTTTGTCAATTAATGCCGATATTGCCACTCGTGGGTGCCATGTAATATACCGGAATCGAAAAGTTCAAAAAGCACCAAAACACGATTTTTGGACATATTGGAGTGAATTGGGTGCGTTCGTGGCAAAAACTCACTTCGCGAGTCGCGCGGCGAACTTTTGTCAATTAATGCCGATAGTGCCACTCGTGGGTGCGATGTAATATACCGGAACAAAAAAGTTCAAAAAGCACCAAAACATGATTTTTGGACATATTGGAGTGTATTGGGTGCGTTCGTGGCAAAAACTCACTTCGCGACTCGCGCGGCAAACTTTTGTCAATTAATGCCGAGATTGCCACTCGTGGGTGCTTTGTTTTTAACGGGAACGAAAAAGTTCAAAAAGCACCAAAACATGATTTTTGGACATATTGGAGTGTATTGGGTGCGTTCGTGGCAAAAACTCACTTCGCGACTCGCGCGGCGACCTTTTGTCAATTAATGCCGATATTGCCACTCGTGGGTGCGTTGTTTTTAACCGGAACGAAAACGTTCAAAAAGCACCAAAATATGAATTTTGGACATATTGGAGTGTATTGGGTGCGTTCGTGGCAAAAACTCACTTCGCGACTCGCGCGGCGAACTTTTCATTAATGCCGATATTGCCACTCGTGGGTGCGTTGTTTTCAACCGGAACGAAAATGTTCAAAAAGCACTAAAACAGGATTTTGGGCATATTGGAGTGTATTGGGTGCGTTCGTGGCAAAAACTCACTTCGCGACTCGCGCGGCGAACTTTTGTCAATTAATGCCGATATTGTCACTCGTGGGTGCGTTGTTTTTAACCGGAACGAAAACGTTCAAAAAGCACCAAAATATGATTTTTGGACATATTGGAGTGAATTCGGTGCGTTCGTGGCAAAAACTCACTTCGCGAGTCGCGCGGCGAACTTTTGTCAATTAAATCCGATAGTGCCACTCGTGGGTGCGATGTAATATACCGGAACAAAAAAGTTCAAAAAGCACCAAAACATGATTTTTGAACATATTGGAGTGTATTGGGTGCGTTCGTGGCAATAACTCACTTCGCGACTCGCGCGGCGAACTTTTGTCAATTAATGCCGAGATTGCCACTCGTCGGTGCTTTGTTTTTTAACCGGAACGAAAAAGTTCAAAAAGCACCTAAACATTAATTTTGGACATATTGGAGTGTATTGGGTGCGTTCGTGGCAAAAACTCAATTCGCGACTTGCGCGGCAAACTTTTGTCGATTAAAGCCGAGATTGCCACTCGTGGGTGCGTTGTTTTTAACCGGAATGAAAAAGTTCAAAAAGCACCAAAACATGATTTTTGGACATATTGGAGTGTATTGGGTGCGTTCGTGGCAAAAACTCACTTCGCGTCTCGCGCGGCGACCTTTTGTCAATTAATGCCGGTATTGCGACACGAGGGTGCGATGTAATATACGGGAACAAAAAGTTCAAAAAGCACCTAAACATGAATTTTGGACATATTGGAGTGTATTGGGTGCGTTCGTGGCAAAAACTCACTTCGCGACTCGCGCGGCGAACTTTTCATTAATGCCGATATTGCCACTCGTGGGTGCGTTGTTTTCAACCGGAACGAAAATGTTCAAAAAGCACCAAAATATGATTTTTGGACATATTGTAGAGTATTAGGAGCGTTCGTAGCAAAAACTCACTTCGCGACTCGCGCGGCGAACTTTTGTCAATTAATGCCGATATTGTCACTCGTGGGTGCGTTGTTTTTAACCGGAACGAAAACGTTCAAAAAGCACCAAAATATGATTTTTGGACATATTGGAGTGTATTGGGTGCGTTCGTGGCAAAAACTCACTTCGCGACTCGCGCGGCGACCTTTTGTCAATTAATGCCCGTATTGTCACACAAGGCTGCGATGTAATATACCGGAACGAAAAAGTTCAAAAAGCACTAAAACAGGATTTTGGGCATATTGGAGTGTATTGGGTGCGTTCGTGGCAAAAACTCACTTCGCGACTCGCGCGGCGAACTTTTGTCAATTAATGCCGATATTGTCACTCGTGGGTGCGTTGTTTTTAACCGGAACGAAAACGTTCAAAAAGCACCAAAATATGATTTTTGGACATATTGGAGTGAATTCGGTGCGTTCGTGGCAAAAACTCACTTCGCGAGTCGCGCGGCGAACTTTTGTCAATTAAATCCGATAGTGCCACTCGTGGGTGCGATGTAATATACCGGAACAAAAAAGTTCAAAAAGCACCAAAACATGATTTTTGAACATATTGGAGTGTATTGGGTGCGTTCGTGGCAATAACTCACTTCGCGACTCGCGCGGCGAACTTTTGTCAATTAATGCCGAGATTGCCACTCGTCGGTGCTTTGTTTTTTAACCGGAACGAAAAAGTTCAAAAAGCACCTAAACATTAATTTTGGACATATTGGAGTGTATTGGGTGCGTTCGTGGCAAAAACTCAATTCGCGACTTGCGCGGCAAACTTTTGTCGATTAAAGCCGAGATTGCCACTCGTGGGTGCGTTGTTTTTAACCGGAATGAAAAAGTTCAAAAAGCACCAAAACATGATTTTTGGACATATTGGAGTGTATTGGGTGCGTTCGTGGCAAAAACTCACTTCGCGTCTCGCGCGGCGACCTTTTGTCAATTAATGCCGGTATTGCGACACGAGGGTGCGATGTAATATACGGGAACAAAAAGTTCAAAAAGCACCTAAACATGAATTTTGGACATATTGGAGTGTATTGGGTGCGTTCGTGGCAAAAACTCACTTCGCGACTCGCGCGGCGAACTTTTCATTTAATGCCGATATTGCCACTCGTGGGTGCGTTGTTTTCAACCGGAACGAAAATGTTCAAAAAGCACCGAAATATGATTTTTGGACATATTGTAGAGTATTGGGAGCGTTCGTAGCAAAAACTCACTTCGCGACTCGCGCGGCGAACTTTTGTCAATTAATGCCGATATTGTCACTCGTGGGTGCGTTGTTTTTAACCGGAACGAAAACGTTCAAAAAGCACCAAAATATGATTTTTGGACATATTGGAGTGAATTCGGTGCGTTCGTGGCAAAAACTCACTTCGCGAGTCGCGCGGCGAACTTTTGTCAATTAAAGCCGATAGTGCTACTCGTGGGTGCGATGTAATATACCGGAACAAAAAAGTTCAAAAAGCACCAAAACATGATTTTTGAACATATTGGAGTGTATTGGGTGCGTTCGTGGCAATAACTCACTTCGCGACTCGCGCGGCGAACTTTTGTCAATTAATGCCGAGATTGCCACTCGTCGGTGCTTTGTTTTTAACCGGAACGAAAAAGTTCAAAAAGCACCTAAACATTAATTTTGGACATATTGGAGTGTATTGGGTGCGGTCGTGGCAAAAACTCACTTCGCGACTTGCGCGGCGAACTTTTGTCGATTAAAGCCGAGATTGCCACTCGTGGGTGCGTTGTTTTTAACCGGAATGAAAAAGTTCAAAAAGCACCAAAACATGATTTTTGGACATATTGGAGTGTATTGGGTGCGTTCGTGGCAAAAACTCACTTCGCGACTCGCGCGGCGACCTTTTGTCAATTAATGCCGGTATTGCGACACGAGGGTGCGATGTAATATACGGGAACAAAAAGTTCAAAAAGCACCTAAACATGAATTTTGGACATATTGGAGTGTATTGGGTGCGTTCGTGGCAAAAACTCACTTCGCGACTCGCGGGGCGAACTTTTGTCAATTAATGCTGATATTGCCACTCGTGGGTGCGTTGTTTTTGACCCGAACGAAAAAGTTCAAAAAGCACCAAAACATGATTTTTCGACATATTGGAGTGTATTGGGTGCGTTCGTGGCAAAAACTCACTTCGCGAGTCGCGCGGCGAACTTTTGTCAATTAAAGCCGATAGTGCCACTCGTGGGTGCGATGTAATATACCGGAACAAAAAAGTTCAAAAAGCACCAAAACATGAATTTTTGAACATATTGGAGTGTATTGGGTGCGTTCGTTGCAATAACTCACTTCGCGACTCGCGCGGCGAACTTTTGTCAATTAATGCCGAGATTGCCACTCGTCGGTGCTTTGTTTTTTAACCGGAACGAAAAAGTTCAAAAAGCACCTAAACATTAATTTTGGACATATTGGAGTGTATTGGGTGCGTTCGTGGCAAAAACTCACTTCGCGACTAGCGCGGCGAACTTTTGTCGATTAATGCCGAGATTGCCATTCGTGGGTGCGTTGTTTTTAACCGGAATGAAAAAGTTCAAAAAGCACCAAAACATGATTTTTGGACATATTGGAGTGTATTGGGAGCGTTCGTAGCAAAAACTCACTTCGCGACTCGCGCGGCGAACTTTTGTCAATTAATGCCGATATTGCCACTCGTGGGTGCGTTGTTTTTAACCGGAACGAAAACGTTCAAAAATCACCAAAATATGATTTTTGGACATATTGGAGTGTATTGGGTGCGTTCGTGGCAAAAACTCACTTCGCGACTCGCGCGGCGACCTTTTGTCAATTAATGCCCGTATTGTCACACAAGGCTGCGATGTAATATACCGGAACGAAAAAGTTCAAAAAGCACTAAAACAGGATTTTGGGCATATTGGAGTGTATTGGGTGCGTTCGTGGCAAAAACTCACTTCGCGACTCGCGCGGCGAACTTTTGTCAATTAATGCCGATATTGTCACTCGTGGGTGCGTTGTTTTTAACCGGAACGAAAACGTTCAAAAAGCACCAAAATATGATTTTTGGACATATTGGAGTGAATTCGGTGCGTTCGTGGCAAAAACTCACTTCGCGAGTCGCGCGGCGAACTTTTGTCAATTAATGCCGATAGTGCCACTCGTGGGTGCGATGTAATATACCGGAACAAAAAAGTTCAAAAAGCACCAAAACATGATTTTTGGACATATTGGAGTGTATTGGGTGCGTTCGTGGCAAAAACTCACTTCGCGACTCGCGGGGCGAACTTTTGTCAATTAATGCCGAGATTGCCACTCGTCGGTGCTTTGTTTTTTAACCGGAACGAAAAAGTTCAAAAAGCACCTAAACATTAATTTTGGACATATTGGAGTGTATTGGGTGCGTTCGTGGCAAAAACTCACTTCGCGACTTGCGCGGCGAACTTTTGTCGATTAATGCCGAGATTGCCACTCGTGGGTGCGTTGTTTTTAACCGGAACGAAAAAGTTCAAAAAGCACGAAAACATGATTTTTGGACATATTGGAGTGTATTGGGTGCGTTCGTGGCAAAAACTCACTTCGCGACTCGCGGGGCGAACTTTTCATTTAATGCCGATATTGCCACTCGTGGGTGCGTTGTTTTCAACCGGAACGAAATTGTTCAAAAAGCACCAAAATATGATTTTTGGACATATTGGAGTGTATTGGGAGCGTTCGTAGCAAAAACTCACTTCGCGACTCGCGCGGCGAACTTTTGTCAATTAATGCCGATATTACCACTCGTGGGTGCGTTGTTTTTAACCGGAACGAAAACGTTCAAAAAGCACCAAAATATGATTTTTGGACATATTGGAGTGTATTGGGAGCGTTCGTAGCAAAAACTCACTTCGCGACTCGCGCGGCGAACTTTTGTCAATTAATGCCGATATTGCCACTCGTGGGTGCGTTGTTTTTAACCGGAACGAAAACGTTCAAAAATCACCAAAATATGATTTTTGGACATATTGGAGTGTATTGGGTGCGTTCGTGGCCAAAACTCACTTCGCGACTCGCGCGGCGACCTTTTGTCAATTAATGCCCGTATTGTCACACAAGGCTGCGATGTAATATACCGGAACGAAAAAGTTCAAAAAGCACTAAAACATGATTTTGGGCATATTGGAGTGTATTGGGTGCGTTCGTGGCAAAAACTCACTTCGCGAGTCGCGCGGCGAACTTTTGTCAATTAATGCCGATATTAACAGTCGTGGGTGCGATGTAATATACCGGAATCGAAAAGTTCAAAAAGCACCTAAACATTAATTTTGGACATATTGGAGTGTATTGGGTGCGTTCGTGGCAAAAACTCACTTCGCGACTCGCGCGGCGAACTTTTGTCGATTAATGCCGAGATTGCCACTCGTGGGTGCGTTGTTTTTAACAGGAACGAAAAATATCAAAAAGCACCAAAACATGATTTTTGGACGTATTGGAGTGTATTGGGTGCGTTCGTGGCAAAAAAGCACTTCGCGACTCGCGGGGCGAACTTTTCATTTAATGCCGATATTGCCACTCGTGGGTGCGTTGTCTTTAACCGGAACGAAAATGTTCAAAAAGCACCAAAATATGATTTTTTGGACATATTGGAGTGTATTGGGTGCGTTCGTGGCAAAAACTCACTTCGCGAGTCGCGCGCGAACTTTTGTCAATTAATGCCGATATTAACAGTCGTGGGTGCGATGTAATATACCGGAATCGAAAAGTTCAAAAAGCACCTAAACATTAATTTTGGACATATTGGAGTGTATTGGGTGCGTTCGTGGCAAAAACTCACTTCGCGACTCGCGCGGCGAACTTTTGTCGATTAATGCCGAGATTGCCACTCGTGGGTGCGTTGTTTTTAACCGGAACGAAAAAGATCAAAAAGCACCAAAACATGATTTTTGGACATATTGGAGTGTATTGGGGTGCGTTCGTGGCAAAAAAGCACTTCGCGACTCGCGGGGCGAACTTTTCATTTAATGCCGATATTGCCACTCGTGGGTGCGTTGTCTTTAACCGGAACGAAAATGTTCAAAAAGCACCAAAATATGATTTTTTGGACATATTGGAGTGTATTGGGTGCGTTCGTGGCAAAAACTCACTTCGCGACTCCCACGGCGAACTTTTGTCAATTAATGCCGATATTGCCACTCGTGGGTGCCATGTAATATACCGGAATCGAAAAGTTCAAAAAGCACCAAAACACGATTTTTGGACATATTGGAGTGAATTGGGTGCGTTCGTGGCAAAAACTCACTTCGCGAGTCGCGCGGCGAACTTTTGTCAATTAATGCCGATAGTGCCACTCGTGGGTGCGATGTAATATACCGGAACAAAAAAGTTCAAAAAGCACCAAAACATGATTTTTGGACATATTGGAGTGTATTGGGTGCGTTCGTGGCAAAAACTCACTTCGCGAGTCGCGCGGCGAACTTTTGTCAATTAATGCCGATATTAACAGTCGTGGGTGCGATGTAATATACCGGAATCGAAAATTTCAAAAAGCACCTAAACATTAATTTTGGACATATTGGAGTGTATTGGGTGCGTTCGTGGCAAAAACTCACTTCGCGACTCGCGCGGCGAACTTTTGTCGATTAATGCCGAGATTGCCACTCGTGGGTGCGTTGTTTTTAACCGGTACGAAAAAGATCAAAAAGCACCAAAACATGATTTTTGGACATATTGGAGTGTATTGGGTGCGTTCGTGGCAAAAAAGCACTTCGCGACTCGCGGGGCGAACTTTTCATTTAATGCCGATATTGCCACTCGTGGGTGCGTTGTCTTTAACCGGAACGAAAATGTTCAAAAAGCACCAAAATATGGTTTTTTGGACATATTGGAGTGTATTGGGTGCGTTCGTGGCAAAAACTCACTTCGCGACTCCCACGGCGAACTTTTGTCAATTAATGCCGATATTGCCACTCGTGGGTGCCATGTAATATACCGGAATCGAAAAGTTCAAAAAGCACCAAAACACGATTTTTGGACATATTGGAGTGAATTGGGTGCGTTCGTGGCAAAAACTCACTTCGCGAGTCGCGCGGCGAACTTTTGTCAATTAATGCCGATAGTGCCACTCGTGGGTGCGATGTAATATACCGGAACAAAAAAGTTCAAAAAGCACCAAAACATGATTTTTGGACATATTGGAGTGTATTGGGTGCGTTCGTGGCAAAAACTCACTTCGCGACTCGCGCGGCAAACTTTTGTCAATTAATGCCGAGATTGCCACTCGTGGGTGCTTTGTTTTTAACGGGAACGAAAAAGTTCAAAAAGCACCAAAACATGATTTTTGGACATATTGGAGTGTATTGGGTGCGTTCGTGGCAAAAACTCACTTCGCGACTCGCGCGGCGACCTTTTGTCAATTAATGCCGATATTGCCACTCGTGGGTGCGTTGTTTTTAACCGGAACGAAAACGTTCAAAAATCACCAAAATATGAATTTTGGACATATTGGAGTGTATTGGGTGCGTTCGTGGCAAAAACTCACTTCGCGACTCGCGCGGCGAACTTTTCATTTAATGCCGATATTGCCACTCGTGGGTGCGTTGTTTTCAACCGGAACGAAAATGTTCAAAAAGCACTAAAACAGGATTTTGGGCATATTGGAGTGTATTGGGTGCGTTCGTGGCAAAAACTCACTTCGCGACTCGCGCGGCGAACTTTTGTCAATTAATGCCGATATTGTCACTCGTGGGTGCGTTGTTTTTAACCGGAACGAAAACGTTCAAAAAGCACCAAAATATGATTTTTGGACATATTGGAGTGAATTCGGTGCGTTCGTGGCAAAAACTCACTTCGCGAGTCGCGCGGCGAACTTTTGTCAATTAAATCCGATAGTGCCACTCGTGGGTGCGATGTAATATACCGGAACAAAAAAGTTCAAAAAGCACCAAAACATGATTTTTGAACATATTGGAGTGTATTGGGTGCGTTCGTGGCAATAACTCACTTCGCGACTCGCGCGGCGAACTTTTGTCAATTAATGCCGAGATTGCCACTCGTCGGTGCTTTGTTTTTTAACCGGAACGAAAAAGTTCAAAAAGCACCTAAACATTAATTTTGGACATATTGGAGTGTATTGGGTGCGTTCGTGGCAAAAACTCAATTCGCGACTTGCGCGGCAAACTTTTGTCGATTAAAGCCGAGATTGCCACTCGTGGGTGCGTTGTTTTTAACCGGAATGAAAAAGTTCAAAAAGCACCAAAACATGATTTTTGGACATATTGGAGTGTATTGGGTGCGTTCGTGGCAAAAACTCACTTCGCGTCTCGCGCGGCGACCTTTTGTCAATTAATGCCGGTATTGCGACACGAGGGTGCGATGTAATATACGGGAACAAAAAGTTCAAAAAGCACCTAAACATGAATTTTGGACATATTGGAGTGTATTGGGTGCGTTCGTGGCAAAAACTCACTTCGCGACTCGCGCGGCGAACTTTTCATTTAATGCCGATATTGCCACTCGTGGGTGCGTTGTTTTCAACCGGAACGAAAATGTTCAAAAAGCACCAAAATATGATTTTTGGACATATTGTAGAGTATTGGGAGCGTTCGTAGCAAAAACTCACTTCGCGACTCGCGCGGCGAACTTTTGTCAATTAATGCCGATATTGTCACTCGTGGGTGCGTTGTTTTTAACCGGAACGAAAACGTTCAAAAAGCACCAAAATATGATTTTTGGACATATTGGAGTGTATTGGGTGCGTTCGTGGCAAAAACTCACTTCGCGACTCGCGCGGCGACCTTTTGTCAATTAATGCCCGTATTGTCACACAAGGCTGCGATGTAATATACCGGAACGAAAAAGTTCAAAAAGCACTAAAACAGGATTTTGGGCATATTGGAGTGTATTGGGTGCGTTCGTGGCAAAAACTCACTTCGCGACTCGCGCGGCGAACTTTTGTCAATTAATGCCGATATTGTCACTCGTGGGTGCGTTGTTTTTAACCGGAACGAAAACGTTCAAAAAGCACCAAAATATGATTTTTGGACATATTGGAGTGAATTCGGTGCGTTCGTGGCAAAAACTCACTTCGCGAGTCGCGCGGCGAACTTTTGTCAATTAAATCCGATAGTGCCACTCGTGGGTGCGATGTAATATACCGGAACAAAAAAGTTCAAAAAGCACCAAAACATGATTTTTGAACATATTGGAGTGTATTGGGTGCGTTCGTGGCAATAACTCACTTCGCGACTCGCGCGGCGAACTTTTGTCAATTAATGCCGAGATTGCCACTCGTCGGTGCTTTGTTTTTTAACCGGAACGAAAAAGTTCAAAAAGCACCTAAACATTAATTTTGGACATATTGGAGTGTATTGGGTGCGTTCGTGGCAAAAACTCAATTCGCGACTTGCGCGGCGAACTTTTGTCGATTAAAGCCGAGATTGCCACTCGTGGGTGCGTTGTTTTTAACCGGAATGAAAAAGTTCAAAAAGCACCAAAACATGATTTTTGGACATATTGGAGTGTATTGGGTGCGTTCGTGGCAAAAACTCACTTCGCGATCTCGCGCGGCGACCTTTTGTCAATTAATGCCGGTATTGCGACACGAGGGTGCGATGTAATATACGGGAACAAAAAGTTCAAAAAGCACCTAAACATGAATTTTGGACATATTGGAGTGTATTGGGTGCGTTCGTGGCAAAAACTCACTTCGCGACTCGCGCGGCGAACTTTGTCATTTAATGCCGATATTGCCACTCGTGGGTGCGTTGTTTTTCAACCGGAACGAAAAATGTTCAAAAAGCACCAAAATATGATTTTTGGACATATTGGAGTGTATTGGGAGCGTTCGTAGCAAAAACTCACTTCGCGACTCGCGCGGCGAACTTTTGTCAATTAATGCCGATATTGTCACTCGTGGGTGCGTTGTTTTTAACCGGAACGAAAACGTTCAAAAAGCACCAAAATATGATTTTTGGACATATTGGAGTGAATTCGGGTGCGTTCGTGGCAAAAACTCACTTCGCGAGTCGCGCGGCGAACTTTTGTCAATTAATGCCGATATTGCCACTCGTGGGTGCGATGTAATATACCGGAACGAAAAAGTTCAAAAAGCACCAAAACATGATTTTTGGAACATATTGGAGTGTATTGGGTGCGTTCGTGGCAATAACTCACTTCGCGACTCGCGCGGCGAACTTTGTCAATTAATGCCGATATTGCCACTCGTCGGGTGCTTTGTTATATTAACCGGAACGAAAAAGTTCAAAAAGCACCTAAACATTAATTTTGGACATATTGGAGTGTATTGGGTGCGTTCGTGGCAAAAACTCACTTCGCGACTCGCGCGGCGAACTTTTGTCGAATTAATGCCGAGATTGCCACTCGTGGGTGCGTTGTTTTAACCGGAACGAAAAAGTTCAAAAAGCACCAAAACATGATTTTTGGACATATTGGAGTGTATTGGGTGCGTTCGTGGCAAAAACTCACTTCGCGACTCGCGCGGCGACCTTTTGTCAATTAATGCCGGTATTGCGACACGAGGGTGCGATGTAATATACCGGAACAAAAAGTTCAAAAAGCACCTAAACATGAATTTTGGACATATTGGAGTGTATTGGGTGCGTTCGTGGCAAAAACTCACTTCGCGACTCGCGGGGCGAACTTTTGTCAATTAATGCTGATATTGCCACTCGTGGGTGCGTTGTTTTAACCGGAACGAAAAAGTTCAAAAAGCACCAAAACATGATTTTTGGACATATTGGAGTGTATTGGGTGCGTTCGTGGCAAAAACTCACTTCGCGACTCGCGCGGCGAACTTTTGTCAATTAATGCCGATATTGCCACTCGTGGGTGCGTTGTTTTAACCGGAACGAAAAAGTTCAAAAAGCACCAAAATATGATTTTTGGACATATTGGAGTGTAATTGGGTGCGTTCGTGGCAAAAACTCACTTCGCGAGCTCGCGCGGCGAACCTTTTGTCAATTAATGCCGATAGTGCCACTCGTGGGTGCGATGTAATATACCGGAACAAAAAAAGTTCAAAAAGCACCAAAACATGATTTTGGAACATATTGGAGTGTATTGGGTGCGTTCGTGGCAAAAACTCACTTCGCGACTCGCGCGGGCGAACTTTTGTCAATTAATGCCGATATTGCCACTCGTGGGTGCGTTGTTTTAACCGGAACGAAAAAGTTCAAAAAGCACCTAAACATTAATTTTGGACATATTGGAGTGTATTGGGTGCGTTCGTGGCAAAAACTCACTTCGCGACTTCGCGCGGCGAACTTTTGTCGATTAATGCCGAGATTGCCACTCGTGGGTGCGTTGTTTTAACCGGAATCGAAAAAGTTCAAAAAGCACCAAAACATGATTTTGGACATATTGGAGTGTATTGGGTGCGTTCGTGGCAAAAACTCACTTCGCGACTCGCGCGGCGAACTTTTGTCAATTAATGCCGATATTGCCACTCGTGGGTGCGTTGTTAATATACCGGAACGAAAAAGTTCAAAAAGCACCAAAACATGATTTTTGGACATATTGGAGTGTATTGGGTGCGTTCGTGGCAAAAACTCACTTCGCGACTCGCGCGGCGAACTTTTGTCAATTAATGCCGATATTGCCACTCGTGGGTGCGTGTTATATAACCGGAACGAAAAGTTCAAAAAGCACCAAAACATGATTTTGGACATATTGGAGTGTATTGGGTGCGTTCGTGGCAAAAACTCACTTCGCGACTCGCGCGGCGAACTTTTGTCAATTAATGCCGATATTGCCACTCGTGGGTGCGTTGTTTTAACCGGAACGAAAACGTTCAAAATCACCAAAATATGAATTTTGGACATATTGGAGTGTATTGGGTGCGTTCGTGGCAAAAACTCACTTCGCGACTCGCGCGGCGAACTTTGTCAATTTAATGCCGATATTGCCACTCGTGGGTGCGTGTTTAATACCGGAACGAAAATGTTCAAAAAGCACTAAAACAGGATTTTGGGCATATTGGAGTGTATTGGGTGCGTTCGTGGCAAAAACTCACTTCGCGACTCGCGCGGCGAACTTTTGTCAATTAATGCCGATATTGTCCACTCGTGGGTGCGTTGTTTTTAACCGGAACGAAAACGTTCAAAAAGCACCAAAATATGATTTTTGGACATATTGGAGTGAATTCGGTGCGTTCGTGGCAAAAACTCACTTCGCGAGTCGCGCGGCGAACTTTTGTCAATTAATCCGGATAGTGCCACTCGTGGGTGCGATGTAATATACCGGAACAAAAAGTTCAAAAAGCACCAAAACATGATTTTTGAACATATTGGAGTGTATTGGGTGCGTTCGTGGCAATAACTCACTTCGCGACTCGCGCGGCGAACTTTTGTCAATTAATGCCGAGATTGCCACTCGTCGGTGCTTTGTTTTTTAACCGGAACGAAAAAGTTCAAAAAGCACCTAAACATTAATTTTGGACATATTGGAGTGTATTGGGTGCGTTCGTGGCAAAAACTCAATTCGCGACTTGCGCGGCAAACTTTTGTCGATTAAAGCCGAGATTGCCACTCGTGGGTGCGTTGTTTTTAACCGGAATGAAAAAGTTCAAAAAGCACCAAAACATGATTTTTGGACATATTGGAGTGTATTGGGTGCGTTCGTGGCAAAAACTCACTTCGCGTCTCGCGCGGCGACCTTTTGTCAATTAATGCCGGTATTGCGACACGAGGGTGCGATGTAATATACGGGAACAAAAAGTTCAAAAAGCACCTAAACATGAATTTTGGACATATTGGAGTGTATTGGGTGCGTTCGTGGCAAAAACTCACTTCGCGACTCGCGCGGCGAACTTTTCATTTAATGCCGATATTGCCACTCGTGGGTGCGTTGTTTTCAACCGGAACGAAAATGTTCAAAAAGCACCGAAATATGATTTTTGGACATATTGTAGAGTATTGGGAGCGTTCGTAGCAAAAACTCACTTCGCGACTCGCGCGGCGAACTTTTGTCAATTAATGCCGATATTGTCACTCGTGGGTGCGTTGTTTTTAACCGGAACGAAAACGTTCAAAAAGCACCAAAATATGATTTTTGGACATATTGGAGTGAATTCGGTGCGTTCGTGGCAAAAACTCACTTCGCAAGTCGCGCGGCGAACTTTTGTCAATTAAAGCCGATAGTGCTACTCGTGGGTGCGATGTAATATACCGGAACAAAAAAGTTCAAAAAGCACCAAAACATGATTTTTGAACATATTGGAGTGTATTGGGTGCGTTCGTGGCAATAACTCACTTCGCGACTCGCGCGGCGAACTTTTGTCAATTAATGCCGAGATTGCCACTCGTCGGTGCTTTGTTTTTTAACCGGAACGAAAAAGTTCAAAAAGCACCTAAACATTAATTTTGGACATATTGGAGTGTATTGGGTGCGGTCGTGGCAAAAACTCACTTCGCGACTTGCGCGGCGAACTTTTGTCGATTAAAGCCGAGATTGCCACTCGTGGGTGCGTTGTTTTTAACCGGAATGAAAAAGTTCAAAAAGCACCAAAACATGATTTTTGGACATATTGGAGTGTATTGGGTGCGTTCGTGGCAAAAACTCACTTCGCGACTCGCGCGGCGACCTTTTGTCAATTAATGCCGGTATTGCGACACGAGGGTGCGATGTAATATACGGGAACAAAAAGTTCAAAAAGCACCTAAACATGAATTTTGGACATATTGGAGTGTATTGGGTGCGTTCGTGGCAAAAACTCACTTCGCGACTCGCGGGGCGAACTTTTGTCAATTAATGCTGATATTGCCACTCGTGGGTGCGTTGTTTTTGACCCGAACGAAAAAGTTCAAAAAGCACCAAAACATGATTTTTCGACATATTGGAGTGTATTGGGTGCGTTCGTGGCAAAAACTCACTTCGCGACTCGCGCGGCGAACTGTTGTCAATTAATGCCGATATTGCCACTCGTGGGTGCGTTGTTTTCAACCGGAACGAAAAAGTTCAAAAAGCACCAAAATATGATTTTTGGACATATTGGAGTGTATTGGGTGCGTTCGTGGCAAAAACTCACTTCGCGACTCGCGCGGCGACCTTTTGTCAATTAATGCCGGTATTGCGACACGAGGGTGCGATGTAATATACGGGAACAAAAAGTACAAAAAGCACCTAAACATGAATTTTGGACATATTGGAGTGTATTGGGTGCGTTCGTGGCAAAAACTCACTTCGCGACTCGCGCGGCGAACTTTTGTGAATTAATGCCGATATTGCCACTAGTGGGTGCCATGTAATATACCGGAATCAAAAAGTTCAAAAAGCACCTAAACATTAATTTTGGACATATTGGAGTGTATTGGGTGCGTTCGTGGTAAAAACTCACTTCGCGACTTGCGCGGCGAACTTTTGTCGATTAATGCCGGTATTGCCACACGAGGATGCGATGTAGTATACCGGAACAAAAAAGTTCAAAAAGCACCAAAACATGATTTTTGGACATATTGGAGTGTATGCACCGTTCTTGGCAAAAACTCACTTCGCGACTCGCGCGGCGAACTTTTGTCAATTATTGCCGATATTTCCACTCGTGGGTGCGTTGTTTTTAACCGAAACGAAAAGGTTCAAAAAGCACCAAAACATGATTTTTGGACATATTGGAGTGTATTCGGTGCGTTCGTGGCAAAAACTCACTTCGCGACTCGCGCGGCGAACTTTTGTCAATTAATGCCGATATTAACAGTCGTGGGTGCGATGTAATATACCGGAATCGAAAAGTTCAAAAAGCACCTAAACATTAATTTTGGACATATTGGAGTGTATTGGGTGCGTTCGTGGCAAAAACTCACTTCGCGACTCGCGCGGCGAACTTTTGTCGATTAATGCCGAGATTGCCACTCGTGGGTGCGTTGTTTTTAACCGGAACGAAAAAGATCAAAAAGCACCAAAACATGATTTTTCGACATATTGGAGTGTATTGGGTGCGTTCGTAGCAAAAACTCACTTCGCGACTCGCGCGGCGACCTTTTGTCAATTAATGCCGATATTGCCACTAGTGGGTGCGATGTAATATACCGGAACGAAAAAGTTCAAAAAGCACCAAAACATGATTTTTGGACATATTGGAGTGTATTGGGTGCGTTCGTGGCAAAAACTCACTTCGCGACTCGCGGGGGCGAACTTTTGTCAATTAATGCCGATATTGCCACTCGTGGGTGCGTTGTTTTCAACCGGAACGAAAAAGTTCAAAAAGCACCAAAATATGATTTTTGGACATATTGGAGTGTATTGGGTGCGTTCGTGGCAAAAACTCACTTCGCGACTCGCGCGGCGACCTTTTGTCAATTAATGCCGGTATTGCGACACGAGGGTGCGATGTAATATACGGGAACAAAAAGTACAAAAAGCACCTAAACATGAATTTTGGACATATTGGAGTGTATTGGGTGCGTTCGTGGCAAAAACTCACTTCGCGACTCGCGGGGCGAACTTTTGTCAATTAATGCCGATATTGCCACTCGTGGGTGCGTTGTTTTCAACCGGAACGAAAAAGTTCAAAAAGCACCAAAATATGATTTTTGGACATATTGGAGTGTATTGGGTGCGTTCGTAGCAAAAACTAACTTCGCGACTCGCGCGGCGAACTTTTGTCAATTAATGCCGATATTTCCACTCGTGGGTGCGTTGTTTTTAACCGAAACGAAAAGGTTCAAAAAGCACCAAAACATGATTTTTGGACATATTGGAGTGTATTGGGTGCGTTCGTGGCAAAAACTCACTTCGCGACTCGCGCGGCGACCTTTTGTCAATTAATGCCGGTATTGCCACACGAGGCTGCGATGTAATATACGGGAACAAAAAGTTCAAAAAGCACCTAAACATGAATTTTGGACATATTGGAGTGTATTGGGTGCGTTCGTGGCAAAAACTCACTTCGCGACTCGCGCGGCGAACTTTTGTGAATTAATGCCGATATTGCCACTAGTGGGTGCCATGTAATATACCGGAATCAAAAAGTTCAAAAAGCACCTAAACATTAATTTTGGACATATTGGAGTGTATTGGGTGTGTTCGTGGCAAAAACTCACTTCGCGACTCGCGCGGCGACCTTTTGTCAATTAATGCCGGTATTGCGACACGAGGGTGCGATGTAATATACGGGAACAAAAAGTTCAAAAAGCACCTAAACATGAATTTTGGACATATTGGAGTGTATTGGGTGCGTTCGTGGCAAAAACACACTTCGCGACTCGCGGGGCGAACTTTTGTCAATTAATGCTGACATTGCCACTCGTGGGTGCGTTGTTTTTGACCCGAACGAAAAAGTTCAAAAAGCACCAAAACATGATTTTTCGACATATTGGAGTGTATTGGGTGCGTTCGTGGCAAAAACTCACTTCGCGAATCGCGCGGCGAACTTTTGTCAATTAATGCCGATATTGCCACTCGTGGGTGCGTTGTTTTCAACCGGAACGAAAAAGTTCAAAAAGCACCAAAATATGATTTTTGGACATATTGGAGTGTATTGGGTGCGTTCGTAGCAAAAACTCACTTCGCGACTCGCGCGGCGAACTTTTGTCAATTAATGCCGATATTGCCACTAGTGGGTGCCATGTAATATACCGGAATCAAAAAGTTCAAAAAGCACCTAAACATTAATTTTGGACATATTGGAGTGTATTGGGTGCGTTCGTGGCAAAAACTCACTTCGCGACTTGCGCGGCGAACTTTTGTCGATTAATGCCGGTATTGCCACACGAGGATGCGATGTAGTATACCGGAACAAAAAAGTTCAAAAAGCACCAAAACATGATTTTTGGACATATTGGAGTGTATGCACCGTTCTTGGCAAAAACTCACTTCGCGACTCGCGCGGCGAACTTTTGTCAATTAATGCCGATATTTCCACTCGTGGGTGCGTTGTTTTTAACCGAAACGAAAAGGTTCAAAAAGCACCAAAACATGATTTTTGGACATATTGGAGTGTATTGGGTGCGTTCGTGGCAAAAACTCACTTCGCGACTCGTGGGGCGAACTTTTGTCAATTAATGCCGATATTGCCACTAGTGGGTGCCATGTAATATACCGGAATCAAAAAGTTCAAAAAGCACCTAAACATGAATTTTGGACATATTGGAGTGTATTGGGTGCGTTCGTGGCAAAAACTCACTTCGCGACTCGCGCGGCGAACTTTTGTCAATTAATGCCGATATTGCCACTCGTGGGTGCGTTGTTTTTAACCGGAACGAAAACGTTCAAAAATCACCAAAATATGATTTTTGGACATATTGGAGTGTATTGGGTGCGTTCGTGGCAAAAACTCACTTCGCGACTCGCGCGGCGACCTTTTGTCAATTAATGCCCGTATTGTCACACAAGGCTGCGATGTAATATACCGGAACGAAAAAGTTCAAAAAGCACTAAAACAGGATTTTGGGCATATTGGAGTGTATTGGGTGCGTTCGTGGCAAAAACTCACTTCGCGACTCGCGCGGCGAACTTTTGTCAATTAATGCCGATATTGTCACTCGTGGGTGCGTTGTTTTTAACCGGAACGAAAACGTTCAAAAAGCACCAAAATATGATTTTTGGACATATTGGAGTGAATTCGGTGCGTTTGTGGCAAAAACTCACTTCGCGAGTCGCGCGGCGAACTTTTGTCAATTAAATCCGATAGTGCCACTCGTGGGTGCGATGTAATATACCGGAACAAAAAAGTTCAAAAAGCACCAAAACATGATTTTTGAACATATTGGAGTGTATTGGGTGCGTTCGTGGCAATAACTCACTTCGCGACTCGCGCGGCGAACTTTTGTCAATTAATGCCGAGATTGCCACTCGTCGGTGCTTTGTTTTTTAACCGGAACGAAAAAGTTCAAAAAGCACCTAAACATTAATTTTGGACATATTGGAGTGTATTGGGTGCGTTCGTGGCAAAAACTCAATTCGCGACTTGCGCGGCAAACTTTTGTCGATTAAAGCCGAGATTGCCACTCGTGGGTGCGTTGTTTTTAACCGGAATGAAAAAGTTCAAAAAGCACCAAAACATGATTTTTGGACATATTGGAGTGTATTGGGTGCGTTCGTGGCAAAAACTCACTTCGCGTCTCGCGCGGCGACCTTTTGTCAATTAATGCCGGTATTGCGACACGAGGGTGCGATGTAATATACGGGAACAAAAAGTTCAAAAAGCACCTAAACATGAATTTTGGACATATTGGAGTGTATTGGGTGCGTTCGTGGCAAAAACTCACTTCGCGACTCGCGCGGCGAACTTTTCATTTAATGCCGATATTGCCACTCGTGGGTGCGTTGTTTTCAACCGGAACGAAAATGTTCAAAAAGCACCAAAATATGATTTTTGGACATATTGTAGAGTATTGGGAGCGTTCGTAGCAAAAACTCACTTCGCGACTCGCGCGGCGAACTTTTGTCAATTAATGCCGATATTGTCACTCGTTGGTGCGTTGTTTTTAACCGGAACGAAAACGTTCAAAAAGCACCAAAATATGATTTTTGGACATATTGGAGTGAATTCGGTGCGTTCGTGGCAAAAACTCACTTCGCGAGTCGCGCGGCGAACTTTTGTCAATTAAAGCCGATAGTGCCACTCGTGGGTGCGATGTAATATACCGGAACAAAAAAGTTCAAAAAGCACCAAAACATGATTTTTGAACATATTGGAGTGTATTGGGTGCGTTCGTGGCAATAACTCACTTCGCGACTCGCGCGGCGAACTTTTGTCAATTAATGCCGAGATTGCCACTCGTCGGTGCTTTGTTTTTTAACCGGAACGAAAAAGTTCAAAAAGCACCTAAACATTAATTTTGGACATATTGGAGTGTATTGGGTGCGGTCGTGGCAAAAACTCACTTCGCGACTTGCGCGGCGAACTTTTGTCGATTAAAGCCGAGATTGCCACTCGTGGGTGCGTTGTTTTTAACCGGAATGAAAAAGTTCAAAAAGCACCAAAACATGATTTTTGGACATATTGGAGTGTATTGGGTGCGTTCGTGGCAAAAACTCACTTCGCGACTCGCGCGGCGACCTTTTGTCAATTAATGCCGGTATTGCGACACGAGGGTGCGATGTAATATACGGGAACAAAAAGTTCAAAAAGCACCTAAACATGAATTTTGGACATATTGGAGTGTATTGGGTGCGTTCGTGGCAAAAACTCACTTCGCGACTCGCGGGGCGAACTTTTGTCAATTAATGCTGATATTGCCACTCGTGGGTGCGTTGTTTTTGACCCGAACGAAAAAGTTCAAAAAGCACCAAAACATGATTTTTCGACATATTGGAGTGTATTGGGTGCGTTCGTGGCAAAAACTCACTTCGCGACTCGCGCGGCGAACTTTTGTCAATTAATGCCGATATTGCCACTCGTGGGTGCGTTGTTTTCAACCGGAACGAAAAAGTTCAAAAAGCACCAAAATATGATTTTTGGACATATTGGAGTGTATCGGGTGCGTTCGTAGATAAAACTCACTTCGCGACTCGCGCGGCGAACTTTTGTCAATTAATGCCGATATTGCCACTAGTGGGTGCCATGTAATATACCGGAATCAAAAAGTTCAAAAAGCACCTAAACATTAATTTTGGACATATTGGAGTGTATTGGATGCGTTCGTGGTAAAAACTCACTTCGCGACTTGCGCGGCGAACTTTTGTCGATTAATGCCGGTATTGCCACACGAGGATGCGATGTAGTATACCGGAACAAAAAAGTTCAAAAAGCACCAAAACATGATTTTTGGACATATTGGAGTGTATGCACCGTTCTTGGCAAAAACTCACTTCGCGACTCGCGCGGCGAACTTTTGTCAATTATTGCCGATATTTCCACTCGTGGGTGCGTTGTTTTTAACCGAAACGAAAAGGTTCAAAAAGCACCAAAACATGATTTTTGGACATATTGGAGTGTATTCGGTGCGTTCGTGGCAAAAACTCACTTCGCGACTCGCGCGGCGAACTTTTGTCAATTAATGCCGATATTAACAGTCGTGGGTGCGATGTAATATACCGGAATCGAAAAGTTCAAAAAGCACCTAAACATTAATTTTGGACATATTGGAGTGTATTGGGTACGTTCGTGGCAAAAACTCACTTCGCGACTCGCGCGGCGAACTTTTGTCGATTAATGCCGAGATTGCCACTCGTGGGTGCGTTGTTTTTAACCGGAACGAAAAAGATCAAAAAGCACCAAAACATGATTTTTCGACATATTGGAGTGTATTGGGTACGTTCGTAGCAAAAACTCACTTCGCGACTCGCGCGGCGACCTTTTGTCAATTAATGCCGATATTGCCACTAGTGGGTGCGATGTAATATACCGGAACGAAAAAGTTCAAAAAGCACCAAAACATGATTTTTGGACATATTGGAGTGTATTGGGTGCGTTCGTGGCAAAAACTCACTTCGCGACTCGTGGGGCGAACTTTTGTCAATTAATGCCGATATTGCCACTCGTGCGTGCGTTGTTTTCAACCAGAACGAAAAAGTTCAAAAAGCACCAAAATATGATTTTTGGACATATTGGAGTGTATTGGGTGCGTTCGTAGCAAAAACTCACTTCGCGACTCGCGCGGCGAACTTTTGTCAATTAATGCCGATATTTCCACTCGTGGGTGCGTTGTTTTTAACCGAAACGAAAAGGTTCAAAAAGCACCAAAACATGATTTTTGGACATATTGGAGTGTATTGGGTGCGTTCGTGGCAAAAACTCACTTCGCGACTCGCGGGGCGAACTTTTGTCAATTACTGCCGATATTGCCACTCGTGCGTGCGTTGTTTTCAACCGGAACGAAAAAGTTCAAAAAGCACCAAAACATGATTTTTGGACATATTGGAGTGTATTGGGTGCGTTCGTTGCAAAAACTCACTTCGCGACTCGCGCGGCGAACTTTTGTCAATTAATGCCGATATTGCCACTCGTGGGTGCGTTGTTTTCAACCGGAACGAAAAAGTTCAAAAAGCACCAAAATATGATTTTTGGACATATTGGAGTGTATTGGGTGCGTTCGTGGCAAAAACTCACTTCGCGACTCGCGCGGCGACCTTTTGTCAATTAATGCCGGTATTGCGACACGAGGGTGCGATGTTTTCAACCGGAACGAAAAAGTACAAAAAGCACCTAAACATGAATTTTGGACATATTGGAGTGTATTGGGTGCGTTCGTGGCAAAAACTCACTTCGCGACTCGCGGGGCGAACTTTTGTCAATTAATGCCGATATTGCCACTCGTGGGTGCGTTGTTTTCAACCGGAACGAAAAAGTTCAAAAAGCACCAAAATATGATTTTTGGACATATTGGAGTGTATTGGGTGCGTTCGTAGCAAAAACTCACTTCGCGACTCGCGCGGCGAACTTTTGTCAATTAATGCCGATATTTCCACTCGTGGGTGCGTTGTTTTTAACCGAAACGAAAAGGTTCAAAAAGCACCAAAACATGATTTTTGGACATATTGGAGTGTATTGGGTGCGTTCGTGGCAAAAACTCACTTCGCGACTCGCGGGGCGAACTTTTGTCAATTACTGCCGATATTGCCACTCGTGCGTGCGTTGTTTTCAACCGGAACGAAAAAGTTCAAAAAGCACCAAAACATGATTTTTGGACATATTGGAGTGTATTGGGTGCGTTCGTTGAAAAAACTCACTTCGCGACTCGCGCGGCGAACTTTTGTCAATTAATGCCGATATTGCCACTCGTGGGTGCGTTGTTTTCAACCGGAACGAAAAAGTTCAAAAAGCACCAAAATATGATTTTTGGACATATTGGAGTGTATTGGGTGCGTTCGTTGCAAAAACTCACTTCGCGACTCGCGCGGCGAACTTTTGTCAATTAATGCCGATATTGCCACTCGTGGGTGCGTTGTTTTCAACCGGAACGAAAAAGTTCAAAAAGCACCAAAATATGATTTTTGGACATATTGGAGTGTATTGGGTGCGTTCGTGGCAAAAACTCACTTCGCGACTCGCGCGGCGACCTTTTGTCAATTAATGCCGGTATTGCGACACGAGGGTGCGATGTAATATACGGGAACAAAAAGTACAAAAAGCACCTAAACATGAATTTTGGACATATTGGAGTGTATTGGGTGCGTTCGTGGCAAAAACTCACTTCGCGACTCGCGGGGCGAACTTTTGTCAATTAATGCCGATATTGCCACTCGTGGGTGCGTTGTTTTCAACCGGAACGAAAAAGTTCAAAAAGCACCAAAATATGATTTTTGGACATATTGGAGTGTATTGGGTGCGTTCGTAGCAAAAACTCACTACGCGACTCGCGCGGCGAACTTTTGTCAATTAATGCCGATATTTCCACTCGTGGGTGCGTTGTTTTTAACCGAAACGAAAAGGTTCAAAAAGCACCAAAACATGATTTTTGGACATATTGGAGTGTATTGGGTGCGTTCGTGGCAAAAACTCACTTCGCGACTCGCGCGGCGACCTTTTGTCAATTAATGCCGGTATTGCCACACGAGGCTGCGATGTAATATACGGGAACAAAAAGTTCAAAAAGCACCTAAACATGAATTTTGGACATATTGGAGTGTATTGGGTTCGTTCGTGGCAAAAACTCACTTCGCGACTCGCGCGGCGAACTTTTGTCAATTAATGCCGATATTGCCACTAGTGGGTGCCATGTAATATACCGGAATCAAAAAGTTCAAAAAGCACCTAAACATTAATTTTGGACATATTGGAGTGTATTGGGTGTGTTCGTGGCAAAAACACACTTCGCGACTCGCGCGGCGACCTTTTGTCAATTAATGCCGGTATTGCGACACGAGGGTGCGATGTAATATACGGGAACAAAAAGTACAAAAAGCACCTAAACATGAATTTTTGACATATTGTAGTGTATTGGGTGCGTTCGTGGCAAAAACTCACTTCGCGACTCGCGGGGCGAACTTTTGTCAATTAATGCCGATATTGCCACTCGTGGGTGCGTTGTTTTCAACCGGAACGAAAAAGTTCAAAAAGCACCAAAATATGATTTTTGGACATATTGGAGTGTATTGGGTGCGTTCGTAGCAAAAACTCACTTCGCGACTCGCGCGGCGAACTTTTGTCAATTAATGCCGATATTTCCACTCGTGGGTGCGTTGTTTTTAACCGAAACGAAAAGGTTCAAAAAGCACCAAAACATGATTTTTGGACATATTGGAGTGTATTGGGTGCGTTCGTTGCAAAAACTCACTTCGCGACTCGCGCGGCGAACTTTTCATTTAAGGCCGATATTGCCATTCGTGGGTGCGTTGTTTTTAACCGGAACGAAAATTTTCAAAAAGCACCAAAACATGATTTTTGGACATATTGGAGTGTATTGGGTGCGTTCGTTGCAAAAACTCACTTCGCGACTCGCGCGGCGAAATTTTGTCAATTAATGCCGAGATTGCCACTCGTGGGTGCGATGTTTTTAACCGGAACGAAAAAGTTCAAAAAGCACCAAAATATGATTTTTGGACATATTGGAGTGTATTGGGTGCGTTCGTGGCAAAAACTCACTTCGCGACTCGCGCGGCGACCTTTTGTCAATTAATGCCGGTATTGCGACACGAGGGTGCGATGTAATATACGGGAACAAAAAGTACAAAAAGCACCTAAACATGAATTTTGGACATATTGGAGTGTATTGGGTGCGTTCGTGGCAAAAACTCACTTCGCGACTCGCGGGGCGAACTTTTGTCAATTAATGCCGATATTGCCACTCGTGGGTGCGTTGTTTTCAACCGGAACGAAAAAGTTCAAAAAGCAACAAAATATGATTTTTGAACATATTGGAGTGTATTGGGTGCGTTCGTAGCAAAAACTCACTTCGCGACTCGCGCGGCGAACTTTTGTCAATTAATGCCGATATTTCCACTCGTGGGTGCGTTGTTTTTAACCGAAACGAAAAGGTTTAAAAAGCACCAAAACATGATTTTTGGACATATTGGAGTGTATTGGGTGCGTTCGTGGCAAAAACTCACTTCGCGACTCGCGCGGCGACCTTTTGTCAATTAATGCCGGTATTGCCACACGAGGCTGCGATGTAATATACGGGAACAAAAAGTTCAAAAAGCACCTAAACATGAATTTTGGACATATTGGAGTTTATTGGGTGCGTTCGTGGCAAAAACTCACTTCGCGACTCGCGCGGCGAACTTTTGTCAATTAATGCCGATATTGCCACTAGTGGGTGCCATGTAATATACCGGAATCAAAAAGTTCAAAAAGCACCTAAACATTAATTTTGGACATATTGGAGTGTATTGGGTGCGTTCGTGGCAAAAACTCACTTCGCGACTCGCGCGGCGACCTTTTGTCAATTAATGCCGGTATTGCGACACGAGGGTGCGATGTAATATACGGGAACAAAAAGTTCAAAAAGCACCTAAACATGAATTTTGGACATATTGGAGTGTATTGGGTGCGTTCGTGGCAAAAACTCACTTCGCGACTCGCGGGGCGAACTTTTGTCAATTAATGCTGACATTGCCACTCGTGGGTGCGTTGTTTTTGACCCGAACGAAAAAGTTCAAAAAGCACCAAAACATGATTTTTCGACATATTGGAGTGTATTGGGTGCGTTCGTGGCAAAAACTCACTTCGCGAATCGCGCGGCGAACTTTTGTAAATTAATGCCGATATTGCCACTCGTGGGTGCGTTGTTTTCAACCGGAACGAAAAAGTTCAAAAAGCACCAAAATATGATTTTTGGACATATTGGAGTGTATTGGGTGCGTTCGTAGCAAAAACTCACTTCGCGACTCGCGCGGCGAACTTTTGTCAATTAATGCCGATATTTCCACTCGTGGGTGCGTTGTTTTTAACCGAAACGAAAAGGTTCAAAAAGCACCAAAACATGATTTTTGGACATATTGGAGTGTATTGGGTGCGTTCGTAGCAAAAACTCACTTCGCGACTCGCGCGGCGAACTTTTCATTTAAGGCCGATATTGCCATTCGTGGGTGCGTTGTTTTTAACCGGAACGAAAATTTTCAAAAAGCACCAAAACATGATTTTTGGACATATTGGAGTGTATTGGGTGCGTTCGTTGCAAAAACTCACTTCGCGACTCGCGCGGCGAAATTTTGTCAATTAATGCCGAGATTGCCACTCGTGGGTGCGATGTTTTTAACCGGAACGAAAAAGTTCAAAAAGCACCAAAATATGATTTTTGGACATATTGGAGTGTATTGGGTGCGTTCGTGGCAAAAACTCACTTCGCGACTCGCGCGGCGACCTTTTGTCAATTAATGCCGGTATTGCGACACGAGGGTGCGATGTAATATACGGGAACAAAAAGTACAAAAAGCACCTAAACATGAATTTTGGACATATTGGAGTGTATTGGGTGCGTTCGTGGCAAAAACTCACTTCGCGACTCGCGGGGCGAACTTTTGTCAATTAATGCCGATATTGCCACTCGTGGGTGCGTTGTTTTCAACCGGAACGAAAAAGTTCAAAAAGCAACAAAATATGATTTTTGGACATATTGGAGTGTATTGGGTGCGTTCGTAGCAAAAACTCACTTCGCGACTCGCGCGGCGAACTTTTGTCAATTAATGCCGATATTTCCACTCGTGGGTGCGTTGTTTTTAACCGAAACGAAAAGGTTTAAAAAGCACCAAAACATGATTTTTGGACATATTGGAGTGTATTGGGTGCGTTCGTGGCAAAAACTCACTTCGCGACTCGCGCGGCGACCTTTTGTCAATTAATGCCGGTATTGCCACACGAGGCTGCGATGTAATATACGGGAACAAAAAGTTCAAAAAGCACCTAAACATGAATTTTGGACATATTGGAGTTTATTGGGTGCGTTCGTGGCAAAAACTCACTTCGCGACTCGCGCGGCGAACTTTTGTCAATTAATGCCGATATTGCCACTAGTGGGTGCCATGTAATATACCGGAATCAAAAAGTTCAAAAAGCACCTAAACATTAATTTTGGACATATTGGAGTGTATTGGGTGCGTTCGTGGCAAAAACTCACTTCGCGACTCGCGCGGCGACCTTTTGTCAATTAATGCCGGTATTGCGACACGAGGGTGCGATGTAATATACGGGAACAAAAAGTTCAAAAAGCACCTAAACATGAATTTTGGACATATTGGAGTGTATTGGGTGCGTTCGTGGCAAAAACTCACTTCGCGACTCGCGGGGCGAACTTTTGTCAATTAATGCTGACATTGCCACTCGTGGGTGCGTTGTTTTTGACCCGAACGAAAAAGTTCAAAAAGCACCAAAACATGATTTTTCGACATATTGGAGTGTATTGGGTGCGTTCGTGGCAAAAACTCACTTCGCGAATCGCGCGGCGAACTTTTGTCAATTAATGCCGATATTGCCACTCGTGGGTGCGTTGTTTTCAACCGGAACGAAAAAGTTCAAAAAGCACCAAAATATGATTTTTGGACATATTGGAGTGTATTGGGTGCGTTCGTAGCAAAAACTCACTTCGCGACTCGCGCGGCGAACTTTTGTCAATTAATGCCGATATTTCCACTCGTGGGTGCGTTGTTTTTAACCGAAACGAAAAGGTTCAAAAAGCACCAAAACATGATTTTTGGACATATTGGAGTGTATTGGGTGCGTTCGTTGCAAAAACTCACTTCGCGACTCGCGCGGCGAACTTTTCATTTAAGGCCGATATTGCCATTCGTGGGTGCGTTGTTTTTAACCGGAACGAAAATTTTCAAAAAGCACCAAAACATGATTTTTGGACATATTGGAGTGTATTGGGTGCGTTCGTTGCAAAAACTCACTTCGCGACTCGCGCGGCGAAATTTTGTCAATTAATGCCGAGATTGCCACTCGTGGGTGCGATGTTTTTAACCGGAACGAAAAAGTTCAAAAAGCACCAAAATATGATTTTTGGACATATTGGAGTGTATTGGGTGCGTTCGTGGCAAAAACTCACTTCGCGACTCGCGCGGCGACCTTTTGTCAATTAATGCCGGTATTGCGACACGAGGGTGCGATGTAATATACGGGAACAAAAAGTACAAAAAGCACCTAAACATGAATTTTGGACATATTGGAGTGTATTGGGTGCGTTCGTGGCAAAAACTCACTTCGCGACTCGCGGGGCGACCTTTTGTCAATTAATGCCGATATTGCCACTCGTGGGTGCGTTGTTTTCAACCGGAACGAAAAAGTTCAAAAAGCAACAAAATATAATTTTTGGACATATTGGAGTGTATTGGGTGCGTTCGTAGCAAAAACTCACTTCGCGACTCGCGCGGCGAACTTTTGTCAATTAATGCCGATATTTCCACTCGTGGGTGCGTTGTTTTTAACCGAAACGAAAAGGTTTAAAAAGCACCAAAACATGATTTTTGGACATATTGGAGTGTATTGGGTGCGTTCGTGGCAAAAACTCACTTCGCGACTCGCGCGGCGACCTTTTGTCAATTAATGCCGGTATTGCCACACGAGGGCTGCGATGTAATATACGGGAACAAAAAGTTCAAAAAGTACCTAAACATGAATTTTGGACATATTGGAGTGTATTGGGTGCGTTCGTGGCAAAAACTCACTTCGCGACTCGCGCGGCGAACTTTTGTCAATTAATGCCGATATTGCCACTAGTGGGTGCCGATGTAATATACCGGAATCAAAAAGTTCAAAAAGCACCTAAACATTAATTTTGGACATATTGGAGTGTATTGGGTGCGTTCGTGGCAAAAACTCACTTCGCGACTCGCGCGGCGACCTTTTGTCAATTAATGCCGTATTGCCACTCGAGGGTGCGATGTAATTATACGGAACGAAAAAGTTCAAAAAGCACCTAAACATGAATTTTGGACATATTGGAGTGTATTGGGTGCGTTCGTGGCAAAAACTCACTTCGCGACTCGCGGGGCGAACTTTTGTCAATTAATGCTGACATTGCCACTCGTGGGTGCGTTGTTTTTGACCCGAACGAAAAAGTTCAAAAAGCACCAAAACATGATTTTTCGACATATTGGAGTGTATTGGGTGCGTTCGTGGCAAAAACTCACTTCGCGAATCGCGCGGCGAACTTTTGTCAATTAATGCCGATATTGCCACTCGTGGGGTGCGTTGTTTTCAACCGGAACGAAAAAGTTCAAAAAGCACCAAAATATGATTTTTGGACATATTGGAGTGTATTGGGTGCGTTCGTAGCAAAAACTCACTTCGCGACTCGCGCGGCGAACTTTTGTCAATTAATGCCGATATTGCCACTAGTGGGTGCCATGTATATAACCGGAATCAAAAAGTTCAAAAAGCACCTAAACATTAATTTTGGACATATTGGAGTGTATTGGGTGCGTTCGTGGCAAAAACTCACTTCGCGACTTGCGCGGCGAACTTTTGTCGATTAATGCCGGTATTGCCGACACGAGGGTGCGATGTAATATACCGGAACAAAAAGTTCAAAAAGCACCTAAAACATGAATTTTTGGACATATTGGAGTGTATTGGGTGCCGTTCGTGGCAAAAACTCACTTCGCGACTCGCGGGGCGAACTTTTGTCAATTAATGCCGATATTGCCACTCGTGGGTGCGTTGTTTTAACCGGAAACGAAAAAGGTTCAAAAAGCACCAAAACATGATTTTTGGACATATTGGAGTGTATTGGGTGCGTTCGTTGCAAAAACTCACTTCGCGACTCGCGCGGCGAACTTTGTCAATTAATGCCGATATTGCCACTCGTGGGTGCGTTGTTTTTAACCGGAACGAAAAGTTTCAAAAAGCACCAAAACATGATTTTTGGACATATTGGAGTGTATTGGGTGCGTTCGTGGCAAAAACTCACTTCGCGACTCGCGCGGCGACATTTTGTCAATTAATGCCGAGTATTGCCACTACGTAGGGTGCGATTTAATATACGGGAACAAAAAGTACAAAAGCACCTAAACATGAATTTTGGACATATTGGAGTGTATTGGGTGCGTTCGTGGCAAAAAACTCACTTCGCGACTCGCGGGGCGAACTTTTGTCAATTAATGCCGATATTGCCACTCGTGGGTGCGTTGTTTTAACCGGAACGAAAAAGTTCAAAAAGCACCAAAATATAATTTTTGGACATATTGGAGTGTATTGGGTGCGTTCGTAGCAAAAACTCACTTCGCGACTCGCGCGGGCGAACTTTTGTCAATTAATGCCGATATTTCCACTCGTGGGTGCGTTGTTTTAAACCGAAACGAAAAAGGTTCAAAAAGCACCAAACATGATTTTTGGACATATTGGAGTGTATTGGGTGCGTTCGTGGCAAAAACTCACTTCGCGACTCGCGCGGCGAACTTTTGTCAATTAATGCCGGTATTGCCACTACGATGGGTGCGATGTAATATTACCGGAACAAAAGTTCAAAAGTACCTAAACATGATTTTGGACATATTGGAGTGTATTGGGTGCGTTCGTGGCAAAAACTCACTTCGCGACTCGCGCGGCGACCTTTTGTCAATTAATGCCGGATATTGCCACTAGTGGGTGCGATGTAATATACCGGAACAAAAAGTTCAAAAAGCACCTAAACATGAATTTTGGACATATTGGAGTGTATTGGGTGCGTTCGTGGCAAAAACTCACTTCGCGACTCGCGCGGCGAACTTTTGTCAATTAATGCCGATATTGCCACTAGTGGGTGCCGATGTATTATACCGGAACGAAAAAGTTCAAAAAGCACCTAAACATGAATTTTGGACATATTGGAGTGTATTGGGTGCGTTCGTGGCAAAAACTCACTTCGCGACTCGCGCGGGCGAACTTTTGTCAATTAATGCCGATATTGCCACTCGTGGGTGCGATGTTATATACCGGAACGAAAAGTTCAAAAAGCACCAAACATGAATTTTGGACATATTGGAGTGTATTGGGTGCGTTCGTGGCAAAAACTCACTTCGCGACTCGCGCGGGCGAACTTTTGTCAATTAATGCGAGATTGCCACTCGTGGGTGCGTTGTTTTTAACCGGAACGAAAAAGTTCAAAAAGCACCAAAATATGATTTTTGGACATATTGGAGTGTATTGGGTGCGTTCGTGGCAAAAACTCACTTCGCGACTCGCGCGGCGAACTTTTGTCAATTAATGCCGGATATTGCCACTAGTGGGTGCATTGTATTAACCGGAACGAAAAAGTTCAAAAAGCACCTAAACATGATTTTTGGACATATTGGAGTGTATTGGGTGCGTTCGTAGGCAAAAACTCACTTCGCGACTCGCGCGGGCGAACTTTTGTCAATTAATGCCGATATTGCCCACGAGTGGTGCGATTGTATTATAACCGGAACAAAAAGTTCAAAAGCACCTAAACATTAATTTTGGACATATTGGAGTGTATTGGGTGCGTTCGTGGCAAAAACTCACTTCGCGACTCGCGCGGCGAACTTTTGTCAATTAATGCCGATATTTCCACTCGTGGGTGCGTTGTTTTTAACCGAAACGAAAAGGTTTAAAAAGCACCAAAACATGATTTTTGGACATATTGGAGTGTATTGGGTGCGTTCGTGGCAAAAACTCACTTCGCGACTCGCGCGGCGACCTTTTGTCAATTAATGCCGGTATTGCCACACGAGGCTGCGATGTAATATACGGGAACAAAAAGTTCAAAAAGCACCTAAACATGAATTTTGGACATATTGGAGTTTATTGGGTGCGTTCGTGGCAAAAACTCACTTCGCGACTCGCGCGGCGAACTTTTGTCAATTAATGCCGATATTGCCACTAGTGGGTGCCATGTTAATATACCGGAATCAAAAAGTTCAAAAAGCACCTAAACATTAATTTTGGACATATTGGAGTGTATTGGGTGCGTTCGTGGCAAAAACTCACTTCGCGACTCGCGCGGCGACCTTTTGTCAATTAATGCCGGTATTGCGACACGAGGGTGCGATGTAATATACGGGAACAAAAAGTTCAAAAAGCACCTAAACATGAATTTTGGACATATTGGAGTGTATTGGGTGCGTTCGTGGCAAAAACTCACTTCGCGACTCGCGGGGCGAACTTTTGTCAATTAATGCTGACATTGCCACTCGTGGGTGCGTTGTTTTTGACCCGAACGAAAAAGTTCAAAAAGCACCAAAACATGATTTTTCGACATATTGGAGTGTATTGGGTGCGTTCGTGGCAAAAACTCACTTCGCGAATCGCGCGGCGAACTTTTGTCAATTAATGCCGATATTGCCACTCGTGGGTGCGTTGTTTTCAACCGGAACGAAAAAGTTCAAAAAGCACCAAAATATGATTTTTGGACATATTGGAGTGTATTGGGTGCGTTCGTAGCAAAAACTCACTTCGCGACTCGCGCGGGCGAACTTTTGTCAATTAATGCCGATATTGCCACTAGTGGGTGCCATGTAATATACCGGAATCAAAAAGTTCAAAAAGCACCTAAACATTAATTTTGGACATATTGGAGTGTATTGGGTGCGTTCGTGGCAAAACTCACTTCGCGACTTGCGCGGCGAACTTTTGTCGATTAATGCCGGTATTGCCACACGAGGATGCGATGTAGTATACCGGAACAAAAAAGTTCAAAAAGCACCAAAACATGATTTTTGGACATATTGGAGTGTATGCACCGTTCTTGGCAAAAACTCACTTCGCGACTCGCGCGGCGAACTTTTGTCAATTAATGCCGATATTTCCACTCGTGGGTGCGTTGTTTTTAACCGAAACGAAAAGGTTCAAAAAGCACCAAAACATGATTTTTGGACATATTGGAGTGTATTGGGTGCGTTCGTGGCAAAAACTCACTTCGCGAGTCGCGCGGGCGAACTTTTGTCAATTAATGCCGATATTAACTGTCGTGGGTGCGATGTAATATAACCGGAATCGAAAAAGTTCAAAAAGCACCTAAACATGAATTTTGGACATATTGGAGTGTATTGGGTGCGTTCGTGGCAAAAACTCACTTCGCGACTCGCGCGGCGAACTTTTGTCAATTAATGCCGATATTGCCACTGGTGGGTGCCATGTAATATACCGGAAATCAAAAAGTTCAAAAAGCACCTAAACATGAATTTTGGACATATTGGAGTGTATTGGGTGCGTTCGTGGCAAAAACTCACTTCGCGACTCGCGCGGCGAACTTTTGTCGATTAATGCCGAGATTGCCACTCGTGGGTGCGTTGTTTTAACCGGAACGAAAAAGATCAAAAAGCACCAAACATGATTTTCGACATATTGGAGTGTATTGGGTGCGTTCGTAGCAAAAACTCACTTCGCGACTCGCGCGGCGACCTTTTGTCAATTAATGCCGGTATTACAGTCGTGGGTGCGATGTAATATAACGGAATCGAAAAGTTCAAAAAGCACCAAAACATATTTTTGGACATATTGGAGTGTATTGGGGTGCGTTTCGTGGCAAAAACTCACTTCGCGACTCGCGCGGCGAACTTTTGTCGATTAATGCCGAGATTGCCACTCGTGGGTGCGTTGTTTTTAAACCGGAACGAAAAGATTCAAAAAGCACCAAAACATGATTTTTCGACATATTGGAGTGTATTGGGTGCGTCCGTAGCAAAAAACTCACTTCGCGACTCGCGCGGCGACCTTTTGTCAATTAATGCCGGTATTAGCCACGTCGTGGGTGCGATGTAATATACCGGAATCGAAAAGTTCAAAAAGCACCAAAACATGATTTTTGGACATATTGGAGTGTATTGGGTGCGTTCGTTGGCAAAAACCTCACTTCGCGACTCGCGCGGGCGAACTTTTCATTAAGGCCGATATTGCCAGTCGTGGGTGCGATGTATATAACCGGAACGAAAAAGTTCAAAAAGCACCTAAACATGATTTTTGGACATATTGGAGTGTATTGGGTGCGTCCGTGGCAAAAACTCACTTCGCGACTCGCGCGGCGAAATTTTGTCAATTAATGCCGATATTGCCACTCGTGGGTGCGATGTTTTTAACCGGAAACGAAAAAGTTCAAAAAGCACCAAAACATGATTTTTGGACATATTGGAGTGTATTGGGTGCGTTCGTGGCAAAAACTCACTTCGCGACTCGCGCGGCGACCTTTTGTCAATTAATGCCGGTATTGCGACACGAGGGTGCGATGTAATATACGGGAACAAAAAGTTCAAAAAGCACCTAAACATGAATTTTGGACATATTGGAGTGTATTGGGTGCGTTCGTGGCAAAAACTCACTTCGCGACTCGCGGGGCGAACTTTTGTCAATTAATGCCGATATTGCCACTCGTGGGTGCGTTGTTTTCAACCGGAACAAAAAAGTTCAAAAAGCACCAAAACATGATTTTTGGACATATTGGAGTGTATGCACCGTTCTTGGCAAAAACTCACTTCGCGACTCGCGCGGCGAACTTTTGTCAATTAATGCCGATATTTCCACTCGTGGGTGCGATGTAATATACCGGAATCGAAAAGGTTCAAAAAGCACCTAAACATGATTTTGGACATATTGGAGTGTATTGGGTGCGTTCGTGGCAAAAACTCACTTCGCGACTCGCGCGGCGACCTTTTGTCAATTAATGCCGGTATTGCCACACGAGGGCTGCGATGTAATATACCGGGAACAAAAAGTTCAAAAAGCACCTAAACATGAATTTTGGACATATTGGAGTGTATTGGGTGCGTTCGTGGCAAAAACTCACTTCGCGACTCGCGCGGGCGAACTTTTGTCAATTAATGCCGATATTGCCACTCGTGGGTGCGTTGTTTTCAACCGGAACGAAAAAGTTCAAAAAGCACCAAAACATGATTTTTGGACATATTGGAGTGTATTGGGTGCGTTCGTAGCAAAAACTCACTTCGCGACTCGCGCGGCGAACTTTTGTCAATTAATGCTGATATTGCCACTAGTGGGTGCCGATGTAATATACCGGAATCAAAAAGTTCAAAAAGCACCTAAACATGAATTTTGGACATATTGGAGTGTATTGGGTGCGTTCGTGGCAAAAACTCACTTCGCGACTCGCGCGGCGAACTTTTGTCAATTAATGCCGATATTGCCACACTGGTGGGTGCGATGTAGTATACCGGAATCAAAAAAGTTCAAAAAGCACCTAAAACATGATTTTGGACATATTGGAGTGTATTGGGTGCGTTCGTGGCAAAAACTCACTTCGCGACTCGCGCGGCGAACTTTTGTCGATTAATGCCGAGATTGCCACTCGTGGGTGCGTTGTTTTTAACCGGAACGAAAAAGATCAAAAAGCACCAAAACATGATTTTTCGACATATTGGAGTGTATTGGGTGCGTTCGTAGCAAAAACTCACTTCGCGACTCGCGCGGCGACCTTTTGTCAATTAATGCCGGTATTAACAGTCGTGGGTGCGATGTAATATACCGGAATCGAAAAGTTCAAAAAGCACCAAAACATGATTTTTGGACATATTGGAGTGTATTGGGTGCGTTCGTGGCAAAAACTCACTTCGCGACTCGCGGGGCGAACTTTGTCATTAATGCCGATATTGCCACTTCGTGGGTGCGTTGTTTTAAACCGGAACGAAAATGTTCAAAAAGCACCAAAACATGATTTTTGGACATATTGGAGTGTATTGGGTGCGCCCGTGGCAAAAACTCACTTCGCGACTCGCGCGGCGAAATTTTGTCAATTAATGCCGAGATTGCCACTCGTGGGTGCGATGTTTTTAACCGGAACGAAAAAGTTCAAAAAGCACCAAAACATGATTTTTGGACATATTGGAGTGTATTGGGTGCGTTCGTGGCAAAAACTCACTTCGCGACTCGCGCGGCGACCTTTTGTCAATTAATGCCGGTATTGCGACACGAGGGTGCGATGTAATATACGGGAACAAAAAGTTCAAAAAGCACCTAAACATGAATTTTGGACATATTGGAGTGTATTGGGTGCGTTCGTGGCAAAAACTCACTTCGCGACTCGCGGGGCGAACTTTGTCATTAATGCCGATATTGCCACTCGTGGGTGCGTTGTTTTAACCGGAACAAAAAGTTCAAAAAGCACCAAAACATGATTTTTGGACATATTGGAGTGTATTGGCACCGTTCTTGGCAAAAACTCACTTCGCGACTCGCGCGGCGAACTTTTCTCAATTAATGCCGATATTGCCACTCGTGGGTGCGTTGTTTTTAACCGAAACGAAAAGGTTCAAAAAGCACCAAAACATGATTTTTGGACATATTGGAGTGTATTGGGTGCGTTCGTGGCAAAAACTCACTTCGCGACTCGCGCGGCGACCTTTTGTCAATTAATGCCGGTATTGCCACACGAGGCTGCGATGTAATATACGGGAACAAAAAGTTCAAAAAGCACCTAAACATGAATTTTGGACATATTGGAGTGTATTGGGTGCGTTCGTGGCAAAAACTCACTTCGCGACTCGCGGGGCGAACTTTTGTCAATTAATGCCGATATTGCCACTCGTGGGTGCGTTGTTTTCAACCGGAACGAAAAAGTTCAAAAAGCACCAAAACATGATTTTTGGACATATTGGAGTGTATTGGGTGCGTTCGTAGCAAAAACTCACTTCGCGACTCGCGCGGCGAACTTTTGTCAATTAATGCCGATATTGCCACTAGTGGGTGCGATTGTTAATATACCGAAATCGAAAAGGTTCAAAAAGCACCTAAAACATGATTTTGGACATATTGGAGTGTATTGGGTGCGTTCGTGGCAAAAACTCACTTCGCGACTCGCGCGGCGAACTTTTGTCAATTAATGCCGGTATTGCCACACGAGGATGCGATGTAGTATACGGGAACAAAAAGTTCAAAAAGCACCTAAACATGATTTTGGACATATTGGAGTGTATTGGGTGCGTTCGTGGCAAAAACTCACTTCGCGACTCGCGCGGCGAACTTTTGTCAATTAATGCCGATATTGCCACTCGTGGGTGCGTTGTTTTAACCGGAACGAAAAGTTCAAAAAGCACCTAAAACATGATTTTTGGACATATTGGAGTGTATTGGGTGCGTTCGTGGCAAAAACTCACTTCGCGACTCGCGCGGCGAACTTTTGTCAATTAATGCCGATATTGCCACTAGTGGGTGCCATGTAATATACCGGAATCAAAAGTTCAAAAAGCACCTAAACATTAATTTTGGACATATTGGAGTGTATAGAGTGCGTTCGTGGCAAAAACTCACTTCGCGACTCGCGCGGCGAACTTTTGTCGATTAATGCCGATATTGCCACTCGTGGGTGCGTTGTATTATAACCGGAACGAAAAAGTTCAAAAAGCACCAAAACATGATTTTTGGACATATTGGAGTGTATTGGGTGCGTTCGTGGCAAAAACTCACTTCGCGACTCGCGCGGCGAACTTTTGTCAATTAATGCCGATATTGCCACAGTCGTGGGTGCGATTGTTAATATACCGGAACGAAAAAGTTCAAAAAGCACCAAAACATGATTTTTGGACATATTGGAGTGTATGGGTGCGTTCGTGGCAAAAACTCACTTCGCGACTCGCGGGGCGAACTTTTTCAATTAATGCCGATATTGCCACTCGTGGGTGCGTTGTTATTAACCGAACGAAAAGGTTCAAAAAGCACCAAAACATGATTTTTGGACATATTGGAGTGTATTGGGTGCGTTCGTGGCAAAAACTCACTTCGCGACTCGCGCGGCGAACTTTTGTCAATTAATGCCGAGATTGCCACTCGTGGGTGCGTTGTTTTTAACCGGAACGAAAAAGTTCAAAAAGCACCAAAACATGATTTTTGGACATATTGGAGTGTATTGGGTGCGTTCGTGGCAAAAACTCACTTCGCGACTCGCGCGGCGACCTTTTGTCAATTAATGCCGGTATTGCGACACGAGGGTGCGATGTAATATACGGGAACAAAAAGTTCAAAAAGCACCTAAACATGAATTTTGGACATATTGGAGTGTATTGGGTGCGTTCGTGGCAAAAACTCACTTCGCGACTCGCGGGGGCGAACTTTTCAATTAAGGCCGATATTGCCACTCGTGGGTGCGTTGTTTTTAAACCGGAACGAAAATGTTCAAAAAGCACCAAAACATGATTTTTGGACATATTGGAGTGTATTGGATGCGCCCGTGGCAAAAACTCACTTCGCGACTCGCGCGGCGAAATTTTGTCAATTAATGCCGAGATTACCACTCGTGGGTGCGTTGTTTTAACCGGAACGAAAAAGTTTCAAAAGCACCAAAACATGATTTTTGGACATATTGGAGTGTATTGGGTGCGTTCGTGGCAAAAACTCACTTCGCGACTCGCGCGGCGACCTTTTGTCAATTAATGCCGGTATTGCGACACGAGGGTGCGATGTAATATACGGGAACAAAAAGTTCAAAAAGCACCTAAACATGAATTTTGGACATATTGGAGTGTATTGGGTGCGTTCGTGGCAAAAACTCACTTCGCGACTCGCGGGGCGAACTTTTGTCAATTAATGCCGATATTGCCACTAGTGGGTGCCGATGTAATCTACCGGAATCAAAAAGTTCAAAAAGCACCTAAACATGAATTTTGGACATATTGGAGTGTATTGGTGCGTTCGTGGCAAAACTCACTTCGCGACTCGCGGGGCGAACTTTTGTCGATTAATGCCGATATTGCCACTCGTGGTGCGGTGTTTTCAACCGGAACGAAAAAAGTTCAAAAAGCACCAAAACATGATTTTTGCGACATACTGGAGTGTATTGGGTGCGTTCGTAGCAAAAACTTCACTTCGCGACTCGCGCGGCGAACTTTTGTCAATTAATGCCGATATTGCCACTCGTGGGGGTGCCTATGTAATATACCGGAATCAAAAGTTCAAAAAGCACCTAAAACATTAATTTTGGACATATTGGAGTGTATTGGGTGCGTTCGTGGCAAAAACTCACTTCGCGACTCGCGCGGCGAACTTTGTCGATTATGCCGGTATTGCACACGAGGGTGCGATGTAGTATACCGGAACAAAAAGTTCAAAAAGCACCTAAACATGAATTTTGGACATATTGGAGTGTATTGGGTGCGTTCGTGGCAAAAACTCACTTCGCGACTCGCGCGGCGAACTTTGTCAATTAATGCCGATATTGCCACTCGTGGGTGCGTTGTTTTTAACCGGAACGAAAAAGTTCAAAAAGCACCAAAACATGATTTTTGGACATATTGGAGTGTATTGGGTGCGTTCGTAGGCAAAAACTCACTTCGCGACTCGCGCGGCGAACTTTTGTCAATTAATGCCGATATTGCCACTAGTGGGTGCGATGTAATATACCGGAATCAAAAAGTTCAAAAAGCACCTAAACATGAATTTTGGACATATTGGAGTGTATTGGGTGCGTTCGTGGCAAAAACTCACTTCGCGACTTCGCGCGGCGAACTTTTGTCGATTAATGCCGGTATTGCCACACGAGGATGCGATATAGTATACCGGAACAAAAAGTTCAAAAAGCACCTAAACATGAATTTTGGACATATTGGAGTGTATTGGGTGCGTTCGTGGCAAAAACTCACTTCGCGACTCGCGGGGCGAACTTTTGTCAATTAATGCCGATATTGCCACTCGTGGGTGCGTTGTTTTCAACCGAACGAAAAAGTTCAAAAAGCACCAAAATATGATTTTTGGACATATTGGAGTGTATTGGGTGCGTTCGTTGCAAAAACTCACTTCGCGACTCGCGCGGCGAAATTTTGTCATTAATGCCGAGATTGCCACTCGTGGGTGCGTTGTTTTAAACCGGAACAAAAAAGTTCAAAAAGCACCAAAACATGATTTTTGGACATATTGGAGTGTATTGGGTGCGTTCGTGGCAAAAACTCACTTCGCGACTCGCGCGGCGACCTTTTGTCAATTAATGCCGGTATTGCGACACGAGGGTGCGATGTAATATACGGGAACAAAAAGTTCAAAAAGCACCTAAAACATGAATTTTGGACATATTGGAGTGTATTGGGTGCGTTCGTGGCAAAAACTCACTTCGCGACTCGCGCGGGCGAACTTTGTCAATTAATGCCGATATTGCCACATCGTGGGTGCGTTGTTTTAAACCGGAACGAAAAAGTTCAAAAAGCACCAAAACATGAATTTTTGGACATATTGGAGTGTATTGGGTGCGTTCGTGGCAAAAACTCACTTCGCGACTCGCGCGGGCGAACTTTTGTCAATTAATGCCGATATTGCCACTCGTGGGTGCGTTGTTTTATACCGGAACAAAAAAGTTCAAAAAGCACCAAAACATGAATTTTGGACATATTGGAGTGTATTGGGTGCGTTCGTGGCAAAAACTCACTTCGCGACTCGCGCGGCGACCTTTTGTCAATTAATGCCGATATTGCCACTAGTGGGTGCGATGTATTTAACCGGAACGAAAAGTTCAAAAAGCACCTAACAATGAATTTTTGGACATATTGGAGTGTATTGGGTGCGTTTCGTGGCAAAAACTCACTTCGCGACTCGCGCGGGCGAACTTTGGTCAATTAATGCCGAGATTGCCACTCGTGGGTGCGTTGTTTTTAACCGGAACGAAAAAGTTCAAAAAGCACCAAAACATGATTTTTGGACATATTGGAGTGTATTGGGTGCGTTCGTGGCAAAAACTCACTTCGCGACTCGCGCGGCGACCTTTTGTCAATTAATGCCGGTATTGCGACACGAGGGTGCGATGTAATATACGGGAACAAAAAGTTCAAAAAGCACCTAAACATGAATTTTGGACATATTGGAGTGTATTGGGTGCGTTCGTGGCAAAAACTCACTTCGCGACTCGCGGGGCGAACTTTTGTCAATTAATGCCGATATTGCCACTCGTGGGTGCGTTGTTTTCAACCGGAACGAAAATGTTCAAAAAGCACCAAAATATGATTTTTGGACATATTGGAGTGTATTGGGTGCGTTCGTTGCAAAAACTCACTTCGCGACTCGCGTGGCGAAATTTTGTCAATTAATGCCGAGATTGCCACTCGTGGGTGCTTTGTTTTTAACCGGAACAAAAAAGTTCAAAAAGCACCAAAACATGAATTTTGGACATATTGGAGTGTATTGGGTGCGTTCGTGGCAAAAACTCACTTCGCGACTCGCGCGGCGACCTTTTGTCAATTATTGCCGGTATTGCGACACGAGGGTGCGATGTAATATACGGGAACAAAAAGTTCAAAAAGCACCTAAACATGAATTTTGGACATATTGGAGTGTATTGGGTGCGTTCGTGGCAAAAACTCACTTCGCGACTCGCGGGGCGAACTTTTGTCAATTAATGCCGATATTGCCACTCGTGGGTGCGTTGTTTTCAACCGGAACGAAAAAGTTCAAAAAGCACCAAAATATGATTTTTGGACATATTGGAGTGTATTGGGTGCGTTCGTAGCAAAAACTCACTTCGCGACTCGCGCGGCGAACTTTTGTCAATTAATGCCGATATTGCCACTAGTGGGTGCCATGTAATATACCGGAATCAAAAAGTTCAAAAAGCACCTAAACATTAATTTTGGACATATTGGAGTGTATTGGGTGCGTTCGTGGCAAAAACTCACTTCGCGACTTGCGCGGCGAACTTTTGTCGATTAATGCCGGTATTGCCACACGAGGATGCGATGTAGTATACCGGAACAAAAAAGTTCAAAAAGCACCAAAACATGATTTTTGGACATATTGGAGTGTATGCACCGTTCTTGGCAAAAACTCACTTCGCGACTCGCGCGGCGAACTTTTGTCAATTAATGCCGAGATTGCCACTCGTGGGTGCGTTGTTTTTAACCGAACGAAAAGGTTCAAAAAGCACCAAAACATGATTTTTGGACATATTGGAGTGTATTGGGTGCGTTCGTGGCAAAAACTCACTTCGCGACTCGCGCGGCGACCTTTTGTCAATTAATGCCGGTATTGCCACACGAGGCTGCGATGTAATATACGGGAACAAAAAGTTCAAAAAGCACCTAAACATGAATTTTGGACATATTGGAGTGTATTGGGTGCGTTCGTGGCAAAAACTCACTTCGCGACTCGCGGGGCGAACTTTTGTCAATTAATGCCGATATTGCCACTCGTGGGTGCGTTGTTTTCAACCGGAACGAAAAAGTTCAAAAAGCACCAAAATATGATTTTTGGACATATTGGAGTGTATTGGGTGCGTTCGTAGCAAAAACTCACTTCGCGACTCGCGCGGCGAACTTTTGTCAATTAATGCCGATATTGCCACTAGTGGGTGCCATGTATATTAACCGGAATCAAAAAGTTCAAAAAGCACCTAAAACATGATTTTGGACATATTGGAGTGTATTGGGTGCGTTCGTGGCAAAAACTCACTTCGCGACTTGCGCGGCGAACTTTTGTCGAATTAATGCCGGTATTGCCACACGAGGATGCGATGTAGTATACCGGAACAAAAAGTTCAAAAAGCACCAAACATGAATTTTTGGACATATTGGAGTGTATTGGGCACCGTTCGTGGCAAAAACTCACTTCGCGACTCGCGGGGCGAACTTTTGTCAATTAATGCCGATATTGCCACTCGTGGGTGCGTTGTTTTCAACCGGAACGAAAATGTTCAAAAAGCACCAAAATATGATTTTTGGACATATTGGAGTGTATTGGGTGCGTTCGTTGCAAAAACTCACTTCGCGACTCGCGTGGCGAAATTTTGTCAATTAATGCCGAGATTGCCACTCGTGGGTGCTTTGTTTTTAACCGGAACAAAAAAGTTCAAAAAGCACCAAAACATGAATTTTGGACATATTGGAGTGTATTGGGTGCGTTCGTGGCAAAAACTCACTTCGCGACTCGCGCGGCGACCTTTTGTCAATTAATGCCGGTATTGCCGACACGAGGGTGCGATGTAATATACGGGAACAAAAAGTTCAAAAAGCACCTAAACATGAATTTTTGGACATATTGGAGTGTATTGGGTGCGTTCGTGGCAAAAACTCACTTCGCGACTCGCGGGGCGAACTTTTGTCAATTAATGCCGATATTGCCACTCGTGGGTGCGTTGTTTTTAACCGAAACGAAAAGGTTCAAAAAGCACCAAAACATGATTTTTCGACATATTGGAGTGTATTGGGTGCGTTCGTGGCAAAAACTCACTTCGCGAGCTCGCGCGGCGAACTTTTGTCAATTAATGCCGATATTAACAGTTGTGGGTGCGATGTAATATACCGGAATCGAAAAGTTCAAAAAGCACCTAAACATGAATTTTGGACATATTGGAGTGTATTGGGTGCGTTCGTGGCAAAAACTCACTTCGCGACTCGCGCGGCGAACTTTTGACAATTAATGCCGATATTGCCACTCGTGGGTGCGATGTATTATACCGGAATCAAAAAGTTCAAAAAGCACCTAAACATGATTTTGGACATATTGGAGTGTATGAGTGCGTTCGTGGCAAAAACTCACTTCGCGACTCGCGCGGCGAACTTTTGTCAATTAATGCCGATATTGCCACTCGTGGGTGCGTTGTTTTTAACCGGAACGAAAAAGTTCAAAAAGCACCAAAACATGATTTTTGGACATATTGGAGTGTATTGGGTGCGTTCGTGGCAAAAACTCACTTCGCGACTCGCGCGGCGACCTTTTGTCAATTAATGCCGGTATTGCCACACGTAGGGTGCGATGTAATATACGGAACAAAAAGTTCAAAAAGCACCTAAACATGAATTTTGGACATATTGGAGTGTATTGGGTGCGTTCGTGGCAAAAACTCACTTCGCGACTCGCGGGGCGAACTTTTGTCAATTAATGCCGATATTGCCACTCGTGGGTGCGTTGTTTTTCAACCGGAACGAAAAAGTTCAAAAAGCACCAAAACATGATTTTTGGACATATTGGAGTGTATTGGGTGCGTTCGTAGCAAAAACTCACTTCGCGACTCGCGCGGCGAACTTTTGTCAATTAATGCCGATATTGCCACTAGTGGGTGCGATGTAATATACCGGAATCAAAAAGTTCAAAAAGCACCTAAACATGAATTTTGGACATATTGGAGTGTATTGGGTGCGTTCGTGGCAAAAACTCACTTCGCGACTCGCGGGGCGAACTTTGTCAATTAATGCCGATATTGCCACTCGTGGGTGCGTTGTTTTCAACCGGAACGAAAAGTTCAAAAAGCACCAAAACATGATTTTTGGACATATTGGAGTGTATTGGGTGCGTTCGTGGCAAAAACTCACTTCGCGACTCGCGCGGCGAACTTTTGTCGATTAATGCCGATATTGCCACTCGTGGGTGCGATGTAATATACCGGAATCAAAAAGTTCAAAAAGCACCTAAACATTATTTTTGGATATATTGGAGTGTATTGGGTGCGTTCGTGGCAGAAACTCACTTCGCGACTCGCGCGGCGAACTTTTGTCGATTAATGCCGAGTATTGCCACTACGTGGATGCGATTGTTTTAACCGGAACAAAAAGTTCAAAAAGCACCAAAACAAGATTTTTGGACATATTGGAGTGTACTGGGTGCGTTTGTGGCAAAAACTCACTTCGCGACTCGCGCGGCGAACTTTTGTCAATTAATGCCGATATTAACAGTCGTGGGTGCGATGTAATATACCGGAATCGAAAAGTTCAACAAGCACCTAAACATTAATTTTGGACATATTGGAGTGTATTGGGTGCGTTCGTGGCAAAAACTCACTTCGCGACTCGCGCGGCGAACTTTTGTCGATTAATGCCGAGATTGCCACTCGTGGGTGCGTTGTTTTTAACCGGAACGAAAAAGATCAAAAAGCACCAAAACATGATTTTTCGACATATTGGAGTGTATTGGGTGCGTTCGTAGCAAAAACTCACTTCGCGACTCGCGCGGCGACCTTTTGTCAATTAATGCCGATATTGCCACTAGTGGGTGCGATGTAATATACCGGAACGAAAAAGTTCAAAAAGCACCAAAACATGATTTTTGGACATATTGGAGTGTATTGGGTGCGTTCGTGGCAAAAACTCACTTCGCGACTCGCGGGGCGAACTTTTGTCAATTAATGCCGATATTGCCACTCGTGGGTGCGTTGTTTTTAACCGGAACGAAAATGTTCAAAAAGCACCAAAACATGATTTTTGGACATATTGGAGTGTATTGGGTGCGTTCGTGGCAAAAACTCACTTCGCGATCTCGCGCGGCGAACTTTTGTCAATTAATGCCGAGATTGCCACTCGTGGGTGCGTTGTTTTTAACCGGAACGAAAAAGTTCAAAAAGCACCAAAACATGATTTTTGGACATATTGGAGTGTATTGGGTGCGTTCGTGGCAAAAACTCACTTCGCGACTCGCGCGGCGACCTTTTGTCAATTAATGCCGGATATTGCGACACGATGGGTGCGATGTAATATACCGGGAACAAAAAGTTCAAAAAGCACCTAAACATGAATTTTGGACATATTGGAGTGTATTGGGTGCGTTCGTGGCAAAAACTCACTTCGCGACTCGCGGGGCGAACTTTTGTCAATTAATGCCTGATATTGCCACTCGTGGGTGCGTTGTTTTTGACCCGAACGAAAAAGTTCAAAAGCACCAAAACATGATTTTTTCGACCATATTGGAGTGTATTGGGTGCGTTCGTGGCAAAAACTCACTTCGCGAATCGCGCGGCGAACTTTTGTCAATGAATGCCGATATTGCCACTCGTGGGTGCGTTGTTTTCAACCGGAACGAAAAGTTCAAAAGCACCAAAATATGATTTTTGGACATATTGGAGTGTATTGGGTGCGTTCGTAGCAAAAACTCACTTCGCGACTCGCGCGGCGAACTTTTGTCAATTAATGCCGATATTGCCACTAGTGGGTGCCATGTAATATACCGGAATCAAAAGTTCAAAAAGCACCTACACATTAATTTTGGACATATTGGAGTGTATTGGGTGCGTTCGTGGCAAAAACTCACTTCGCGACTGCGCGACGAACTTTTGTCGATTAATGCCGGTATTGCCACACGAGGATGCGATGTAGTATTACCGGAACAAAAAAGTTCAAAAAGCACCAAAACATGATTTTTGGACATATTGGAGTGTATGCACCGTTCTTGGCAAAAACTCACTTCGCGACTCGCGCGGCGAACTTTTGTCAATTAATGCCGATATTTCCACTAGTGGGTGCGTTGTTTTAAACCAAAACGAAAAGGTTCAAAAAGCACCAAAACATGATTTTTGGACATATTGGAGTGTATTGGGTGCGTTCGTGGCAAAAACTCACTTCGCGAGTCGCGCGGCGAACTTTTGTCAATTAATGCCGATATTAACAGTCGTGGGTGCGATGTAATATACCGGAATCGAAAAGTTCAAAAAGCACCTAAACATTAATTTTGGACATATTGGAGTGTATTGGGTGCGTTCGTGGCAAAAACTCACTTCGCGACTCGCGCGGCGAACTTTTGTCGATTAATGCCGAGATTGCCACTCGTGGGTGCGTTGTTTTTAACCGGAACGAAAAAGATTCAAAAAGCACCAAAACATGATTTTTCGACATATTGGAGTGTATTGGGTGCGTTCGTAGCAAAAACTCACTTCGCGACTCGCGCGGCGACCTTTTGTCAATTAATGCCGATATTGCCACTAGTGGGTGCGATGTAATATACCGGAACGAAAAAGTTCAAAAAGCACCAAAACATGATTTTTGGACATATTGGAGTGTATTGGGTGCGTTCGTGGCAAAAACTCACTTCGCGACTCGCGGGGCGAACTTTTCATTTAAGGCCGATATTGCCATTCGTGGGTGCGTTGTTTTTAACCGGAACGAAAATGTTCAAAAAGCACCAAAACATGATTTTTGGACATATTGGAGTGTATTGGGTGCGTCCGTGGCAAAAACTCACTTCGCGACTCGCGCGGCGACATTTTGTCAATTAATGCCGGTATTGCCACTTCGTGGGTGCGATTGTTATATACCGGAACGAAAAAGTTCAAAAAGCACCAAAACATGATTGTGGGACGTATTGGAGTGTATTGGGTGCGTTCGTGGCAAAAATTCACTTCGCGACCCGCGGGGCGAACTTTTGTCAATTAATGCCGATATTGCCACTCGTGGGTGCGTTGTTTTTGACCCGAACGAAAAAGTTCAAAAAGCACCAAAACATGATTTTTGGACATATTGGAGTGTATTGGGTGCGTTCGTGGCAAAAACTCACTTCGCGACTCGCGCGGCGACCTTTTGTCAATTAATGCCGATATTGCCATTCGTGGGTGCGTTGTTTTCCACCGGAACGAAAAAGTTCAAAAAGCACCAAAACATGATTTTTGGACATATTGGAGTGTATTGGGTGCGTTCGTGGCAAAAACTCACTTCGCGACTCGCGCGGCGACCTTTTGTCAATTAATGCCGGTATTGCGACACGAGGGTGCGATGTAATATACGGGAACAAAAAGTTCAAAAAGCACCTAAACATGAATTTTGGACATATTGGAGTGTATTGGGTGCGTTCGTGGCAAAAACTCACTTCGCGACTCGCGGGGCGAACTTTTGTCAATTAATGCTGATATTGCCACTCGTGGGTGCGTTGTTTTTGACCCGAACGAAAAAGTTCAAAAAGCACCAAAACATGATTTTTCGACATATTGGAGTGTATTGGGTGCGTTCGTAGCAAAAACTCACTTCGCGACTCGCGCGGCGAACTTTTGTCAATTAATGCCGATATTGCCATTCGTGGGTGCGTTGTTTTTAACCGGAACGAAAAAGTTCAAAAAGCACCAAAACATGATTGTGGGCGTATTGGAGTGTATTGGGTGCGTTCGTGGCAAAAACTCACTTCGCGACTCGCGCGGCGCCCTTTTGTCAATTAATGCCGGTATTGCCACACGAGGGTGCGATGTAATATACCGGAACAAAAAAGTTCAAAAAGCTCCAAAACATGATTTTAGGACATATTGGAGTGTATTGGGTGCGTTCGTGGCAAAAACGCACTTCGCGACTCGCGGGGCGAACTTTTGTCAATTAATGCCGATATTGCCATTCGTGGGTGCGTTGTTTTTAACCGGAACGAAAATGTTCAAAAAGCACCAAAACATGATTTTTGGACATATTGGAGTGTATTGGGTGCGCCCGTGGCAAAAACTCACTTCGCGACTCGCGCGGCGACATTTTGTCAATTAATGCCGAGATTGCCACTCGTGGGTGCGTTGTTTTTAACCGGAACGAAAAAGTTCAAAAAGCACCAAAACATGATTTTTGGACATATTGGAGTGTATTGGGTGCGTTCGTGGCAAAAACTCACTTCGCGACTCGCGCGGCGACCTTTTGTCAATTAATGCCGGTATTGCGACACGAGGGTGCGATGTAATATACGGGAACAAAAAGTTCAAAAAGCACCTAAACATGAATTTTGGACATATTGGAGTGTATTGGGTGCGTTCGTGGCAAAAACTCACTTCGCGACTCGCGGGGCGAACTTTTGTCAATTAATGCTGATATTGCCACTCGTGGGTGCGTTGTTTTTGACCCGAACGAAAAAGTTCAAAAAGCACCAAAACATGATTTTTCGACATATTGGAGTGTATTGGGTGCGTTCGTGGCAAAAACTCACTTCGCGAATCGCGCGGCGAACTTTTGTCAATTAATGCCGATATTGCCACTCGTGGGTGCGTTGTTTTCAACCGGAACGAAAAAGTTCAAAAAGCACCAAAATATGATTTTTGGACATATTGGAGTGTATTGGGTGCGTTCGTAGCAAAAACTCACTTCGCGACTCGCGCGGCGAACTTTTGTCAATTAATGCCGATATTGCCACTAGTGGGTGCCATGTAATATACCGGAATCAAAAAGTTCAAAAAGCACCTAAACATTAATTTTGGACATATTGGAGTGTATTGGGTGCGTTCGTGGCAAAAACTCACTTCGCGACTTGCGCGACGAACTTTTGTCGATTAATGCCGGTATTGCCACACGAGGATGCGATGTAGTATACCGGAACAAAAAAGTTCAAAAAGCACCAAAACATGATTTTTGGACATATTGGAGTGTATGCACCGTTCTTGGCAAAAACTCACTTCGCGACTCGCGCGGCGAACTTTTGTCAATTAATGCCGATATTTCCACTAGTGGGTGCGTTGTTTTAAACCAAAACGAAAAGGTTCAAAAAGCACCAAAACATGATTTTTGGACATATTGGAGTGTATTGGGTGCGTTCGTGGCAAAAACTCACTTCGCGAGTCGCGCGGCGAACTTTTGTCAATTAATGCCGATATTAACAGTCGTGGGTGCGATGTAATATACCGGAATCGAAAAGTTCAAAAAGCACCTAAACATTAATTTTGGACATATTGGAGTGTATTGGGTGCGTTCGTGGCAAAAACTCACTTCGCGACTCGCGCGGCGAACTTTTGTCGATTAATGCCGAGATTGCCACTCGTGGGTGCGTTGTTTTTAACCGGAACGAAAAAGATCAAAAAGCACCAAAACATGATTTTTCGACATATTGGAGTGTATTGGGTGCGTTCGTAGCAAAAACTCACTTCGCGACTCGCGCGGCGACCTTTTGTCAATTAATGCCGATATTGCCACTAGTGGGTGCGATGTAATATACCGGAACGAAAAAGTTCAAAAAGCACCAAAACATGATTTTTGGACATATTGGAGTGTATTGGGTGCGGTCGTGGCAAAAACTCACTTCGCGACTCGCGGGGCGAACTTTTCATTTAAGGCCGATATTGCCATTCGTGGGTGCGTTGTTTTTAACCGGAACGAAAATGTTCAAAAAGCACCAAAACATGATTTTTGGACATATTGGAGTGTATTGGGTGCGCCCGTGGCAAAAACTCACTTCGCGACTCGCGCGGCGACATTTTGTCAATTAATGCCGGTATTGCCATTCGTGGGTGCGTTGTTTTTAACCGGAACGAAAAAGTTCAAAAAGCACCAAAACATGATTGTGGGCGTATTGGAGTGTATTGGGTGCGTTCGTGGCAAAAATTCACTTCGCGACCCGCGGGGCGAACTTTTGTCAATTAATGCCGATATTGCCACTCGTGGGTGCGTTGTTTTTGACCCGAACGAAAAGTTCAAAAAGCACCAAAACATGATTTTTGGACATATTGGAGTGTATTGGGTGCGTTCGTGGCAAAAACTCACTTCGCGACTCGCGCGGCGACCTTTTGTCAATTAATGCCGATATTGCCATTCGTGGGTGCGTTGTTTTCCACCGGAACGAAAAAGTTCAAAAAGCACCAAAACATGATTTTTGGACATATTGGAGTGTATTGGGTGCGTTCGTGGCAAAAACTCACTTCGCGACTCGCGCGGCGACCTTTTGTCAATTAATGCCGGTATTGCGACACGAGGGTGCGATGTAATATACGGGAACAAAAAGTTCAAAAAGCACCTAAACATGAATTTTGGACATATTGGAGTGTATTGGGTGCGTTCGTGGCAAAAACTCACTTCGCGACTCGCGGGGCGAACTTTTGTCAATTAATGCTGATATTGCCACTCGTGGGTGCGTTGTTTTTGACCCGAACGAAAAAGTTCAAAAAGCACCAAAACATGATTTTTCGACATATTGGAGTGTATTGGGTGCGTTCGTGGCAAAAACTCACTTCGCGAATCGCGCGGCGAACTTTTGTCAATTAATGCCGATATTGCCACTCGTGGGTGCGTTGTTTTCAACCGGAACGAAAAAGTTCAAAAAGCACCAAAATATGATTTTTGGACATATTGGAGTGTATTGGGTGCGTTCGTAGCAAAAACTCACTTCGCGACTCGCGCGGCGAACTTTTGTCAATTAATGCCGATATTGCCACTAGTGGGTGCCATGTAATATACCGGAATCAAAAAGTTCAAAAAGCACCTAAACATTAATTTTGGACATATTGGAGTGTATTGGGTGCGTTCGTGGCAAAAACTCACTTCGCGACTTGCGCGACGAACTTTTGTCGATTAATGCCGGTATTGCCACACGAGGATGCGATGTAGTATACCGGAACAAAAAAGTTCAAAAAGCACCAAAACATGATTTTTGGACATATTGGAGTGTATGCACCGTTCTTGGCAAAAACTCACTTCGCGACTCGCGCGGCGAACTTTTGTCAATTAATGCCGATATTTCCACTAGTGGGTGCGTTGTTTTAAACCAAAACGAAAAGGTTCAAAAAGCACCAAAACATGATTTTTGGACATATTGGAGTGTATTGGGTGCGTTCGTGGCAAAAACTCACTTCGCGAGTCGCGCGGCGAACTTTTGTCAATTAATGCCGATATTAACAGTCGTGGGTGCGATGTAATATACCGGAATCGAAAAGTTCAAAAAGCACCTAAACATTAATTTTGGACATATTGGAGTGTATTGGGTGCGTTCGTGGCAAAAACTCACTTCGCGACTCGCGCGGCGAACTTTTGTCGATTAATGCCGAGATTGCCACTCGTGGGTGCGTTGTTTTTAACCGGAACGAAAAAGATCAAAAAGCACCAAAACATGATTTTTCGACATATTGGAGTGTATTGGGTGCGTTCGTAGCAAAAACTCACTTCGCGACTCGCGCGGCGACCTTTTGTCAATTAATGCCGATATTGCCACTAGTGGGTGCGATGTAATATACCGGAACGAAAAAGTTCAAAAAGCACCAAAACATGATTTTTGGACATATTGGAGTGTATTGGGTGCGGTCGTGGCAAAAACTCACTTCGCGACTCGCGGGGCGAACTTTTCATTTAAGGCCGATATTGCCATTCGTGGGTGCGTTGTTTTTAACCGGAACGAAAATGTTCAAAAAGCACCAAAACATGATTTTTGGACATATTGGAGTGTATTGGGTGCGCCCGTGGCAAAAACTCACTTCGCGACTCGCGCGGCGACATTTTGTCAATTAATGCCGGTATTGCCATTCGTGGGTGCGTTGTTTTTAACCGGAACGAAAAAGTTCAAAAAGCACCAAAACATGATTGTGGGCGTATTGGAGTGTATTGGGTGCGTTCGTGGCAAAAATTCACTTCGCGACCCGCGGGGCGAACTTTTGTCAATTAATGCCGATATTGCCACTCGTGGGTGCGTTGTTTTTGACCCGAACGAAAAAGTTCAAAAAGCACCAAAACATGATTTTTGGACATATTGGAGTGTATTGGGTGCGTTCGTGGCAAAAACTCACTTCGCGACTCGCGCGGCGACCTTTTGTCAATTAATGCCGATATTGCCATTCGTGGGTGCGTTGTTTTCCACCGGAACGAAAAAGTTCAAAAAGCACCAAAACATGATTTTTGGACATATTGGAGTGTATTGGGTGCGTTCGTGGCAAAAACTCACTTCGCGACTCGCGCGGCGACCTTTTGTCAATTAATGCCGGTATTGCGACACGAGGGTGCGATGTAATATACGGGAACAAAAAGTTCAAAAAGCACCTAAACATGAATTTTGGACATATTGGAGTGTATTGGGTGCGTTCGTGGCAAAAACTCACTTCGCGACTCGCGGGGCGAACTTTTGTCAATTAATGCTGATATTGCCACTCGTGGGTGCGTTGTTTTTGACCCGAACGAAAAAGTTCAAAAAGCACCAAAACATGATTTTTCGACATATTGGAGTGTATTGGGTGCGTTCGTAGCAAAAACTCACTTCGCGACTCGCGCGGCGAACTTTTGTCAATTAATGCCGATATTGCCATTCGTGGGTGCGTTGTTTTTAACCGGAACGAAAAAGTTCAAAAAGCACCAAAACATGATTGTGGGCGTATTGGAGTGTATTGGGTGCGTTCGTGGCAAAAACTCACTTCGCGACTCGCGCGGCGCCCTTTTGTCAATTAATGCCGGTATTGCCACACGAGGGTGCGATGTAATATACCGGAACAAAAAAGTTCAAAAAGCTCCAAAACATGATTTTAGGACATATTGGAGTGTATTGGGTGCGTTCGTGGCAAAAACGCACTTCGCGACTCGCGGGGCGAACTTTTGTCAATTAATGCCGATATTGCCACTCGTGGGTGCGTTGTCTTTAACCGGAACGAAAAAGTTCAAAAATCACCGAAACATGATTTTTGGACATATTGGAGTGTATTGGGTGCGTTCGTGGCAAAAACTCACTTCACGACTCGCGCGGCGAACTTTTGTCAATTAATGCCGATATTGCCACTAGTGGGTGCGATGTAATATACCGGAATCGAAAAGTTCAAAAAGCACCTAAACATTAATTTTGGACATATTGGAGTGTATTGGGTGCGTTCGTGGCAAAATCTCACTTCGCGACTCGCGCGGAGAACTTTTGTCGATTAATGCCGAGATTGCCACTCGTGGGTGCGTTGTTTTTAACCGGAACGAAAAAGTTCAAAAAGCACAAAACATGATTTTTGGACATATTGGAGTGTATTGGGTGCGTTTGTAGCAAAAACTCACTTCGCGACTCGCGCGGCGAACTTTTGTCAATTAATGCCGATATTGCCATTCGTGGGTGCGTTGTTTTTAACCGGAACGAAAAAGTTCAAAAAGCACCAAAACATGATTTTTGGACATATTGGAGTGTATTGGAAGCGTTCGTGGCAAAAACTCACTTCGCGACTCGCGGGTGCGATGTAATATACAGGAACAAAAAAGTTCAAAAAGCACCAAAACATGATTTTTGGACCTATTGGAGTGTATTGGGTGCGTTCGTGGCAAAAACTCACTTCGCGACTCGCGCGGCGAACTTTTCATTTAATGCCGATATTGCCACTCGTGGGTGCGATGTAATATACGGGAACGAAAAAGTTCAAAAAGAACCGAAACATGATTTTTGGACATATTGGAGTGTATTGGGTGCGTTCGTGGCAAAAACTCACTTCGCGACTCGCGCGGCGACCTTTTGTCAATTAATGCCCGTATTGCCACACGCGGCTGCGATGGAATATACCGGAACGAAAAAGTTAAAAAAGCACCAAAACATGATTTTGGGCATATTGGAGTGTATTGGGTGCGTTCGTGGCAAAAACTCACTTCGCGAGTCGCGCGGCGAACTTTTCTCAATTAATGCCGATAGTGCCACTCGTGGGTGCGTTGTTTTTGACCGGAACGAAAAAGTTCAAAAAGCACCAAAACATGATTTTTGGACATATTGGAGTGTATTGGGTGCGTTCGTGGCAAAAACTCACTTCGCGCCTCGCGCGGCGAACTTTTGTCAATTAATGCCGAGATTGCAACTCGTGGGTGCTTTGTTTTTAACGGGAACGAAAAAGGTCAAAAAGCACCAAAACATGATTTTTGGACATATTGGAGTGTATTGGGTGCGTTCGTGGCAAAAACTCACTTCGCGACTCGCGGGGCAAACTTTTGTCAATTAATGCCGATATTGCCACTCGTGGGTGCGTTGTTTTTGTCCGGAACGAAAAAGTTCAAAAAGCACCAAAACTTGATTTTTCGACATATTGGAGTGTATTGGGAGCGTTCGTGGCAAAAACTCACTTCACGACTCGCGCGGCGAACTTTTGTCAATTAATGCCGATATTGCCACTCGTGGGTGCGTTGTTTTCAACCGGAACGAAAAAGTTCAAAAAGCACCAAAATATGATTTTTGGACATATTGGAGTGTATTGGGTGCGTTCGTGGCAAAAACTCACTTCGCGACTCGCGCGACGAACTTTTGTCAATTAGTGCCGATATTGCTACTCGTGGGTGCGTTGTTTTTAACCGGAACGAAAAAGTTCAAAAAGCACAAAACATGATTTTTGGATATATTGGAGTGTATTGGGTGCGTTCGTGTCAAAAACTCACTTCACGACTCGCGGGGCGAACTTTTCATTTAATGCCGATATTGCCATTCGTGGGTGCGTTGTTTTCAACCGGAACGAAAAAGTTCAAAAAGCACTAAAATATGATTTTTGGACATATTGGAGTGTATTGGGTGCGTTCGTAGCAAAAACTCACTTCGCGACTCGCGCGGCGAACTTTTGTCAATTAATGCTGGTATTGCCACACGAGGGTGTGATGTAATATACCGGAACAAAAAAGTTCAAAAAGCACCAAAACATGATTTTTGGACATATTGGACTGTATTGGGTGCGTTCATGGCAAAAACGCACTTCGCGACTCGCGGGGCGAACTTTTCATTTAATGCCGATATTGCCACTCGTGGGTGCGTTGTTTTCAACCGGAACGAAAATGTTCAAAAAGCACCAAAATATGATTTTTCGACATATTGGAGTGTATTGAGTGCGTTCGTAGCAAAAACTCACTTCGCGACTCGCGCGGCGAACTTTTGTCAATTAATGCCGATATTGCCACTCGTGGGTGCGTTGTTTTTAACCGGAACGAAAAAGTTCAAAAAGTAGCAAAACATGATTTTTGGACATATTGGAGTGTATTGGGTGCGTTCGTGGCAAAAACTCACTTCGCGAGACGCGCGGCGAACTTTTGTCAATTAATGCCGATAGTGCCACTCGTGGGTGCAATGTAATATACCGGAATCGAAAAGTTCAAAAAGCACCTAAACAGAATTTTGGACAAATTGGAGTGTATTGGGTGCGTTCGTGGCAAAAACTCACTTCGCGACTCGCGCGGCGAACTTTTGTCAATTAATGCCGATATTGCCACCCGTGGGTGCGATGTAATATACCGGAATCGAAAAGTTCAAAAAGCACCTAAACATGAATTTTGGATATATTGGAGTGTATTGGGTGCGTCCGTGGCAAAAACTCACTTCGCGACTCGCGCGGCGAACTTTTGTCAATTAATGCCGATATTGCCACCCGTGGGTGCGTTGTTTTTTAACCGGAACGAAAAAGTTCAAAAAGCACCAAAACATGATTTTTGGACATATTGGAGTGTATTGGGTGCGTTCGTGGCAAAAACTCACTTCGCGACTCGCGCGGCGACCTTTTGTCAATTAATGCCGGTATTGCCACACGAGGGTGCGATGTAATATACCGGAATCGAAAGGTTCAAAAAGCACCTAAACATGAATTTTGGACATATTGGAGTGTATTGGGTGCGTCCGTGGCAAAAACTCACTTCGCGACTCGCGGGGCGAACTTTTCATTTAATGCCGATATTGCCACTCGTGGGTGCGTTGTTTTCAACCGGAACGAAAATGTTCAAAAAGCATCAAAATATGATTTTTCGACATATTGGAGTGTATTGGGTGCGTTCGTAGCAAAAACTCACTTCGCGACTCGCGGGGCGAACTTTTCATTTAATGCCGATATTGCCACTCGTGGGTGCGTTGTTTTCAACCGGAACGAAAATGTTCAAAAAGCACCAAAATATGATTTTTCGACATATTGGAGTGTATTGGGTGCGTTCGTAGCAAAAACTCACTTCGCGACTCGCGCGGCGAACTTTTGTCAATTAATGCCGATATTGCCACTCGAGGGTGCGTTGTTTTTAACCGGAACGAAAAAGTTCAAAACGCAGCAAAACATGATTTTTGGACATATTGGAGTGTATTGGGTGCGTTCGTGGCAAAAACTCACTTCGCGAGACGCGCGGCGAACTTTTGTCAATTAATGCCGATAGTGCCACTCGTGGGTGCGATGTAATATACCGGAATCGAAAAGTTCAAAAAGCACCTAAACAGAATTTTGGACAAATTGGAGTGTATTGGGTGCGTCCGTGGCAAAAACTCACTTCGCGACTCGCGCGGCGAACTTTTGTCAATTAATGCCGATATTGCCACCCGTGGGTGCGTTGTTTTTTAACCGGAACGATAAGTTCAAAAAGCACCAAAACATGATTTTTGGACATATTGGAGTGTATTGGGTGCGTTCGTGGCAAAAACTCACTTCGCGACCCACGCGGCGAACTTTTGTCAATTAATGCCGATATTGCCACTCGTGGGTGCGATGTAATATACCGGAATCGAAAAGTTCAAAAAGCACCTAAACATGAATTTTGGACATATTGGAGTGTATTGGGTGCGTCCGTGGCAAAAACTCACTTCGCGACTCGCGCGGCGAACTTTTGTCAATTAATGCCGATATTGCCACCCGTGGGTGCGTTGTTTTTTAACCGGAACGAAAAGTTCAAAAAGCACCAAAACATGATTTTTGGACATATTGGAGTGTATTGGGTGTGTTCGAGGCAAAAACTCACTTCGCGACTCACGCGGCGACCTTTTGTCTATTAATGCCGGTATTGCCACACGAGGGTGCGATGTAATATACCGGAACAAAAAAGTTCAAAAGGCACAAAAACATGATTTTTGGACATATGGGAGTGTATTGGGTGCGTTCGTGGCAAAAACTCACTTCGCGAATCGCGCGGCGACCTTTTGTCAATTAATGCCGGTATTGCCACAAGAGGGTACGATGTAATATACCGGAACAAAAAAGTTCAAAAACCACCAAAACATGATTTTTGGACATAATGGAGTGTATTGGGTGCGTTCGTGGCAAAAACTCACATCGCGACTCACGCGGCGAACTTTTGTCAATTAATGCCGATATTGCCACCCGTGGGTGCGATGTAATATACCGGAATCGAAAAGTTCAAAAAGCACCTAAACATGAATTTTGGACATATGGGAGTGAATTGGGTGCGTCCGTGGCAAAAACTCACTTCGCGACTCGCGCGGCGAACTTTTGTCAATTAATACCGAGAGTGCCACTCGTGGGTGCTTTGTTTTTAACCGGAACGAAAAAGTTCAAAAAGCACCAAAACATGATTTTTGGACATATTGGAGTGTATTGGGTGCGTTCGTGGCAAAAACTCACTTCGCGACTCGCGCGGCGACCTTTTGTCAATTAATGCCGGTATTGCCACACGAGGGTGCGATGTAATATACCGGAACAAAAAAGTTCAAAAGGCACCAAAACATGATTTTTGGACATATGGGAGTGTATTGGGTGCGTTCGTGGCAAAAACTCACTTCGCGAGACGCGCGGTGAACTTTTGTCAATTAATGCCGATAGTGCCACTCGTGGGTGCGATGTAATATACCGGAATCGAAAAGTTCAAAAAGCACCTAAACAGAATTTTGGACAAATTGGAGTGTATTGGGTGCGTTCGTGGCAAAAACTCACTTCGCGACTCGCGCGGCGAACTTTTGTCAATTAATGCCGATATTGCCACCCGTGGGTGCGATGTAATATACCGGAATCGAAAAGTTCAAAAAGCACCTAAACATGAATTTTGGACATATTGGAGTGTATTGGGTGCGTCCGTGGCAAAAACTCACTTCGCGACTCGCGCGGCGAACTTTTGTCAATTAATGCTGGTATTGCCACACGAGGGTGTGATGTAGTATACCGGAACGAAAAAGTTCGAAAAGCACCAAAACATGATTTTTGGACATATTGGAGTGTATTGGGTGCGTTCGTGGCAAAACTCACTTCGCGAGTCGCGCGGCGACCTTTTGTCAATTAATGCCGGTAGTGCCACACGAGGGTGCGATGTAATATACCGGAATCGAAAAGTTCAAAAAGCACCTAAACATGAATTTTGGACATATTGGAGTGTATTGGGTGCGTCCGTGGCAAAAACTCACCTCGCGACTCGCGCGGCGAACTTTTGTCAATTAATGCCGATATTGCCACCCGTGGGTGCGTTGTTTTTTAACCGGAACGAAAAGTTCAAAAAGCACCAAAACATGATTTTTGGACATATTGGAGTGTATTGGGTGCGTTCGTGGCAAAAACTCACATCGCGACTCACGCGGCGAACTTTTGTCAATTAGTACCGATATTGCCACTCGTGGGTGCGATGTAATATACTGGAAACGAAAAGTTCAAAAAGCACCAAAACATGATTTTTGGACATATTGGAGTGTATTGGGTGCGTTCGTGGCAAAAACTCACTTCGCGACTCGCGCGGCGAACTTTTGTCAATTATTGCCGATACTGCCACTCGTGGGTGCGTTGTTTTTAACCAGAACGAAAAGTTCAAAAAGCACCAAAACATGATTTTTGGACATATTGGAGTGTATTGGGTGCGTTCGTGGCAAAAACTCACATCGCAACTCACGCGGCGAACTTTTGTCAATTAGTACCGATATTGCCACTCGTGGGTGCGATGTAATATACTGGAAACGAAAAGTTCAAAAAGCACCAAAACATGATTTTTGGACATATTGGAGTGTATTGGGTGCGTTCGTGGCAAAAACTCACTTCGCGACTCGCGCGGCGACCTTTTGTCAATTAATGCCGATATTGCCATTCGTGGGTGCGTTGTTTTCCACCGGAACGAAAAAGTTCAAAAAGCACCAAAACATGATTTTTGGACATATTGGAGTGTATTGGGTGCGTTCGTGGCAAAAACTCACTTCGCGACTCGCGCGGCGACCTTTTGTCAATTAATGCCGGTATTGCGACACGAGGGTGCGATGTAATATACGGGAACAAAAAGTTCAAAAAGCACCTAAACATGAATTTTGGACATATTGGAGTGTATTGGGTGCGTTCGTGGCAAAAACTCACTTCGCGACTCGCGGGGCGAACTTTTGTCAATTAATGCTGATATTGCCACTCGTGGGTGCGTTGTTTTTGACCCGAACGAAAAAGTTCAAAAAGCACCAAAACATGATTTTTCGACATATTGGAGTGTATTGGGTGCGTTCGTAGCAAAAACTCACTTCGCGACTCGCGCGGCGAACTTTTGTCAATTAATGCCGATATTGCCATTCGTGGGTGCGTTGTTTTTAACCGGAACGAAAAAGTTCAAAAAGCACCAAAACATGATTGTGGGCGTATTGGAGTGTATTGGGTGCGTTCGTGGCAAAAACTCACTTCGCGACTCGCGCGGCGCCCTTTTGTCAATTAATGCCGGTATTGCCACACGAGGATGCGATGTAATATACCGGAACAAAAAAGTTCAAAAAGCTCCAAAACATGATTTTAGGACATATTGGAGTGTATTGGGTGCGTTCGTGGCAAAAACGCACTTCGCGACTCGCGGGGCGAACTTTTGTCAATTAATGCCGATATTGCCACTCGTGGGTGCGTTGTCTTTAACCGGAACGAAAAAGTTCAAAAATCACCGAAACATGATTTTTGGACATATTGGAGTGTATTGGGTGCGTTCGTGGCAAAAACTCACTTCACGACTCGCGCGGCGAACTTTTGTCAATTAATGCCGATATTGCCACTAGTGGGTGCGATGTAATATACCGGAATCGAAAAGTTCAAAAAGCACCTAAACATTAATTTTGGACATATTGGAGTGTATTGGGTGCGTTCGTGGCAAAATCTCACTTCGCGACTCGCGCGGAGAACTTTTGTCGATTAATGCCGAGATTGCCACTCGTGGGTGCGTTGTTTTTAACCGGAACGAAAAAGTTCAAAAAGCACAAAACATGATTTTTGGACATATTGGAGTGTATTGGGTGCGTTTGTAGCAAAAACTCACTTCGCGACTCGCGCGGCGAACTTTTGTCAATTAATGCCGATATTGCCATTCGTGGGTGCGTTGTTTTTAACCGGAACGAAAAAGTTCAAAAAGCACCAAAACATGATTTTTGGACATATTGGAGTGTATTGGAAGCGTTCGTGGCAAAAACTCACTTCGCGACTCGCGGGTGCGATGTAATATACAGGAACAAAAAAGTTCAAAAAGCACCAAAACATGATTTTTGGACCTATTGGAGTGTATTGGGTGCGTTCGTGGCAAAAACTCACTTCGCGACTCGCGCGGCGAACTTTTCATTTAATGCCGATATTGCCACTCGTGGGTGCGATGTAATATACGGGAACGAAAAAGTTCAAAAAGAACCGAAACATGATTTTTGGACATATTGGAGTGTATTGGGTGCGTTCGTGGCAAAAACTCACTTCGCGACTCGCGCGGCGACCTTTTGTCAATTAATGCCCGTATTGCCACACGCGGCTGCGATGGAATATACCGGAACGAAAAAGTTAAAAAAGCACCAAAACATGATTTTGGGCATATTGGAGTGTATTGGGTGCGTTCGTGGCAAAAACTCACTTCGCGAGTCGCGCGGCGAACTTTTGTCAATTAATGCCGATAGTGCCACTCGTGGGTGCGTTGTTTTTGACCGGAACGAAAAAGTTCAAAAAGCACCAAAACATGATTTTTGGACATATTGGAGTGTATTGGGTGCGTTCGTGCCAAAAACTCACTTCGCGCCTCGCGCGGCGAACTTTTGTCAATTAATGCCGAGATTGCAACTCGTGGGTGCTTTGTTTTTAACGGGAACGAAAAAGGTCAAAAAGCACCAAAACATGATTTTTGGACATATTGGAGTGTATTGGGTGCGTTCGTGGCAAAAACTCACTTCGCGACTCGCGGGGCAAACTTTTGTCAATTAATGCCGATATTGCCACTCGTGGGTGCGTTGTTTTTGTCCGGAACGAAAAAGTTCAAAAAGCACCAAAACTTGATTTTTCGACATATTGGAGTGTATTGGGAGCGTTCGTGGCAAAAACTCACTTCACGACTCGCGTGGCGAACTTTTGTCAATTAATGCCGATATTGCCACTCGTGGGTGCGTTGTTTTCAACCGGAACGAAAAAGTTCAAAAAGCACCAAAATATGATTTTTGGACACATTGGAGTGTATTGGGTGCGTTCGTGGCAAAAACTCACTTCGCGACTCGCGCGACGAACTTTTGTCAATTAGTGCCGATATGGCTACTCGTGGGTGCGTTGTTTTTAACCGGAACGAAAAAGTTCAAAAAGCACAAAACATGATTTTTGGATATATTGGAGTGTATTGGGTGCGTTCGTGTCAAAAACTCACTTCACGACTCGCGGGGCGAACTTTTCATTTAATGCCGATATTGCCATTCGTGGGTGCGTTGTTTTCAACCGGAACGAAAAAGTTCAAAAAGCACTAAAATATGATTTTTGGACATATTGGAGTGTATTGGGTGCGTTCGTAGCAAAAACTCACTTCGCGACTCGCGCGGCGAACTTTTGTCAATTAATGCTGGTATTGCCACACGACGGTGTGATGTAATATACCGGAACAAAAAAGTTCAAAAAGCACCAAAACATGATTTTTGGACATATTGGACTGTATTGGGTGCGTTCATGGCAAAAACTCACTTCGCGAGACGCGCGGCGAACTTTTGTCAATTAATACCGATAGTGCCACTCGTGGGTGCGATGTAATATACCGGAATCGAAAAGTTCAAAAAGCACCTAAACAGAATTTTGGACAAATTGGAGTGTATTGGGTGCGTTCGTGGCAAAAACTCACTTCGCGACTCGCGCGGCGAACTTTTGTCAATTAATGCCGATATTGCCACCCGTGGGTGCGATGTAATATACCGGAATCGAAAAGTTCAAAAAGCACCTAAACATGAATTTTGGATATATTGGAGTGTATTGGGTGCGTCCGTGGCAAAAACTCACTTCGCGACTCGCGCGGCGAACTTTTGTCAATTAATGCCGATATTGCCACCCGTGGGTGCGTTGTTTTTTAACCGGAACGAAAAAGTTCAAAAAGCACCAAAACATGATTTTTGGACATATTGGAGTGTATTGGGTGCGTTCGTGGCAAAAACTCACTTCGCGACTCGCGCGGCGACCTTTTGTCAATTAATGCCGGTATTGCCACACGAGGGTGCGATGTAATATACCGGAATCGAAAGGTTCAAAAAGCACCTAAACATGAATTTTGGACATATTGGAGTGTATTGGGTGCGTCCGTGGCAAAAACTCACTTCGCGACTCGCGGGGCGAACTTTTCATTTAATGCCGATATTGCCACTCGTGGGTGCGTTGTTTTCAACCGGAACGAAAATGTTCAAAAAGCACCAAAATATGATTTTTCGACATATTGGAGTGTATTGGGTGCGTTCGTAGCAAAAACTCACTTCGCGACTCGCGCGGCGAACTTTTGTCAATTAATGCCGATATTGCCACTCGAGGGTGCGTTGTTTTTAACCGGAACGAAAAAGTTCAAAGCGCAGCAAAACATGATTTTTGGACATATTGGAGTGTATTGGGTGCGTTCGTGGCAAAAACTCACTTCGCGAGACGCGCGGCGAACTTTTGTCAATTAATGCCGATAGTGCCACTCGTGGGTGCGATGTAATATACCGGAATCGAAAAGTTCAAAAAGCACCTAAACAGAATTTTGGACAAATTGGAGTGTATTGGGTGCGCTCGTGGCAAAAACTTACTTCGCGACTCGCGCGGCGAACTTTTGTCAATTAATGCCGATATTGCCACCCGTGGGTGCGATGTAATATACCGGAATCGAAAAGTTCAAAAAGCACCTAAACAGAATTTTGGACAAATTGGAGTGTATTGGGTGCCTTCGTGGCAAAAACTCACTTCGCGACTCGCGCGGCGAACTTTTGTCAATTATTGCCGATACTGCCACTCGTGGGTGCGTTGTTTTTAACCAGAACGAAAAGTTCAAAAAGCACCAAAACATGATTTTTGGACATATTGGAGTGTATTGGGTGCGTTCGTGGCAAAAACTCACATCGCGACCCACGCGGCGAACTTTTGTCAATTAATGCCGATATTGCCACTCGTGGGTGCGATGTAATATACCGGAATCGAAAAGTTCAAAAAGCACCTAAACATGAATTTTGGACATATTGGAGTGTATTGGGTGCGTCCGTGGCAAAAACTCACTTCGCGACTCGCGCGGCGAACTTTTGTCAATTAATGCCGATATTGCCACCCGTGGGTGCGTTGTTTTTTAACCGGAACGAAAAGTTCAAAAAGCACCAAAACAAGATTTTTGGACATATTGGAGTGTATTGGGTGTGTTCGAGGCAAAAACTCACTTCGCGACTCACGCGGCGACCTTTTGTCAATTAATGCCGGTATTGGCACACGAGGGTGCGATGTAATATACCGGAACAAAAAAGTTCAAAAGGCACCAAAACATGATTTTTGGACATATGGGAGTGTATTGGGTGCGTTCGTGGCAAAAACTCACTTCGCGAGACGCGCGGTGAACTTTTGTCAATTAATGCCGATAGTGCCACTCGTGGGTGCGATGTAATATACCGGAATCGAAAAGTTCAAAAAGCACCTAAACAGAATTTTGGACAAATTGGAGTGTATTGGGTGCGTTCGTGGCAAAAACTCACTTCGCGACTCGCGCGGCGAACTTTTGTCAATTAATGCCGATATTGCCACCCGTGGGTGCGATGTAATATACCGGAATCGAAAAGTTCAAAAAGCACCTAAACATGAATTTTGGACATATTGGAGTGTATTGGGTGCGTCCGTGGCAAAAACTCACTTCGCGACTCGCGCGGCGAACTTTTGTCAATTAATGCTGGTATTGCCACACGAGGGTGTGATGTAGTATACCGGAACGAAAAAGTTCGAAAAGCACCAAAACATGATTTTTGGACATATTGGAGTGTATTGGGTGCGTTCGTGGCAAAACTCACTTCGCGAGTCGCGCGGCGACCTTTTGTCAATTAATGCCGGTAGTGCCACACGAGGGTGCGATGTAATATACCGGAATCGAAAAGTTCAAAAAGCACCTAAACATGAATTTTGGACATATTGGAGTGTATTGGGTGCGTCCGTGGCAAAAACTCACCTCGCGACTCGCGCGGCGAACTTTTGTCAATTAATGCCGATATTGCCACCCGTGGGTGCGTTGTTTTTTAACCGGAACGAAAAGTTCAAAAAGCACCAAAACATGATTTTTGGACATATTGGAGTGTATTGGGTGCGTTCGTGGCAAAAACTCACATCGCGACTCACGCGGCGAACTTTTGTCAATTAGTACCGATATTGCCACTCGTGGGTGCGATGTAATATACTGGAAACGAAAAGTTCAAAAAGCACCAAAACATGATTTTTGGACATATTGGAGTGTATTGGGTGCGTTCGTGGCAAAAACTCACTTCGCGACTCGCGCGGCGAACTTTTGTCAATTATTGCCGATACTGCCACTCGTGGGTGCGTTGTTTTTAACCAGAACGAAAAGTTCAAAAAGCACCAAAACATGATTTTTGGACATATTGGAGTGTATTGGGTGCGTTCGTGGCAAAAACTCACATCGCAACTCACGCGGCGAACTTTTGTCAATTAGTACCGATATTGCCACTCGTGGGTGCGATGTAATATACTGGAAACGAAAAGTTCAAAAAGCACCAAAACATGATTTTTGGACATATTGGAGTGTATTGGGTGCGTTCGTGGCAAAAACTCACTTCGCGACTCGCGCGGCGACCTTTTGTCAATTAATGCCGATATTGCCATTCGTGGGTGCGTTGTTTTCCACCGGAACGAAAAAGTTCAAAAAGCACCAAAACATGATTTTTGGACATATTGGAGTGTATTGGGTGCGTTCGTGGCAAAAACTCACTTCGCGACTCGCGCGGCGACCTTTTGTCAATTAATGCCGATATTGCCACCCGTGGGTGCGATGTAATATACCGGAATCGAAAAGTTCAAAAAGCACCTAAACAGAATTTTGGACAAATTGGAGTGTATTGGGTGCCTTCGTGGCAAAAACTCACTTCGCGACTCGCGCGGCGAACTTTTGTCAATTATTGCCGATACTGCCACTCGTGGGTGCGTTGTTTTTAACCAGAACGAAAAGTTCAAAAAGCACCAAAACATGATTTTTGGACATATTGGAGTGTATTGGGTGCGTTCGTGGCAAAAACTCACATCGCGACCCACGCGGCGAACTTTTGTCAATTAATGCCGATATTGCCACTCGTGGGTGCGATGTAATATACCGGAATCGAAAAGTTCAAAAAGCACCTAAACATGAATTTTGGACATATTGGAGTGTATTGGGTGCGTCCGTGGCAAAAACTCACTTCGCGACTCGCGCGGCGAACTTTTGTCAATTAATGCCGATATTGCCACCCGTGGGTGCGTTGTTTTTTAACCGGAACGAAAAGTTCAAAAAGCACCAAAACATGATTTTTGGACATATTGGAGTGTATTGGGTGTGTTCGAGGCAAAAACTCACTTCGCGACTCACGCGGCGACCTTTTGTCAATTAATGCCGGTATTGCCACACGAGGGTGCGATGTAATATACCGGAACAAAAAAGTTCAAAAGGCACCAAAACATGATTTTTGGACATATGGGAGTGTATTGGGTGCGTTCGTGGCAAAAACTCACTTCGCGAATCGCGCGGCGACCTTTTGTCAATTAATGCCGGTATTGCCACAAGAGGGTACGATGTAATATACCGGAACAAAAAAGTTCAAAAACCACCAAAACATGATTTTTGGACATAATGGAGTGTATTGGGTGCGTTCGTGGCAAAAACTCACATCGCGACTCACGCGGCGAACTTTTGTCAATTAATGCCGATATTGCCACCCGTGGGTGCGATGTAATATACCGGAATCGAAAAGTTCAAAAAGCACCTAAACATGAATTTTGGACATATGGGAGTGAATTGGGTGCGTCCGTGGCAAAAACTCACTTCGCGACTCGCGCGGCGAACTTTTGTCAATTAATACCGAGAGTGCCACTCGTGGGTGCTTTGTTTTTAACCGGAACGAAAAAGTTCAAAAAGCACCAAAACATGATTTTTGGACATATTGGAGTGTATTGGGTGCGTTCGTGGCAAAAACTCACTTCGCGACTCGCGCGGCGACCTTTTGTCAATTAATGCCGGTATTGCCACACGAGGGTGCGATGTAATATACTGGAACAAAAAAGTTCAAAAGGCACCAAAACATGATTTTTGGACATATTGGAGTGTATTGGGTGCGTTCGTGGCAAAAACTCACTTCGCGAGACGCGCGGCGAACTTTTGTCAATTAATGCCGATAGTGCCACTCGTGGGTGCGATGTAATATACCGGAATCGAAAAGTTCAAAAAGCACCTAAACAGAATTTTGGACAAATTGGAGTGTATTGGGTGCGCTCGTGGCAAAAACTCACTTCGCGACTCGCGCGGCGAACTTTTGTCAATTAATGCCGATATTGCCACCCGTGGGTGCGATGTAATATACCGGAATCGAAAAGTTCAAAAAGCACCTAAACAGAATTTTGGACAAATTGGAGTGTATTGGGTGCGTTCGTGGCAAAAACTCACTTCGCGACTCGCGCGGCGAACTTTTGTCAATTATTGCCGATACTGCCACTCGTGGGTGCGTTGTTTTTAACCAGAACGAAAAGTTCAAAAAGCACCAAAACATGATTTTTGGACATATTGGAGTGTATTGGGTGCGTTCGTGGCAAAAACTCACATCGCGACTCACGCGGCGAACTTTTGTCAATTAATGCCGATATTGCCACTCGTGGGTGCGATGTAATATACCGGAATCGAAAAGTTCAAAAAGCACCTAAACATGAATTTTGAACATATTGGAGTGTATTGGGTGCGTCCGTGGCAAAAACTCACTTCGCGACTCGCGCGGCGAACTTTTGTCAATTAATGCCGATATTGCCACCCGTGGGTGCGTTGTTTTTTAACCGGAACGAAAAGTTCAGAAAGCACCAAAACAAGATTTTTGGACATATTGGAGTGTATTGGGTGTGTTCGAGGCAAAAACTCACTTCGCGACTCACGCGGCGACCTTTTGTCAATTAATGCCGGTATTGCCACACGAGGGTGCGATGTAATATACCGGAACAAAAAAGTTCAAAAGGCACCAAAACATGATTTTTGGACATATGGGAGTGTATTGGGTGCGTTCGTGGCAAAAACTCACTTCGCGAGACGCGCGGTGAACTTTTGTCAATTAATGCCGATAGTGCCACTCGTGGGTGCGATGTAATATACCGGAATCGAAAAGTTCAAAAAGCACCTAAACAGAATTTTGGACAAATTGGAGTGTATTGGGTGCGTTCGTGGCAAAAACTCACTTCGCGACTCGCGCGGCGAACTTTTGTCAATTATTGCCGATACTGCCACTCGTGGGTGCGTTGTTTTTAACCAGAACGAAAAGTTCAAAAAGCACCAAAACATGATTTTTGGACATATTGGAGTGTATTGGGTGCGTTCGTGGCAAAAACTCACATCGCGACTCACGCGGCGAACTTTTGTCAATTAATGCCGATATTGCCACTCGTGGGTGCGATGTAATATACCGGAATCGAAAAGTTCAAAAAGCACCTAAACATGAATTTTGGACATATTGGAGTGTATTGGGTGCGTCCGTGGCAAAAACTCACTTCGCGACTCGCGCGGCGAACTTTTGTCAATTAATGCCGATATTGCCACCCGTGGGTGCGTTGTTTTTTAACCGGAACGAAAAAGTTCAAAAAGCACCAAAACATGATTTTTGGATATATTGGAGCGTATTGGGTGCGTTCGTGGCAAAAACTCACTTCGCGACTCGCGCGGCGAACTTTTGTCAATTAATGCCGGTATTGCCACACGAGAGTGCGATGTAATATACCGGAACGAAAAACTTCAATAAGCACCAAACCAATATTTTTGGACATATTGGAGCGTATTGGGTGCGTTCGTGGCAAAAACTCACTTGGCGACTCGCGCGGCGAACTTTTGTCAATTAATGCTGGTATTGCCACACGAGGGTGTGATGTAGTATACCGGAATCGAAAAGTTCAAAAAGCACCTAAACAGAATTTTGGACAAATTGGAGTGTATTGGGTGCGTTCGTGGCAAAAACTCACTTCGCGACTCGCGCGGCGAACTTTTGTCAATTATTGCCGATACTGCCACTCGTGGGTGCGTTGTTTTTAACCAGAACGAAAAGTTCAAAAAGCACCAAAACATGATTTTTGGACATATTGGAGTGTATTGGGTGCGTTCGTGGCAAAAACTCACATCGCGACTCACGCGGCGAACTTTTGTCAATTAATGCCGATAGTGCCACTCGTGGGTGCGATGTAATATACCGGAATCGAAAAGTTCAAAAAGCACCTAAACAGAATTTTGGACAAATTGGAGTGTATTGGGTGCGTTCGTGGCAAAAACTCACTTCGCGACTCGCGCGGCGAACTTTTGTCAATTAATGCCGATATTGCCACCCGTGGGTGCGATGTAATATACCGGAATCGAAAAGTTCAAAAAGCACCTAAACATGAATTTTGGACATATTGGAGTGTATTGGGTGCGTCCGTGGCAAAAACTCACTTCGCGACTCGCGCGGCGAACTTTTGTCAATTAATGCCGATATTGCCACCCGTGGGTGCGTTGTTTTTTAACCGGAACGAAAAAGTTCAAAAAGCACCAAAACATGATTTTTGGATATATTGGAGCGTATTGGGTGCGTTCGTGGCAAAAACTCACTTCGCGACTCGCGCGGCGAACTTTTGTCAATTAATGCCGGTATTGCCACACGAGAGTGCGATGTAATATACCGGAACGAAAAACTTCAATAAGCACCAAACCAATATTTTTGGACATATTGGAGCGTATTGGGTGCGTTCGTGGCAAAAACTCACTTGGCGACTCGCGCGCGAACTTTTGTCAATTAATGCTGGTATTGCCACACGAGGGTGTGATGTAGTATACCGGAACGAAAAAGTTCGAAAAGCACCAAAACATGATTTTTGGACATATTGGAGTGTATTGGGTGCGTTCGTGGCAAAAACTCACCTCGCGACTCGCGCGGCGAACTTTTGTCAATTAATGCCGATATTGCCACCCGTGGGTGCGTTGTTTTTTAACCGGAACGAAAAGTTCAAAAAGCACCAAAACATGATTTTTGGACATATTGGAGTGTATTGGGTGCGTTCGTGGCAAAAACTCACATCGCGACTCACGCGGCGAACTTTTGTCAATTAGTACCGATATTGCCACTCGTGGGTGCGATGTAATATACTGGAAACGAAAAGTTCAAAAAGCACCAAAACATGATTTTTGGACATATTGGAGTGTATTGGGTGCGTTCGTGGCAAAAACTCACTTCGCGACTCGCGCGGCGACCTTTTGTCAATTAATGCCGGTATTGCCACACGAGGGTGCGATGTAATATACCGGAATCGAAAAGTTCAAAAAGCACCTAAACATGAATTTTGGACATATTGGAGTGTATTGGGTGCGTCCGTGGCAAAAACTCACCTCGCGACTCGCGCGGCGAACTTTTGTCAATTAATGCCGATATTGCCACCCGTGGGTGCGTTGTTTTTTAACCGGAACGAAAAGTTCAAAAAGCACCAAAACATGATTTTTGGACATATTGGAGTGTATTGGGTGCGTTCGTGGCAAAAACTCACATCGCGACTCACGCGGCGAACTTTTGTCAATTAGTACCGATATTGCCACTCGTGGGTGCGATGTAATATACTGGAAACGAAAAGTTCAAAAAGCACCAAAACATGATTTTTGGACATATTGGAGTGTATTGGGTGCGTTCGTGGCAAAAACTCACTTCGCGACTCGCGCGGCGACCTTTTGTCAATTAATGCCGGTATTGCCACACGAGGGTGCGATGTAATATACCGGAATCGAAAAGTTCAAAAAGCACCTAAACATGAATTTTGGACATATTGGAGTGTATTGGGTGCGTCCGTGGCAAAAACTCACCTCGCGACTCGCGCGGCGAACTTTTGTCAATTAATGCCGATATTGCCACCCGTGGGTGCGTTGTTTTTTAACCGGAACGAAAAGTTCAAAAAGCACCAAAACATGATTTTTGGACATATTGGAGTGTATTGGGTGCGTTCGTGGCAAAAACTCACATCGCGACTCACGCGGCGAACTTTTGTCAATTAGTACCGATATTGCCACTCGTGGGTGCGATGTAATATACTGGAAACGAAAAGTTCAAAAAGCACCAAAACATGATTTTTGGACATATTGGAGTGTATTGGGTGCGTTCGTGGCAAAAACTCACTTCGCGAGTCGCGCGGCGACCTTTTGTCAATTAATGCCGGTATTGCCACACGAGGGTGCGATGTAATATACCGGAATCGAAAAGTTCAAAAAGCACCTAAACATGAATTTTGGACATATTGGAGTGTATTGGGTGCGTCCGTGGCAAAAACTCACTTCGCGACTCGCGCGGCGAACTTTTGTCAATTAATGCCGATAGTGCCACCCGTGGGTGCGTTGTTTTTTAACCGGAACGAAAAGTTCAAAAAGCACCAAAACATGATTTTTGGACATATTCGAGTGTATTGGGTGCGTTCGTGGCAAAAACTCACATCGCGACTCACGCGGCGAACTTTTGTCAATTAGTACCGATATTGCCACTCGTGGGTGCGATGTAATATACTGGAAACGAAAAGTTCAAAAAGCACCAAAACATGATTTTTGGACATATTGGAGTGTATTGGGTGCGTTCGTGGCAAAAACTCACTTCGCGACTCGCGCGGCGAACTTTTGTCAATTATTGCCGGTATTGCCACACGAGAGTGCGATGTAATATACCGGAACGAAAAACTTCAATAAGCACCAAACCAATATTTTTGGACATATTGGAGCGTATTGGGTGCGTTCGTGGCAAAAACTCACTTGGCGACTCGCGCGCGAACTTTTGTCAATTAATGCTGGTATTGCCACACGAGGGTGTGATGTAGTATACCGGAACGAAAAAGTTCGAAAAGCACCAAAACATGATTTTTGGACATATTGGAGTGTATTGGGTGCGTTCGTGGCAAAAACTCACCTCGCGACTCGCGCGGCGAACTTTTGTCAATTAATGCCGATATTGCCACCCGTGGGTGCGTTGTTTTTTAACCGGAACGAAAAGTTCAAAAAGCACCAAAACATGATTTTTGGACATATTGGAGTGTATTGGGTGCGTTCGTGGCAAAAACTCACATCGCGACTCACGCGGCGAACTTTTGTCAATTAGTACCGATATTGCCACTCGTGGGTGCGATGTAATATACTGGAAACGAAAAGTTCAAAAAGCACCAAAACATGATTTTTGGACATATTGGAGTGTATTGGGTGCGTTCGTGGCAAAAACTCACTTCGCGAGTCGCGCGGCGACCTTTTGTCAATTAATGCCGGTATTGCCACACGAGGGTGCGATGTAATATACCGGAATCGAAAAGTTCAAAAAGCACCTAAACATGAATTTTGGACATATTGGAGTGTATTGGGTGCGTCCGTGGCAAAAACTCACTTCGCGACTCGCGCGGCGAACTTTTGTCAATTAATGCCGATAGTGCCACCCGTGGGTGCGTTGTTTTTTAACCGGAACGAAAAGTTCAAAAAGCACCAAAACATGATTTTTGGACATATTCGAGTGTATTGGGTGCGTTCGTGGCAAAAACTCACATCGCGACTCACGCGGCGAACTTTTGTCAATTAGTACCGATATTGCCACTCGTGGGTGCGATGTAATATACTGGAAACGAAAAGTTCAAAAAGCACCAAAACATGATTTTTGGACATATTGGAGTGTATTGGGTGCGTTCGTGGCAAAAACTCACTTCGCGACTCGCGCGGCGAACTTTTGTCAATTATTGCCGGTATTGCCACACGAGAGTGCGATGTAATATACCGGAACGAAAAACTTCAATAAGCACCAAACCAATATTTTTGGACATATTGGAGCGTATTGGGTGCGTTCGTGGCAAAAACTCACTTGGCGACTCGCGCGCGAACTTTTGTCAATTAATGCTGGTATTGCCACACGAGGGTGTGATGTAGTATACCGGAACGAAAAAGTTCGAAAAGCACCAAAACATGATTTTTGGACATATTGGAGTGTATTGGGTGCGTTCGTGGCAAAAACTCACCTCGCGACTCGCGCGGCGAACTTTTGTCAATTAATGCCGATATTGCCACCCGTGGGTGCGTTGTTTTTTAACCGGAACGAAAAGTTCAAAAAGCACCAAAACATGATTTTTGGACATATTGGAGTGTATTGGGTGCGTTCGTGGCAAAAACTCACATCGCGACTCACGCGGCGAACTTTTGTCAATTAGTACCGATATTGCCACTCGTGGGTGCGATGTAATATACTGGAAACGAAAAGTTCAAAAAGCACCAAAACATGATTTTTGGACATATTGGAGTGTATTGGGTGCGTTCGTGGCAAAAACTCACTTCGCGACTCGCGCGGCGACCTTTTGTCAATTAATGCCGGTATTGCCACACGAGGGTGCGATGTAATATACCGGAATCGAAAAGTTCAAAAAGCACCTAAACATGAATTTTGGACATATTGGAGTGTATTGGGTGCGTCCGTGGCAAAAACTCACCTCGCGACTCGCGCGGCGAACTTTTGTCAATTAATGCCGATATTGCCACCCGTGGGTGCGTTGTTTTTTAACCGGAACGAAAAGTTCAAAAAGCACCAAAACATGATTTTTGGACATATTGGAGTGTATTGGGTGCGTTCGTGGCAAAAACTCACATCGCGACTCACGCGGCGAACTTTTGTCAATTAGTACCGATATTGCCACTCGTGGGTGCGATGTAATATACTGGAAACGAAAAGTTCAAAAAGCACCAAAACATGATTTTTGGACATATTGGAGTGTATTGGGTGCGTTCGTGGCAAAAACTCACTTCGCGAGTCGCGCGGCGACCTTTTGTCAATTAATGCCGGTATTGCCACACGAGGGTGCGATGTAATATACCGGAATCGAAAAGTTCAAAAAGCACCTAAACATGAATTTTGGACATATTGGAGTGTATTGGGTGCGTCCGTGGCAAAAACTCACTTCGCGACTCGCGCGGCGAACTTTTGTCAATTAATGCCGATAGTGCCACCCGTGGGTGCGTTGTTTTTTAACCGGAACGAAAAGTTCAAAAAGCACCAAAACATGATTTTTGGACATATTCGAGTGTATTGGGTGCGTTCGTGGCAAAAACTCACATCGCGACTCACGCGGCGAACTTTTGTCAATTAGTACCGATATTGCCACTCGTGGGTGCGACGTAATATACTGGAAACGAAAAGTTCAAAAAGCACCAAACATGATTTTTGGACATATTGGAGTGTATTGGGTGCGTTCGTGGCAAAAACTCACTTCGCGACTCGCGCGGCGAACTTTTGTCAATTAATGCCGATAGTGCCAGTCGTGGGTGCGATGTAATATACCGGAATCGAAAAGTTCAAAAAGCACCTAAACAGAATTTTGGACAAATTGGAGTGTATTGGGTGCGTTCGTGGCAAAAACTCACTTCGCGACTCGCGCGGCGAACTTTTGTCAATTATTGCCGATACTGCCACTCGTGGGTGCGTTGTTTTTAACCAGAACGAAAAGTTCAAAAAGCACCTAAACATTATTTTTGGACATATTGGAGCATATTGGGTGCGTTCGTGGCAAAAACTCACTTCGCGACTCGCGCGGCGAACTTTTGTCAATTAATGCCGATATTGCCACCCGTGGGTGCGTTGTTTTTTAACCGGAACGAAAAGTTCAAAAAGCACCAAAACATTATTTTTGGACATATTGGAGCATATTGGGTGCGTTCGTGGCAAAAACTCACTTCGCGACTCGCGCGGCGAACTTTTGTCAATTAATGCCGATATTGCCACCCGTGGGTGCGTTGTTTTTTAACCGGAACGAAAAGTTCAAAAAGCACCAAAACATGATTTTTGGACATATTGGAGTGTATTGGGTGTGTTCGAGGCAAAAACTCACTTCGCGACTCGCGCGGCGACCTTTTGTCAATTAATGCCGGTATTGCCACACGAGGGTGCGATGTTATATACCGGAACAAAAAAGTTCAAAAGGCACCAAAACATGATTTTTGGACATATGGGAGTGTATTGGGTGCGTTCGTGGCAAAAACTCACTTCGCGAATCGCGCGGCGACTTTTTGTCAATTAATGCCGGTATTGCCACAAGACGGTACGATGTAATATACCGGAACAAAAAAGTTCAAAAAGCACCAAAACATGATTTTTGGACATAATGGAGTGTATTGGGTGCGTTCGTGGCAAAAACTCACATCGCGACTCACGCGGCGAACTTTTGTCAATTAATGCCGATATTGCCACCCGTGGGAGCGATGTAATATACCGGAATCGAAAAGTTCAAAAAGCACCTAAACATGAATTTTGGACATATGGGAGTGTATTGGGTGCGTCCGTGGCAAAAACTCACTTCGCGACTCGCGCGGCGAACTTTTGTCAATTAATGCCGAGAGTGCCACTCGTGGGTGCTTTGTTTTTAACCGGAACGAAAAAGTTCAAAAAGCACCAAAAAATGATTTTTGGACATATTGGAGTGTATTGGGTGCGTTCGTGGCAAAAACTCACTTCGCGACTCGCGCGGCGACCTTTTGTCAATTAATGCCGGTATTGCCACACGAGGGTGCGATGTAATATACTGGAACAAAAAAGTTCAAAAGGCACCAAAACATGATTTTTGGACATATTGGAGTGTATTGGGTGCGTTCGTGGCAAAAACTCACTTCGCGAGACGCGCGGCGAACTTTTGTCAATTAATGCCGATAGTGCCACTCGTGGGTGCGATGTAATATACCGGAATCGAAAAGTTCAAAAAGCACCTAAACAGAATTTTGGACAAATTGGAGTGTATTGGGTGCGTTCGTGGCAAAAACTCACTTCGCGACTCGCGCGGCGAACTTTTGTCAATTAATGCCGATATTGCCACTAGTGGGTGCGATGTAATATACCGGAACGAAAAAGTTCAAAAAGCACCAAAACATGATTTTTGGACATATTGGAGTGTATTGGGTGCGTTCGTGGCAAAAACTCACTTCGCGAGACGCGCGGCGAACTTTTGTCAATTAATGCCGATAGTGCCACTCGTGGGTGCGATGTAATATACCGGAATCGAAAAGTTCAAAAAGCACCTAAACAGAATTTTGGACAAATTGGAGTGTATTGGGTGCATTCGTGGCAAAAACTCACTTCGCGACTCGCGCGGCGAACTTTTGTCAATTAATGCCGATATTGCCACCCGTGGGTGCGATGTAATATACCGGAATCGAAAAGTTCAAAAAGCACCTAAACATGAATTTTGGACATATTGGAGTGTATTGGGTGCGTCCGTGGCAAAAACTCACTTCGTGACTCGCGCGACGAACTTTTGTCAATTAATGCCGATATTGCCACCCGTGGGTGCGATGTAATATACCGGAATCGAAAAGTTCAAAAGCACGAAAACATGATTTTGGACATATTGGAGTGTATTTGGTGCGTTCGTGGCAAAAACTCACTTCGCGACTCGCGCGGCGAACTTTTGTCAATTAATGCCAATACTGCCACTCGTGGGTGCGTTGTTTTTAACCGGAACGAAAAAGTTCAAAAAGCACCAAAACATGATTTTTGGAAATATTGGAGTGTATTGGGTGCGTTCGTGGCAAGAACTCACATCGCGACTCACGCGGCGAACTTTTGTCAATTAATGCCGATATTGCCACTGGTGGGTGCAATGTAATATACCGGAATCGAAAAGTTCAAAAAGCACTATGATGAACCCTGAATTTCTCTCGACACTCAAGGCTGTTGTTGGCCCGATCTTTCGGTGAGTTGTGATAACTACGATTTGGGAGAAACGTTGACGATCCGACTACAACCGTACGAGACGTTGTGTTGCGCCTTAGCGATCGATACACCTCTCCGTGGGTTGTTGATCTTGCCGGTGCAGATCAACCTTATTCCTGCAAGCAAATCGAAGAAACAAGCAAGAACAAGATAAAAGCAATCTGAATTGCAAATAGGAATGAATACACACGATAAGTTGGGGTTTCGAATACAAGCAGACGGACGGTCTAGCCGACACGCGCGCTGCAAGCGAAGTAGCAATGGCTAAACTTTCATCTAAACAAAACCTAAGAAACCCTGAAGGGGTACCTAGCTATATATAGGGGTGAGAGGACGACCTAAGGGAACCCTAGGGTCGTGCTCCACCTGGTTGGGGCGCACCCCACATGGGCCCCACTTGGGCCGGGGTCCCAAATAAAGTTACAAGCCCATAGGCCCATTACAGGTGATGCAGCACCTTGTTCCATCAATTGCGCACGACTGGGAAGGAATTTGGCAGTGAGGCTGGATCCGTTGGAAAGACGACTCCGAGAGCTTTCCATCAAGTACTCACGGACCCAAAACGGAGGTCGTATGCAGATTCGGCGGCCGTTTGAAGTCAGCAGTGTAGCAGGTGGCCGAATCGGATTCCAGCACTTGGACGATGTGATCTCGATATCTTCTTGTTCATCCATGATGTGAGCAATGGTTGCATTCGTAGTAGCCATGGTCACATCATCCTCCCCTTCTTCACGGAAAACCGTCCTCGGTTTTTCCATATGGTGCTCTTTGCACAGTCCATTTACAACAACATGTTTCTTCCAATCAAAACAAGGCAAACTCGAGACAATTTGGTTAGCAATAACATTTCTCTCTAGCTTGTATGTTTTATCCACATATACAGGAAGTTCTAAATCCGAGCAGATGTAAACTCTATGCACAAAATATATTCCAAGATCATTATATTCGCCAAAGATGTGAAATATAACATTGGTTGGATATGGCAAATCAGACTTAGCAAATAATTTCTCCTTCAAATTATCGAGCTCACAAAAATCATCAAACTGAACATAGCCCAAAGTATTTAAAGAAGATCTCAATTCACGCTCCTCTACTTCATTAGCAATGTGAACAACATGCTTAAAATCAGCGCAGTAAGAATTAACAGTAGGAATAGCATGTTCATTCACTAGTTGTGGCATGGGTATAAGTGAAGCATTTTCGCACAACTCTTCTTTATCACAAGGAACAGCAAACAAATCAACTTGTGACAAAGGAATCTCAGCAGTTGGTTCCACTAATGGTTGCTCTACTATAGCATGAAAAGTGGACAAATTCAATTCATTAACAACACACTCACCTTGATTAATTTCAGCATTAAGCTTACCTTTGATGCCCTCTTCAGATGATGGAGGTGCCTCGACTCTGAGTGTGAACAATGGGATTGGTGGCTCTTTCATGTCTCTCTCCTCCTTTTCATGATTATGCACTTCCTGCAAATGATTAGTAATAGAAGACAAAAGCATAGCATGTTGCTTCTTCATGTCCTCCTCTATTTTACTTTCAGCATTGCAAGCAAGTTGTAACAAATGAGAAAGAGATGTATATCTTTGACAATCAAGCATGTCCTGAATTTCTTTGTTAAGCCCACGTAAAAACCTCAATTCTTTAGCTTCTTCGCATTCATCTAAACCACAACGTAATAAACAAGCTTGCATATCATGATAGTATGAAGTAACAGTTCTTGTATCTTGTTTTAAACATTGCAGTTTGTTGAACAAAATGTCAGCATAGTATATGGGAACATAAACATCTCTGAAATATCGTTTCAGGTCTTTCCAAAATTGTGGTATTTTGTTATGCCTACAAAGATGTTTCCAATCATTAGAAGCATGTTTAATTAAAACACTAGAGGCACATATAACCTTTTGTTTCTCAGACAAGACATGCTTTTGAAATTCACTATCAACCGCTAGCTCCCAATTAATGTAAGCATGAGGATCATAGTTTCCCTCGAAATAAGGCAGTGCAGATTTGATCTTACCTAGAACATCATCACTTACCTCATAATGGTCATGTTGATCACTCCTCATGTCTCGACGAAGATGTCGATGTTGAGCACAGCTATCCCCAATTATCTTGCGTATCCCTGCCATTGTTAGTAGAAAACAAGAAACATACTCAAAAATATGCGCGTTCCTATTATCTACTAGGTAGTGGCAGCTCAAAAATCGCACACACTCAAGCTTTTAATCAAGCTCTTACAAGATCTTACCAATGCAAGTGGAATGGTGTCATACACCGACTCAACCAAGCACCCCAATGGAGGTTGGATATATCGATGCCTTGGCAAACACTTGCGATACGGCTGTAATCAAATCTGTGGAGCTCTAGGTAGGCTTAAATATGTAGCAAAGGAATAGCAAATGCTCAAATCAGATGATGCAAAGTTGAATAATTGTTCAAAGTCAAGTACCGTGCTGGTCCTAGGCTAGAACGAACTAGAGACGCGAGCCTAGACACAAACGATACCACAAGATAACACTAAAATCATCTCAAGCATCACTCTGATATACAAAACCAAGATCAAGAATAAACTGATTTTTTTTTCCTTGTCTCTTCTTTTTTTTTCTTTTTTTTTTTCACACTTTTTTTTTTCAGTGCGGCTTTTTTTCTCTTTTCTTTATTTTAGCACCTTTCTGCCTTTTCTTTCTTTTTTTTTATCTTTTTTTTTTCGATTTTTTTTTCGACCAGAACTGACCAAGGACCAAAATGCAAAGTTACAGGGACTCAAATGTAAATATAAAAATTACAGGGACTCAAATGTAAAAGTTCAAACCCAAAATTAGAACTATACAAAAATGGAATGTTGAATTTATGCCGGTTCCGTTTTTCCAAACAGATCTTGAAACCGACACCAAACAAAAATTCACCAAGGTGTTTGATACAACTCTGGAACCTTGTGATGTACGTGATTTGGTGGAGGGAGTCGAACTCAAGGAAGGAATGCCGCATGCATAGGTGGTGGGACTCGTGAAAAAGTCTGAAAGAAGGATTCCTTATTACCTTTTCTACGTGGCCCCGAAATAGAAACCAAACCAATCTAATCTCTACCTTCCATCTTCCTCACGCCTTCCTTCTTCCTCACGCGCATCAGCAGAACAACAGGAGCACGGGACAGCGTGCAACCACATACCAAAACACTAGATGCAACTCCACAACACCAAAACCGACCGACAGAAAGTTCTGAAAACTAGAAAAAATGGAACCCTGGCGGAAAGACGATTCCGTTTTCGTAGGTCCCGACGACAACAGAGACACAGAGGTGATGACGACTGTGGTATAAAACGTGACTAGAACTCGAAACTCTAAACGAACTAGATGCTAAGACCAGCAATACGACGTGACGATGCAAGACAAAATTCAACAAAGCAAAAACTGAAAAGAACAATGCAATGGCACAATATGGCTAGGTAAATGATACAAATTTTTTTGTATGGCTATTTTCTGGTTATAGGTAGATAAAAACTCACCGAGCAACGAAAGCTCTAATACCACCTGATGAACCCTGAATTCCTCTCGACACTCAAGGCTGTTGTTGGCCCGATCTTTCGGTGAGTTGTGATAACTACGATTTGGGAGAAACGTTGACGATCCGACTACAACCGTATGAGACGTTGTGTTGCGCCTTAGCGATCGATACACCTCTCCGTGGGTTGTTGATCTTGCCGGTGCAGATCAACCTTATTCCTGCAAGCAAATCGAAGAAACAAGCAAGAACAAGATAAAAGCAATCTGAATTGCAAATAGGAATGAATACACACGATAAGTTGGGGTTTCGAATACAAGCAGACGGACGGTCTAGCCGACACGCGCGCTGCAAGCGAAGTAGCAATGGCTAAACTTTCATCTAAACAAAACCTAAGAAACCCTGAAGGGGTACCTAGCTATATATAGGGGTGAGAGGACGACCTAAGGGAACCCTAGGGTCGTGCTCCACCTGGTTGGGGCGCACCCCACATGGGCCCCACTTGGGCCGGGGGTCCCAAATAAAGTTACAAGCCCATAGGCCCATTACAGGTGATGCAGCACCTTGTTCCATCAATTGCGCACGACTGGGAAGGAATTTGGCAGTGAGGCTGGATCCGTTGGAAAGACGACTCCGAGAGCTTTCCATCAAGTACTCACGGACCCAAAACGGAGGTCGTATGCAGATTCGGCGGCCGTTTGAAGTCAGCAGTGTAGCACGTGGCCGAATCGGATTCCAGCACTTGGACGATGTGATCTCGATATCTTCTTGTTCATCCATGATGTGAGCAATGGTTGCATTCGTAGTAGCCATGGTCACATCACACTAAAACATGATTTTTGGACATATTGGAGTGTATTGGGCGCGTTCGTGGCAAAAACTCACTTCGCGACTCGCGCGACGAACTTTTGTCAATTAATGCCGATACTGCCACTGTGGGTGCGTTGTTTTTAACCGGAACGAAAAAGTTCAAAAAGCACCAAAACATGATTTTTGATATATTGGAGTGTATTGGGTGCGTTCGTGGCAAAAACTCACTTCGCGACTCGCGCGGCGAACTTTTGTCAATTAATGTCGATATTGCCACTCGTGGGTGCGTTGTTTTTAACCGGAACGAAAAAGTTCAAAAAGAACCAAAACATGATTTTTGGACATATTGGAGTGTATTCGGTGCGTTCGTGGCAAAAACTCACTTTGCGACTCGCGCGGCGAACTTTTTTCAATCAATGCCAATATTGCCACTCGTGGGTGCGTTGTTTTTAATCGGAACGAAAAAGTTAAAAAAGCATCAAAACATGATTTTTGGACATATTGGAGTGTATTGGGTACGTTCGTGGCAAAAACTCACATCGCGACCCACGCGGCGAAATTTTGTCAATTAATGCCGATATTGCCACTGGTGGGTGCGATGTAATATACCGGAATCGAAAAGTTCAAAAAGCACCTAAACATCAATTTTGGACATATTGGAGTGTATTGGGTGCGTTCGTGGGAAAAACTCACTCCGCGACTCGCGCGGCGAACTTTTGTCAATTAATGCCGGTACACGAGGGTGCGATGTAATATACAGGAACGAAAAAGTTCAAAAAGCACCAAAACATGATTTTTGGACATATTGGAGCGTATTGGGAGCGTTCGTGGCAAAAACTCACTTCGCGACTCGCGCGGCGACCTTTTGTCAATTAATGCCGGTATTGTCACACGAGGGTGCGATGTAATATACCGGAACGAAAATGTTCAAAAAGCACCCAACCATGATTTTTGGACATATTGGAGCGTATTGGGTGCGTTCGTGGCGAAAACTCACTTCGCGACTCGCGCGGCGACCTTTTGTCAATTAATGCCGGTATTGTCACACGAGGGTGCGATGTAATATACCGGAACGAAAATGTTCAAAAAGCACCCAACCATGATTTTTGGACATATTGGAGCGTATTGGGTGCGTTCGTGGCGAAAACTCACTTCGCGACTCGCGCGGCGACCTTTTGTCAATTAATGCCGGTACTGCCACTCGAGGGTGCGATGTAATATACCGGAACAAAAAAGTTCAAAAAGCACCAAAACATGATTTTTGGACATATTGGAGTGTATTTGGTGCGTTCGTGGCAAAAACTCACTTCGCGACTCGCGCGGCGAACTTTTGTCAATTAATGTCGATATTGCCACTCGTGGGTGCGTTGTTTTTAACCGGAACGAAAAAGTTCAAAAAGAACCAAAACATGATTTTTGGACATATTGGAGTGTATTCGGTGCGTTCGTGGCAAAAACTCACTTCGCGACACGCGCGGCGAACTTTTGTCAATTAATGTCGATATTGCCACTCGTGGGTGCGTTGTTTTGAACCAGAACGAAAAAGTTCAAAAATAACCAAAATATGATTTTTGGACATATTGAAGTGTATTGGGTGCGTTCGTGGCAAAAACTCACTTTGCGACTCGCGCGGCGAACTTTTTTCAATCAATGCCGATATTGCCACTCGTGGGTGCGTTGTTTTTAACCGGAACGAAAAAGTTAAAAAAGCATCAAAACATGATTTTTGGACATATTGGAGTGTATTGGGTGCGTTCGTGGCAAAAACTCACATCGCGACTCACGCGGCGAACTTTTGTCAATTAATGCCGATATTGCCACTGGTGGGTGCGATGTAATATACCGGAATCGAAAAGTTCAAAAAGCACTAAAACATGATTTTTGGACATATTGGAGTGTATTGGGCGCGTTCGTGGCAAAAACTCACTTCGCGACTCGCGCGACGAACTTTTGTCAATTAATGCCGATATTGCCACTGGTGGGTGCGATGTTTTTAACCGGAACGAAAAAGTTCAAAAAGCACCAAAACATGATTTTTGATATATTGGAGTGAATTGGGTGCGTTCGTGGCAAAAACTCACTTCGCGACTCGCGCGGCGAACTTTTGTCAATTAATGTCGATATCGCCACTCGTGGGTGCGTTGTTTTTAACCGGAACGAATAAGTTAAAAAAGCACCAAAACATGATTTTTGGACATATTGGAGTGTATTTGGTGCGTTCGTGGCAAAAACTCACTTCGCGACTCGCGCGGCGAACTTTTGTCAATTAATGCCGGTATTGCCACACGAGAGTGCGATGTAATATACCGGAACGAAAAACTTCAATAAGCACCAAACCAATATTTTTGGACATATTGGAGCGTATTGGGTGCGTTCGTGGCAAAAACTCACTTGGCGACTCGCGCGGCGAACTTTTGTCAATTAATGCTGGTATTGCCACACGAGGGTGTGATGTAGTATACCGGAACGAAAAAGTTCGAAAAGCACCAAAACATGATTTTTGGACATATTGGAGTGTATTGGGTGCGTTCGTGGCAAAACTCACTTCGCGAGTCGCGCGGCGACCTTTTGTCAATTAATGCCGGTATTGCCACACGAGGGTGCGATGTAATATACCGGAATCGAAAAGTTCAAAAAGCACCTAAACATGAATTTTGGACATATTGGAGTGTATTGGGTGCGTCCGTGGCAAAAACTCACTTCGCGACTCGCGCGGCGAACTTTTGTCAATTAATGCCGATAGTGCCACCCGTGGGTGCGTTGTTTTTTAACCGGAACGAAAAGTTCAAAAAGCACCAAAACATGACTTTTGGACATATTGGAGTGTATTGGGTGCGTTCGTGGCAAAAACTCACATCGCGACTCACGCGGCGAACTTTTGTCAATTAGTACCGATATTGCCACTCGTGGGTGCGACGTAATATACTGGAAACGAAAAGTTCAAAAAGCACCAAACATGATTTTTGGACATATTGGAGTGTATTGGGTGCGTTCGTGGCAAAAACTCACTTCCCGACTCGCGCGGCGAACTTTTGTCAATTAATGCCGGTATTGCCACACGAGGGTGCGATGTAATATACCGGAACAAAAAAGTTCAAAAGGCACCAAAACATGATTTTTGGACATATGGGAGTGTATTGGGTGCGTTCGTGGCAAAAACTCACTTCGCGAGACGCGCGGCGAACTTTTGTCAATTAATGCCGATAGTGCCAGTCGTGGGTGCGATGTAATATACCGGAATCGAAAAGTTCAAAAAGCACCTAAACAGAATTTTGGACAAATTGGAGTGTATTGGGTGCGTTCGTGGCAAAAACTCACTTCGCGACTCGCGCGGCGAACTTTTGTCAATTATTGCCGATACTGCCACTCGTGGGTGCGTTGTTTTTAACCAGAACGAAAAGTTCAAAAAGCACCTAAACATTATTTTTGGACATATTGGAGCATATTGGGTGCGTTCGTGGCAAAAACTCACTTCGCGACTCGCGCGGCGAACTTTTGTCAATTAATGCCGATATTGCCACCCGTGGGTGCGTTGTTTTTTAACCGGAACGAAAAGTTCAAAAAGCACCAAAACATGATTTTTGGACATATTGGAGTGTATTGGGTGTGTTCGAGGCAAAAACTCACTTCGCGACTCGCGCGGCGACCTTTTGTCAATTAATGCCGGTATTGCCACACGAGGGTGCGATGTTATATACCGGAACAAAAAAGTTCAAAAGGCACCAAAACATGATTTTTGGACATATGGGAGTGTATTGGGTGCGTTCGTGGCAAAAACTCACTTCGCGAATCGCGCGGCGACTTTTTGGCAATTAATGCCGGTATTGCCACAAGAGGGTACGATGTAATATACCGGAACAAAAAAGTTCAAAAAGCACCAAAACATGATTTTTGGACATAATGGAGTGTATTGGGTGCGTTCGTGGCAAAAACTCACATCGCGACTCACGCGGCGAACTTTTGTCAATTAATGCCGATATTGCCACCCGTGGGATCGATGTAATATACCGGAATCGAAAAGTTCAAAAAGCACCTAAACATGAATTTTGGACATATGGGAGTGTATTGGGTGCGTCCGTGGCAAAAACTCACTTCGCGACTCGCGCGGCGAACTTTTGTCAATTAATGCCGAGAGTGCCACTCGTGGGTGCTTTGTTTTTAACCGGAACGAAAAAGTTCAAAAAGCACCAAAAAATGATTTTTGGACATATTGGAGTGTATTGGGTGCGTTCGTGGCAAAAACTCACTTCGCGACTCGCGCGGCGACCTTTTGTCAATTAATGCCGGTATTGCCACACGAGGGTGCGATGTAATATACTGGAACAAAAAAGTTCAAAAGGCACCAAAACATGATTTTTGGACATATTGGAGTGTATTGGGTGCGTTCGTGGCAAAAACTCACTTCGCGAGACGCGCGGCGAACTTTTGTCAATTAATGCCGATAGTGCCACTCGTGGGTGCGATGTAATATACCGGAATCGAAAAGTTCAAAAAGCACCTAAACAGAATTTTGGACAAATTGGAGTGTATTGGGTGCGTTCGTGGCAAAAACTCACTTCGCGACTCGCGCGGCGAACTTTTGTCAATTATTGCCGATACTGCCACTCGTGGGTGCGTTGTTTTTAACCAGAACGAAAAGTTCAAAAAGCACCTAAACATTATTTTTGGACATATTGGAGCATATTGGGTGCGTTCGTGGCAAAAACTCACTTCGCGACTCGCGCGGCGAACTTTTGTCAATTAATGCCGATATTGCCACCCGTGGGTGCGTTGTTTTTTAACCGGAACGAAAAGTTCAAAAAGCACCAAAACATGATTTTTGGACATATTGGAGTGTATTGGGTGTGTTCGAGGCAAAAACTCACTTCGCGACTCGCGCGGCGACCTTTTGTCAATTAATGCCGGTATTGCCACACGAGGGTGCGATGTTATATACCGGAACAAAAAAGTTCAAAAGGCACCAAAACATGATTTTTGGACATATGGGAGTGTATTGGGTGCGTTCGTGGCAAAAACTCACTTCGCGAATCGCGCGGCGACTTTTTGGCAATTAATGCCGGTATTGCCACAAGAGGGTACGATGTAATATACCGGAACAAAAAAGTTCAAAAAGCACCAAAACATGATTTTTGGACATAATGGAGTGTATTGGGTGCGTTCGTGGCAAAAACTCACATCGCGACTCACGCGGCGAACTTTTGTCAATTAATGCCGATATTGCCACCCGTGGGAGCGATGTAATATACCGGAATCGAAAAGTTCAAAAAGCACCTAAACATGAATTTTGGACATATGGGAGTGTATTGGGTGCGTCCGTGGCAAAAACTCACTTCGCGACTCGCGCGGCGAACTTTTGTCAATTAATGCCGAGAGTGCCACTCGTGGGTGCTTTGTTTTTAACCGGAACGAAAAAGTTCAAAAAGCACCAAAAAATGATTTTTGGACATATTGGAGTGTATTGGGTGCGTTCGTGGCGAAAACTCACTTCGCGACTCGCGCGGCGACCTTTTGTCAATTAATGCCGGTATTGTCACACGAGGGTGCGATGTAATATACCGGAACGAAAATGTTCAAAAAGCACCCAACCATGATTTTTGGACATATTGGAGCGTATTGGGTGCGTTCGTGGCGAAAACTCACTTCGCGACTCGCGCGGCGACCTTTTGTCAATTAATGCCGGTACTGCCACTCGAGGGTGCGATGTAATATACCGGAACAAAAAAGTTCAAAAAGCACCAAAACATGATTTTTGGACATATTGGAGTGTATTTGGTGCGTTCGTGGCAAAAACTCACTTCGCGACTCGCGCGGCGAACTTTTGTCAATTAATGTCGATATTGCCACTCGTGGGTGCGTTGTTTTTAACCGGAACGAAAAAGTTCAAAAAGAACCAAAACATGATTTTTGGACATATTGGAGTGTATTCGGTGCGTTCGTGGCAAAAACTCACTTCGCGACTCGCGCGGCGAACTTTTGTCAATTAATGTCGATATTGCCACTCGTGGGTGCGTTGTTTTGAACCAGAACGAAAAAGTTCAAAAATAACCAAAATATGATTTTTGGACATATTGAAGTGTATTGGGTGCGTTCGTGGCAAAAACTCACTTTGCGACTCGCGCGGCGAACTTTTTTCAATCAATGCCGATATTGCCACTCGTGGGTGCGTTGTTTTTAACCGGAACGAAAAAGTTAAAAAAGCATCAAAACATGATTTTTGGACATATTGGAGTGTATTGGGTGCGTTCGTGGCAAAAACTCACATCGCGACTCACGCGGCGAACTTTTGTCAATTAATGCCGATATTGCCACTGGTGGGTGCGATGTAATATACCGGAATCGAAAAGTTCAAAAAGCACTAAAACATGATTTTTGGACATATTGGAGTGTATTGGGCGCGTTCGTGGCAAAAACTCACTTCGCGACTCGCGCGACGAACTTTTGTCAATTAATGCCGATATTGCCACTGGTGGGTGCGATGTTTTTAACCGGAACGAAAAAGTTCAAAAAGCACCAAAACATGATTTTTGATATATTGGAGTGAATTGGGTGCGTTCGTGGCAAAAACTCACTTCGCGACTCGCGCGGCGAACTTTTGTCAATTAATGTCGATATCGCCACTCGTGGGTGCGTTGTTTTTAACCGGAACGAATAAGTTAAAAAAGCACCAAAACATGATTTTTGGACATATTGGAGTGTATTTGGTGCGTTCGTGGCAAAAACTCACTTCGCGACTCGCGCGGCGAACTTTTGTCAATTAATGCCGGTATTGCCACACGAGAGTGCGATGTAATATACCGGAACGAAAAACTTCAATAAGCACCAAACCAATATTTTTGGACATATTGGAGCGTATTGGGTGCGTTCGTGGCAAAAACTCACTTGGCGACTCGCGCGGCGAACTTTTGTCAATTAATGCTGGTATTGCCACACGAGGGTGTGATGTAGTATACCGGAACGAAAAAGTTCGAAAAGCACCAAAACATGATTTTTGGACATATTGGAGTGTATTGGGTGCGTTCGTGGCAAAACTCACTTCGCGAGTCGCGCGGCGACCTTTTGTCAATTAATGCCGGTATTGCCACACGAGGGTGCGATGTAATATACCGGAACAAAAAAGTTCAAAAGGCACCAAAACATGATTTTTGGACATATGGGAGTGTATTGGGTGCGTTCGTGGCAAAAACTCACTTCGCGAGACGCGCGGCGAACTTTTGTCAATTAATGCCGATAGTGCCAGTCGTGGGTGCGATGTAATATACCGGAATCGAAAAGTTCAAAAAGCACCTAAACAGAATTTTGGACAAATTGGAGTGTATTGGGTGCGTTCGTGGCAAAAACTCACTTCGCGACTCGCGCGGCGAACTTTTGTCAATTATTGCCGATACTGCCACTCGTGAGTGCGTTGTTTTTAACCAGAACGAAAAGTTCAAAAAGCACCTAAACATTATTTTTGGACATATTGGAGCATATTGGGTGCGTTCGTGGCAAAAACTCACTTCGCGACTCGCGCGGCGAACTTTTGTCAATTAATGCCGATATTGCCACCCGTGGGTGCGTTGTTTTTTAACCGGAACGAAAAGTTCAAAAAGCACCAAAACATGATTTTTGGACATATTGGAGTGTATTGGGTGTGTTCGAGGCAAAAACTCACTTCGCGACTCGCGCGGCGACCTTTTGTCAATTAATGCCGGTATTGCCACACGAGGGTGCGATGTTATATACCGGAACAAAAAAGTTCAAAAGGCACCAAAACATGATTTTTGGACATATGGGAGTGTATTGGGTGCGTTCGTGGCAAAAACTCACTTCGCGAATCGCGCGGCGACTTTTTGGCAATTAATGCCGGTATTGCCACAAGAGGGTACGATGTAATATACCGGAACAAAAAAGTTCAAAAAGCACCAAAACATGATTTTTGGACATAATGGAGTGTATTGGGTGCGTTCGTGGCAAAAACTCACATCGCGACTCACGCGGCGAACTTTTGTCAATTAATGCCGATATTGCCACCCGTGGGAGCGATGTAATATACCGGAATCGAAAAGTTCAAAAAGCACCTAAACATGAATTTTGGACATATGGGAGTGTATTGGGTGCGTCCGTGGCAAAAACTCACTTCGCGACTCGCGCGGCGAACTTTTGTCAATTAATGCCGAGAGTGCCACTCGTGGGTGCTTTGTTTTTAACCGGAACGAAAAAGTTCAAAAAGCACCAAAAAATGATTTTTGGACATATTGGAGTGTATTGGGTGCGTTCGTGGCAAAAACTCACTTCGCGACTCGCGCGGCGACCTTTTGTCAATTAATGCCGGTATTGCCACACGAGGGTGCGATGTAATATACTGGAACAAAAAAGTTCAAAAGGCACCAAAACATGATTTTTGGACATATTGGAGTGTATTGGGTGCGTTCGTGGCAAAAACTCACTTCGCGAGACGCGCGGCGAACTTTTGTCAATTAATGCCGATAGTGCCACTCGTGGGTGCGATGTAATATACCGGAATCGAAAAGTTCAAAAAGCACCTAAACAGAATTTTGGACAAATTGGAGTGTATTGGGTGCGTTCGTGGCAAAAACTCACTTCGCGACTCGCGCGGCGAACTTTTGTCAATTATTGCCGATACTGCCACTCGTGGGTGCGTTGTTTTTAACCAGAACGAAAAGTTCAAAAAGCACCTAAACATTATTTTTGGACATATTGGAGCATATTGGGTGCGTTCGTGGCAAAAACTCACTTCGCGACTCGCGCGGCGAACTTTTGTCAATTAATGCCGATATTGCCACCCGTGGGTGCGTTGTTTTTTAACCGGAACGAAAAGTTCAAAAAGCACCAAAACATGATTTTTGGACATATTGGAGTGTATTGGGTGTGTTCGAGGCAAAAACTCACTTCGCGACTCGCGCGGCGACCTTTTGTCAATTAATGCCGGTATTGCCACACGAGGGTGCGATGTTATATACCGGAACAAAAAAGTTCAAAAGGCACCAAAACATGATTTTTGGACATATGGGAGTGTATTGGGTGCGTTCGTGGCAAAAACTCACTTCGCGAATCGCGCGGCGACTTTTTGGCAATTAATGCCGGTATTGCCACAAGAGGGTACGATGTAATATACCGGAACAAAAAAGTTCAAAAAGCACCAAAACATGATTTTTGGACATAATGGAGTGTATTGGGTGCGTTCGTGGCAAAAACTCACATCGCGACTCACGCGGCGAACTTTTGTCAATTAATGCCGATATTGCCACCCGTGGGAGCGATGTAATATACCGGAATCGAAAAGTTCAAAAAGCACCTAAACATGAATTTTGGACATATGGGAGTGTATTGGGTGCGTCCGTGGCAAAAACTCACTTCGCGACTCGCGCGGCGAACTTTTGTCAATTAATGCCGAGAGTGCCACTCGTGGGTGCTTTGTTTTTAACCGGAACGAAAAAGTTCAAAAAGCACCAAAAAATGATTTTTGGACATATTGGAGTGTATTGGGTGCGTTCGTGGCGAAAACTCACTTCGCGACTCGCGCGGCGACCTTTTGTCAATTAATGCCGGTATTGTCACACGAGGGTGCGATGTAATATACCGGAACGAAAATGTTCAAAAAGCACCCAACCATGATTTTTGGACATATTGGAGCGTATTGGGTGCGTTCGTGGCGAAAACTCACTTCGCGACTCGCGCGGCGACCTTTTGTCAATTAATGCCGGTACTGCCACTCGAGGGTGCGATGTAATATACCGGAACAAAAAAGTTCAAAAAGCACCAAAACATGATTTTTGGACATATTGGAGTGTATTTGGTGCGTTCGTGGCAAAAACTCACTTCGCGACTCGCGCGGCGAACTTTTGTCAATTAATGTCGATATTGCCACTCGTGGGTGCGTTGTTTTTAACCGGAACGAAAAAGTTCAAAAAGAACCAAAACATGATTTTTGGACATATTGGAGTGTATTCGGTGCGTTCGTGGCAAAAACTCACTTCGCGACTCGCGCGGCGAACTTTTGTCAATTAATGTCGATATTGCCACTCGTGGGTGCGTTGTTTTGAACCAGAACGAAAAAGTTCAAAAATAACCAAAATATGATTTTTGGACATATTGAAGTGTATTGGGTGCGTTCGTGGCAAAAACTCACTTTGCGACTCGCGCGGCGAACTTTTTTCAATCAATGCCGATATTGCCACTCGTGGGTGCGTTGTTTTTAACCGGAACGAAAAAGTTAAAAAAGCATCAAAACATGATTTTTGGACATATTGGAGTGTATTGGGTGCGTTCGTGGCAAAAACTCACATCGCGACTCACGCGGCGAACTTTTGTCAATTAATGCCGATATTGCCACTGGTGGGTGCGATGTAATATACCGGAATCGAAAAGTTCAAAAAGCACTAAAACATGATTTTTGGACATATTGGAGTGTATTGGGCGCGTTCGTGGCAAAAACTCACTTCGCGACTCGCGCGACGAACTTTTGTCAATTAATGCCGATATTGCCACTGGTGGGTGCGATGTTTTTAACCGGAACGAAAAAGTTCAAAAAGCACCAAAACATGATTTTTGATATATTGGAGTGAATTGGGTGCGTTCGTGGCAAAAACTCACTTCGCGACTCGCGCGGCGAACTTTTGTCAATTAATGTCGATATCGCCACTCGTGGGTGCGTTGTTTTTAACCGGAACGAATAAGTTAAAAAAGCACCAAAACATGATTTTTGGACATATTGGAGTGTATTTGGTGCGTTCGTGGCAAAAACTCACTTCGCGACTCGCGCGGCGAACTTTTGTCAATTAATGCCGGTATTGCCACACGAGAGTGCGATGTAATATACCGGAACGAAAAACTTCAATAAGCACCAAACCAATATTTTTGGACATATTGGAGCGTATTGGGTGCGTTCGTGGCAAAAACTCACTTGGCGACTCGCGCGGCGAACTTTTGTCAATTAATGCTGGTATTGCCACACGAGGGTGTGATGTAGTATACCGGAACGAAAAAGTTCGAAAAGCACCAAAACATGATTTTTGGACATATTGGAGTGTATTGGGTGCGTTCGTGGCAAAACTCACTTCGCGAGTCGCGCGGCGACCTTTTGTCAATTAATGCCGGTATTGCCACACGAGGGTGCGATGTAATATACCGGAATCGAAAAGTTCAAAAAGCACCTAAACATGAATTTTGGACATATTGGAGTGTATTGGGTGCGTCCGTGGCAAAAACTCACTTCGCGACTCGCGCGGCGAACTTTTGTCAATTAATGCCGATAGTGCCACCCGTGGGTGCGTTGTTTTTTAACCGGAACGAAAAGTTCAAAAAGCACCAAAACATGATTTTTGGACATATTGGAGTGTATTGGGTGCGTTCGTGGCAAAAACTCACATCGCGACTCACGCGGCGAACTTTTGTCAATTAGTACCGATATTGCCACTCGTGGGTGCGACGTAATATACTGGAAACGAAAAGTTCAAAAAGCACCAAACATGATTTTTGGACATATTGGAGTGTATTGGGTGCGTTCGTGGCAAAAACTCACTTCCCGACTCGCGCGGCGAACTTTTGTCAATTAATGCCGGTATTGCCACACGAGGGTGCGATGTAATATACCGGAACAAAAAAGTTCAAAAGGCACCAAAACATGATTTTTGGACATATGGGAGTGTATTGGGTGCGTTCGTGGCAAAAACTCACTTCGCGAGACGCGCGGCGAACTTTTGTCAATTAATGCCGATAGTGCCAGTCGTGGGTGCGATGTAATATACCGGAATCGAAAAGTTCAAAAAGCACCTAAACAGAATTTTGGACAAATTGGAGTGTATTGGGTGCGTTCGTGGCAAAAACTCACTTCGCGACTCGCGCGGCGAACTTTTGTCAATTATTGCCGATACTGCCACTCGTGGGTGCGTTGTTTTTAACCAGAACGAAAAGTTCAAAAAGCACCTAAACATTATTTTTGGACATATTGGAGCATATTGGGTGCGTTCGTGGCAAAAACTCACTTCGCGACTCGCGCGGCGAACTTTTGTCAATTAATGCCGATATTGCCACCCGTGGGTGCGTTGTTTTTTAACCGGAACGAAAAGTTCAAAAAGCACCAAAACATGATTTTTGGACATATTGGAGTGTATTGGGTGTGTTCGAGGCAAAAACTCACTTCGCGACTCGCGCGGCGACCTTTTGTCAATTAATGCCGGTATTGCCACACGAGGGTGCGATGTTATATACCGGAACAAAAAAGTTCAAAAGGCACCAAAACATGATTTTTAGACATATGGGAGTGTATTGGGTGCGTTCGTGGCAAAAACTCACTTCGCGAATCGCGCGGCGACTTTTTGGCAATTAATGCCGGTATTGCCACAAGAGGGTACGATGTAATATACCGGAACAAAAAAGTTCAAAAAGCACCAAAACATGATTTTTGGACATAATGGAGTGTATTGGGTGCGTTCGTGGCAAAAACTCACATCGCGACTCACGCGGCGAACTTTTGTCAATTAATGCCGATATTGCCACCCGTGGGAGCGATGTAATATACCGGAATCGAAAAGTTCAAAAAGCACCTAAACATGAATTTTGGACATATGGGAGTGTATTGGGTGCGTCCGTGGCAAAAACTCACTTCGCGACTCGCGCGGCGAACTTTTGTCAATTAATGCCGAGAGTGCCACTCGTGGGTGCTTTGTTTTTAACCGGAACGAAAAAGTTCAAAAAGCACCAAAAAATGATTTTTGGACATATTGGAGTGTATTGGGTGCGTTCGTGGCAAAAACTCACTTCGCGACTCGCGCGGCGACCTTTTGTCAATTAATGCCGGTATTGCCACACGAGGGTGCGATGTAATATACTGGAACAAAAAAGTTCAAAAGGCACCAAAACATGATTTTTGGACATATTGGAGTGTATTGGGTGCGTTCGTGGCAAAAACTCACTTCGCGAGACGCGCGGCGAACTTTTGTCAATTAATGCCGATAGTGCCACTCGTGGGTGCGATGTAATATACCGGAATCGAAAAGTTCAAAAAGCACCTAAACAGAATTTTGGACAAATTGGAGTGTATTGGGTGCGTTCGTGGCAAAAACTCACTTCGCGACTCGCGCGGCGAACTTTTGTCAATTAATGCCGATATTGCCACTAGTGGGTGCGATGTAATATACCGGAACGAAAAAGTTCAAAAAGCACCAAAACATGATTTTTGGACATATTGGAGTGTATTGGGTGCGTTCGTGGCAAAAACTCACTTCGCGAGACGCGCGGCGAACTTTTGTCAATTAATGCCGATAGTGCCACTCGTGGGTGCGATGTAATATACTGGAATCGAAAAGTTCAAAAAGCACCTAAACAGAATTTTGGACAAATTGGAGTGTATTGGGTGCATTCGTGGCAAAAACTCACTTCGCGACTCGTGCGGCGAACTTTTGTCAATTAATGCCGATATTGCCACCCGTGGGTGCGATGTAATTTACCGGAATCGAAAAGTTCAAAAAGCACCTAAACATGAATTTTGGACATATTGGAGTGTATTGGGTGCGTCCGTGGCAAAAACTCACTTCGTGACTCGCGCGACGAACTTTTGTCAATTAATGCCGATATTGGCACCCGTGGGTGCGATGTAATATACCGGAATCGAAAAGTTCAAAAGCACGAAAACATGATTTTGGACATATTGGAGTGTATTTGGTGCGTTCGTGGCAAAAACTCACTTCGCGACTCGCGCGGCGAACTTTTGTCAATTAATGCCAATACTGCCACTCGTGGGTGCGTTGTTTTTAACCGGAACGAAAAAGTTCAAAAAGCACCAAAACATGATTTTTGGAAATATTGGAGTGTATTGGGTGCGTTCGTGGCAAAAACTCACATCGCGACTCACGCGGCGAACTTTTGTCAATTAATGCCGATATTGCCACTGGTGGGTGCGATGTAATATACCGGAATCGAAAAGTTCAAAAAGCACTAAAACATGATTTTTGGACATATTTGAGTGTATTGGACGCGTTCGTGGCAAAAACTCACTTCGCGACTCGCGCGACGAACTTTTGTCAATTAATGCCGATACTGCCACTGTGGGTGCGTTGTTTTTAACCGGAACGAAAAAGTTCAAAAAGCACCAAAACATGATTTTTGATATATTGGAGTGTATTGGGTGCGTTCGTGGCAAAAACTCACTTCGCGACTCGCGCGGCGAACTTTTGTCAATTAATGTCGATATTGCCACTCGTGGGTGCGTTGTTTTTAACCGGAACGAAAAAGTTCAAAAAGAACCAAAACAAGATTTTTGGACATATTGGAGTGTATTCGGTGCGTTCGTGGCAAAAACTCACTTTGCGACTCGCGCGGCGAACTTTTTTCAATCAATGCCAATATTGCCACTCGTGGGTGCGTTGTTTTTAATCGGAACGAAAAAGTTAAAAAAGCATCAAAACATGATTTTTGGACATATTGGAGTGTATTGGGTACGTTCGTGGCAAAAACTCACATCGCGACCCACGCGGCGAAATTTTGTCAATTAATGCCGATATTGCCACTGGTGGGTGCGATGTAATATACCGGAATCGAAAAGTTCAAAAAGCACCTAAACATGAATTTTGGACATATTGGAGTGTATTGGGTGCGTTCATGGGAAAAACTCACTCCGCGACTCGCGCGGCGAACTTTTGTCAATTAATGCCGGTATTGCCACACGAGGTTGCGATGTAATATACCGGAACGAAAAAGTTCAAAAAGCACCAAAACATGATTTTTGGACATATTGGAGCGTATTGGGTGCGTTCGTGGCAAAAACTCACTTCGCGACTCGCGCGGCGACCTTTTGTCAATTAATGCCGGTATTGTCACACGAGGGTGCGATGTAATATACCGGAACGAAAATGTTCAAAAAGCACCCAACCATGATTTTTGGACATATTGGAGCGTATTGGGTGCGTTCGTGGCGAAAACTCACTTCGCGACTCGCGCGGCGACCTTTTGTCAATTAATGCCGGTACTGCCACTCGAGGGTGCGATGTAATATACCGAAACAAAAAAGTTCAAAAAGCACCAAAACATGATTTTTGGACATATTGGAGTGTATTTGGTGCGTTCGTGGCAAAAACTCACTTCGCGACTCGCGCGGCGAACTTTTGTCAATTAATGTCGATATTGCCACTCGTGGGTGCGTTGTTTTTAACCGGAACGAAAAAGTTCAAAAAGAACCAAAACATGATTTTTGGACATATTGGAGTGTATTCGGTGCGTTCGTGGCAAAAACTCACTTCGCGACACGCGCGGCGAACTTTTGTCAATTAATGTCGATATTGCCACTCGTGGGTGCGTTGTTTTGAACCAGAACGAAAAAGTTCAAAAATAACCAAAATATGATTTTTGGACATATTGGAGTGTATTGGGTGCGTTCGTGGCAAAAACTCACTTTGCGACTCGCGCGGCGAACTTTTTTCAATCAATGCCGATATTGCCACTCGTGGGTGCGTTGTTTTTAACCGGAACGAAAAAGTTAAAAAAGCATCAAAACATGATTTTTGGACATATTGGAGTGTATTGGGTGCGTTCGTGGCAAAAACTCACATCGCGACTCACGCGGCGAACTTTTGTCAATTAATGCCGATATTGCCACTGGTGGGTGCGATGTAATATACCGGAATCGAAAAGTTCAAAAAGCACTAAAACATGATTTTTGGACATATTGGAGTGTATTGGGCGCGTTCGTGGCAAAAACTCACTTCGCGACTCGCGCGACGAACTTTTGTCAATTAATGCCGATATTGCCACTGGTGGGTGCGATGTTTTTAACCGGAACGAAAAAGTTCAAAAAGCACCAAAACATGATTTTTGATATATTGGAGTGAGTTGGGTGCGTTCGTGGCAAAAACTCACTTCGCGACTCGCGCGGCGAACTTTTGTCAATTAATGTCGATATCGCCACTCGTGGGTGCGTTGTTTTTAACCGGAACGAATAAGTTAAAAAAGCACCAAAACATGATTTTTGGACATATTGGAGTGTATTTGGTGCGTTCGTGGCAAAAACTCACTTCGCGACTCGCGCGGCGAACTTTTGTCAATTAATGCCGGTACTGCCACTCGTGGGTGCGTTGTTTTTAACAGGAACGAAAAAGTTCAAAAAGCACCAAAACATGATTTTTGGAAATATTGGAGTGTATTGGGTGCGTTCGTGGCAAAAACTCACATCGCGACTCACGCGGCGAACTTTTGTCAATTAATGCCGATATTGCCACTGGTGGGTGCGATGTAATATACCGGAATCGAAAAGTTCAAAAAGCACTAAAACATGATTTTTGGACATATTGGAGTGTATTGGGCGCGTTCGTGGCAAAAACTCACTTCGCGACTCGCGCGACGAACTTTTGTCAATTAATGCCGATATTGCCACTGGTGGGTGCGATGTAATATACCGGAATCGAAAAGTTCAAAAAGCACTAAAACATGATTTTTGGACATATTGGAGTGTATTGGGCGCGTTCGTGGCAAAAACTCACTTCGCGACTCGCGCGACGAACTTTTTTCAATTAATGCCGATACTGCCACTGTGGGTGCGTTGTTTTTAACCGGAACGAAAAAGTTCAAAAAGCACCAAAACATGATTTTTGATATATTGGAGTGTATTGGGTGCGTTCGTGGCAAAAACTCACTTCGCGACTCGCGCGGCGAACTTTTGTCAATTAATGTCGATATTGCCACTCGTGGGTGCGTTGTTTTTAACCGGAACGAAAAAGTTCAAAAAGAACCAAAACATGATTTTTGGACATATTGGAGTGTATTCGGTGCGTTCGTGGGAAAAACTCACTCCGCGACTCGCGCGGCGAACTTTTGTCAATTAATGCCGGTATTGCCACATGAGGGTGCGATGTAATATACCGGAACAAAAAAGTTCGAAAAGCACCAAACCATGATTTTTGCACATATTGGAGCGTATTGGGTGCGTTCGTGGCAAAAACTCACTTCGCGACTCGCGCGGCGACCTTTTGTCAATTAATGCCGGTATTGCCACACGAGGGTGCGATGTAATATACCGGAACGAAAATGTTCAAAAAGCACCCAACCATGATTTTTGGACATATTGGAGTGTATTGGGTGCGTTCGTGGCAAAAACTCACTCCGCGACTCGCGCGGCGAACTTTTGTCAATTAATGCCGGTATTGCCACACGAGGGTGCGATGTAATATACCGGAACGAAAAAGTTCAAAAAGCACCAAAACATGATTTTTGGACATATTGGAGCGTATTGGGTGCGTTCGTGGCAAAAACTCACTTCGCGACTCGCGCGGCGACCTTTTGTCAATTAATGCCGGTATTGTCACACGAGGGTGCGATGTAATATACCGGAACGAAAATGTTCAAAAAGCACCCAACCATGATTTTTGGACATATTGGAGCGTATTGGGTGCGTTCGTGGCGAAAACTCACTTCGCGACTCGCGCGGCGACCTTTTGTCAATTAATGCCGGTACTGCCACTCGAGGGTGCGATGTAATATACCGGAACAAAAAAGTTCAAAAAGCACCAAAACATGATTTTTGGACATATTGGAGTGTATTTGGTGCGTTCGTGGCAAAAACTCACTTCGCGACTCGCGCGGCGAACTTTTGTCAATTAATGTCGATATTGCCACTCGTGGGTGCGTTGTTTTTAACCGGAACGAAAAAGTTCAAAAAGAACCAAAACATGATTTTTGGACATATTGGAGTGTATTCGGTGCGTTCGTGGCAAAAACTCACTTCGCGACGCGCGCGGCGAACTTTTGTCAATTAATGTCGATATTGCCACTCGTGGGTGCGTTGTTTTGAACCAGAACGAAAAAGTTCAAAAATAACCAAAATATGATTTTTGGACATATTGGAGTGTATTGGGTGCGTTCGTGGCAAAAACTCACTTTGCGACTCGCGCGGCGAACTTTTTTCAATCAATGCCGATATTGCCACTCGTGGGTGCGTTGTTTTTAACCGGAACGAAAAAGTTAAAAAAGCATCAAAACATGATTTTTGGACATATTGGAGTGTATTGGGTGCGTTCGTGGCAAAAACTCACATCGCGACTCACGCGGCGAACTTTTGTCAATTAATGCCGATATTGCCACTGGTGGGTGCGATGTAATATACCGGAATCGAAAAGTTCAAAAAGCACTAAAACATGATTTTTGGACATATTGGAGTGTATTGGGCGCGTTCGTGGCAAAAACTCACTTCGCGACTCGCGCGACGAACTTTTGTCAATTAATGCCGATATTGCCACTGGTGGGTGCGATGTTTTTAACCGGAACGAAAAAGTTCAAAAAGCACCAAAACATGATTTTTGATATATTGGAGTGAATTGGGTGCGTTCGTGGCAAAAACTCACTTCGCGACTCGCGCGGCGAACTTTTGTCAATTAATGTCGATATCGCCACTCGTGGGTGCGTTGTTTTTAACCGGAACGAATAAGTTAAAAAAGCACCAAAACATGATTTTTGGACATATTGGAGTGTATTTGGTGCGTTCGTGGCAAAAACTCACTTCGCGACTCGCGCGGCGAACTTTTGTCAATTAATGCCGGTACTGCCACTCGTGGGTGCGTTGTTTTTAACAGGAACGAAAAAGTTCAAAAAGCACCAAAACATGATTTTTGGAAATATTGGAGTGTATTGGGTGCGTTCGTGGCAAAAACTCACATCGCGACTCACGCGGCGAACTTTTGTCAATTAATGCCGATATTGCCACTGGTGGGTGCGATGTAATATACCGGAATCGAAAAGTTCAAAAAGCACTAAAACATGATTTTTGGACATATTGGAGTGTATTGGGCGCGTTCGTGGCAAAAACTCACTTCGCGACTCGCGCGACGAACTTTTGTCAATTAATGCCGATATTGCCACTGGTGGGTGCGATGTAATATACCGGAATCGAAAAGTTCAAAAAGCACTAAAACATGATTTTTGGACATATTGGAGTGTATTGGGCGCGTTCGTGGCAAAAACTCACTTCGCGACTCGCGCGACGAACTTTTTTCAATTAATGCCGATACTGCCACTGTGGGTGCGTTGTTTTTAACCGGAACGAAAAAGTTCAAAAAGCACCAAAACATGATTTTTGATATATTGGAGTGTATTGGGTGCGTTCGTGGCAAAAACTCACTTCGCGACTCGCGCGGCGAACTTTTGTCAATTAATGTCGATATTGCCACTCGTGGGTGCGTTGTTTTTAACCGGAACGAAAAAGTTCAAAAAGAACCAAAACATGATTTTTGGACATATTGGAGTGTATTCGGTGCGTTCGTGGGAAAAACTCACTCCGCGACTCGCGCGGCGAACTTTTGTCAATTAATGCCGGTATTGCCACATGAGGGTGCGATGTAATATACCGGAACAAAAAAGTTCGAAAAGCACCAAACCATGATTTTTGCACATATTGGAGCGTATTGGGTGCGTTCGTGGCAAAAACTCACTTCGCGACTCGCGCGGCGACCTTTTGTCAATTAATGCCGGTATTGCCACACGAGGGTGCGATGTAATATACCGGAACGAAAATGTTCAAAAAGCACCCAACCATGATTTTTGGACATATTGGAGTGTATTGGGTGCGTTCGTGGCAAAAACTCACATCGCGACTCACGCGGCGAACTTTTGTCAATTAATGCCGATATTGCCGCTGGTGGGTGCGATGTAATATACCGGAATCGAAAAGTTCAAAAAGCACTAAAACATGATTTTTGGACATATTGGAGTGTATTGGGCGCGTTCGTGGCAAAAACTCACTTCGCGACTCGCGCGACGAACTTTTTTCAATTAATGCCGATACTGCCACTGTGGGTGCGTTGTTTTTAACCGGAACGAAAAAGTTCAGAAAGCACCAAAACATGATTTTTGATATATTGGAGTGTATTGGATGCGTTCGTGGCAAAAACTCACTTCGCGACTCGTGCGGCGAACTTTTGTCAATTAATGCCGATATTGCCACTCGTGGGTGCGTTGTTTTTAACCGGAACGAAAAAGTTCAAAAAGCACCAAAACATGATTTTTGGACATATTGGAGTTATTGGGTGCGTTCGTGGCAAAAACTCACTTCGCGACTTGCGCGGCGAACTTTTGTCAATTAATGTCAATATTGCCACTCGTGGGTGCGTTGTTTTTAACCGGAACGAAAAAGTTCAAAAAGAACCAAAACATGATTTTTGGACATATTGGAGTGTATTCGGTGCGTTCGTGGCAAAAACTCACTTCGCGACACGCGCGGCGAACTTTTGTCAATTAATGCCGATAGTGCCACTCGTGGGTGCGATGTAATATACCGGAATCGAAAAGTTCAAAAAGCACCTAAACAGAATTTTGGACAAATTGGAGTGTATTGGGTGCGTTCGTGGCAAAAACTCACTTCGCGAGACGCGCGGCGAACTTTTGTCAATTAATGCCGATAGTGCCACTCGTGGGTGCGATGTAATATACCGGAATCGAAAAGTTCAAAAAGCACCTAAACAGAATTTTGGACAAATTGGAGTGTATTGGGTGCATTCGTGGCAAAAACTCACTTCGCGACTCGTGCGGCGAACTTTTGTCAATTAATGCCGATATTGCCACCCGTGGGTGCGATGTAATTTACCGGAATCGAAAAGTTCAAAAAGCACCTAAACATGAATTTTGGACATATTGGAGTGTATTGGGTGCGTCCGTGGCAAAAACTCACTTCGTGACTCGCGCGACGAACTTTTGTCAATTAATGCCGATATTGGCACCCGTGGGTGCGATGTAATATACCGGAATCGAAAAGTTCAAAAGCACGAAAACATGATTTTGGACATATTGGAGTGTATTTGGTGCGTTCGTGGCAAAAACTCACTTCGCGACTCGCGCGGCGAACTTTTGTCAATTAATGCCAATACTGCCACTCGTGGGTGCGTTGTTTTTAACCGGAACGAAAAAGTTCAAAAAGCACCAAAACATGATTTTTGGAAATATTGGAGTGTATTGGGTGCGTTCGTGGCAAAAACTCACATCGCGACTCACGCGGCGAACTTTTGTCAATTAATGCCGATATTGCCACTGGTGGGTGCGATGTAATATACCGGAATCGAAAAGTTCAAAAAGCACTAAAACATGATTTTTGGACATATTGGAGTGTATTGGGCGCGTTCGTGGCAAAAACTCACTTCGCGACTCGCGCGACGAACTTTTGTCAATTAATGCCGATACTGCCACTGCGGGTGCGTTGTTTTTAACCGGAACGAAAAAGTTCAAAAAGCACCAAAACATGATTTTTGATATATTGGAGTGTATTGGGTGCGTTCGTGGCAAAAACTCACTTCGCGACTCGCGCGGCGAACTTTTGTCAATTAATGTCGATATTGCCACTCGTGGGTGCGTTGTTTTTAACCGGAACGAAAAAGTTCAAAAAGAACCAAAACAAGATTTTTGGACATATTGGAGTGTATTCGGTGCGTTCGTGGCAAAAACTCACTTTGCGACTCGCGCGGCGAACTTTTTTCAATCAATTCCAATATTGCCACTCGTGGGTGCGTTGTTTTTAATCGGAACGAAAAAGTTAAAAAAGCATCAAAACATGATTTTTGGACATATTGGAGTGTATTGGGTACGTTCGTGGCAAAAACTCACATCGCGACCCACGCGGCGAAATTTTGTCAATTAATGCCGATATTGCCACTGGTGGGTGCGATGTAATATACCGGAATCGAAAAGTTCAAAAAGCACCTAAACATGAATTTTGGACATATTGGAGTGTATTGGGTGCGTTCGTGGGAAAAACTCACTCCGCGACTCGCGCGGCGAACTTTTGTCAATTAATGCCGGTATTGCCACACGAGGGTGCGATGTAATATACCGGAACGAAAAAGTTCAAAAAGCACCAAAACATGATTTTTGGACATATTGGAGCGTATTGGGTGCGTTCGTGGCAAAAACTCACTTCGCGACTCGCGCGGCGACCTTTTGTCAATTAATGCCGGTATTGTCACACGAGGGTGCGATGTAATATACCGGAACGAAAATGTTCAAAAAGCACCCAACCATGATTTTTGGACATATTGGAGTGTATTGGGTGCGTTCGTGGCAAAAACTCACTTCGCGACTCGCGCGGCGACCTTTTGTCAATTAATGCCGGTATTGCCACATGAGGGTGCGATGTAATATACCGGAACAAAAAAGTTCAAAAGGCACCAAAACATGATTTTTGGACATATTGGAGTGTATTTGGTGCGTTCGTGGCAAAAACTCACTTCGCGACTCGCGCGGCGAACTTTTGTCAGTTAATGCCGATACTGCCACTCGTGGGTGCGTTGTTTTTAACCGGAACGAAAAAGTTCAAAAAGCACCAAAACATGATTTTTGGAAATATTGGAGTATATTGGGTGCGTTCGTGGCAAAAACTCACATCGCGACTCACGCGGCGAACTTTTGTCAATTGATGCCGATATTGCCGCTGGTGGGTGCGATGTAATATACCGGAATCGAAAAGTTCAAAAAGCACTAAAACATGATTTTTGGACATATTGGAGTGTATTGGGCGCGTTCGTGGCAAAAACTCACTTCGCGACTCGCGCGACGAACTTTTTTCAATTAATGCCGATACTGCCACTGTGGGTGCGTTGTTTTTAACCGGAACGAAAAAGTTCAAAAAGCACCAAAACATGATTTTTGATATATTGGAGTGTATTGGATGCGTTCGTGGCAAAAACTCACTTCGCGACTCGTGCGGCGAACTTTTGTCAATTAATGCCGATATTGCCACTCGTGGGTGCGTTGTTTTTAACCGGAACGAAAAAGTTCAAAAAGCACCAAAACATGATTTTTGGACATATTGGAGTTATTGGGTGCGTTCGTGGCAAAAACTCACTTCGCGACTTGCGCGGCGAACTTTTGTCAATTAATGTCAATATTGCCACTCGTGGGTGCGTTGTTTTTAACCGGAACGAAAAAGTTCAAAAAGAACCAAAACATGATTTTTGGACATATTGGAGTGTATTCGGTGCGTTCGTGGCAAAAACTCACTTCGCGACACGCGCGGCGAACTTTTGTCAATTAATGCCGATAGTGCCACTCGTGGGTGCGATGTAATATACCGGAATCGAAAAGTTCAAAAAGCACCTAAACAGAATTTTGGACAAATTGGAGTGTATTGGGTGCGTTCGTGGCAAAAACTCACTTCGCGACTCGCGCGGCGAACTTTTGTCAATTAATGCCGGTATTGCCACACGAGGGTGCGATGTAATATACCGGAACGAAAAAGTTCAAAAAGCACCAAAACATGATTTTTGGACATATTGGAGCGTATTGGGTGCGTTCGTGGCAAAAACTCACTTCGCGACTCGCGCGGCGACCTTTTGTCAATTAATGCCGGTATTGTCACACGAGGGTGCGATGTAATATACCGGAACGAAAATGTTCAAAAAGCACCCAACCATGATTTTTGGACATATTGGAGTGTATTGGGTGCGTTCGTGGCAAAAACTCACTTCGCGACTCGCGCGGCGACCTTTTGTCAATTAATGCCGGTATTGCCACATGAGGGTGCGATGTAATATACCGGAACAAAAAAGTTCAAAAGGCACCAAAACATGATTTTTGGACATATTGGAGTGTATTTGGTGCGTTCGTGGCAAAAACTCACTTCGCGACTCGCGCGGCGAACTTTTGTCAGTTAATGCCGATACTGCCACTCGTGGGTGCGTTGTTTTTAACCGGAACGAAAAAGTTCAAAAAGCACCAAAACATGATTTTTGGAAATATTGGAGTATATTGGGTGCGTTCGTGGCAAAAACTCACATCGCGACTCACGCGGCGAACTTTTGTCAATTGATGCCGATATTGCCGCTGGTGGGTGCGATGTAATATACCGGAATCGAAAAGTTCAAAAAGCACTAAAACATGATTTTTGGACATATTGGAGTGTATTGGGCGCGTTCGTGGCAAAAACTCACTTCGCGACTCGCGCGACGAACTTTTTTCAATTAATGCCGATACTGCCACTGTGGGTGCGTTGTTTTTAACCGGAACGAAAAAGTTCAAAAAGCACCAAAACATGATTTTTGATATATTGGAGTGTATTGGATGCGTTCGTGGCAAAAACTCACTTCGCGACTCGTGCGGCGAACTTTTGTCAATTAATGCCGATATTGCCACTCGTGGGTGCGTTGTTTTTAACCGGAACGAAAAAGTTCAAAAAGCACCAAAACATGATTTTTGGACATATTGGAGTTATTGGGTGCGTTCGTGGCAAAAACTCACTTCGCGACTCGCGCGACGAACTTTTGTCAATTAATGCCGATATGGCCACTCGTGGCTGCGTTATTTTTAACCGGAACGAAAAAGTTCAAAAAGCACCAAAACATGATTTTGGACATATTGGAGTGTATTGGGTGCGTTCGTGGCAAAATTTCCCTTCGCGACTCGCGCGGCGAACTTTTGTCAATTAATGCCGATATTGCCACTCGTGGGGGCGATGTAATATACCGGAATCAAAAATTTCAAAAATCACCAAAACATGATTTTTGGACATATGTATTGGGTGCGTTTGTGGCAAAAACTCACTTCGCGACTCGCGCTGCGAACTTTTGTCAATTAATGCCGATATTGCCACACGTGGGTGCGATGTAATATACCGGAATCAAAAAGTTCAAAAATCACCAAAACATGATTTTTGGACATACTGGAGTGTATTGGGTTCGTTCGTGGCAAAAACTCATTTCGCAACTCGCGCGGCGAACTTTTGTCAATTAATGCCGATATTGCCACTCGTGGGGCCGATATAATATACCGGAATCAAAAATTTCAAAAATCACCAAAACATGATTTTTGGACGTATGTATTGGGTGCGTTTGTGGCAAAAACTCACTTCGCGACTCGGGATGCGAACTTTTGTCAATTAATGCCGATATTGCCACACGTGGGTGCGATGTAATATACCGGAATCAAAAAGTTCAAAAATCACCAAAACATGATTTTTGGACATACTGGAGTGTATTGGGTTCGTTCCTGGCAAAAACTCACTTCGCGACTCGCGCGGCGAACTTTTGTCAATTAATGCCGATATTGCCACTCGTGGGTGCGATGTAATATACCGGAATCAAAAATTTCAAAAAGCACCGAAACTTAATTTTTGGACATATGTATTGAGTGCGTTTGTGGCAAAAACTCACTTCGCGACTCGCGCGGCGAACTTTTGTCAATTAATGCAGATATTGCCACACGTGGGTGCGATGTAATATACCGGAATCGAAAAGTTCAAAAAGCACCAAAACATGATTTTTGGACATATGTATTGGGTGCGTTCGTGGCAAAAACTCACTTCGCGACTCGCGCGACGAACTTTTGTCAATTAATGCCGATATGGCCACTCGTGGCTGCGTTATTTTTAACCAGAACGAAAAAGTTCAAAAAGCACCAAAACATGATTTTGGACATATTGGAGTGTATTGGGTGCGTTCGTGGCAAAATTTCCCTTCGCGACTCGCGCGGCGAACTTTTGTCAATTAATGCCGATATTGCCACTCGTGGGGGCGATGTAATATACCGGAATCAAAAATTTCAAAAATCACCAAAACATGATTTTTGGACATATGTATTGGGTGCGTTTGTGGCAAAAACTCACTTCGCGACTCGCGCTGCGAACTTTTGTCAATTAATGCCGATATTGCCACACGTGGGTGCGATGTAATATACCGGAATCAAAAAGTTCAAAAATCACCAAAACATGATTTTTGGACATACTGGAGTGTATTGGGTTCGTTCGTGGCAAAAACTCACTTCGCGACTCGCACGGCGAACTTTTGTCAATTAATGCCGATATTGCCACACGTGGGTGCGATGTAATATACCGGAATCAAAAAGTTCAAAAATCACCAAAACATGATTTTTGGACATACTGGAGTGTATTGGGTTCGTTCGTGGCAAAAACTCACTTCGCGACTCGCGCGGCGAACTTTTGTCAATTAATGCCGATATTGCCACTCGTGGGTGCGATGTAATATACCGGAATCAAAAATTTCAAAAAGCACCGAAACTTAATTTTTGGACATATGTATTGAGTGCGTTTGTGGCAAAAACTCACTTCGCGACTCGCGCGGCGAACTTTTGTCAATTAATGCAGATATTGCCACACGTGGGTGCGATGTAATATACCGGAATCGAAAAGTTCAAAAAGCACCAAAACATGATTTTTGGACATATGTATTGGGTGCGTTCGTGGCAAAAACTCACTTCGCGACTCGCGCGACGAACTTTTGTCAATTAATGCCGATATTGCCACACGTGGGTGCGATGTAATATACCGGAATCAAAAAGTTCAAAAATCACCAAAACATGATTTTTGGACATACTGGAGTGTATTGGGTGCGTTCGTGGCAAAAACTCACTTCGCGACTCGCGCGGCGAACTTTTGTCAATTAATACCGATATTGCCACTCGTGGGTGCGATGTAATATACCGGAATCAAAAATTTCAAAAAGCACCAAAACATGATTTTTGGACATATGTATTGGGTGCGTTTGTGGCAAAAACTCACTTCGCGACTCGCGCTGCGAACTTTTGTCAATTAATGCCGATATTGCCACTCGTGGGTGCGATGTAATATACCGGAATCAAAAATTTCAAAAATCACCGAAACTTAATTTTTGGACATATGTATTGAGTGCGTTTGTGGCAAAAACTCACTTCGCGACTCGCGCGGCGAACTTTTGTCAATTAATGCCGATATTGCCACACGTGGGTGCGATGTAATATACCGGAATCAAAAAGTTCAAAAATCACCAAAACATGATTTTTGGACATACTGGAGTGTATTGGGTTCGTTCGTGGCAAAAACTCACTTCGCGACTCGCACGGCGAACTTTTGTCAATTAATGCCGATATTGCCACACGTGGGTGCGATGTAATATACCGGAATCAAAAAGTTCAAAAATCACCAAAACATGATTTTTGGACATACTGGAGTGTATTGGGTTCGTTCGTGGCAAAAACTCACTTCGCGACTCGCGCGGCGAACTTTTGTCAATTAATGCCGATATTGCCACTCGTGGGTGCGATGTAATATACCGGAATCAAAAATTTCAAAAAGCACCGAAACTTAATTTTTGGACATATGTATTGAGTGCGTTTGTGGCAAAAACTCACTTCGCGACTCGCGCGGCGAACTTTTGTCAATTAATGCAGATATTGCCACACGTGGGTGCGATGTAATATACCGGAATCGAAAAGTTCAAAAAGCACCAAAACATGATTTTTGGACATATGTATTGGGTGCGTTCGTGGCAAAAACTCACTTCGCGACTCGCGCGACGAACTTTTGTCAATTAATGCCGATATGGCCACTCGTGGCTGCGTTATTTTTAACCGGAACGAAAAAGTTCAAAAAGCACCAAAACATGATTTTGGACATATTGGAGTGTATTGGGTGCGTTCGTGGCAAAATTTCCCTTCGCGACTCGCGCGGCGAACTTTTGTCAATTAATGCCGATATTGCCACTCGTGGGTGCGATGTAATATACCGGAATCAAAAATTTCAAAAAGCACCGAAACTTAATTTTTGGACATATGTATTGAGTGCGTTTGTGGCAAAAACTCACTTCGCGACTCGCGCGGCGAACTTTTGTCAATTAATGCAGATATTGCCACACGTGGGTGCGATGTAATATACCGGAATCGAAAAGTTCAAAAAGCACCAAAACATGATTTTTGGACATATGTATTGGGTGCGTTCGTGGCAAAAACTCACTTCGCGACTCGCGCGACGAACTTTTGTCAATTAATGCCGATATGGCCACTCGTGGCTGCGTTATTTTTAACCGGAACGAAAAAGTTCAAAAAGCACCAAAACATGATTTTGGACATATTGGAGTGTATTGGGTGCGTTCGTGGCAAAATTTCCCTTCGCGACTCGCGCGGCGAACTTTTGTCAATTAATGCCGATATTGCCACTCGTGGGGGCGATGTAATATACCGGAATCAAAAATTTCAAAAATCACCAAAACATGATTTTTGGACATATGTATTGGGTGCGTTTGTGGCAAAAACTCACTTCGCGACTCGCGCTGCGAACTTTTGTCAATTAATGCCGATATTGCCACACGTGGGTGCGATGTAATATACCGGAATCAAAAAGTTCAAAAATCACCAAAACATGATTTTTGGACATACTGGAGTGTATTGGGTTCGTTCGTGGCAAAAACTCATTTCGCAACTCGCGCGGCGAACTTTTGTCAATTAATGCCGATATTGCCACTCGTGGGGCCGATATAATATACCGGAATCAAAAATTTCAAAAATCACCAAAACATGATTTTTGGACGTATGTATTGGGTGCGTTTGTGGCAAAAACTCACTTCGCGACTCGGGATGCGAACTTTTGTCAATTAATGCCGATATTGCCACACGTGGGTGCGATGTAATATACCGGAATCAAAAAGTTCAAAAATCACCAAAACATGATTTTTGGACATACTGGAGTGTATTGGGTTCGTTCGTGGCAAAAACTCACTTCGCGACTCGCGCGGCGAACTTTTGTCAATTAATGCCGATATTGCCACTCGTGGGTGCGATGTAATATACCGGAATCAAAAATTTCAAAAAGCACCGAAACTTAATTTTTGGACATATGTATTGAGTGCGTTTGTGGCAAAAACTCACTTCGCGACTCGCGCGGCGAACTTTTGTCAATTAATGCAGATATTGCCACACGTGGGTGCGATGTAATATACCGGAATCGAAAAGTTCAAAAAGCACCAAAACATGATTTTTGGACATATGTATTGGGTGCGTTCGTGGCAAAAACTCACTTCGCGACTCGCGCGACGAACTTTTGTCAATTAATGCCGATATGGCCACTCGTGGCTGCGTTATTTTTAACCGGAACGAAAAAGTTCAAAAAGCACCAAAACATGATTTTGGACATATTGGAGTGTATTGGGTGCGTTCGTGGCAAAATTTCCCTTCGCGACTCGCGCGGCGAACTTTTGTCAATTAATGCCGATATTGCCACTCGTGGGGGCGATGTAATATACCGGAATCAAAAATTTCAAAAATCACCAAAACATGATTTTTGGACATATGTATTGGGTGCGTTTGTGGCAAAAACTCACTTCGCGACTCGCGCTGCGAACTTTTGTCAATTAATGCCGATATTGCCACACGTGGGTGCGATGTAATATACCGGAATCAAAAAGTTCAAAAATCACCAAAACATGATTTTTGGACATACTGGAGTGTATTGGGTTCGTTCGTGGCAAAAACTCACTTCGCGACTCGCACGGCGAACTTTTGTCAATTAATGCCGATATTGCCACACGTGGGTGCGATGTAATATACCGGAATCAAAAAGTTCAAAAATCACCAAAACATGATTTTTGGACATACTGGAGTGTATTGGGTTCGTTCGTGGCAAAAACTCACTTCGCGACTCGCGCGGCGAACTTTTGTCAATTAATGCCGATATTGCCACTCGTGGGTGCGATGTAATATACCGGAATCAAAAATTTCAAAAAGCACCGAAACTTAATTTTTGGACATATGTATTGAGTGCGTTTGTGGCAAAAACTCACTTCGCGACTCGCGCGGCGAACTTTTGTCAATTAATGCAGATATTGCCACACGTGGGTGCGATGTAATATACCGGAATCGAAAAGTTCAAAAAGCACCAAAACATGATTTTTGGACATATGTATTGGGTGCGTTCGTGGCAAAAACTCACTTCGCGACTCGCGCGACGAACTTTTGTCAATTAATGCCGATATGGCCACTCGTGGCTGCGTTATTTTTAACCGGAACGAAAAAGTTCAAAAAGCACCAAAACATGATTTTGGACATATTGGAGTGTATTGGGTGCGTTCGTGGCAAAATTTCCCTTCGCGACTCGCGCGGCGAACTTTTGTCAATTAATGCCGATATTGCCACTCGTGGGTGCGATGTAATATACCGGAATCAAAAATTTCAAAAAGCACCGAAACTTAATTTTTGGACATATGTATTGAGTGCGTTTGTGGCAAAAACTCACTTCGCGACTCGCGCGGCGAACTTTTGTCAATTAATGCAGATATTGCCACACGTGGGTGCGATGTAATATACCGGAATCGAAAAGTTCAAAAAGCACCAAAACATGATTTTTGGACATATGTATTGGGTGCGTTCGTGGCAAAAACTCACTTCGCGACTCGCGCGACGAACTTTTGTCAATTAATGCCGATATGGCCACTCGTGGCTGCGTTATTTTTAACCGGAACGAAAAAGTTCAAAAAGCACCAAAACATGATTTTGGACATATTGGAGTGTATTGGGTGCGTTCGTGGCAAAATTTCCCTTCGCGACTCGCGCGGCGAACTTTTGTCAATTAATGCCGATATTGCCACTCGTGGGGGCGATGTAATATACCGGAATCAAAAATTTCAAAAATCACCAAAACATGATTTTTGGACATATGTATTGGGTGCGTTTGTGGCAAAAACTCACTTCGCGACTCGCGCTGCGAACTTTTGTCAATTAATGCCGATATTGCCACACGTGGGTGCGATGTAATATACCGGAATCAAAAAGTTCAAAAATCACCAAAACATGATTTTTGGACATACTGGAGTGTATTGGGTTCGTTCGTGGCAAAAACTCATTTCGCAACTCGCGCGGCGAACTTTTGTCAATTAATGCCGATATTGCCACTCGTGGGGCCGATATAATATACCGGAATCAAAAATTTCAAAAATCACCAAAACATGATTTTTGGACGTATGTATTGGGTGCGTTTGTGGCAAAAACTCACTTCGCGACTCGGGATGCGAACTTTTGTCAATTAATGCCGATATTGCCACACGTGGGTGCGATGTAATATACCGGAATCAAAAAGTTCAAAAATCACCAAAACATGATTTTTGGACATACTGGAGTGTATTGGGTTCGTTCCTGGCAAAAACTCACTTCGCGACTCGCGCGGCGAACTTTTGTCAATTAATGCCGATATTGCCACTCGTGGGTGCGATGTAATATACCGGAATCAAAAATTTCAAAAAGCACCGAAACTTAATTTTTGGACATATGTATTGAGTGCGTTTGTGGCAAAAACTCACTTCGCGACTCGCGCGGCGAACTTTTGTCAATTAATGCAGATATTGCCACACGTGGGTGCGATGTAATATACCGGAATCGAAAAGTTCAAAAAGCACCAAAACATGATTTTTGGACATATGTATTGGGTGCGTTCGTGGCAAAAACTCACTTCGCGACTCGCGCGACGAACTTTTGTCAATTAATGCCGATATGGCCACTCGTGGCTGCGTTATTTTTAACCGGAACGAAAAAGTTCAAAAAGCACCAAAACATGATTTTGGACATATTGGAGTGTATTGGGTGCGTTCGTGGCAAAATTTCCCTTCGCGACTCGCGCGGCGAACTTTTGTCAATTAATGCCGATATTGCCACTCGTGGGGGCGATGTAATATACCGGAATCAAAAATTTCAAAAATCACCAAAACATGATTTTTGGACATATGTATTGGGTGCGTTTGTGGCAAACACTCACTTCGCGACTCGCGCTGCGAACTTTTGTCAATTAATGCCGATATTGCCACACGTGGGTGCGATGTAATATACCGGAATCAAAAAGTTCAAAAATCACCAAAACATGATTTTTGGACATACTGGAGTGTATTGGGTTCGTTCGTGGCAAAAACTCACTTCGCGACTCGCACGGCGAACTTTTGTCAATTAATGCCGATATTGCCACACGTGGGTGCGATGTAATATACCGGAATCAAAAAGTTCAAAAATCACCAAAACATGATTTTTGGACATACTGGAGTGTATTGGGTTCGTTCGTGGCAAAAACTCACTTCGCGACTCGCGCGGCGAACTTTTGTCAATTAATGCCGATATTGCCACTCGTGGGTGCGATGTAATATACCGGAATCAAAAATTTCAAAAAGCACCGAAACTTAATTTTTGGACATATGTATTGAGTGCGTTTGTGGCAAAAACTCACTTCGCGACTCGCGCGGCGAACTTTTGTCAATTAATGCAGATATTGCCACACGTGGGTGCGATGTAATATACCGGAATCGAAAAGTTCAAAAAGCACCAAAACATGATTTTTGGACATATGTATTGGGTGCGTTCGTGGCAAAAACTCACTTCGCGACTCGCGCGACGAACTTTTGTCAATTAATGCCGATATGGCCACTCGTGGCTGCGTTATTTTTAACCGGAACGAAAAAGTTCAAAAAGCACCAAAACATGATTTTGGACATATTGGAGTGTATTGGGTGCGTTCGTGGCAAAATTTCCCTTCGCGACTCGCGCGGCGAACTTTTGTCAATTAATGCCGATATTGCCACTCGTGGGGGCGATGTAATATACCGGAATCAAAAATTTCAAAAATCACCAAAACATGATTTTTGGACATATGTATTGGGTGCGTTTGTGGCAAAAACTCACTTCGCGACTCGCGCTGCGAACTTTTGTCAATTAATGCCGATATTGCCACACGTGGGTGCGATGTAATATACCGGAATCAAAAAGTTCAAAAATCACCAAAACATGATTTTTGGACATACTGGAGTGTATTGGGTTCGTTCGTGGCAAAAACTCACTTCGCGACTCGCACGGCGAACTTTTGTCAATTAATGCCGATATTGCCACACGTGGGTGCGATGTAATATACCGGAATCAAAAAGTTCAAAAATCACCAAAACATGATTTTTGGACATACTGGAGTGTATTGGGTTCGTTCGTGGCAAAAACTCACTTCGCGACTCGCGCGGCGAACTTTTGTCATTTAATGCCGATATTGCCACTCGTGGGTGCGATGTAATATACCGGAATCAAAAATTTCAAAAAGCACCGAAACTTAATTTTTGGACATATGTATTGAGTGCGTTTGTGGCAAAAACTCACTTCGCGACTCGCGCGGCGAACTTTTGTCAATTAATGCAGATATTGCCACACGTGGGTGCGATGAAATATACCGGAATCGAAAAGTTCAAAAAGCACCAAAACATTATTTTTGGACATATGTATTGGGTGCGTTCGTGGCAAAAACTCACTTCGCGACTCGCGCGACGAACTTTTGTCAATTAATGCCGATATGGCCACTCGTGGCTGCGATGTAATACGCCGGAATCGAAAAGTTCAAAAAGCACCTAAACATGATTTTTGGACATATTGGAGTGTATTGGGTACGTTCGTGGCAAAAACTCACTTCGCGACTCGCGCGGCGACCTTTTGTCAATTAATGCCGATATTGCCTCACGTGGGTGCGTTGTTTTTAACCGGAACGAAAAAGTTCAAAAAGCACCAAAACATGTATTTTGGACATATTGGAGTGTATTGGGTTCGTTCGTGGCAAAAACTCACTTCGCGACTTGCGCGGCGAACTTTTGTGAATTAATGCCGATGTTGCCACTCGTGGGTGGAATGTAATATACCGGAATCGAAAAGTTCAAAAAGCACCTTAACATGATTTTTGGACATATTGGAGTGTATTGGGTACGTTCGTGGCAAAAACTCACTTCGCGACTCGCGCGGCGAACTTTTGTCAATTAATGCCGATATTGCCACACGTGGGTGCGATGTAATATACCGGAATCGAAAAGTTCAAAAATCACCAAAACATGATTTTTGGACATATTGGAGTGTATTGGGTTCGTTCGTGGCAAAAACTCACTTCGCGACTCGCGCGGCGAACTTTTGTCAATTAATGCCGATATTGCCCCACGTGGGTGCGATGTAATATACCGGAATCAAAAAGTTAAAAAATCACCAAAACATGATTTTTGGACATATTGGAGTGTATTGGGTGCGTTCGTGGCAAAACTCACTTCGCGACTCGCGCGGCGAACTTTTGTCAATTAATGCCGATATTGCCGCACGTGGGTGCGATGTAATATACCGGAATCAAAAAGTTCAAAAAGCACCAAAACATGATTTTTGGACATATTGGAGTGTATTGGGTGCGTTCGTGGCAAAAACTCACTTCGCGACTTGCGCGGCGAACTTTTGTCAATTAATGCCGATATTGCCCCACGTGGGTGCGATGTAATATACCGGAATCGAAAAGTTCAAAAATCACCAAAACATGATTTTTGGACATATTGGAGTGTATTGGGTTCGTTCGTGGCAAAAACTCACTTCGCGACTCGCGCGGCGAACTTTTGTCAATTAATGCCGATATTGCCCCACGTGGGTGCGATGTAATATACCGGAATCAAAAAGTTAAAAAATCACCAAAACATGATTTTTGGACATATTGGAGTGTATTGGGTTCGTTCGTGGCAAAAACTCACTTCGCGACTCGCGCGGCGAACTTTTGTCAATTAATGCCGATATTGCCACACATGGGTGGAATGTAATATACCGGAATCGAAAGTTGCGATGTAATATACTGGAATCAAAAAGTTCAAAAATCACCTAAACATGATTCTTGGACATATTGGAGTGTATTGGGTGCGTTCGTGGCAAAAACTCACTTCGCGACTCGCGCGGCGACATTTTGTCAATTAATGCCGATATTGCCACACGTGGGTGCGTTGTTTTTAACCGGAACGAAAAAGTTCAAAAAGCACCAAAACATGTATTTTGGACATAATGGAGTGTATTGGGTTCGTTCGTGGCAAAAACTCACTTCGCGACTTGCGCGGCGAACTTTTGTGAATTAATGCCGATATTGCCACTCGTGGGTGGAATGTAATATACCGGAATCGAAAAGTTCAAAAAGCACCTTAACATGATTTTTCGACATATTGGAGTGTATTGGGTACGTTCGTGGCAAAAACTCACTTCGCGACTCGCGCGGCGACTTTTTGTCAATTAATGCCGATATTGCCACACGTGGGTGCGATGTAATATACCGGAATCGAAAAGTTCAAAAAGCACCTAAACATGATTTTTGGACATATAAGAGTGTAATGGGTGTGTTCTTGGCAAAAACTCACTTCGCGACTCGCGCGGCGAACTTTTGTCAATTAATGCCGATATTGCCACACGTGGGTGCGCTGTTTTTAACCGGAACGAAAAAGTTCAAAAAGCACCAAAACATGAATTTTGGACATATTGGAGTGTATTGGGTGCGTTCGTGGCAAAACTCACTTCGCGACTCGCGCTGCGAACTTTTGTCAATTAATGCCGATATTGCCACACGTGGGTGCGATGTAATATACCGGAATCGAAAAGTTCAAAAAGCACCTAAACATGATTTTTGGACATATAGGAGTGTAATGGGTGTGTTCTTGGCAAAAACTCACTTCGCGACTCGCGCGGCGAACTTTTGTCAATTAATGCCGATATTGCCACACGTGGGTGCGCTGTTTTTAACCGGAACGAAAAAGTTCAAAAAGCACCAAAACATGAATTTTGGACATATTGGAGTGTATTGGGTGCGTTCGTGGCAAAACTCACTTCGCGACTCGCGCGGCGAACTTTTGTGAATTAATGCCGATATTGCCACACGTGGGTGCGATGTAATATACCGGAATCGAAAAGTTCAAAAAGCACCTAAACATGATTTTTGGACATATAAGAGTGTAATGGGTGTGTTCTTGGCAAAAACTCACTTCGCGACTCGCGCGGCGAACTTTTGTCAATTAATGCCGATATTGCCACACGTGGGTGCGCTGTTTTTAACCGGAACGAAAAAGTTCAAAAAGCACCAAAACATGAATTTTGGACATATTGGAGTGTATTGGGTGCGTTCGTGGCAAAACTCACTTCGCGACTCGCGCGGCGAACTTTTGTCAATTAATGCCGATATTGCCGCACGTGGGTGCGATGTAATATACCGGAATCGAAAAGTTCAAAAAGCACCAAAACATGATTTTTGGACATATTGGAGTGTATTGGGTGCGTTCGTGGCAAAAACTCACTTCGCGACTTGCGCGGCGAACTTTTGTCAATTAATGCCGATATTGCCCCACGTGGGTGCGATGTAATATACCGGAATCGAAAAGTTCAAAAATCACCAAAACATGATTTTTGGACATATTGGAGTGTATTGGGTTCGTTCGTGGCAAAAACTCACTTCGCGACTCGCGCGGCGAACTTTTGTCAATTAATGCCGATATTGCCCCACGTGGGTGCGATGTAATATACCGGAATCAAAAAGTTAAAAAATCACCAAAACATGATTTTTGGACATATTGGAGTGTATTGGGTTCGTTCGTGGCAAAAACTCACTTCGCGACTCGCGCGGCGAACTTTTGTCAATTAATGCCGATATTGCCACACATGGGTGGAATGTAATATACCGGAATCGAAAAGTTCAAAAAGCACCTGAACATGATTTTTGGACATATTGGAGTGTATTGGGTGCGTTCGTGGCAAAAACTCACTTCGCGACTCGCGTGGCGACCTTTTGTCAATTAATGCCGATATTACCACTCGTGGGTGCGTTGTTTTCAACCGGAACGAAAAAGTCCAAAAAGCACCAAAACATGATTTTTGGACATATTGGAGTGTATTGGTTGCGTTCGTGGCAAAAGTTCCCTTAGTGACTCGCGCGGCGAACTTTTGTCAATTAATGCCGATTTTGCCACTCGTGGGTGCGATGTAATATACCGGAAACAAAAAGTTCAAAAATCACCAAAACATGATTTTTGGACATATTGGAGTGTATTGGGTTCGTTCGTGGCAAAAACTCACTTCGCGACTCGCGCGGCGAACTTTTGTGAATTAATGCCGATATTGCCACACGTGGTTGCGATGTAATATACCGGAATCAAAAAGTTCAAAAAGCACCTGACCATGATTTTTGGACATATTGGAGTGTATTGGGTGCGTTCGTGGCAAAAACTCACTTCGCAACTCGCGCGGCGACATTTTGTCAATTAATGCCGATATTGCCACACGTGGGTGCGTTGTTTTTAACCGGAACGAAAAAGTTCAAAAAGCACCAAAACATTAATTTTGGACATATTGGAGTGTATTGGGTGCGTTCGTGGCAAAACTCACTTCGCGACTCGCGCGGCGAACTTTTGTCAATTAATGCCGATATTGCCACACGTGGGTGCGATGTAATATACCGGAATCGAAAAGTTCAAAACGCACCTAAACATGATTTTGGACATATTGGAGTGTATTGGGTGCGTTCGTGGCAAAAACTCACTTCCCGACTCGCGCGGCGACCTTTTGTCAATTAATGCCGATATTGCCACTCGTGGGGGCGATGTAATATACCGGAATCAAAAATTTCAAAAATCACCAAAACATGATTTTTGGACATATGTATTGGGCGCGTTTGTGGCAAAAACTCACTTCGCGACTCGCGCTGCGAACTTTTGTCAATTAATGCCGATATTGCCACACGTGGGTGCGATGTAATATACCGGAATCGAAAAGTTCAAAAAGCACCTAAACATGATTTTTGGACATATAGGAGTGTAATGGGTGTGTTCTTGGCAAAAACTCACTTCGCGACTTGCGCGGCGAACTTTTGTCAATTAATGCCGATATTGCCCCACGTGGGTGCGATGTAATATACCGGAATCGAAAAGTTCAAAAATCACCAAAATATGATTTTTGGACATATTGGAGTGTATTGGGTTCGTTCGTGGCAAAAACTCACTTCGCGACTCGCGCGGCGAACTTTTGTCAATTAATGCCGATATTGCCCCACGTGGGTGCGATGTAATATACCGGAATCAAAAAGTTAAAAAATCACCAAAACATGATTTTTGGACATATTGGAGTGTATTGGGTTCGTTCGTGGCAAAAACTCACTTCGCGACTCGCGCGGCGAACTTTTGTCAATTAATGCCGATATTGCCACACGTGGGTGCGCTGTTTTTAACCGGAACGAAAAAGTTCAAAAAGCACCAAAACATGAATTTTGGACATATTGGAGTGTATTGGGTGCGTTCGTGGCAAAACTCACTTCGCGACTCGCGCGGCGAACTTTTGTCAATTAATGCCGATATTGCCGCACGTGGGTGCGATGTAATATACCGGAATCGAAAAGTTCAAAAAGCACCAAAACATGATTTTTGGACATATTGGAGTGTATTGGGTGCGTTCGTGGCAAAAACTCACTTCGCGACTTGCGCGGCGAACTTTTGTCAATTAATGCCGATATTGCCCCACGTGGGTGCGATGTAATATACCGGAATCGAAAAGTTCAAAAATCACCAAAACATGATTTTTGGACATATTGGAGTGTATTGGGTTCGTTCGTGGCAAAAACTCACTTCGCGACTCGCGCGGCGAACTTTTGTCAATTAATGCCGATATTGCCCCACGTGGGTGCGATGTAATATACCGGAATCAAAAAGTTAAAAAATCACCAAAACATGATTTTTGGACATATTGGAGTGTATTGGGTTCGTTCGTGGCAAAAACTCACTTCGCGACTCGCGCGGCGAACTTTTGTCAATTAATGCCGATATTGCCACACATGGGTGGAATGTAATATACCGGAATCGAAAAGTTCAAAAAGCACCTGAACATGATTTTTGGACATATTGGAGTGTATTGGGTGCGTTCGTGGCAAAAACTCACTTCGCGACTCGCGTGGCGACCTTTTGTCAATTAATGCCGATATTACCACTCGTGGGTGCGTTGTTTTCAACCGGAACGAAAAAGTCCAAAAAGCACCAAAACATGATTTTTGGACATATTGGAGTGTATTGGTTGCGTTCGTGGCAAAAGTTCCCTTAGTGACTCGCGCGGCGAACTTTTGTCAATTAATGCCGATTTTGCCACTCGTGGGTGCGATGTAATATACCGGAAACAAAAAGTTCAAAAATCACCAAAACATGATTTTTGGACATATTGGAGTGTATTGGGTTCGTTCGTGGCAAAAACTCACTTCGCGACTCGCGCGGCGAACTTTTGTGAATTAATGCCGATATTGCCACACGTGGTTGCGATGTAATATACCGGAATCAAAAAGTTCAAAAAGCACCTGACCATGATTTTTGGACATATTCGAGTGTATTGGGTGCGTTCGTGGCAAAAACTCACTTCGCAACTCGCGCGGCGACATTTTGTCAATTAATGCCGATATTGCCACACGTGGGTGCGTTGTTTTTAACCGGAACGAAAAAGTTCAAAAAGCACCAAAACATTAATTTTGGACATATTGGAGTGTATTGGGTGCGTTCGTGGCAAAACTCACTTCGCGACTCGCGCGGCGAACTTTTGTCAATTAATGCCGATATTGCCACACGTGGGTGCGATGTAATATACCGGAATCGAAAAGTTCAAAACGCACCTAAACATGATTTTGGACATATTGGAGTGTATTGGGTGCGTTCGTGGCAAAAACTCACTTCCCGACTCGCGCGGCGACCTTTTGTCAATTAATGCCGATATTGCCACTCGTGGGGGCGATGTAATATACCGGAATCAAAAATTTCAAAAATCACCAAAACATGATTTTTGGACATATGTATTGGGCGCGTTTGTGGCAAAAACTCACTTCGCGACTCGCGCTGCGAACTTTTGTCAATTAATGCCGATATTGCCACACGTGGGTGCGATGTAATATACCGGAATCGAAAAGTTCAAAAAGCACCTAAACATGATTTTTGGACATATAGGAGTGTAATGGGTGTGTTCTTGGCAAAAACTCACTTCGCGACTTGCGCGGCGAACTTTTGTCAATTAATGCCGATATTGCCCCACGTGGGTGCGATGTAATATACCGGAATCGAAAAGTTCAAAAATCACCAAAACATGATTTTTGGACATATTGGAGTGTATTGGGTTCGTTCGTGGCAAAAACTCACTTCGCGACTCGCGCGGCGAACTTTTGTCAATTAATGCCGATATTGCCCCACGTGGGTGCGATGTAATATACCGGAATCAAAAAGTTAAAAAATCACCAAAACATGATTTTTGGACATATTGGAGTGTATTGGGTTCGTTCGTGGCAAAAACTCACTTCGCGACTCGCGCGGCGAACTTTTGTCAATTAATGCCGATATTGCCCCACGTGGGTGCGATGTAATATACCGGAATCAAAAAGTTAAAAAATCACCAAAACATGATTTTTGGACATATTGGAGTGTATTGGGTTCGTTCGTGGCAAAAACTCACTTCGCGACTCGCGCGGCGAACTTTTGTCAATTAATGCCGATATTGCCACACATGGGTGGAATGTAATATACCGGAATCGAAAAGTTCAAAAAGCACCTGAACATGATTTTTGGACATATTGGAGTGTATTGGGTGCGTTCGTGGCAAAAACTCACTTCGCGACTCGCGTGGCGACCTTTTGTCAATTAATGCCGATATTACCACTCGTGGGTGCGTTGTTTTCAACCGGAACGAAAAAGTCCAAAAAGCACCAAAACATGATTTTTGGACATATTGGAGTGTATTGGGTGCGTTCGTGGCAAAAGTTCCCTTAGTGACTCGCGCGGCGAACTTTTGTCAATTAATGCCGATTTTGCCACTCGTGGGTGCGATGTAATATACCGGAAACAAAAAGTTCAAAAATCACCAAAACATGATTTTTGGACATATTGGAGTGTATTGGGTTCGTTCGTGGCAAAAACTCACTTCGCGACTCGCGCGGCGAACTTTTGTGAATTAATGCCGATATTGCCACACGTGGTTGCGATGTAATATACTGGAATCAAAAAGTTCAAAAATCACCTAAACATGATTCTTGGACATATTAGAGTGTATTGGGTGCGTTCGTGGCAAAAACTCACTTCGCGACTCGCGCGGCGACATTTTGTCAATTAATGCCGATATTGCCACACGTGGGTGCGTTGTTTTTAACCGGAACGAAAAAGTTCAAAAAGCACCAAAACATGTATTTTGGACATAATGGAGTGTATTGGGTTCGTTCGTGGCAAAAACTCACTTCGCGACTTGCGCGGCGAACTTTTGTGAATTAATGCCGATATTGCCACTCGTGGGTGGAATGTAATATACCGGAATCGAAAAGTTCAAAAAGCACCTTAACATGATTTTTCGACATATTGGAGTGTATTGGGTACGTTCGTGGCAAAAACTCACTTCGCGACTCGCGCGGCGACTTTTTGTCAATTAATGCCGATATTGCCACACGTGGGTGCGATGTAATATACCGGAATCGAAAAGTTCAAAAAGCACCAAAACATGATTTTGGACATATTGGAGTGTATTGGGTGCGTTCGTGGCAAAATTTCCCTTCGCGACTCGCGCGGCGAACTTTTGTCAATTAATGCCGATTTTGCCACTCGTGGGTGCGATGTAATATACCGGAAACAAAAAGTTCAAAAATCACCAAAACATGATTTTTGGACATATTGGAGTGTATTGGGTTCGTTCGTGGCAAAAACTCACTTCGCGACTCGCGCGGCGAACTTTTGTCAATTAATGCCGATATTGCCCCACGTGGGTGCGATGTAATATACCGGAATCAAAAAGTTAAAAAATCACCAAAACATGATTTTTGGACATATTGGAGTGTATTGGGTTCGTTCGTGGCAAAAACTCACTTCGCGACTCGCGCGGCGAACTTTTGTCAATTAATGCCGATATTGCCCCACGTGGGTGCGATGTAATATACCGGAATCAAAAAGTTAAAAAATCACCAAAACATGATTTTTGGACATATTGGAGTGTATTGGGTTCGTTCGTGGCAAAAACTCACTTCGCGACTCGCGCGGCGAACTTTTGTCAATTAATGCCGATATTGCCACACATGGGTGGAATGTAATATACCGGAATCGAAAAGTTCAAAAAGCACCTGAACATGATTTTTGGACATATTGGAGTGTATTGGGTGCGTTCGTGGCAAAAACTCACTTCGCGACTCGCGTGGCGACCTTTTGTCAATTAATGCCGATATTACCACTCGTGGGTGCGTTGTTTTCAACCGGAACGAAAAAGTCCAAAAAGCACCAAAACATGATTTTTGGACATATTGGAGTGTATTGGGTGCGTTCGTGGCAAAAGTTCCCTTAGTGACTCGCGCGGCGAACTTTTGTCAATTAATGCCGATTTTGCCACTCGTGGGTGCGATGTAATATACCGGAAACAAAAAGTTCAAAAATCACCAAAACATGATTTTTGGACATATTGGAGTGTATTGGGTTCGTTCGTGGCAAAAACTCACTTCGCGACTCGCGCGGCGAACTTTTGTGAATTAATGCCGATATTGCCACACGTGGTTGCGATGTAATATACTGGAATCAAAAAGTTCAAAAATCACCTAAACATGATTCTTGGACATATTAGAGTGTATTGGGTGCGTTCGTGGCAAAAACTCACTTCGCGACTCGCGCGGCGACATTTTGTCAATTAATGCCGATATTGCCACACGTGGGTGCGTTGTTTTTAACCGGAACGAAAAAGTTCAAAAAGCACCAAAACATGTATTTTGGACATAATGGAGTGTATTGGGTTCGTTCGTGGCAAAAACTCACTTCGCGACTTGCGCGGCGAACTTTTGTGAATTAATGCCGATATTGCCACTCGTGGGTGGAATGTAATATACCGGAATCGAAAAGTTCAAAAAGCACCTTAACATGATTTTTCGACATATTGGAGTGTATTGGGTACGTTCGTGGCAAAAACTCACTTCGCGACTCGCGCGGCGACTTTTTGTCAATTAATGCCGATATTGCCACACGTGGGTGCGATGTAATATACCGGAATCGAAAAGTTCAAAAAGCACCAAAACATGATTTTGGACATATTGGAGTGTATTGGGTGCGTTCGTGGCAAAATTTCCCTTCGCGACTCGCGCGGCGAACTTTTGTCAATTAATGCCGATATTGCCACTCGTGGGGGCGATGTAATATACCGGAATCAAAAATTTCAAAAATCACCAAAACATGATTTTTGGACATATGTATTGGGTGCGTTTGTGGCAAAAACTCACTTCGCGACTCGCGCTGCGAACTTTTGTCAATTAATGCCGATATTGCCACACGTGGGTGCGATGTAATATACCGGAATCGAAAAGTTCAAAAAGCACCTAAACATGATTTTTGGACATATAGGAGTGTAATGGGTGTGTTCTTGGCAAAAACTCACTTCGCGACTCGCGCGGCGAACTTTTGTCAATTAATGCCGATATTGCCACACGTGGGTGCGCTGTTTTTAACCGGAACGAAAAAGTTCAAAAAGCACCAAAACATGAATTTTGGACATATTGGAGTGTATTGGGTGCGTTCGTGGCAAAACTCACTTCGCGACTCGCGCGGCGAACTTTTGTGAATTAATGCCGATATTGCCACACGTGGGTGCGCTGTTTTTAACCGGAACGAAAAAGTTCAAAAAGCACCAAAACATGAATTTTGGACATATTGGAGTGTATTGGGTGCGTTCGTGGCAAAACTCACTTCGCGACTCGCGCGGCGAACTTTTGTCAATTAATGCCGATATTGCCGCACGTGGGTGCGATGTAATATACCGGAATCGAAAAGTTCAAAAAGCACCAAAACATGATTTTTGGACATATTGGAGTGTATTGGGTGCGTTCGTGGCAAAAACTCACTTCGCGACTTGCGCGGCGAACTTTTGTCAATTAATGCCGATATTGCCCCACGTGGGTGCGATGTAATATACCGGAATCGAAAAGTTCAAAAATCACCAAAACATGATTTTTGGACATATTGGAGTGTATTGGGTTCGTTCGTGGCAAAAACTCACTTCGCGACTCGCGCGGCGAACTTTTGTCAATTAATGCCGATATTGCCCCACGTGGGTGCGATGTAATATACCGGAATCAAAAAGTTAAAAAATCACCAAAACATGATTTTTGGACATATTGGAGTGTATTGGGTTCGTTCGTGGCAAAAACTCACTTCGCGACTCGCGCGGCGAACTTTTGTCAATTAATGCCGATATTGCCACACATGGGTGGAATGTAATATACCGGAATCGAAAAGTTCAAAAAGCACCTGAACATGATTTTTGGACATATTGGAGTGTATTGGGTGCGTTCGTGGCAAAAACTCACTTCGCGACTCGCGTGGCGACCTTTTGTCAATTAATGCCGATATTACCACTCGTGGGTGCGTTGTTTTCAACCGGAACGAAAAAGTCCAAAAAGCACCAAAACATGATTTTTGGACATATTGGAGTGTATTGGTTGCGTTCGTGGCAAAAGTTCCCTTAGTGACTCGCGCGGCGAACTTTTGTCAATTAATGCCGATTTTGCCACTCGTGGGTGCGATGTAATATACCGGAAACAAAAAGTTCAAAAATCACCAAAACATGATTTTTGGACATATTGGAGTGTATTGGGTTCGTTCGTGGCAAAAACTCACTTCGCGACTCGCGCGGCGAACTTTTGTGAATTAATGCCGATATTGCCACACGTGGTTGCGATGTAATATACCGGAATCAAAAAGTTCAAAAAGCACCTGACCATGATTTTTGGACATATTGGAGTGTATTGGGTGCGTTCGTGGCAAAAACTCACTTCGCAACTCGCGCGGCGAACTTTTGTCAATTAATGCCGATATTGCCACACGCGGGTGGAATGTAATATACCAGAATCGAAAAGTTCAAAACGCACCTAAACATGATTTTTGGACATATTGGAGTGTATTGGGTACGTTCGTGGCAGAAAGTCACTTCGTGACTCACGCGGCGTCCTTTTGTCAATTAATGCCGATATTGCCACACGTGGGTGCGTTGTTTTTAACCGGAACGAAAAAGTTCAAAAAGCACCAAAACATTAATTTTGGACATATTGGAGTGTATTGGGTGCGTTCGTGGCAAAACTCACTTCGCGACTCGCGCGGCGAACTTTTGTCAATTAATGCCGATATTGCCACACGTGGGTGCGATGTAATATACCGGAATCGAAAAGTTCAAAACGCACCTAAATATGATTTTTGGACATATTGGAGTGTATTGGGTGCGTTCGTGGCAAAAACTCACTTCCCGACTCGCGCGGCGACCTTTTCTCAATTAATGCCGATATTGCCACTCGTGGGGGCGATGTAATACACCTGAATCAAAAATTTCAAAAATCACCAAAACATGTTTTTTGGACATATGTATTGGGTGCGTTTGTGGCAAAAACTCACTTCGCGACTCGCGCTGCGAACTTTTGTCAATTAATGCCGATATTGCCACACGTGGGTGCGATGTAATATACCGGAATCGAAAAGTTCAAAAAGCACCTAAACATGATTTTTGGACATATAGGAGTGTAATGGGTGTGTTCTTGGCAAAAACTCACTTCGCGACTTGCGCGGCGAACTTTTGTCAATTAATGCCGATATTGCCCCACGTGGGTGCGATGTAATATACCGGAATCGAAAAGTTCAAAAATCACCAAAACATGATTTTTGGACATATTGGAGTGTATTGGGTTCGTTCGTGGCAAAAACTCACTTCGCGACTCGCGCGGCGAACTTTTGTCAATTAATGCCGATATTGCCCCACGTGGGTGCGATGTAATATACCGGAATCAAAAAGTTAAAAAATCACCAAAACATGATTTTTGGACATATTGGAGTGTATTGGGTTCGTTCGTGGCAAAAACTCACTTCGCGACTCGCGCGGCGAACTTTTGTCAATTAATGCCGATATTGCCCCACGTGGGTGCGATGTAATATACCGGAATCAAAAAGTTAAAAAATCACCAAAACATGATTTTTGGACATATTGGAGTGTATTGGGTTCGTTCGTGGCAAAAACTCACTTCGCGACTCGCACGGCGAACTTTTGTCAATTAATGCCGATATTGCCACACATGGGTGGAATGTAATATACCGGAATCGAAAAGTTCAAAAAGCACCTGAACATGATTTTTGGACATATTGGAGTGTATTGGGTGCGTTCGTGGCAAAAACTCACTTCGCGACTCGCGTGGCGACCTTTTGTCAATTAATGCCGATATTACCACTCGTGGGTGCGTTGTTTTCAACCGGAACGAAAAAGTCCAAAAAGCACCAAAACATGATTTTTGGACATATTGGAGTGTATTGGGTGCGTTCGTGGCAAAAGTTCCCTTAGTGACTCGCGCGGCGAACTTTTGTCAATTAATGCCGATTTTGCCACTCGTGGGTGCGATGTAATATACCGGAAACAAAAAGTTCAAAAAGCACCAAAACATGAATTTTGGACATATTGGAGTGTATTGGGTTCGTTCGTGGCAAAACTCACTTCGCGACTCGCGCGGCGAACTTTTGTCAATTAATGGCGATATTGCCGCACGTGGGTGCGATGTAATATACCGGAATCGAAAAGTTCAAAAAGCACCAAAACATGATTTTTGGACATATTGGAGTGTATTGGGTGCGTTCGTGGCAAAAACTCACTTCGCGACTTGCGCGGCGAACTTTTGTCAATTAATGCCGATATTGCCCCACGTGGGTGCGATGTAATATACCGGAATCGAAAAGTTCAAAAATCACCAAAACATGATTTTTGGACATATTGGAGTGTATTGGGTTCGTTCGTGGCAAAAACTCACTTCGCGACTCGCGCGGCGAACTTTTGTCAATTAATGCCGATATTGCCCCACGTGGGTGCGATGTAATATACCGGAATCAAAAAGTTAAAAAATCACCAAAACATGATTTTTGGACATATTGGAGTGTATTGGGTTCGTTCGTGGCAAAAACTCACTTCGCGACTCGCGCGGCGAACTTTTGTCAATTAATGCCGATATTGCCACACATGGGTGGAATGTAATATACCGGAATCGAAAAGTTCAAAAAGCACCTGAACATGATTTTTGGACATATTGGAGTGTATTGGGTGCGTTCGTGGCAAAAACTCACTTCGCGACTCGCGTGGCGACCTTTTGTCAATTAATGCCGATATTACCACTCGTGGGTGCGTTGTTTTCAACCGGAACGAAAAAGTCCAAAAAGCACCAAAACATGATTTTTGGACATATTGGAGTGTATTGGTTGCGTTCGTGGCAAAAGTTCCCTTAGTGACTCGCGCGGCGAACTTTTGTCAATTAATGCCGATTTTGCCACTCGTGGGTGCGATGTAATATACCGGAAACAAAAAGTTCAAAAATCACCAAAACATGATTTTTGGACATATTGGAGTGTATTGGGTTCGTTCGTGGCAAAAACTCACTTCGCGACTCGCGCGGCGAACTTTTGTGAATTAATGCCGATATTGCCACACGTGGTTGCGATGTAATATACCGGAATCAAAAAGTTCAAAAAGCACCTGACCATGATTTTTGGACATATTGGAGTGTATTGGGTGCGTTCGTGGCAAAAACTCACTTCGCAACTCGCGCGGCGAACTTTTGTCAATTAATGCCGATATTGCCACACGCGGGTGGAATGTAATATACCAGAATCGAAAAGTTCAAAACGCACCTAAACATGATTTTTGGACATATTGGAGTGTATTGGGTGCGTTCGTGGCAAAAACTCACTTCGCGACTCGCGTGGCGACCTTTTGTCAATTAATGCCGATATTACCACTCGTGGGTGCGTTGTTTTCAACCGGAACGAAAAAGTCCAAAAAGCACCAAAACATGATTTTTGGACATATTGGAGTGTATTGGTTGCGTTCGTGGCAAAAGTTCCCTTAGTGACTCGCGCGGCGAACTTTTGTCAATTAATGCCGATTTTGCCACTCGTGGGTGCGATGTAATATACCGGAAACAAAAAGTTCAAAAATCTCCAAAACATGATTTTTGGACATATTGGAGTGTATTGGGTTCGTTCGTGGCAAAAACTCACTTCGCGACTCGCGCGGCGAACTTTTGTGAATTAATGCCGATATTGCCACACGTGGTTGCGATGTAATATACCGGAATCAAAAAGTTCAAAAAGCACCTGACCATGATTTTTGGACATATTGGAGTGTATTGGGTGCGTTCGTGGCAAAAACTCACTTCGCAACTCGCGCGGCGAACTTTTGTCAATTAATGCCGATATTGCCACACGCGGGTGGAATGTAATATACCAGAATCGAAAAGTTCAAAACGCACCTAAACATGATTTTTGGACATATTGGAGTGTATTGGGTACGTTCGTGGCAGAAAGTCACTTCGTGACTCACGCGGCGTCCTTTTGTCAATTAATGCCGATATTGCCACACGTGGGTGCGTTGTTTTTAACCGGAACGAAAAAGTTCAAAAAGCAGCAAAACATTAATTTTGGACATATTGGAGTGTATTGGGTGCGTTCGTGGCAAAACTCACTTCGCGACTCGCGCGGCGAACTTTTGTCAATTAATGCCGATATTGCCACACGTGGCTGCGATGTAATATACCGGAATCGAAAAGTTCAAAACGCACCTAAATATGATTTTTGGACATATTGGAGTGTATTGGGTGCGTTCGTGGCAAAAACTCACTTCCCGACTCGCGCGGCGACCTTTTCTCAATTAATGCCGATATTGCCACTCGTGGGGGCGATGTAATACACCTGAATCAAAAATTTCAAAAATCACCAAAACATGTTTTTTGGACATATGTATTGGGTGCGTTTGTGGCAAAAACTCACTTCGCGACTCGCGCTGCGAACTTTTGTCAATTAATGCCGATATTGCCACACGTGGGTGCGATGTAATATACCGGAATCGAAAAGTTCAAAAAGCACCTAAACATGATTTTTGGACATATAGGAGTGTAATGGGTGTGTTCTTGGCAAAAACTCACTTCGCGACTTGCGCGGCGAACTTTTGTCAATTAATGCCGATATTGCCCCACGTGGGTGCGATGTAATATACCGGAATCGAAAAGTTCAAAAATCACCAAAACATGATTTTTGGACATATTGGAGTGTATTGGGTTCGTTCGTGGCAAAAACTCACTTCGCGACTCGCGCGGCGAACTTTTGTCAATTAATGCCGATATTGCCCCACGTGGGTGCGATGTAATATACCGGAATCAAAAAGTTAAAAAATCACCAAAACATGATTTTTGGACATATTGGAGTGTATTGGGTTCGTTCGTGGCAAAAACTCACTTCGCGACTCGCGCGGCGAACTTTTGTCAATTAATGCCGATATTGCCCCACGTGGGTGCGATGTAATATACCGGAATCAAAAAGTTAAAAAATCACCAAAACATGATTTTTGGACATATTGGAGTGTATTGGGTTCGTTCGTGGCAAAAACTCACTTCGCGACTCGCACGGCGAACTTTTGTCAATTAATGCCGATATTGCCACACATGGGTGGAATGTAATATACCGGAATCGAAAAGTTCAAAAAGCACCTGAACATGATTTTTGGACATATTGGAGTGTATTGGGTGCGTTCGTGGCAAAAACTCACTTCGCGACTCGCGTGGCGACCTTTTGTCAATTAATGCCGATATTACCACTCGTGGGTGCGTTGTTTTCAACCGGAACGAAAAAGTCCAAAAAGCACCAAAACATGATTTTTGGACATATTGGAGTGTATTGGGTGCGTTCGTGGCAAAAGTTCCCTTAGTGACTCGCGCGGCGAACTTTTGTCAATTAATGCCGATTTTGCCACTCGTGGGTGCGATGTAATATACCGGAAACAAAAAGTTCAAAAATCACCAAAACATGATTTTTGGACATATTGGAGTGTATTGGGTTCGTTCGTGGCAAAAACTCACTTCGCGACTCGCGCGGCGAACTTTTGTGAATTAATGCCGATATTGCCACACGTGGTTGCGATGTAATATACTGGAATCAAAAAGTTCAAAAATCACCTAAACATGATTCTTGGACATATTAGAGTGTATTGGGTGCGTTCGTGGCAAAAACTCACTTCGCGACTCGCGCGGCGACATTTTGTCAATTAATGCCGATATTGCCACACGTGGGTGCGTTGTTTTTAACCGGAACGAAAAAGTTCAAAAAGCACCAAAACATGTATTTTGGACATAATGGAGTGTATTGGGTTCGTTCGTGGCAAAAACTCACTTCGCGACTTGCGCGGCGAACTTTTGTGAATTAATGCCGATATTGCCACTCGTGGGTGGAATGTAATATACCGGAATCGAAAAGTTCAAAAAGCACCTTAACATGATTTTTCGACATATTGGAGTGTATTGGGTACGTTCGTGGCAAAAACTCACTTCGCGACTCGCGCGGCGACTTTTTGTCAATTAATGCCGATATTGCCACACGTGGGTGCGATGTAATATACCGGAATCGAAAAGTTCAAAAAGCACCAAAACATGATTTTGGACATATTGGAGTGTATTGGGTGCGTTCGTGGCAAAATTTCCCTTCGCGACTCGCGCGGCGAACTTTTGTCAATTAATGCCGATATTGCCACTCGTGGGGGCGATGTAATATACCGGAATCAAAAATTTCAAAAATCACCAAAACATGATTTTTGGACATATGTATTGGGTGCGTTTGTGGCAAAAACTCACTTCGCGACTCGCGCTGCGAACTTTTGTCAATTAATGCCGATATTGCCACACGTGGGTGCGATGTAATATACCGGAATCGAAAAGTTCAAAAAGCACCTAAACATGATTTTTGGACATATAGGAGTGTAATGGGTGTGTTCTTGGCAAAAACTCACTTCGCGACTCGCGCGGCGAACTTTTGTCAATTAATGCCGATATTGCCACACGTGGGTGCGCTGTTTTTAACCGGAACGAAAAAGTTCAAAAAGCACCAAAACATGAATTTTGGACATATTGGAGTGTATTGGGTGCGTTCGTGGCAAAACTCACTTCGCGACTCGCGCGGCGAACTTTTGTGAATTAATGCCGATATTGCCACACGTGGGTGCGCTGTTTTTAACCGGAACGAAAAAGTTCAAAAAGCACCAAAACATGAATTTTGGACATATTGGAGTGTATTGGGTGCGTTCGTGGCAAAACTCACTTCGCGACTCGCGCGGCGAACTTTTGTCAATTAATGCCGATATTGCCGCACGTGGGTGCGATGTAATATACCGGAATCGAAAAGTTCAAAAAGCACCAAAACATGATTTTTGGACATATTGGAGTGTATTGGGTGCGTTCGTGGCAAAAACTCACTTCGCGACTTGCGCGGCGAACTTTTGTCAATTAATGCCGATATTGCCCCACGTGGGTGCGATGTAATATACCGGAATCGAAAAGTTCAAAAATCACCAAAACATGATTTTTGGACATATTGGAGTGTATTGGGTTCGTTCGTGGCAAAAACTCACTTCGCGACTCGCGCGGCGAACTTTTGTCAATTAATGCCGATATTGCCCCACGTGGGTGCGATGTAATATACCGGAATCAAAAAGTTAAAAAATCACCAAAACATGATTTTTGGACATATTGGAGTGTATTGGGTTCGTTCGTGGCAAAAACTCACTTCGCGACTCGCGCGGCGAACTTTTGTCAATTAATGCCGATATTGCCACACATGGGTGGAATGTAATATACCGGAATCGAAAAGTTCAAAAAGCACCTGAACATGATTTTTGGACATATTGGAGTGTATTGGGTGCGTTCGTGGCAAAAACTCACTTCGCGACTCGCGTGGCGACCTTTTGTCAATTAATGCCGATATTACCACTCGTGGGTGCGTTGTTTTCAACCGGAACGAAAAAGTCCAAAAAGCACCAAAACATGATTTTTGGACATATTGGAGTGTATTGGTTGCGTTCGTGGCAAAAGTTCCCTTAGTGACTCGCGCGGCGAACTTTTGTCAATTAATGCCGATTTTGCCACTCGTGGGTGCGATGTAATATACCGGAAACAAAAAGTTCAAAAATCACCAAAACATGATTTTTGGACATATTGGAGTGTATTGGGTTCGTTCGTGGCAAAAACTCACTTCGCGACTCGCGCGGCGAACTTTTGTGAATTAATGCCGATATTGCCACACGTGGTTGCGATGTAATATACCGGAATCAAAAAGTTCAAAAAGCACCTGACCATGATTTTTGGACATATTGGAGTGTATTGGGTGCGTTCGTGGCAAAAACTCACTTCGCAACTCGCGCGGCGAACTTTTGTCAATTAATGCCGATATTGCCACACGCGGGTGGAATGTAATATACCAGAATCGAAAAGTTCAAAACGCACCTAAACATGATTTTTGGACATATTGGAGTGTATTGGGTACGTTCGTGGCAGAAAGTCACTTCGTGACTCACGCGGCGTCCTTTTGTCAATTAATGCCGATATTGCCACACGTGGGTGCGTTGTTTTTAACCGGAACGAAAAAGTTCAAAAAGCACCAAAACATTAATTTTGGACATATTGGAGTGTATTGGGTGCGTTCGTGGCAAAACTCACTTCGCGACTCGCGCGGCGAACTTTTGTCAATTAATGCCGATATTGCCACACGTGGGTGCGATGTAATATACCGGAATCGAAAAGTTCAAAACGCACCTAAATATGATTTTTGGACATATTGGAGTGTATTGGGTGCGTTCGTGGCAAAAACTCACTTCCCGACTCGCGCGGCGACCTTTTCTCAATTAATGCCGATATTGCCACTCGTGGGGGCGATGTAATACACCTGAATCAAAAATTTCAAAAATCACCAAAACATGTTTTTTGGACATATGTATTGGGTGCGTTTGTGGCAAAAACTCACTTCGCGACTCGCGCTGCGAACTTTTGTCAATTAATGCCGATATTGCCACACGTGGGTGCGATGTAATATACCGGAATCGAAAAGTTCAAAAAGCACCTAAACATGATTTTTGGACATATAGGAGTGTAATGGGTGTGTTCTTGGCAAAAACTCACTTCGCGACTTGCGCGGCGAACTTTTGTCAATTAATGCCGATATTGCCCCACGTGGGTGCGATGTAATATACCGGAATCGAAAAGTTCAAAAATCACCAAAACATGATTTTTGGACATATTGGAGTGTATTGGGTTCGTTCGTGGCAAAAACTCACTTCGCGACTCGCGCGGCGAACTTTTGTCAATTAATGCCGATATTGCCCCACGTGGGTGCGATGTAATATACCGGAATCAAAAAGTTAAAAAATCACCAAAACATGATTTTTGGACATATTGGAGTGTATTGGGTTCGTTCGTGGCAAAAACTCACTTCGCGACTCGCGCGGCGAACTTTTGTCAATTAATGCCGATATTGCCCCACGTGGGTGCGATGTAATATACCGGAATCAAAAAGTTAAAAAATCACCAAAACATGATTTTTGGACATATTGGAGTGTATTGGGTTCGTTCGTGGCAAAAACTCACTTCGCGACTCGCACGGCGAACTTTTGTCAATTAATGCCGATATTGCCACACATGGGTGGAATGTAATATACCGGAATCGAAAAGTTCAAAAAGCACCTGAACATGATTTTTGGACATATTGGAGTGTATTGGGTGCGTTCGTGGCAAAAACTCACTTCGCGACTCGCGTGGCGACCTTTTGTCAATTAATGCCGATATTACCACTCGTGGGTGCGTTGTTTTCAACCGGAACGAAAAAGTCCAAAAAGCACCAAAACATGATTTTTGGACATATTGGAGTGTATTGGGTGCGTTCGTGGCAAAAGTTCCCTTAGTGACTCGCGCGGCGAACTTTTGTCAATTAATGCCGATTTTGCCACTCGTGGGTGCGATGTAATATACCGGAAACAAAAAGTTCAAAAAGCACCAAAACATGAATTTTGGACATATTGGAGTGTATTGGGTTCGTTCGTGGCAAAACTCACTTCGCGACTCGCGCGGCGAACTTTTGTCAATTAATGGCGATATTGCCGCACGTGGGTGCGATGTAATATACCGGAATCGAAAAGTTCAAAAAGCACCAAAACATGATTTTTGGACATATTGGAGTGTATTGGGTGCGTTCGTGGCAAAAACTCACTTCGCGACTTGCGCGGCGAACTTTTGTCAATTAATGCCGATATTGCCCCACGTGGGTGCGATGTAATATACCGGAATCGAAAAGTTCAAAAATCACCAAAACATGATTTTTGGACATATTGGAGTGTATTGGGTTCGTTCGTGGCAAAAACTCACTTCGCGACTCGCGCGGCGAACTTTTGTCAATTAATGCCGATATTGCCCCACGTGGGTGCGATGTAATATACCGGAATCAAAAAGTTAAAAAATCACCAAAACATGATTTTTGGACATATTGGAGTGTATTGGGTTCGTTCGTGGCAAAAACTCACTTCGCGACTCGCGCGGCGAACTTTTGTCAATTAATGCCGATATTGCCACACATGGGTGGAATGTAATATACCGGAATCGAAAAGTTCAAAAAGCACCTGAACATGATTTTTGGACATATTGGAGTGTATTGGGTGCGTTCGTGGCAAAAACTCACTTCGCGACTCGCGTGGCGACCTTTTGTCAATTAATGCCGATATTACCACTCGTGGGTGCGTTGTTTTCAACCGGAACGAAAAAGTCCAAAAAGCACCAAAACATGATTTTTGGACATATTGGAGTGTATTGGTTGCGTTCGTGGCAAAAGTTCCCTTAGTGACTCGCGCGGCGAACTTTTGTCAATTAATGCCGATTTTGCCACTCGTGGGTGCGATGTAATATACCGGAAACAAAAAGTTCAAAAATCACCAAAACATGATTTTTGGACATATTGGAGTGTATTGGGTTCGTTCGTGGCAAAAACTCACTTCGCGACTCGCGCGGCGAACTTTTGTGAATTAATGCCGATATTGCCACACGTGGTTGCGATGTAATATACCGGAATCAAAAAGTTCAAAAAGCACCTGACCATGATTTTTGGACATATTGGAGTATATTGGGTGCGTTCGTGGCAAAAACTCACTTCGCAACTCGCGCGGCGAACTTTTGTCAATTAATGCCGATATTGCCACACGCGGGTGGAATGTAATATACCAGAATCGAAAAGTTCAAAACGCACCTAAACATGATTTTTGGACATATTGGAGTGTATTGGGTGCGTTCGTGGCAAAAACTCACTTCGCGACTCGCGTGGCGACCTTTTGTCAATTAATGCCGATATTACCACTCGTGGGTGCGTTGTTTTCAACCGGAACGAAAAAGTCCAAAAAGCACCAAAACATGATTTTTGGACATATTGGAGTGTATTGGGTGCGTTCGTGGCAAAAGTTCCCTTAGTGACTCGCGCGGCGAACTTTTGTCAATTAATGCCGATTTTGCCACTCGTGGGTGCGATGTAATATACCGGAAACAAAAAGTTCAAAAAGCACCAAAACATGAATTTTGGACATATTGGAGTGTATTGGGTTCGTTCGTGGCAAAACTCACTTCGCGACTCGCGCGGCGAACTTTTGTCAATTAATGGCGATATTGCCGCACGTGGGTGCGATGTAATATACCGGAATCGAAAAGTTCAAAAAGCACCAAAACATGATTTTTGGACATATTGGAGTGTATTGGGTGCGTTCGTGGCAAAAACTCACTTCGCGACTTGCGCGGCGAACTTTTGTCAATTAATGCCGATATTGCCCCACGTGGGTGCGATGTAATATACCGGAATCGAAAAGTTCAAAAATCACCAAAACATGATTTTTGGACATATTGGAGTGTATTGGGTTCGTTCGTGGCAAAAACTCACTTCGCGACTCGCGCGGCGAACTTTTGTCAATTAATGCCGATATTGCCCCACGTGGGTGCGATGTAATATACCGGAATCAAAAAGTTAAAAAATCACCAAAACATGATTTTTGGACATATTGGAGTGTATTGGGTTCGTTCGTGGCAAAAACTCACTTCGCGACTCGCGCGGCGAACTTTTGTCAATTAATGCCGATATTGCCACACATGGGTGGAATGTAATATACCGGAATCGAAAAGTTCAAAAAGCACCTGAACATGATTTTTGGACATATTGGAGTGTATTGGGTGCGTTCGTGGCAAAAACTCACTTCGCGACTCGCGTGGCGACCTTTTGTCAATTAATGCCGATATTACCACTCGTGGGTGCGTTGTTTTCAACCGGAACGAAAAAGTCCAAAAAGCACCAAAACATGATTTTTGGACATATTGGAGTGTATTGGTTGCGTTCGTGGCAAAAGTTCCCTTAGTGACTCGCGCGGCGAACTTTTGTCAATTAATGCCGATTTTGCCACTCGTGGGTGCGATGTAATATACCGGAAACAAAAAGTTCAAAAATCACCAAAACATGATTTTTGGACATATTGGAGTGTATTGGGTTCGTTCGTGGCAAAAACTCACTTCGCGACTCGCGCGGCGAACTTTTGTGAATTAATGCCGATATTGCCACACGTGGTTGCGATGTAATATACCGGAATCAAAAAGTTCAAAAAGCACCTGACCATGATTTTTGGACATATTGGAGTGTATTAGGTGCGTTCGTGGCAAAAACTCACTTCGCAACTCGCGCGGCGAACTTTTGTCAATTAATGCCGATATTGCCACACGCGGGTGGAATGTAATATACCAGAATCGAAAAGTTCAAAACGCACCTAAACATGATTTTTGGACATATTGGAGTGTATTGGGTGCGTTCGTGGCAAAAACTCACTTCGCGACTCGCGTGGCGACCTTTTGTCAATTAATGCCGATATTACCACTCGTGGGTGCGTTGTTTTCAACCGGAACGAAAAAGTCCAAAAAGCACCAAAACATGATTTTTGGACATATTGGAGTGTATTGGGTGCGTTCGTGGCAAAAGTTCCCTTAGTGACTCGCGCGGCGAACTTTTGTCAATTAATGCCGATTTTGCCACTCGTGGGTGCGATGTAATATACCGGAAACAAAAAGTTCAAAAATCACCAAAACATGATTTTTGGACATATTGGAGTGTATTGGGTTCGTTCGTGGCAAAAACTCACTTCGCGACTCGCGCGGCGAACTTTTGTGAATTAATGCCGATATTGCCACACGTGGTTGCGATGTAATATACTGGAATCAAAAAGTTCAAAAATCACCTAAACATGATTCTTGGACATATTAGAGTGTATTGGGTGCGTTCGTGGCAAAAACTTACTTCGCGACTCGCGCGGCGACATTTTGTCAATTAATGCCGATATTGCCACACGTGGGTGCGTTGTTTTTAACCGGAACGAAAAAGTTCAAAAAGCACCAAAACATGTATTTTGGACATAATGGAGTGTATTGGGTTCGTTCGTGGCAAAAACTCACTTCGCGACTTGCGCGGCGAACTTTTGTGAATTAATGCCGATATTGCCACTCGTGGGTGGAATGTAATATACCGGAATCGAAAAGTTCAAAAAGCACCTTAACATGATTTTTCGACATATTGGAGTGTATTGGGTACGTTCGTGGCAAAAACTCACTTCGCGACTCGCGCGGCGACTTTTTGTCAATTAATGCCGATATTGCCACACGTGGGTGCGATGTAATATACCGGAATCGAAAAGTTCAAAAAGCACCAAAACATGATTTTGGACATATTGGAGTGTATTGGGTGCGTTCGTGGCAAAATTTCCCTTCGCGACTCGCGCGGCGAACTTTTGTCAATTAATGCCGATATTGCCACTCGTGGGGGCGATGTAATATACCGGAATCAAAAATTTCAAAAATCACCAAAACATGATTTTTGGACATATGTATTGGGTGCGTTTGTGGCAAAAACTCACTTCGCGACTCGCGCTGCGAACTTTTGTCAATTAATGCCGATATTGCCACACGTGGGTGCGATGTAATATACCGGAATCGAAAAGTTCAAAAAGCACCTAAACATGATTTTTGGACATATAGGAGTGTAATGGGTGTGTTCTTGGCAAAAACTCACTTCGCGACTCGCGCGGCGAACTTTTGTCAATTAATGCCGATATTGCCACACGTGGGTGCGCTGTTTTTAACCGGAACGAAAAAGTTCAAAAAGCACCAAAACATGAATTTTGGACATATTGGAGTGTATTGGGTGCGTTCGTGGCAAAACTCACTTCGCGACTCGCGCGGCGAACTTTTGTCAATTAATGCCGATATTGCCACACGTGGGTGCGCTGTTTTTAACCGGAACGAAAAAGTTCAAAAAGCACCAAAACATGAATTTTGGACATATTGGAGTGTATTGGGTGCGTTCGTGGCAAAACTCACTTCGCGACTCGCGCGGCGAACTTTTGTCAATTAATGCCGATATTGCCGCACGTGGGTGCGATGTAATATACCGGAATCGAAAAGTTCAAAAAGCACCAAAACATGATTTTTGGACATATTGGAGTGTATTGGGTGCGTTCGTGGCAAAAACTCACTTCGCGACTTGCGCGGCGAACTTTTGTCAATTAATGCCGATATTGCCCCACGTGGGTGCGATGTAATATACCGGAATCGAAAAGTTCAAAAATCACCAAAACATGATTTTTGGACATATTGGAGTGTATTGGGTTCGTTCGTGGCAAAAACTCACTTCGCGACTCGCGCGGCGAACTTTTGTCAATTAATGCCGATATTGCCCCACGTGGGTGCGATGTAATATACCGGAATCAAAAAGTTAAAAAATCACCAAAACATGATTTTTGGACATATTGGAGTGTATTGGGTTCGTTCGTGGCAAAAACTCACTTCGCGACTCGCGCGGCGAACTTTTGTCAATTAATGCCGATATTGCCACACATGGGTGGAATGTAATATACCGGAATCGAAAAGTTCAAAAAGCACCTGAACATGATTTTTGGACATATTGGAGTGTATTGGGTGCGTTCGTGGCAAAAACTCACTTCGCGACTCGCGTGGCGACCTTTTGTCAATTAATGCCGATATTACCACTCGTGGGTGCGTTGTTTTCAACCGGAACGAAAAAGTCCAAAAAGCACCAAAACATGATTTTTGGACATATTGGAGTGTATTGGTTGCGTTCGTGGCAAAAGTTCCCTTAGTGACTCGCGCGGCGAACTTTTGTCAATTAATGCCGATTTTGCCACTCGTGGGTGCGATGTAATATACCGGAAACAAAAAGTTCAAAAATCACCAAAACATGATTTTTGGACATATTGGAGTGTATTGGGTTCGTTCGTGGCAAAAACTCACTTCGCGACTCGCGCGGCGAACTTTTGTGAATTAATGCCGATATTGCCACACGTGGTTGCGATGTAATATACCGGAATCAAAAAGTTCAAAAAGCACCTGACCATGATTTTTGGACATATTGGAGTGTATTGGGTGCGTTCGTGGCAAAAACTCACTTCGCAACTCGCGCGGCGAACTTTTGTCAATTAATGCCGATATTGCCACACGCGGGTGGAATGTAATATACCAGAATCGAAAAGTTCAAAACGCACCTAAACATGATTTTTGGACATATTGGAGTGTATTGGGTACGTTCGTGGCAGAAAGTCACTTCGTGACTCACGCGGCGTCCTTTTGTGAATTAATGCCGATATTGCCACACGTGGGTGCGTTGTTTTTAACCGGAACGAAAAAGTTCAAAAAGCACCAAAACATTAATTTTGGACATATTGGAGTGTATTGGGTGCGTTCGTGGCAAAAACTCACTTCGCGACTCGCGCGGCGAACTTTTGTCAATTAATGCCGATATTGCCACACGTGGGTGCGATGTAATATACTGGAATCAAAAAGTTCAAAAATCACCTAAACATGATTCTTGGACATATTGGAGTGTATTGGGTGCGTTCGTGGCAAAAACTCACTTCGCGACTCGCGCGGCGACATTTTGTCAATTAATGCCGATATTGCCACACGTGGGTGCGATGTAATATACCGGAATCGAAAAGTTCAAAAAGCACCAAAACATGATTTTTGGACATATTGGAGTGTATTGGGTTCGTTCGTGGCAAAAACTCACTTCGCGACTCGCGCGGCGAACTTTTGTCAATTAATGCCGATATTGCCACACATGGGTGGAATGTAATATACCGGAATCGAAAAGTTCAAAAAGCACCTAAACATGATTTTTGGACATATTGGAGTGTATTGGGTGCGTTCGTGGCAAAAACTCACTTCGCAACTCGCGCGGCGAACTTTTGTCAATTAATGCCGATATTGCCACACGCGGGTGGAATGTAATATACCGGAATCGAAAAGTTCAAAACGCACCTAAACATGATTTTTGGACATATTGGAGTGTATTGGGTACGTTCGTGGCAGAAAGTCACTTCGTGACTCACGCGGCGTCCTTTTGTCAATTAAAGCCGATATTGCCACACGTGGGTGCGTTGTTTTTAACCGGAACGAAAAAGTTCAAAAAGCACCAAAACATTAATTTTGGACATATTGGAGTGTATTGGGTGCGTTCGTGGCAAAACTCACTTCGCGACTCGCGCGGCGAACTTTTGTCAATTAATGCCGATATTGCCACACGTGGGTGCGTTGTTTTTAACCGGAACGAAAAAGTTCAAAAAGCACCAAAACATGTATTTTGGACATATTGGAGTGTATTGGGTTCGTTCGTGGCAAAAACTCATTTCGCGACTTGCGCGGCGAACTTTTTTGAATTAATGCCGATATTGCCACTCGTGGGTGGAATGTAATATACCGGAATCGAAAAGTTCAAAAAGCACCTTAGCATGATTTTTGGACATATTGGAGTGTATTGGGTACGTTCGTGGCAAAAACTCACTTCGCGACTCGCGCGGCGACTTTTTGTCAATTAATGCCGATATTGCCACACGTGGGTGCGTTGTTTTTAACCGGAACGAAAAAGTTCAAAAAGCACCAAAACATGAATTTTGGACATATTGGAGTGTATTGGGTGCGTTCGTGGCAAAACTCACTTCGCGACTCGCGCGGCGAACTTTTGTGAATTAATGCCGATATTGCCACACGTGGGTGCGCTGTTTTTAACCGGAACGAAAAAGTTCAAAAAGCACCAAAACATGACTTTTGGACATATTGGAGTGTATTGGGTGCGTTCGTGGCAAAACTCACTTCGCGACTCGCGCGGCGAACTTTTGTCAATTAATGCCGATATTGCCGCACGTGGGTGCGATGTAATATACCGGAATCGAAAAGTTCAAAAAGCACCAAAACATGATTTTTGGACATATTGGAGTGTATTGGGTTCGTTCGTGGCAAAAACTCACTTCGCGACTCGCGCGGCGAACTTTTGTCAATTAATGCCGATATTGCCCCACGTGGGTGCGATATAATATATACCGGAATCGAAAAGTTCAAAAAGCACCTAAACATGATTTTTGGACATATTGGAGTGTATTGGGTTCGTTCGTGGCAAAAACTCACTTCGCGACTCGCGCGGCAACCTTTTGTCAATTAATGCCGATATTGCCACTCGTGGGTGCGATGTAATATACCGGAATCAAAAAGTTAAAAAATCACCAAAACATGATTTTTGGACATATTGGAGTGTATTGGGTTCGTTCGTGGCAAAAACTCACTTCGCGACTCGCGCGGCGAACTTTTGTCAATTAATGCCGATATTGCCACACGCGGGTGGAATGTAATATACCGGAATCGAAAAGTTCAAAACGCACCTAAACATGATTTTTGGACATATTGGAGTGTATTGGGTACGTTCGTGGCAGAAAGTCACTTCGTGACTCACGCGGCGTCCTTTTGTCAATTAAAGCCGATATTGCCACACGTGGGTGCGTTGTTTTTAACCGGAACGAAAAAGTTCAAAACGCACCTAAATATGATTTTTGGACATATTGGAGTGTATTGGGTGCGTTCGTGGCAAAAACTCACTTCCCAACTCGCGCGGCGACCTTTTCTCAATTAATGCTGACATTGCCACACGTGGGTGCGTTGTTTTTAACCGGACGAAAAAGTTCAAAAAGCACCAAAACATGAATTTTGGATATATTGGAGTGTATTGGGTGCGTTCCTGGCAAAACTCACTTCTCGACTCGCGCGGCGAACTTTGGTCAATTAATGCGGATATTACCACACGAGGGTGCGATGTCATATACCGGAATCAAAAAGTTCAAAAAGCACCTAAACATGATTTTTGGACATATTTGAGTGTATTGGGTAAGTTTGTGGCAAAAACTCACTTCACGACTCGCGCGGCGAACTTTTGTCAATTAATGCCGATATTGCCACTTTTTGGTGCGATGTAATATACCGGAATCGAAAAGTTCAAAAAGCACCTAAACATGATTTTTGGACATATTGGAGTGTATTGGTGATGTGACCATGGCTACTATAGATACAACCGTCGTTCACATCAAGATCAAGCCGTCCAAGTTCTGCAATCTAGTTCGGCCACCTCCTACAGTGTCAACTTCAAACAGCCGCCAAATATGCATGCGAGCTCCGTTTTGGGTCCATGAGTACTTGATGGAAAGCTCTCGGAGTCATCTTTCCAATGGATCCAGCTTCATCGCCAAATTCCATCCCAGTCGGCCGAAATCACAAAAAGAAGATGCTGCGTCACCTATAATGGGCCTATGGGCTTGTAACTTCGTCTGGGACCCCGGCCCAAGTGGGGCCCATGTGGGGTGCGCCCCAACCAGGTGGAGCACGACCCTAGGGTTCCCTTAGGTCGTCCTCCCACCTCCTTAAATAATTAGGTACCCCTTTAGAGTTTCTTGGGTTTTTTGATAGATTGAAGTTTAGCCATTGCTACTTGCTTGCAGCGCGCGTGTCGGCTAGACCGTCCGTCTGCTTGTTCTTCGGAACCCCAACTTATCATTCGTATTTAACTCCTATTTGCAATTCAGATTGCTTTTATCTTGTTCTTGCTTGTTTCTTCGATTTGCTTGCAGGAATAAGGTTGATTTGCACCGGCAAGATCAACAACCCATGGAGAGGTGTATCGATCGCTAAGGCGCAACGCAACGTCTTGTACGGTTGTAGTCGGGTCGTCAACGTTTCTTCCAAATCGTAGTTATCATCAACTCACCGAAAGATCGGGCCAAGAACAGCCTTGAGTGTCGAGAGGAACTCAGGGTTCATCAGGTGGTATCAGAGCTTTCGTTGCTCGGTGAGTTTTATCTACCCATTACCAGAAAATTGCCATAAAAAAAAATTGTATCCTATACCTAGCCATATTGTGCCATTGCATAGTTCTTATCAGGTTTTGCTTTGTTGAATTTTGTGTTGCATTGTCGAGTCGTGTTGCTGGTCTTAGCGTTTAGTCCGTTTAGAGTTTCGAGTTCTAGTCACGTTTTGTACCACGGTCACCACTGCCACCATCATCTTTGTTCTTGTCAGGACCTACGAAAACGGACTCGTCTCACCGCCTGGGTTCGATTTTTGTAGTTTTCAGAAGTTTCTGTCGGTCGGTTTTGGTGTTATTGAGTTGCATCTAAGGTTTTTGCCGTGTGGTTGTCCCTGTTCTGTGCCGTGTGTGCTGTTCTGTTGTGCGCGAGAGAGGAGGAAGAAGAGTTACCAAATCGGTTTTTGGAAGTATGCAAGTTTGATCCAGAAAGAGATAGTAGATTGGATTGGCTGAAAATCAGTTTCCCGTTTTATCTCTTGCACCAAATCTGAACTCCTGGATACCGTACCAGTTCACCACCTCCCAACCGTACTACTCCACCTCCCCACCGTACACCGTGAGTTGCTAGACACTTTGATGAAAAATTTTAGAGTGTCGGATTCGAGATCTGTTTGCAAAAACGGAACCGGCATAAATTCAGCATTTTATTTTTGTATAATTTTATTTTTTGGGTTTGCACTTTTACACTTGAGTCCCTGTATATTTTATATTTACATTTGAGTCCCTGTAATCTTGCATTCAGGTCCTTGAGTTGCTTTTGTTTAAAAAAATAATAAAAAAGAAAGAAAAAAAAAGGCAGAAAGGTGCTAAAAAAAAAGAGAGAAAACAAAAGCCGCACCAAAAAAAAAAGAGAAAGAAAAATAAAGAAAGAAAAATAAAGAAGAAGAAAGAAAGAAAGAAAAAAGAAAAAGAAAGAAAGGAAGGAGAAAATCAGTTGTATTTTTGAGACCATTTTCATGTATCAGAGTTGTGCTTGAGTCGTGCTGTCTTGTGGTATCGTTTGTGTCTAGGCTCGTGTCTCTAGTACGTTCTAGCCTTGGACCAGCACGGTACTTGACTTTGAACCATTATTCAACTTTGCATTCTTTGATTTGAGCATTTGCTATTCCTTTGCTACATACTTAAGCCTACCCAGAGCTCCACAGATTTGATTGCAGCCGTATAGCAAGTGTTTGCCAAGGCATCGATACATCCAAACTCCATTGGGGTGCTTGGTTGAGTCGGTGTACATCACCATTCCGCTTGCTTTGGTAAGAACTTGTAAGAGCTTGGTTAAAAGCTTGAGTGTGTGTGATATTTGAACTGCCACTACCTAGTAGTTGATAGGAGCGTGCATATTCTTGTGTGTTTCTTGTTTTCTACTAACCATGGCAGGATTGTGTAAGGGAATACGAGAACATCGACATCTACACCTTCGACAAGATATGACGACTTCTCCACGTAATGCATATGAGGTACATGACTATAATTTTGAACAAGTTGCATCTAAGTTACCATTCTATGATGGGAAGTATGATTCTGTTGCATACATTGATTGGGAGCTAGCAGTAGACAATGAATTTGATATATATGATTTTTCTGATGCTACGACTTCAATCTATCAAAAAACCCAAGAAACTCTAAAGGGGTACCTAACTATTTAAGGAGGTGGGAGGACGACCTAAGGGAACCCTAGGGTCGTGCTCCACCTGGTTGGGGCGCACCCCACATGGGCCCCACTTGGGCCGGGGTCCCAGACGAAGTTACAAGCCCATAGGCCCATTATAGGTGACGCAGCATCTTCTTTTTGTGATTTCGGCCGACTGGGATGGAATTTGGCGATGAAGCTGGATCCATTGGAAAGATGACTCCGAGAGCTTTCCATCAAGTACTCATGGACCCAAAACGGAGCTCGCATGCATATTTGGCGGCCGTTTGAAGTTGACACTGTAGGAGGTGGCCGAACTAGATTGCAGAACTTGGACGGCTTGATCTTGATGTGAACGACGGTTGTATCTATAGTAGCCATGGTCACATCAATTGGGTGCGTTCGTGGCAAAAACTCACTTCGCGACTCGCGCGCGACATTTTGTCAATTAATGCCGATATTGCCACTCGTGGGTGCGATGTAATATACCGGAATCAAAAAGTTAAAAAATCACCAAAACATGATTTTTGGACATATTGGAGTGTATTGGGTTCGTTCGTGGCAAAAACTCACTTCGCGACTCGCGCGGCGAACTTTTGTCAATTAATGCCGATATTGCCACACATAGGTGGAATGTAATATACCGGAATCGAAAAGTTCAAAAAGCACCTAAACATGATTTTTGGACATATTGGAGTGTATTGGGTGCGTTCGTGGCAAAAACTCACTTCGCAACTCGCGCGGCGAACTTTTGTCAATTAATGCCGATATTGCCACACGCGGGTGGAATGTAATATACCGGAATCGAAAAGTTCAAAACGCACCTAAACATGATTTTTGGACATATTGGAGTGTATTGGGTACGTTCGTGGCAGAAAGTCACTTCGTGACTCACGCGGCGTCCTTTTGTCAATTAAAGCCGATATTGCCACACGTGGGTGCGTTGTTTTTAACCGGAACGAAAAAGTTCAAAAAGCACCAAAACATTAATTTTGGACATATTGGAGTGTATTGGGTGCGTTCGTGGCAAAACTCACTTCGCGACTCGCGCGGTGAACTTTTGTCAATTAATGCGGATATTACCACACGTGGGTGCGATGTAATATACCGGAATCGAAAAGTTCAAAAAGCACCTAAACATGATTTTTGGACATATAGGAGTGTAATGGGTGTGTTCTTGGCAAAAACTCACTTCGCGACTCGCGCGGCGAACTTTTGTCAATTAATGCCGATATTGCCACACGTGGGTGCGCTGTTTTTAACCGGAACGAAAAAGTTCAAAAAGCACCAAAACATGAATTTTGGACATATTGGAGTGTATTGGGTGCGTTCGTGGCAAAACTCACTTCGCGACTCGCGCGGCGAACTTTTGTCAATTAATGCCGATATTGCCGCACGTGGGTGCGATGTAATATACCGGAATCGAAAAGTTCAAAAAGCACCAAAACATGATTTTTGGACATATTGGAGAGTATTGGGTGCATTCGTGGCAAAAACTCACTTCGCGACTCGCGCGGCGAACTTTTGTCAATTAATGCCGATATTGCCCCACGTGGGTGCGATGTAATATACCGGAATCGAAAAGTTCAAAAAGCACCTAAACATGACTTTTGGACATATTGGAGTGTATTGGGTGCGTTCGTGGCAAAAACTCACTTCGCGACTCGCGCGGCAACCTTTTGTCAATTAATGCCGATATTGCCACTCGTGGGTGCGATGTAATATACCGGAATCAAAAAGTTAAAAAATCACAAAAACATGATTTTTGGACATATTGGAGTGTATTGGGTTCGTTCGTGGCAAAAACTCACTTCGCGACTCGCGCGGCGAACTTTTGTCAATTAATGCCGATATTGCCACACATGGGTGGAATGTAATATACCGGAATAGAAAAGTTCAAAAAGCACCTAAACATGATTTTTGGACATGTTGGAGTGTATTGGGTGCGTTCGTGGCAAAAACTCACTTCGCGACTCGCGCGGCGAACTTTTGTCAATTAATGCCGATATTGCCACACGCGGGTGGAATGTAATATACCGGAATCGAAAAGTTCAAAATGCACCTAAACATGATTTTTGGACATATTGGAGTGTATTGGGTACGTTCGTGGCAGAAAGTCACTTCGTGACTCACGCGGCGTCCTTTTGTCAATTAATGCCGATATTGCCACACGTGGGTGCGTTGTTTTTAACCGGAACGAAAAAGTTCAAAAAGCACCAAAACATTAATTTTCGACATATTGGAGTGTATTGGGTGCGTTCGTGGCAAAACTCACTTCGCGACTCGCGCGGCGAACTTTTGTCAATTAATGCCGATATTGCCACTCGTGGGTGCGATGTAATATTCCGGAATCCAAAAGTTCAAAAAGCACATAAACATGATTTTTGGACATATTGGAGTGTATCGGGTGCGTTCGTGGCAAAAACTCACTTCGCGACTCGCGTGGCGACCTTTTGTCAATTAATGCCGATATTACCACTCGTGGGTGCGTTATTTTTAACCGGAACGAAAAAGTCCAAAAAGCACCAAAACATGATTTTTGGACATATTGGAGTGTATTGGGTTCGTTCGTGGCAAAAACTCACTTCGCGACTCGCGCGGCGAACTTTTGTCAATTAATGCCGATATTGCCACTCGTGGGTGCGATGTAATATACCGGAATCGAAAAGTTCAAAAAGCACCTAATCATGATTTTTGGACATATAGGAGTGTAATGGGTGTGTTCTTGGCAAAAACTCACTTCGCGACTCGCGCGGCGAACTTTTGTCAATTAATGCCGATATTGCCACTCGTGGGTGCGATGTAATGTACCGGAATCAAAAATTTCAAAAAGCACCAAAACATGATTTTTGGACATATTGGAGTGTATTGGGTGCGTTCGTGGCAAAAACTCACTTCGTGACTCGCGCGGCGACCTTTTGTCAACTAATGCCGATATTGCCACACGTGGGTGCGATGTAATATACCGGAATCGAAAAGTTCAAAACGCACCTAAATATGATTTTTGGACATATTGGAGTGTATTGGGTGCGTTCGTGGCAAAAACTCACTTCCCAACTCGCGCGGCGACCTTTTCTCAATTAATGCTGACATTGCCACACGTGGGTGCGTTGTTTTTAACCGGACGAAAAAGTTCAAAAAGCACCAAAACATGAATTTTGGATATATTGGAGTGTATTTCGTGCGTTCCTGGCAAAACTCACTTCTCGACTCGCGCGGCGAACTTTTGTCAATTAATGCGGATATTACCACACGAGGGTGCGATGTAATATACCGGAACCAAAAAGTTCAAAAAGCACCTAAACATGATTTTTGGACATATAGGAGTGTAATGGGTGTGTTCTTGGCAAAAACTCACTTCGCGACTCGCGCGGCGAACTTTTGTCAATTAATGCCGATATTGCCACTTTTTGGTGCGATGTAATATACCGGAATCGAAAAGTTCAAAAAGCACCTAAACATGATTTTTGGACATATTGGAGTGTATTGGGTGCGTTCGTGGCAAAAACTCACATCGCGACTCGCGCAGCGACCTTTTGTCAATTAATGCCGATATTGCCACACGTGGGTGCGCTGTTTTTAACCGGAACGAAAAAGTTCAAAAAGCACCAAAACATGAATTTTGGACATATTGGAGTGTATTGGGTGCGTTCGTGGCAAAAACTCACTTCGCGACTCGCGCGGCGAACTTTTGTCAATTAATGCCGATATTGCCACACGTGGGTGCGATGTAATATACCGGAATCAAAAAGTTCAAAAATCACCTAAACATGATTTTTGGACATATTGGAGTGTATTGGGTGCGTTCGTGGCAAAAACTCACTTCGCGACTCGCGCGGCGACATTTTGTCAATTAATGCCGATATTGCCACACGTGGGTGCGTTGTTTTTAACCGGAACGAAAAAGTTCAAAAAGCACCAAAACATGAATTTTGGACATATTGGAGTGTATTGGGTGCGTTCGTGGCAAAACTCACGTCGCGACTCGCGCGGTGAACTTTTGTCAATTAATGCGGATATTACCACACGTGGGTGCGATGTAATATACCGGAATCGAAAAGTTCAAAAAGCACCTAATCATGATTTTTGGACATATAGGAGTGTAATGGGTGTGTTCTTGGCAAAAACTCACTTCGCGACTCGCGCGGCGAACTTTTGTCAATTAATGCCGATATTGCCACTCGTGGGTGCGATGTAATGTACCGGAATCAAAAATTTCAAAAAGCACCAAAACATGATTTTTGGACATATTGGAGTGTATTGGGTGCGTTCGTGGCAAAAACTCACTTCGTGACTCGCGCGGCGACCTTTTGTCAACTAATGCCGATATTGCCACACGTGGGTGCGATGTAATATACCGGAATCGAAAAGTTCAAAACGCACCTAAATATGATTTTTGGACATATTGGAGTGTATTGGGTGCGTTCGTGGCAAAAACTCACTTCCCAACTCGCGCGGCGACCTTTTCTCAATTAATGCTGACATTGCCACACGTGGGTGCGTTGTTTTTAACCGGACGAAAAAGTTCAAAAAGCACCAAAACATGAATTTTGGATATATTGGAGTGTATTTCGTGCGTTCCTGGCAAAACTCACTTCTCGACTCGCGCGGCGAACTTTTGTCAATTAATGCGGATATTACCACACGAGGGTGCGATGTAATATACCGGAACCAAAAAGTTCAAAAAGCACCTAAACATGATTTTTGGACATATAGGAGTGTAATGGGTGTGTTCTTGGCAAAAACTCACTTCGCGACTCGCGCGGCGAACTTTTGTCAATTAATGCCGATATTGCCACTTTTTGGTGCGATGTAATATACCGGAATCGAAAAGTTCAAAAAGCACCTAAACATGATTTTTGGACATATTGGAGTGTATTGGGTGCGTTCGTGGCAAAAACTCACATCGCGACTCGCGCAGCGACCTTTTGTCAATTAATGCCGATATTGCCACACGTGGGTGCGCTGTTTTTAACCGGAACGAAAAAGTTCAAAAAGCACCAAAACATGAATTTTGGACATATTGGAGTGTATTGGGTGCGTTCGTGGCAAAACTCACGTCGCGACTCGCGCGGTGAACTTTTGTCAATTAATGCGGATATTACCACACGTGGGTGCGATGTAATATACCGGAATCGAAAAGTTCAAAAAGCACCTAATCATGATTTTTGGACATATAGGAGTGTAATGGGTGTGTTCTTGGCAAAAACTCACTTCGCGACTCGCGCGGCGAACTTTTGTCAATTAATGCCGATATTGCCACTCGTGGGTGCGATGTAATGTACCGGAATCAAAAATTTCAAAAAGCACCAAAACATGATTTTTGGACATATTGGAGTGTATTGGGTGCGTTCGTGGCAAAAACTCACTTCGTGACTCGCGCGGCGACCTTTTGTCAACTAATGCCGATATTGCCACACGTGGGTGCGATGTAATATACCGGAATCGAAAAGTTCAAAACGCACCTAAATATGATTTTTGGACATATTGGAGTGTATTGGGTGCGTTCGTGGCAAAAACTCACTTCCCAACTCGCGCGGCGACCTTTTCTCAATTAATGCTGACATTGCCACACGTGGGTGCGTTGTTTTTAACCGGACGAAAAAGTTCAAAAAGCACCAAAACATGAATTTTGGATATATTGGAGTGTATTTCGTGCGTTCCTGGCAAAACTCACTTCTCGACTCGCGCGGCGAACTTTTGTCAATTAATGCGGATATTACCACACGAGGGTGCGATGTAATATACCGGAACCAAAAAGTTCAAAAAGCACCTAAACATGATTTTTGGACATATAGGAGTGTAATGGGTGTGTTCTTGGCAAAAACTCACTTCGCGACTCGCGCGGCGAACTTTTGTCGATTAATGCCGATATTGCCACTTTTTGGTGCGATGTAATATACCGGAATCGAAAAGTTCAAAAAGCACCTAAACATGATTTTTGGACATATTGGAGTGTATTGGGTGCGTTCGTGGCAAAAACTCACATCGCGACTCGCGCAGCGACCTTTTGTCAATTAATGCCGATATTGCCACACGTGGGTGCGCTGTTTTTAACCGGAACGAAAAAGTTCAAAAAGCACCAAAACATGAATTTTGGACATATTGGAGTGTATTGGGTGCGTTCGTGGCAAAAACTCACTTCGCGACTCGCGCGGCGAACTTTTGTCAATTAATGCCGATATTGCCACACGTGGGTGCGATGTAATATACCGGAATCAGAAAGTTCAAAAATCACCTAAACATGATTTTTGGACATATTGGAGTGTATTGGGTGCGTTCGTGGCAAAAACTCACTTCGCGACTCGCGCGGCGACATTTTGTCAATTAATGCTGATATTGCCACACGTGGGTGCGTTGTTTTTAACCGGAACGAAAAAGTTCAAAAAGCACCAAAACATGAATTTTGGACATATTGGAGTGTATTGGGTGCGTTCGTGGCAAAACTCACTTCGCGACTCGCGCGGTGAACTTTTGTCAATTAATGCGGATATTACCACACGTGGGTGCGATGTAATATACCGGAATCGAAAAGTTCAAAAAGCACCTAATCATGATTTTTGGACATATAGGAGTGTAATGGGTGTGTTCTTGGCAAAAACTCACTTCGCGACTCGCGCGGCGAACTTTTGTCAATTAATGCCGATATTGCCACTCGTGGGTGCGATGTAATGTACCGGAATCAAAAATTTCAAAAAGCACCAAAACATGATTTTTGGACATATTGGAGTGTAATGGGTGTGTTCTTGGCAAAAACTCACTTCGCGACTCGCGCGGCGAACTTTTGTCAATTAATGCCGATATTGCCACTCGTGGGTGCGATGTAATGTACCGGAATCAAAAATTTCAAAAAGCACCAAAACATGATTTTTGGACATATTGGAGTGTAATGGGTGCGTTCGTGGCAAAAGTTCCCTTCGTGGGTGCGTTGTTTTTAACTGGAACGAAAAATTTTAAAAAGCACCACAACATGAATTTTGGACATATTGGAGTGTATTGGGTTCGTTCGTGGCAAAAACTTACTTCGCGACTCACTGGGCGAACTTTTGTGAATTAATGCCGATATTGCCACACGAGGATGCTATGTAATATACCGGAATCAAAAAGTTCAAAAAGCACCTAAACATGATTTTTGGACATATTGGAGTGTATTGGGTGCGTTCGTGGCAAAAACTCACTTCGCGACTCGCACGGCGAACATTTGTCAATTAATGCCGATATTGCCACTCGTGGGTGCGTTGTTATTAACTGGAATCGAAAAGTTCAAACAGCACCAAAACATGATTTTTGGACATATGTACTGGGTGCGTTCGTGGCAAAAACTCACTTCGCGACTCGCGCGCCGAACTTTTGTCAATTAATGCCGATATGGCCACTCGTCGGTGCGTTGTTTTTAACCGGAACGAAAAAGTTCAAAAAGCACCAAAACATGATTTTTGGACATATTGGAGTGTATTGGGTGCGTTCGTGGCAAAAGTTCCATTCGCGACTCGCGCGGCGAACTTTTGTCAATTAATGCCGATATTGCCACTCGTGGGTGCGTTGTTTTTAACTGGAACGAAAAATTTTAAAAAGCACCACAACATGAATTTTGGACATATTGGAGTGTATTGGGTTCGTTCGTGGCAAAAACTTACTTCGCGACTCACGTGGCGAACTTTTGTGAATTAATGCCGATATTGCCACACGTGGTTGCTATGTAATATACCGGAATCAAAAAGTTCAAAAAGCACCTAAACATGATTTTTGGACATAATAGAGTGTATTGGGTGCGTTCGTGGCAAAAACTCACTTCGCGACTCGCACGGCGAACTTTTGTCAATTAATGCCGATATTGCCACACGTGGGTGCGATGTAATATACCGGAATCAAAAAATTCAAAAAGCACCTACTTACGATTTTTAGTCATATTGGAGTGTATTGGGTGCGTTCGTGGCAAAACTCACTTCGCGACTCGCGCGGCGAACTTTTGTCAATTAATGCCGATATTGCCGCACGTGGGTGCGATGTAATATACCGGAATCGAAAAGTTCAAAAAGCACCTAAACATGATTTTTGGACATATAGGAGTGTAATGGGTGTGTTCTTGGCAAAAACTCACTTCGCGACTCGCGCGGCGAACTTTTGTCAATTAATGCCGATATTGCCACACGTGGGTGCGCTGTTTTTAACCGGAACGAAAAAGTTCAAAAAGCACCAAAACATGAATTTTGGACATATTGGAGTGTATTGGGTGCGTTCGTGGCAAAACTCACTTCGCGACTCGCGCGGCGAACTTTTGTCAATTAATGCCGATATTGCCGCACGTGGGTGCGATGTAATATACCGGAATCGAAAAGTTCAAAAAGCACCAAAACATGATTTTTGGACATATTGGAGAGTATTGGGTGCGTTCGTGGCAAAAACTCACTTCGCGACTCGCGCGGCGAACTTTTGTCAATTAATGCCGATATTGCCACACGTGGGTGCGCTGTTTTTAACCGGAACGAAAAAGTTGAAAAAGCACCAAAACATGAATTTTGGACATATTGGAGTGTATTGGGTGCGTTCGTGGCAAAACTCACTTCGCGACTCGCGCGGCGAACTTTTGTCAATTAATGCCGATATTGCCGCACGTGGGTGCGATGTAATATACCGGAATCGAAAAGTTCAAAAAGCACCAAAACATGATTTTTGGACATATTGGAGAGTATTGGGTGCGTTCGTGGCAAAAACTCACTTCGCGACTCGCGCGGCGAACTTTTGTCAATTAATGCCGATATTGCCCCACGTGGGTGCGATGTAATATACCGGAATCGAAAAGTTCAAAAAGCACCTAAACATGATTTTTGGACATATTGGAGTGTATTGGGTTCGTTCGTGGCAAAAACTCACTTCGCGACTCGCGCGGCAACCTTTTGTCAATTAATGCCGATATTGCCACTCGTGGGTGCGATGTAATATACCGGAATCAAAAAGTTAAAAAATCACAAAAACATGATTTTTGGACATATTGGAGTGTATTGGGTTCGTTCGTGGCAAAAACTCACTTCGCGACTCGCGCGGCGAACTTTTGTCAATTAATGCCGATATTGCCACACATGGGTGGAATGTAATATACCGGAATCGAAAAGTTCAAAAAGCACCTAAACATGATTTTTGGACATGTTGGAGTGTATTGGGTGCGTTCGTGGCAAAAACTCACTTCGCGACTCGCGTGGCGACCTTTTGTCAATTAATGCCGATATTACCACTCGTGGGTGCGTTGTTTTCCACCGGAACGAAAAAGTCCAAAAAGCACCAAAACGTGATTTTTGGACATATTGGAGTGTATTGGGTGCGTTCGTGGCAAAAGTTCCCTTAGTGACTTGCGCGGCGAACTTTTGTCAATTAATGCCGATATTGCCACTCGTGGGTGCGATGTAATATACCGGAAACAAAAACTTCAAAAATCACCAAAACATGATTTTTGGACATATTGGAGTGTATTGGGTTCGTTCGTGGCAAAAACTCACTTCGCGACTCGCGCGGCGAACTTTTGTGAATTAATGCCAATATTGCCACACGTGGTTGCGATGTAATATACCGGAATCGAAAAGTTCAAAACGCACCTAAATATGATTTTTGGACATATTGGAGTGTATTGGGTGCGTTCGTGGCAAAAACTCACTTCCCAACTCGCGCGGCGACCTTTTCTCAATTAATGCTGACATTGCCACACGTGGGTTTGTTGTTTTTAACCGGACGAAAAAGTTCAAAAAGCACCAAAACATGAATTTTGGATATATTGGAGTGTATTGCGTGCGTTCCTGGCAAAACTCACTTCTCGACTCGCGCGGCGAACTTTTGTCAATTAATGCGGATATTACCACACGAGGGTGCGATGTAATATACCGGAACCAAAAAGTTCAAAAAGCACATAACCATGATTTTTGGACATATTGGAGTGTATTGGGTGCGTTCGTGGCAAAAACTCACTTCGCAACTCGCGCGGCGAACTTTTGTCAATTAATGCCGATATTGCCACACGCGGGTGGAATGTAATATACCGGAATCGAAAAGTTCAAAACGCACCTAAACATGATTTTTGGACATATTGGAGTGTATTGGGTACGTTCGTGGCAGAAAGTCACTTCGTGAATCACGCGGCGTCCTTTTGTCAATTAATGCCGATATTGCCACACGTGGGTGCGTTGTTTTTAACCGGAACGAAAAAGTTCAAAAAGCACCAAAACATGAATTTTGGACATATTGGAGTGTATTGGGTGCGTTCGTGGCAAAACTCACTTCGCGACTCGCGCGGCGAACTTTTGTCAATTAATGCCGATATTGCCGCACGTGGGTGCGATGTAATATACCGGAATCGAAAAGTTCAAAAAGCACCAAAACATGATTTTTGGACATATTGGAGAGTATTGGGTGCGTTCGTGGCAAAAACTCACTTCGCGACTCGCGCGGCGAACTTTTGTCAATTAATGCCGATATTGCCCCACGTGGGTGCGATGTAATATACCGGAATCGAAAAGTTCAAAAAGCACCTAAACATGATTTTTGGACATGTTGGAGTGTATTGGGTGCGTTCGTGGCAAAAACTCACTTCGCGACTCGCGTGGCGACCTTTTGTCAATTAATGCCGATATTACCACTCGTGGGTGCGTTGTTTTCCACCGGAACGAAAAAGTCCAAAAAGCACCAAAACGTGATTTTTGGACATATTGGAGTGTATTGGGTGCGTTCGTGGCAAAAGTTCCCTTAGTGACTTGCGCGGCGAACTTTTGTCAATTAATGCCGATATTGCCACTCGTGGGTGCGATGTAATATACCGGAAACAAAAACTTCAAAAATCACCAAAACATGATTTTTGGACATATTGGAGTGTATTGGGTTCGTTCGTGGCAAAAACTCACTTCGCGACTCGCGCGGCGAACTTTTGTGAATTAATGCCAATATTGCCACACGTGGTTGCGATGTAATATACCGGAATCGAAAAGTTCAAAACGCACCTAAATATGATTTTTGGACATATTGGAGTGTATTGGGTGCGTTTTTTGAATGTACAAAAATTTGGGGAGCTCAGCATGTCTGGAAGCACGGGAGAACGTTCTTTTGCTGATATTATTACCAGTATTCGATACTGGGTTATTCATAGCATTACTATACCTTCCCTATTCATTGCCGATATTGCCACACGTGGGTGCGCTGTTTTTAACCGGAACGAAAAAGTTCAAAAAGCACCAAAACATGAATTTTGGACATATTGGAGTGTATTGGGTGCGTTCGTGGCAAAAACTCACTTCGCGACTCGCGCGGCGAACTTTTGTCAATTAATGCCGATATTGCCACACGTGGGTGCGATGTAATATACCGGAATAAAAAAGTTCAAAAATCACCTAAACATGATTTTTGGACATATTGGAGTGTATTGGGTGCGTTCGTGGCAAAAACTCACTTCGCGACTCGCGCGGCGACATTTTGTCAATTAATGCCGATATTGCCACACGTGGGTGCGTTGTTTTTAACCGGAACGAAAAAGTTCAAAAAGCACCAAAACATGAATTTTGGACATATTGGAGTGTATTGGGTGCGTTCGTGGCAAAACTCACTTCGCGACTCGCGCGGTGAACTTTTGTCAATTAATGCGGATATTACCACACGTGGGTGCGATGTAATATACCGGAATCGAAAAGTTCAAAAAGCACCTAATCATGATTTTTGGACATATAGGAGTGTAATGGGTGTGTTCTTGGCAAAAACTCACTTCGCGACTCGCGCGGCAAACTTTTGTCAATTAATGCCGATATTGCCACTCGTGGGTGCGATGTAATATACCGGAATCAAAAATTTCAAAAAGCACCAAAACATGATTTTTGGAGATATTGGAGTGTATTGGGTGCGTTCGTGGCAAAAGTTCCCTTCGTGGGTGCGTTGTTTTTAACTGGAACGAAAAATTTTAAAAAGCACCACAACATGAATTTTGGACATATTGGAGTGTATTGGGTTCGTTCGTGGCAAAAACTTACTTCGCGACTCACGGGGCGAACTTTTGTGAATTAATGCCGATATTGCCACACGAGGATGCTATGTAATATACCGGAATCAAAAAGTTCAAAAAGCACCTAAACATGATTTTTGGACATATTGGAGTGTATTGGGTGCGTTCGTGGCAAAAACTCACTTCGCGACTCGCACGGCGAACATTTGTCAATTAATGCCTATATTGCCACTCGTGGGTGCGTTGTTATTAACTGGAATCGAAAAGTTCAAACAGCACCAAAACATGATTTTTGGACATATGTACTGGGTGCGTTTGTGGCAAAAACTCACTTCGCGACTCGCGCGACGAACTTTTGTCAATTAATGCCGATATGGCCACTCGTCGGTGCGTTGTTTTTAACCGGAACGAAAAATTTCAAAAATCACCACAACATGATTTTTGGACATATTGGAGTGTATTGGGTTCGTTCGTGGCGAAAGTTCCCTTCGCGACTCGCGCGGCGAACTTTTGTCAATTAATGCCGATATTGCCACTCGTGGGTGCGTTGTTTTTAACCGGAACGAAAAATTTCAAAAATCACCACAACATGATTTTTGGACATATTGGAGTGTATTGGGTTCGTTCGTGGCAAAAACTTACTTCGCGACTCACGTGGCGAACTTTTGTGAATTAATGCCGATATTGCCACACGTGGTGGCTATGTAATATACCGGAATCAAAAAGTTCAAAAAGCACCTAAACATGATTTTTGGACATATTGGAGTGTATTGGGTGCGTTCGTGGCAAAAACTCACTTCGCGACTCGCGCGGCGAACTTTTGTCAATTAATACCGATATTGCCACTCGTGGGTGCGTTGTTTTTAACCGGAACGAAAAAGTTCAAAAAGCACCAAAACATGATTTTTGGACATATTGGAGTGTATTGGGTGCGTTCGTGGCAAAAGTTCCATTCGCGACTCGCGCGGCGAACATTTGTCAATTAGTGCCGATATTGCCACTCGTGGGTACGTTGTTTTTAACTGGAACGAAAAATTTCAAAAAGCACCACAACATGAATTTTGGACATATTGGAGTGTATTGGGTTCGTTCGTGGCAAAAACTTACTTCGCGACTCACGTGGCGAACTTTTGTGAATTAATGCCGATATTGCCACACGTGGTTGCTATGTAATATACCGGAATCAAAAAGTTCAAAAAGCACCTAAACATGATTTTTGGACATATTGGAGTGTATTGGGTGCATTCGTGGCAAAAACTCACTTCGTGACTCGCGCGGCGAACTTTTGTCAATTAATGCCGATATTGCCACACGTGGTTGCGAGGTAATATACCGGAATCAAAAAGTTCAAAAAAGCACCTAAACATGATTCATGGACATATTGGAGTGTATTGGGTGCGTTCGTGGCAAAAACTCACTTCGCGACTCGCGCGGCGAACTTTTGTCAATTAATGCCGATATTGCCACACGTGGGTGCGATGTAATATACCGGAATCAAAAAGTTCAAAAAAGCACCTAAACATGATTTATGGACATATTGGAGTGTATTGGGTGCGTTCGTGGCAAAAACTCACTTCGCGACTCGCGCGGCGAACTTTTGTCAATTAATGCCGATATTGCCACACGTGGGTGCGATGTAATATACCGGAATCAAAAAGTTCAAAAAGCACCTAAACATGATTTTTGGACATAATAGAGTGTATTGGGTGCGTTCGTGGCAAAAACTCACTTCGCGACTCGCGCGGCGAACTTTTGTCAATTAATGCCGATATTGCCACACGTGGGTGCGATGTAATATACCGGAATCAAAAATTTCAAAAAGCACCAAAAAATGATTTTTGGACATATTGGAGTGTATTGGGTGCGTTCGTGGCAAAAACTCACTTCGCGACTCGCGCGGCGAACTTTTGTCAATTAATGCCGATATTGCCACACGTGGGTGCGATGTAATATACCGGAATCAAAAAGTTCAAAAAGCACCTACTTACGATTTTTAGTCATATTGGAGTGTATTGGGTGCGTTCGTGGCAAAAACTCACTTCGCGACTCGCGCGACGAACTTTTGTCAATCAATGCCGATATGGCCACTCGTGGGTGCGTTGTTTTTAACCGGAACGAAAAAGTTCAAAAAGCACCAAAACATGATTTTTGGACATATTGGAGTGTATTGGGTGCGTTCGTGGCAAAAGTTTCCTTCGCGACTCGCGCGGCGAACTTTTGTCAATTAATGCCGATATTGCCACTCGTGGGGGCGATGTAATATAACGGAATCAAAAATTTCAAAAATCACCAAAACATGATTTTTGGACATATGTATTGGGTGCGTTTGTGGCAAAAACTCACTTCGCGACTCGCGCTGTGATGTGACCATGGCTACCACGGATGCAACCGTTGCACACATCATGGATGAACAAGAAGATATCAAGATCAAGTCTTCCAAGTGCTGGAATCCGATTCGGCCACCTACTACACTGCTGACTTCAAACGGCCGCCGAATCTGCATACGACCTCCGTTTTTGGCCCGTGAGTACTTGATGGAAAGCTCATGGAGTCCTCTTTCCAATGGATCCAGCGTTATTGCGAAATTCCATCTTATTGAGCCGCAATTGAAGCAACAAGGTGCTGCATCACCTATAATGGGCCTATGGGCTTGTAACTTCGTCTGGGACCCCGGCCCAAGTGGGGCCCATGTGGGGTGCGCCCCAACCAGGTGGAGCATGACCCTAGGGTTCCCTTAGGTCGTCCTCCCACCTCCTTAAATAGTTAGGTACCCCTTTAGAGTTTCTTGGGTTTTGATAGATTAAAGTTTAGCCATTGCTACTTGCTTGCAGCGCGCGTGTCGGTTAGACCGTCCGTCTGCTTGTTCTTCGGAACCCCAACTTATCATTTGTATTAAATTCCTATTTGCAATATCAGATTGCTTTTATCTTGTTCTTGCTTGTTTCTTCGATTTGCTTGCAGGAATAGGGTTGATCTGCACCGGCAAGATCAACAACCCACGGAGAGGTGTATCGATCGCTAAGGCGCAACACAACGTCTCGTACGGTTGTAGTCGGATCGTCAACGTTTCTTCCAAATCGTAGTTATCACAACTCACCGAAAGATCGGGCCAACAACAGCCTTGAGTGTCGAGAGGAACTCAGGGTTCATCACGCTGCGAACTTTTGTCAATTAATGCCGATATTGCCACACGTGGGTGCGATGTAATATACCGGAATCAAAAAGTTCAAAAATCAAAAAAACATGATTTTTGGACATACTGGAATGTGTTGGGTTCGTTCGTGGCAAAAACTCACTTCGCGACTCGCGCGGCGAACTTTTGTCAATTAATGCCGATATTGCCACTCGTGGGTGCGAAGTAATATACCGGAATCAGAAATTTCAAAAAGCACCAAAACATGATTTTTGGACATATTGATTGGGTGCGTTTGTGGCAAAAACTCACTTCGCGACTCGCGCGGCGAACTTTTGTCAATTAATGCCAATATTGCCACACGTGGGTGCGATGTAATATACCGGAATCGAAAAGTTCAAACAGCACCAAAACATGATTTTTGGACATATGTATTGGGTGCGTTCGTGGCAAAAACTCACTTCGCGACTCGCGCGACGAACTTTTGTCAATTAATGCCGATATGGCCACCCGTCGGTGCGTTGTTTTTAACCGGAACGAAAAAGTTCAGAAAGCACCAAAACATGATTTTTGGACATATTGGAGTGTATTGGGTGCGTTCGTGGCAAAAGTTCCATTCGCGTCTCGCGCGGCGAACTTTTGTCAATTTATGCCGATATTGCCACTCGTGGGTGCGTTGTTTTCAACTGGAACGAAAAATTTCAAAAAGCACCACAACATGAATTTTGGACCTATTGGAGTGTATTGGGTTCGTTCGTGGCAAAAACTTACTTCGCGACTCACGTGGCGAACTTTTGTGAATTAATGCCGATATTGCCACACGTGGGTGCGATGTAATATACCGGAATCAAAAAGTTCAAAAAGCACCTAAACATGATTTTTGGACATACTGGAGTGTATTGGGTTCGTTCGTGGCAAAAACTCACTTCGCGACTCGCGCGGCGAACTTTTGTCAATTAATGCCGATATTAAAACTCGTGGGTGCGATGTAATATACCGGAATCAAAAATTTCAAAAAGCACCAAAACATGATTTTTGGACATATGTATTGGGTGCGTTTGTGGCAAAAACTCACTTCGCGACTCGCGCGGCGAACTTTTGTCAATTAATGCCGATATTGCCAGACGTGGGTGCGATGTAATATACCGGAATCGAAAAGTTCAAAAAGCACCAAAACATGATTTTTGGACATATGTATTGGGTGCGTTCGTGGCAAAAACTCACTTCGCGACTCGCGCGACGAACTTTTGTCAATTAATGCCGATATGGCCACTCGTGGGCGCGTTGTTTTTAACCGGAACGAAAAAGTTCAAAAAGCACCAAAACATGATTTTTGGACATATTGGAGTGTATTGGGTGCGTTCGTGGCGAAAGTTCCCTTCGCGACTCGCGCGGCGAACTTTTGTCAATTAATGCCGATATTGCCACTCGTGGGCGCGTTGTTTTTAACCGGAACGAAAAATTTCAAAAATCACCACAACATGATTTTTGGACATATTGGAGTGTATTGGGTTCGTTCGTGGCGAAAATTCCCTTCGCGACTCGCGCGGCGAACTTTTGTCAATTAATGCCGATATTGCCACTCGTGGGTGCGTTGTTTTTAACCGGAACGAAAAATTTCAAAAATCACCACAACATGATTTTTGGACATATTGGAGTGTATTGGGTTCGTTCGTGGCAAAAACTTACTTCGCGACTCACGTGGCGAACTTTTGTGAATTAATGTCGATATTGCCACACGTGGTGGCTATGTAATATACCGGAATCAAAAAGTTCAAAAAGCACCTAAACATGATTTTTGGACATATTGGAGTGTATTGGGTGCGTTCGTGGCAAAAACTCACTTCGCGACTCGCGCGGCGAACTTTTGTCAATTAATACCGATATTGCCACTCGTGGGTGCGTTGTTTTTAACCGGAACGAAAAAGTTCAAAAAGCACCAAAACATGATTTTTGGACATATTGGAGTGTATTGGGTGCGTTCGTGGCAAAAGTTCCATTCGCGACTCGCGCGGCGAACATTTGTCAATTAGTGCCGATATTGCCACTCGTGGGTACGTTGTTTTTAACTGGAACGAAAAATTTCAAAAAGCACCACAACATGATTTTTGGACATATTGGAGTGTATTGGGTGCATTCGTGGCAAAAACTCACTTCGTGACTCGCGCGGCGAACTTTTGTCAATTAATGCCGATATTGCCACACGTGGTTGCGAGGTAATATACCGGAATCAAAAAGTTCAAAAAAGCACCTAAACATGATTTATGGACATATTGGAGTGTATTGGGTGCGTTCGCGGCAAAAACTCACTTCGCGACTCGCGCGGCGAACTTTTGTCAATTAATGCCGATATTGCCACACGTGGGTGCGATGTAATATACCGGAATCAAAAAGTTCAAAAAAGCACCTAAACATGATTTATGGACATATTGGAGTGTATTGGGTGCGTTCGTGGCAAAAACTCACTTCGCGACTCGCGCGGCGAACTTTTGTCAATTAATGCCGATATTGCCACACGTGGGTGCGATGTAATATACCGGAATCAAAAAGTTCAAAAAGCACCTAAACATGATTTTTGGACATAATAGAGTGTATTGGGTGCGTTCGTGGCAAAAACTCACTTCGCGACTCGCGCGGCGAACTTTTGTCAATTAATGCCGATATTGCCACACGTGGGTGCGATGTAATATACCGGAATCAAAAAGTTCAAAAAGCACCTACTTACGATTTTTAGTCATATTGGAGTGTATTGGGTGCGTTCGTGGCAAAAACTCACTTCGCGACTCGCGCGACGAACTTTTGTCAATCAATGCCGATATGGCCACTCGTGGGTGCGTTGTTTTTAACCGGAACGAAAAAGTTCAAAAAGCACCAAAACATGATTTTTGGACATATTGGAGTGTATTGGGTGCGTTCGTGGCAAAAGTTTCCTTCGCGACTCGCGCGGCGAACTTTTGTCAATTAATGCCGATATTGCCACTCGTGGGGGCGATGTAATATAACGGAATCAAAAATTTCAAAAATCACCAAAACATGATTTTTGGACATATGTATTGGGTGCGTTTGTGGCAAAAACTCACTTCGCGACTCGCGCTGTGATGTGACCATGGCTACCACGGATGCAACCGTTGCTCACATCATGGATGAACAAGAAGATATCAAGATCAAGTCTTCCAAGTGCTGGAATCCGATTCGGCCACCTACTACACTGCTGACTTCAAACGGCCGCCGAATCTGCATACGACCTCCGTTTTTGGCCCGTGAGTACTTGATGGAAAGCTCATGGAGTCCTCTTTCCAATGGATCCAGCGTCATTGCGAAATTCCATCTTATTGAGCCGCAATTGAAGCAACAAGGTGCTGCATCACCTATAATGGGCCTATGGGCTTGTAACTTCGTCTGGGACCCCGGCCCAAGTGGGGCCCATGTGGGGTGCGCCCCAACCAGGTGGAGCATGACCCTAGGGTTCCCTTAGGTCGTCCTCCCACCTCCTTAAATAGTTAGGTACCCCTTTAGAGTTTCTTGGGTTTTGATAGATTAAAGTTTAGCCATTGCTACTTGCTTGCAGCGCGCGTGTCGGTTAGACCGTCCGTCTGCTTGTTCTTCGGAACCCCAACTTATCATTTGTATTAAATTCCTATTTGCAATATCAGATTGCTTTTATCTTGTTCTTGCTTGTTTCTTCGATTTGCTTGCAGGAATAGGGTTGATCTGCACCGGCAAGATCAACAACCCACGGAGAGGTGTATCGATCGCTAAGGCGCAACACAACGTCTCGTACGGTTGTAGTCGGATCGTCAACGTTTCTTCCAAATCGTAGTTATCACAACTCACCGAAAGATCGGGCCAACAACAGCCTTGAGTGTCGAGAGGAACTCAGGGTTCATCACGCTGCGAACTTTTGTCAATTAATGCCGATATTGCCACACGTGGGTGCGATGTAATATACCGGAATCAAAAAGTTCAAAAAGCACCTACTTACGATTTTTAGTCATATTGGAGTGTATTGGGTGCGTTCGTGGCAAAAACTCACTTCGCGACTCGCGCGACGAACTTTTGTCAATCAATGCCGATATGGCCACTCGTGGGTGCGTTGTTTTTAACCGGAACGAAAAAGTTCAAAAAGCACCAAAACATGATTTTTGGACATATTGGAGTGTATTGGGTGCGTTCGTGGCAAAAGTTTCCTTCGCGACTCGCGCGGCGAACTTTTGTCAATTAATGCCGATATTGCCACTCGTGGGGGCGATGTAATATAACGGAATCAAAAATTTCAAAAATCACCAAAACATGATTTTTGGACATATGTATTGGGTGCGTTTGTGGCAAAAACTCACTTCGCGACTCGCGCTGTGATGTGACCATGGCTACCACGGATGCAACCGTTGCTCACATCATGGATGAACAAGAAGATATCAAGATCAAGTCTTCCAAGTGCTGGAATCCGATTCGGCCACCTACTACACTGCTGACTTCAAACGGCCGCCGAATCTGCATACGACCTCCGTTTTTGGCCCGTGAGTACTTGATGGAAAGCTCATGGAGTCCTCTTTCCAATGGATCCAGCGTCATTGCGAAATTCCATCTTATTGAGCCGCAATTGAAGCAACAAGGTGCTGCATCACCTATAATGGGCCTATGGGCTTGTAACTTCGTCTGGGACCCCGGCCCAAGTGGGGCCCATGTGGGGTGCGCCCCAACCAGGTGGAGCATGACCCTAGGGTTCCCTTAGGTCGTCCTCCCACCTCCTTAAATAGTTAGGTACCCCTTTAGAGTTTCTTGGGTTTTGATAGATTAAAGTTTAGCCATTGCTACTTGCTTGCAGCGCGCGTGTCGGTTAGACCGTCCGTCTGCTTGTTCTTCGGAACCCCAACTTATCATTTGTATTAAATTCCTATTTGCAATATCAGATTGCTTTTATCTTGTTCTTGCTTGTTTCTTCGATTTGCTTGCAGGAATAGGGTTGATCTGCACCGGCAAGATCAACAACCCACGGAGAGGTGTATCGATCGCTAAGGCGCAACACAACGTCTCGTACGGTTGTAGTCGGATCGTCAACGTTTCTTCCAAATCGTAGTTATCACAACTCACCGAAAGATCGGGCCAACAACAGCCTTGAGTGTCGAGAGGAACTCAGGGTTCATCACGCTGCGAACTTTTGTCAATTAATGCCGATATTGCCACACGTGGGTGCGATGTAATATACCGGAATCAAAAAGTTCAAAAATCAAAAAAACATGATTTTTGGACATACTGGAATGTGTTGGGTTCGTTCGTGGCAAAAACTCACTTCGCGACTCGCGCGACGAACTTTTGTCAATTAATGCCGATATTGCCACTCGTGGGTGCGAAGTAATATACCGGAATCAGAAATTTCAAAAAGCACCAAAACATGATTTTTGGACATATTGGAGTGTATTGGGTGCATTCGTGGCAAAAACTCACTTCGTGACTCGCGCGGCGAACTTTTGTCAATTAATGCCGATATTGCCACACGTGGTTGCGAGGTAATATACCGGAATCAAAAAGTTCAAAAAAGCACCTAAACATGATTTATGGACATATTGGAGTGTATTGGGTGCGTTCGTGGCAAAAACTCACTTCGCGACTCGCGCGGCGAACTTTTGTAAATTAATGCCGATATTGCCACACGTGGTTGCGATGTAATATACCGGAATCAAAAAGTTCAAAAAAGCACATAAACATCATTTATGGACATATTGGAATGTATTGGGTGCGTTTGTGGCAAAAACTCACTTCGCGACTCGCGCGGCGAACTTTTGTCAATTAATGCCGATATTGCCACACGTGGGTGCGATGTAATATACCAGAATCGAAAAGTTCAAAAAGCACCTACTTACGATTTTTAGTCATATTGGAGTGTATTGGGTGTGTTCGTGGCAAAAACTCACTTCGCGACTCGCGCGACGAACTTTTGTCAATTAATGCCGATATGGCCACTCGTGGGTGCGTTGTTTTTAACCGGAACGAAAAAGTTCAAAAAGCACCAAAACATGATTTTTGGACATATTGGAGTGTATTGGGTGCGTTCGTGGCAAAAGTTCCCTTCGCGACTCGCTCGGCGAACTTTTGTCAATTAATGCCGATATTGCCACTCGTGGGGGCGATGTAATATACCGGAATCAAAAATTTCAAAAATCACCAAAACATGATTTTTGGACATATGTATTGGGTGCGATGTAATATACCGGAATCAAAAATTTCAAAAAGCACCAAAACATGATATTTGGACATATTGGAGTGTATTGGGTGCGTTCGTGGCAAAAACTCTCGTCGCGACTCGTGCGGCGAACTTTTGTCAATTAATGCCGATATTGCCACTCGTGGGTGTGTTGTTTTTATCCGGAACGAAAAATTTCAAAAAGCACCAAAACATGATTTTTGGACATATTGGAGTGTATGGGGTGCGTTCGTGGCAAAAACTCACTTCGCGACTCGCGCGGCGAACTTTTGTCAATTAATGCCGATATTGCCACTCGTGGGGCGCGATGTAATATACCGGAATCAAAAATTTCAAAAAGCACCAAAACATGATATTTGGACATATTGGAGTGTATCGGTTGCGTTCGTGGCCAAAACTCACTTCGCGACTCGCGCGGCGAGCTTTTGTCAATTAATGCCGATATTGCCACACGAGGGTGCGATGTAATATACCGGAATCGAAATGTTCAAAACGCACCTAAACATGATTTTTGGACATATTGGAGTGTATTGGGTTCGTTCGTGGCAAAAACTCACTTCGCAACTCGCGCGGCGAACTTTTGTCAATTAATGCCGACAATGCCACTCGTGGGTGCGATGTAATATACCGGAATCGTAAAGTTTAAAAATCACCAAAACATTATTTTTGGACATATTGGAGTGTATTGGATTCGTTCGTGGCAAAAACTCACTTCGCGACTCGCGCGGCGACCTTTTGTCAATTAATGCCGATATTGGAGTGTATTGGGTGCGTTAGAAGATATCGAGATCAAGTACTCCAAGTGCTGGAATCCGATTCAGCCACCTACTACACCAAACGGACACCGAATCTGCATACGACCTCCGTTTTCGGCCCGTGAGTACTTGATGGAAAGCTCTCGGAGCCCTCTTTCCAACGGATCCAGCCTCTTCTCTGAATTCCATCTCGTGTGGCCGGAATCACATAAACAAGGTACCGCGTCACCTATAATGGGCCTATGGGCTTGTAACTTCATGTGGGACCCCGGCCCAGGTGGGGCCGGCCCAGGTGGGGCCCATGTGGGGTGCGCCCCAAGCTGGTGGAGCACGACCTAGGCACCCCTAGGTCGTCCTCCCACCCCTATATAGCTAGTTACCCCTTCATGGTTTCTCGGGTTTTGATTAATTGTAAGTTTAGCCATTGCTACTTCGCTTGCAGCGCGCGTGTCGGCTAGACCGTCCGTCTGCTTGTTCGGAACACCAACTTATCGTGTGTTATCATTCCTATTTGCAATTTAGATTGCTTTTTATCTTGTTCTTGCTTGTTTCTTCGATTTGCTTGCAGGAATAGGGTTGATTTGCACCGGCAAGATCAACAACCCACGGAGAGGTGTATCGATCGCTAAGGCGCAACGCAACGTCTCGTACGGTTGTAGTCGGATCGTCAACGTTTCTCCCAAATCGTAGTTATCACAACTCACCGAAAGATCGGGCCAACAACAGCCTTGAGTGTCGAGAGGAACTCAGGGTTCATCAACGTGGGTGCGATGTAATATACCGGAATCGAAAAGTTCAAAAAGCAACTAAACATGATTTTTGGACATATGTATTGGGTGCGTTTGTGGCAAAAACTCACTTCGCGACTCGCGCTGCGAACTTTTGTCAATTAATGCCGATATTGCCACACGTGGGTGCGTTGTTTTTAACCAGAACGAAAAAGTTCAAAAAGCACCAAAACATGATTTTTGGACATATTGGAGTGTATTGGGTGTGTTCGTGGCAAAAACTCACTTCGCGACTCACGCGACGAACTTTTGTCAATTAATGCCGATATGGCCACTCGTGGGTGCGTTGTTTTTAACCGGAACGAAAAGGTTCAAAAAGTACCAAAACATGATTTTTGGACATATTGGAGTGTATTGGGTGCGTTCGTGGCAAAAGTTCCCTTCGCGACTCGCGCGGCGAACTTTTGTCAATTAATGCCGATATTGCCACTCGTGGGTGCGTTGTTTTTAACCGGAACGAAAAATTTCAAAAAGCACCAAAACATGATTTTTGGACATATTAGAGTGTATTGCGTGCGTTCGTGGCAAAAAGTCACATCGCGACTCGCGCGACGAACTTTTGTCAACTAATGCCGATATTGCCACACGTGGGTGCGATGTAATATACCGGAATCGAAATGTTCAAAAAGCACCTAAACATGATATTTGGACATATTGGAGTGTATTGGGTGCGTTCGTGGCAAAAACTCACTTCGCGACTCGCGCGGCGAACTTTTGTCAATTAATGCCGATATTGCCACTCGTGGGGGCGATGTAATATACCGGAATCAAAAATTTCAAAAAGCACCAAAACATGATTTTTTGACATTTTGGAGTGTATTCAGTGCGTTCGTGGCAAAAACTCACTTCGCGACTCGCGCGGCGAACTTTTGTCAATTAATGCCGATATTGCCACACGTGGGTGCGATGTAATATACCGGAATCGAAATGTTCAAAACGCACCTAAACATGATTTTTGGACATATTGGAGTGTATTGGGTTCGTTCGTGGCAAAAACTCACTTCGCAACTCGCGCGGCGAACTTTTGTCAATTAATGCCGACATTGCCACTCGTGGGTGCGATGTAATATACCGGAATCGTAAAGTTCAAAAATCAGCAAAACATGATTTTTGGACATTGGACTGTATTCGGTTCGTTCGTGGCAAAAACTTACTTCGCGACTCACGCGGCGAACTTTTGTCAATTAATGCCGATATTGCCACTCGCGGGGGCGATGTAATATACCAGAATCGAAATGTTCAAAACGCACCTAAACATGATTTTTGGACAAATTGGAGCGTATTGGGTTCGTTAGTGGCACAAACTCACTTCGCGACTCGCGCGGCGAACTTTTGTCAATTAATGCCGGTATTGCCACTCGCCGGTGCGTTGTTTTTAACCGGAACGAAAAAGTTCAAAAAGCACCAAAACATGATTTTTGGACATATTGGAGTGTATTGGGTGCGTTCTTGGCAAAAACTCACTTCGCGACTCGCGCGGCGACCTTTTGTCAATTAATGCCGATATGGCCACTCGTGGGTGCGTTGTTTTTAACCGGAACGAAAAATTTCAAAAAGCACCAAAACATGATTTTTGGACATATTGGAGTGTATTGGGTGAGTTCGTGGCAAAAACTCACTTCGCGACTCGCGCAACGAACTTTTGTCAATTAATGCCGATATTGCCACACGTGGGTGCGATGTAATATACCGGAACCGAAATGTTCAAAAAGCACCTAAACATTATATTTGGATATATTGGAGTGTAGTGGGTGCGTTCCTGGCAAAAACTCACTTCGCGACTCGCGCGGCGAACTTTTGTCAATTAATGCCGATATTGCCACACGTGGGTGCGATGTAATATACCGGAGTCGAAATGTTCAAAACGCAACTAAACATGATTTTTGGACATATTGGAGTGTATTGGGTTCGTTCGTGGCAAAAACTCACTTTGCGACTCGCGCGGCGAACTTTTGTCAATTAATGCCGACATTGCCACTCGTGGGTGCGATGTAATATACCGGAATCGTAAAGTTCAAAAATCAGCAAAACATGATTTTTGGACATATTGGACTGTATTCGGTTCGTTCGTGGCAAAAACTTACTTCGCGACTCACGCGGCGAACTTTTGTCAATTAATGCCGATATTGCCACTCGCGGGGGCGATGTAATATACCAGAATCGAAATGTTCAAAACGCACCTAAACATGATTTTTGGACAAATTGGAGCGTATTGGGTTCGTTAGTGGCACAAACTCACTTCGCGACTCGCGCGGCGAACTTTTGTCAATTAATGCCGGTATTGCCACTCGCCGGTGCGTTGTTTTTAACCGGAACGAAAAAGTTCAAAAAGCACCAAAACATGATTTTTGGACATATTGGAGTGTATTGGGTGCGTTCTTGGCAAAAACTCACTTCGCGACTCGCGCGGCGACCTTTTGTCAATTAATGCCGATATGGCCACTCGTGGGTGCGTTGTTTTTAACCGGAACGAAAAATTTCAAAAAGCACCAAAACATGATTTTTGGACATATTGGAGTGTATTGGGTGAGTTCGTGGCAAAAACTCACTTCGCGACTCGCGCAACGAACTTTTGTCAATTAATGCCGATATTGCCACACGTGGGTGCGATGTAATATACCGGAACCGAAATGTTCAAAAAGCACCTAAACATTATATTTGGATATATTGGAGTGTAGTGGGTGCGTTCCTGGCAAAAACTCACTTCGCGACTCGCGCGGCGAACTTTTGTCAATTAATGCCGATATTGCCACACGTGGGTGCGATGTAATATACCGGAGTCGAAATGTTCAAAACGCAACTAAACATGATTTTTGGACATATTGGAGTGTATTGGGTTCGTTCGTGGCAAAAACTCACTTTGCGACTCGCGCGGCGAACTTTTGTCAATTAATGCCGACATTGCCACTCGTGGGTGCGATGTAATATACCGGAATCGTAAAGTTCAAAAATCAGCAAAACATGATTTTTGGACATATTGGACTGTATTCGGTTCGTTCGTGGCAAAAACTTACTTCGCGACTCACGCGGCGAACTTTTGTCAATTAATGCCGATATTGCCACTCGCGGGGGCGATGTAATATACCAGAATCGAAATGTTCAAAACGCACCTAAACATGATTTTTGGACAAATTGGAGCGTATTGGGTTCGTTAGTGGCACAAACTCACTTCGCGACTCGCGCGGCGAACTTTTGTCAATTAATGCCGGTATTGCCACTCGCCGGTGCGTTGTTTTTAACCGGAACGAAAAAGTTCAAAAAGCACCAAAACATGATTTTTGGACATATTGGAGTGTATTGGGTGCGTTCTTGGCAAAAACTCACTTCGCGACTCGCGCGGCGACCTTTTGTCAATTAATGCCGATATGGCCACTCGTGGGTGCGTTGTTTTTAACCGGAACGAAAAATTTCAAAAAGCACCAAAACATGATTTTTGGACATATTGGAGTGTATTGGGTGAGTTCGTGGCAAAAACTCACTTCGCGACTCGCGCAACGAACTTTTGTCAATTAATGCCGATATTGCCACACGTGGGTGCGATGTAATATACCGGAACCGAAATGTTCAAAAAGCACCTAAACATTATATTTGGACATATTGGAGTGTATTGGGTGCGTTCGTGGCAAAAACTCACTTCGCGACTCGCGCGGCGAACTTTTGTCAATTAATGCCGATATTGCCACACGTGGGTGCGATGTAATATACCGGAGTCGAAATGTTCAAAACGCAACTAAACATGATTTTTGGACATATTGGAGTGTATTGGGTTCGTTCGTGGCAAAAACTCACTTTGCGACTCGCGCGGCGAACTTTTGTCAATTAATGCCGACATTGCCACTCGTGGGTGCGATGTAATATACCGGAATCGTAAAGTTCAAAAATCAGCAAAACATGATTTTTGGACATATTGGACTGTATTCGGTTCGTTCGTGGCAAAAACTTACTTCGCGACTCACGCGGCGAACTTTTGTCAATTAATGCCGATATTGCCACTCGCGGGGGCGATGTAATATACCAGAATCGAAATGTTCAAAACGCACCTAAACATGATTTTTGGACAAATTGGAGCGTATTGGGTTCGTTAGTGGCACAAACTCACTTCGCGACTCGCGCGGCGAACTTTTGTCAATTAATGCCGGTATTGCCACTCGTCGGTGCGTTGTTTTTAACCGGAACGAAAAAGTTCAAAAAGCACCAAAACATGATTTTTGGACATATTGGAGTGTATTGGGTGCGTTCTTGGCAAAAACTCACTTCGCGACTCGCGCGGCGACCTTTTGTCAATTAATGCCGATATGGCCACTCGTGGGTGCGTTGTTTTTAACCGGAACGAAAAATTTCAAAAAGCACCAAAACATGATTTTTGGACATATTGGAGTGTATTGGGTGAGTTCGTGGCAAAAACTCACTTCGCGACTCGCGCAACGAACTTTTGTCAATTAATGCCGATATTGCCACACGTGGGTGCGATGTAATATACCGGAACCGAAATGTTCAAAAAGCACCTAAACATGATTTTTGGACAAATTGGAGTGTATTGGGTGCGTTCGTGGCAAAAACTCATTTCGCGACTCGCGCGACGAACTTTTGTCAATTAATGCCGATATTGCCACACGTGGGTGCGATGTAATATACCGGAATCGAAATGTTCAAAACGCACCTAAACATTATTTTTGGACATATTGGAGTGTATTGGGTTCGTTCGTGGCAAAAACTTACTTCGCGACTCGCGCGGCGAACTTTTGTCAATTAATGCCGATATTGTCACTCGTGGGTGCGATGTAATATACCGGAATCAAAAATTTCAAAAAGCACCAAAACATGATTTTTGGACATATGTATTGGGTGCGTTTGTGGCAAAAACTCACTTCGCGACTCGCACGGCGAACTTTTGACAATTAATGCCGATATTGCCACACGTGGGTGCGATGTAATATACCGGAATCGAAAAGTTCAAAAAGCACCTAAACATGATTTTTGGACATATGTATTGGGTGCGCGTGGCAAAAACTCACTTCGCGACTCGCGCGACGAACTTTTGTCAATTAATGCCGATATGGCCACTCGTGGGTGCGTTGTTTTTAACTGGAACGAAAAAGTTCAAAAAGCACCAAAACATGATTTTTGGACATATTGGAGTGTATTGGGTGCGTTCGTGGCAAAAGTTCCCTTCGCGACTCGCGCGGCGAACTTTTGTCAATTAATGCCGATATTGCCACTCGTGGGTGCGTTGTTTTTAACCGGAACGAAAAAGTTCAAAAAGCACCTAAACATGATTTTTGGACATATTGGAGTGTATTGGGTGCGTTCGTGGCAAAAACTCACTTCGCGACTCGCGCGGCGAACTTTTGTCAATTAATGCCGATATTGCCACTCGTGGGGGCGATGTAATATACCGAAATCAAAAATTTCAAAAAGCACCAAAACATGATTTTTGGACATATTGGAGTGTATTGGGTGTGTTCGTGGCAAAAACTCAATTCGCGACTCGCGCGGCGACCTTTTGTATTAATGCCGATATTGCCACTCGTGGGTGCGATGTAATATACCGGAATCGAAAAGTTCAAAAAGCACCTAAACATGATATTTGGACATATGTATTGGGTGCGTTCGTGGCAAAAACTCACTTCGCGGCTCGCGCGACGAACTTTTGTCAATTAATGCCGATATTGCCACACGTGGGTGCGATGTAATATACCAGAACCGAAATGTTCAAAAAGCACCTAAACATGATATTTGGACATATGTATTGGGTGCGTTCGTGGCAAAAACTCACTTCGCGACTCGCGCGATGAACTTTTGTCAATTAATGCCGATATGGCCACTCGTGGGTGCGTTGTTTTTAACCGGAACGAAAAAGTTCAAAAAGCACCAAAACATGATTTTTGGACATATTGGAGTGTATTGGGAGCGTTCGTGGCAAAACTCACTTCGCGACTCGCGCGGCGAACTTTTGTCAATTAATGCCGATATTGCCACTCGTGGGTGCGTTGTTTTTAACCGGAACGAAAAATTTCAAAAAGCACCAAAACATGATTTTTGGACATATTGGAGTGTATTGGGTGCATTCGCGGCAAAAACTCACTTCGCGACTCGCGCGACAAACTTTTGTCAATTAATGCCGATATTGCCACACGTGGGTGCGATGTAATATACCGGAACCGAATTGATCAAAAAGCACCTAAACATAATTTTTAGACATATTTGAGTGTATTGGGTACGTTCGTGGCAAAAACTCACTTCGCGACTCGTGCGGCGACCTTTTGTCAATTTATGCCGATATTGCCACACGTGGGTGCGATGTAATATTCCGGAATCGAAAAGTTCAAAAAGCACCTAAACATAATTTTTAGACATATTTGAGTGTATTGGGTACGTTCGTGGCAAAAACTCACTTCGTGACTCGCGCGGCGACCTTTTGTCAATTTATGCCGATATTGCCACACGTGGGTGCGTTGTTTTTAACCGGAGCGAAAAAGTTCAAAAAGTATCAAAACATGAATTTTGGACATATTGGAGTGTATTGGGAGCGTTCGTGGCAAAACTCACTTCGCGACTCGCGCGGCGAACTTTTGTCAATTAATGCCGATATTCCCACTCGTGGGTGCGATTTAATATACCGGAATCCAAAAGTTCAAAAAGCACCTAAACATGATTTTTGGACATATTGGAGTGTATTGGGTGCGTTCGTGGCAAAAACTCACTTCGCGACTCGCGCGGCGAACTTTTGTCAATTAATGCCGATATTGCCACTCGTGGGGGCGATGTAATATACCGAAATCAAAAATTTCAAAAAGCACCAAAACATGATTTTTGGACATATTGGTGTGTATTGGGTGTGTTCGTGGCAAAAACTCACTTCGCGACTCGCGCGGCGAACTTTTGTCAATTAATGCCGATATTGCCACACGTGGGTGCGTTGTTTTTAACCGGAACGAAAAAGTTCAAAAATCACCAAAACATGACTTTTGGACATATTGGACTGTATTGGGTGCGTTCGAGGCAAAAACTCACTTCGCGACTCGCGGGGCGATCTTTTGTCAATTAATGCCGATATTGCCACACGTGGGTGCGATGTAATATACCGGAATCGAAAAGTTGAAAAAGCACCTAAACATGATTTTTGGACATATTGGAATGTATTGGGCACGTTCGTGGCAAAAACTAACATCGCGACTCGCGCGGCGAACTTTTGTCAATTAATGCCGATATTCCCACTCATGGGTACGATTTAATATACCGGAATCCCAAAGTTCAAAAAGCACCTAAACATGATTTTTGGACATATTGGAGTGTATTGGGTGCGTTCGTGGCAAAAACTCACTTCGCGACTCGCACGGCGACCTTTTGTCAATTAATGCTGATATTACCACTCGTGGGTGCGTTGTTTTTAACCGGAACGAAAAAGTCCGAAAAGCACCAAAACATGATTTTTGGACATATTGGAGTGTATTGGGTGCGTTCGTGGCAAAAGTTCCCTTCGCGACTCACGCGGCGAACTTTTGTCAATTAATGCCGATATTGTCACACGTGGGTGCGATGTAATATACCTGAATCGAAAAGTTCAAAAAGCACCAAAACATGATTTTTGGACATATTGGAGTGTATTGGGTGCGTTCGTGGCAAAAACTCATTTCGCGATTCGCACGGCGAACTTTTGTCAAATAATGCCGATATTGCCGCTCGTGGGTGCGATGTAATATACCGGAATCAAAAAGTTCAAAAATCACCAAAACATGATTTTTGGACATATTGGAGTGTATTGGGTTCGTTCGTGGCAAAAACTCACTCGCGCGGCGAACTTTTGTCAATTAATGCCGATATTGCTGCTCGTGGGTGCGGTGTAATATACTGGAATCAAAAAGTTCAAAAATCACCTAAACATGATTTTTGGACATATTGGAGTGTATTGGGTGCGTTCGTGGCAAAAACTCACTTCTCGACTCGTGGGGCGAACTTTTGTCAATTAATGCCGATATTGCCACACGTGGGTGCGTTGTTTTTAACCGGAGCGAAAAAGTTCAAAAAGTATCAAAACATGAATTTTGGACATATTGGAGTGTATTGGGAGCGTTCGTGGCAAAACTCACTTCGCGACTCGCGCGGCGAACTTTTGTCAATTAATGCCGATATTCCCACTCGTGGGTGCGATTTAATATACCGGAATCCAAAAGTTCAAAAAGCACCTAAACATGATTTTTGGACATATTGGAGTGTATTGGGTGCGTTCGTGGCAAAAACTCACTTCGCGACTCGCGCGGCGAACTTTTGTCAATTAATGCCGATATTGCCACTCGTGGGGGCGATGTAATATACCGAAATCAAAAATTTCAAAAAGCACCAAAACATGATTTTTGGACATATTGGTGTGTATTGGGTGTGTTCGTGGCAAAAACTCACTTCGCGACTCGCGCGGCGAACTTTTGTCAATTAATGCCGATATTGCCACACGTGGGTGCGTTGTTTTTAACCGGAACGAAAAAGTTCAAAAATCACCAAAACATGACTTTTGGACATATTGGACTGTATTGGGTGTGTTCGTGGCAAAAACTCACTTCGCGACTCGCGGGGCGATCTTTTGTCAATTAATGCCGATATTGCCACACGTGGGTGCGATGTAATATACCGGAATCGAAAAGTTGAAAAAGCACCTAAACATGATTTTTGGACATATTGGAATGTATTGGGCACGTTCGTGGCAAAAACTAACATCGCGACTCGCGCGGCGAACTTTTGTCAATTAATGCCGATATTCCCACTCATGGGTACGATTTAATATACCGGAATCCCAAAGTTCAAAAAGCACCTAAACATGATTTTTGGACATATTGGAGTGTATTGGGTGCGTTCGTGGCAAAAACTCACTTCGCGACTCGCACGGCGACCTTTTGTCAATTAATGCTGATATTACCACTCGTGGGTGCGTTGTTTTTAACCGGAACGAAAAAGTCCGAAAAGCACCAAAACATGATTTTTGGACATATTGGAGTGTATTGGGTGCGTTCGTGGCAAAAGTTCCCTTCGCGACTCACGCGGCGAACTTTTGTCAATTAATGCCGATATTGTCACACGTGGGTGCGATGTAATATACCTGAATCGAAAAGTTCAAAAAGCACCAAAACATGATTTTTGGACATATTGGAGTGTATTGGGTGCGTTCGTGGCAAAAACTCATTTCGCGATTCGCACGGCGAACTTTTGTCAAATAATGCCGATATTGCCGCTCGTGGGTGCGATGTAATATACCGGAATCAAAAAGTTCAAAAATCACCAAAACATGATTTTTGGACATATTGGAGTGTATTGGGTTTGTTCGTGGCAAAAACTCACTCGCGCGGCGAACTTTTGTCAATTAATGCCGATATTGCCGCTCGTGGGTGCGGTGTAATATACTGGAATCAAAAAGTTCAAAAATCACCTAAACATGATTTTTGGACATATTGGAGTGTATTGGGTGCGTTCGTGGCAAAAACTCACTTCTCGACTCGCGGGGCGAACTTTTGTCAATTAATGCCGATATTGCCACACGTGGGTGCGTTGTTTTTAACCGGAACGAAAAAGTTAAAAAAGCACCAAAACATGAATTTTGGACATATTGGAGTGTATTGGGTGCGTTCGTGGCAAAACTCACTTCGCGACTCGCGGGGCGAACTTTTGTCAATTAATGCCGATATTCCCACTCGTGGGTGCGATTTAATATACCGGAATAGAAAAGTTGAAAAAGCACCTAAACATGATTTTTGGACATATTGGAGTGTATTGGGTGCGTTCGTGGCAAAAACTCACTTCGTGACTCGCGCGGCGACCTTTTGTCAATTAATGCCGATATTGGCACACGTTGGTGCATTGTTTTTAACCGGAACGAAAAAGTACAAAAAGCACCAAAACATGAATTTTGGACATATTGGAGTGTATTGGGTGCGTTCGTGGCAAAACTCACTTCGCGACTCGCGCGGTGAACTTTTGTCAATTAATGCCGATATTCCCACTCGTGGGTGCGATTTAATATACCAGAATCCAAAAGATCAAAAAGCACCTAAACATGATTTTTGGACATATTGGAGTGTATTGGGTGCGTTCGTGGCAAAAACTCACTTCGCGACTAGCGCGGCGACCTTTTGTCAATTAATGCTGATATTACCACTCGTGGGTGCGTTGTTTTTAACCGGAACGAAAAAGTCCAAAAAGAAGCAAAACATGATTTTTGGACATATTGGAGTGTATTGGGTGCGTTCGTGATGTGACCATGGCTACTATAGATACAACCGTCGTTCACATCAAGATCAAGCCGTCCAAGTTCTGCAATCTAGTTCGGCCACCTCCTACAGTGTCAACTTCAAACGGCCGCCAAATATGCATGCGAGCTCCGTTTTGGGTCCATGAGTACTTGATGGAAAGCTCTCGGAGTCATCTTTCCAATGGATCCAGCTTCATCACCAAATTCCATCCCAGTCGGCCGAAATCACAAAAAGAAGGTGCTGCGTCAGCTATAATGGGCCTATGGGCTTGTAACTTCGTCTGGGACCCCGGCCCAAGTGGGGCCCATGTGGGGTGCGCCCCAACCAGGTGGAGCACGACCCTAGGGTTCCCTTAGGTCGTCCTCCCACCTCCTTAAATAGTTAGGTACCCCTTTAGAGTTTCTTGGGTTTTGATTAATTGTAAGTTTAGCCATTGCTACTTCGCTTGCAGCGCGCGTGTCGGCTAGACCGTCCGTCTGCTTGTTCGGAACCCCACTTTATAGTGTATCAATTTATCTTTGTGTGTCTTGTCTATCTAGCAATTCAGTTGCTTTATATCTTGTTCTTGCTTGTTCTCGATTGCTTGCAGGAATAGGGTTGGTCTGCACCGGCAAGATCAGCAACCCACGGAGAGGTGTATCGATCGCTAAGGCGCAACACAACGTCTAGTACGGTTGTAGTCGGATCGTCAACGTTTCTCCCAAATCGTAGTTATCACAACTCACCGAAAGATCGGGCCAACAACAGGCTTGAGTGTCGAGAGGAACTCAGGGTTCATCAGGTGGTATCAGAGCTTTCGTTGCTCGGTGAGTTTTATCTACCCATAACCAGAAAATTGCCATACAAAAAAACTGTCCTGTACCTAGCCATATTGTACCATTGCATTGTTTTTATCAGTTTTTGCTTTGTTGAGTTTTGTGTTACATCGTCGAGTCGAGTTGCTGGTGTTAGCGTCTAGTTCGTTTAGAGTTTCGAGTTCTGGTCACGTTTTGTACCACAGTCGTCGTCGCCTCCGTGTCTCTGTTGTCGTCGGGACCTACGAAAACGGAATCGGCTCGCTGCCACGGTTCTATTTTTGTAGTTTTCATAAATTTTTGTTGGTTGGTTTTGGAGTTGATGAGTTATATCTAGGTTTTCTGTCGTGTGTTTGAACCCTCTCCCGTGGCCGTGCTGTTGCGCGTGAAAAGGGAAGAAGGAAGGGGGCGTCTGTTTGTAGATTAGATCAATCAGGTTGGTTTGTTTCTATCCAAGGCTGACCTTTCCAATTTGGCCGACTCTGCTCCCACCACCCCCCACGTGTGCGTTTCTTTCCATGTGAGTAAGTCCCACGGGCCCAGTTGCCGAGGCCAAAGTCGGACTCCCCCTCTGTTCGGTTTCCTTCCCCACCGTAACTCCAACCCCACACTGGTTGTGCCGAGTTGCCAAACACCTTGGTGAATTTTGGTTTTGCGTCAGTTTCGAGTTCTGTTTGGAAAAACGGAACCCGTATAAATTCAGCATTCCATTTTTGTATAATTTTAATTTTGAGTTTGCATGTTTACATTTGAGTCCCTGTAATTTTTATATTTACGTTTGAGTCCCTATAACCTTACAATAAGGTCCTTGAGTCAGTTTTTGTTAAAAAAAATCAAAAAAAAAGTGAGAAAAAAAAGGCAGAAAGGTGCATAAAAAAAAGCCGCACCAAAAAAAAAGAAAAGAAAAGGAAAGAAAAAAAAAGAAAAGAAGAAAGAAGAAAGAAAGAAAAGAGAAAATACTGTTATGTTTGAGCTGAACTTCATATATCAGAGTTGTGCATGAGTTGTTCCTAGTGCTATCTTGTTGTATTGTTTGTGTCTAGGCTCGCGTCTCTAGTACGTTCTAGCCTAGGACCAGCACGGTACTTGACTTTGAACGATCATTCAACTTTGCATTCTCTGATTTGAGCATTTGCTATTCCTTTGCTACATACTTTAGCCTACCCAGAGCTATACAGATTTGACTGCAGCCGTACAGCAAGTGTTTGCCAAGGCATCGATACATCCAAACTCCATTGGGGTGCTTGGTTGAGTCGGTGTACATCACCATTCCGCTTGCTTTGGTAAGAACTTGTAAGAGCTTGGTTAAAAGCTTGAGTGTGTGTGATATTTGAACTGCCACTACCTAGTAGTTGATAGGAGCGTGCATATTCTTGTGTGTTTCTTGTTTTCTACTAACCATGGCAGGATTGTGTAAGGGAATACGAGAACATCGACATCTACACCTTCGACAAGATATGACGACTTCTCCACGTAATGCATATGAGGTACATGACTATAATTTTGAACAAGTTGCATCTAAGTTACCATTCTATGATGGGAAGTATGATTCTGTTGCATACATTAATTGGGAGCTAGCAGTAGACAATGAATTTGATATATATGATTTTTCTGATGCTGAAATGATTAAGGCTGCTAGTAATAAGTTTACCTCTTCTGCATTATTTTGGTGGACTTATGTTAATAATAAACCTGAAACTTGGGATGAATTGAAAACCATGATGAGAAAACGCTTTGTGACATCTTATTACAAATGTACTCTTCGGGAGAAATTAGAACATCTGAAACAAGGTGATAGAACTGTTAGGGAGTACATTTATGAATTTAAGGTCTGTATCATCTACAGTGGTCTCAAAGAGTGCAATGAAAATACAATGCGTAGATTTTTCAATGGGCTTAATTCTGAAATTCAGGTTTTGCTTGATAATGTGACATATAATCATATTGGGCACCTATTCATGCTTGCTCGTAGCATTGAGAGTCAGATCATATCAAAGGCGAGGATGCATGACCAATGTGATTTATCTCCTATTTCTGAATCCCCAATATACTTATGTAATGATGATGTGCAAACATTGGAGGAGAAATCTTTTGTCTCCCCTGTTACTAACGTTTTGCAGGAAGATCAGCACATCCAAGAAAAGGAGAATGGTATACTTGAGAAGAAAGAGGATGAAGCACCTGCGATGTCTGAAGAAAGTTCGCAAGGTAAATTACATGGTGCTGAGAGAAATGAAGGTGAGTATTCTCAAGGTGAGCTACACTTGTCCACTTTTCATGCTATAGTAGAGCAACCATTAGTGGAATCAATTGCTGAGTTGCCTTTGTCACAAGTTGATTTACTTGCTGTTCCTTGTGATAAAGAAGAGTTGTGCGATAATGCTTCACTTATATCCATGCCACAACTAGTGAATGAACATGTTATTCCTGTTGTTAATACTAACTGCGCTGATTTTAAGCATGTTGTTCACATTGCTAATAGAGTAGAGGAACGCGAATTGACATCTTCTTTAAATACTTTGGGCTATGTTCAGTTTGCTAATTTTCATGAGCTCGATAATTTGAAGGAGAAATTATTTGCTAAGTCTGATTTGCCATGTCCAAGTAACGCTATTTTTCATCTCTTTGGTGAATATAATGATAGAGGAATATATTTGGTGCATAGAGTTTACATCTGTTCAGATTTAGAACCTCCTGTACATGTGGATAAAACATGCAAGCTGGAGAGAAATGTTATTGCTAACAAAATTATCTCGAGTTTGTCTTGTTGTGATTGGAAGAAACATGTAGTTTTAAATGGACTACACGAAGAGCACCATATGGAAAAACTGAGGACGGTTTTCCGTGAAGAAGGGGAGGATGATGTGACCATGGCTACTATAGATACAACCGTCGTTCACATCAAGATCAAGCCGTCCAAGTTCTGCAATCTAGTTCGGCCACCTCCTACAGTGTCAACTTCAAACGGCCGCCAAATATGCATGCGAGCTCCGTTTTGGGTCCATGAGTACTTGATGGAAAGCTCTCGGAGTCATCTTTCCAATGGATCCAGCTTCATCACCAAATTCCATCCCAGTCGGCCGAAATCACAAAAAGAAGGTGCTGCGTCACCTATAATGGGCCTATGGGCTTGTAACTTCGTCTGGGACCCCGGCCCAAGTGGGGCCCATGTGGGGTGCGCCCCAACCAGGTGGAGCACGACCCTAGGGTTCCCTTAGGTCGTCCTCCCACGTCCTTAAATAGTTAGGTACCCCTTTAGAGTTTCTTGGGTTTTGATTAATTGTAAGTTTAGCCATTGCTACTTCGCTTGCAGCGGGCGTGTCGGCTAGACCGTCCGTCTGCTTGTTCGGAACCCCACTTTATAGTGTATCAATTTATCTTTGTGTGTCTTGTCTATCTAGCAATTCAGTTGCTTTATATCTTGTTCTTGCTTGTTCTCGATTGCTTGCAGGAATAGGGTTGGTCTGCACCGGCAAGATCAGCAACCCACGGAGAGGTGTATCGATCGCTAAGGCGCAACACAACGTCTAGTACGGTTGTAGTCGGATCGTCAACGTTTCTCCCAAATCGTAGTTATCACAACTCACCGAAAGATCGGGCCAACAACAGGCTTGAGTGTCGAGAGGAACTCAGGGTTCATCAGTTCGTGGCAAAACTCACTTCGCGACTCGCGCGGCGAACTTTTGTCAATTAATGCCGATATTCCCACTCGTGGGTGCGATTTAATATACCGGTATCCAAAAGTTCAAAAAGCACCTAAACATGATTTTTGGACATATTGGAGTGTATTGGGTGCGTTCGTGGCAAAAACTCACTTCGCGACTAGCGCGGCAACCTTTTGTCAATTAATGCTGATATTACCACTCGTGGGTGCGTTGTTTTTAACCGGAACGAAAAAGTCAAAAAAGAACCAAAACATAAATTTTTGGACATATTGGAGTGCATTGGGTGTGTTCGTGGCAAAAGTTCCCTTCGCGACTCGCGCGGCGAACTTTTGTCAATTAATGCCGATATTGTCACACGTGGGTGCGATGTAATATACCGGAATCGAAAAGTTCAAAAAGCACCAAAACTTGATTTTTGGACATATTGGAGTGTATTGGGTACGTTCGTGGCAAAACTCACTTCGCGACTCGCGCGGCGAACTTTTGTCAATTAATGCCGATATTCCCACTCGTGGGTGCGATTTAATATACCGGAATCCAAAAGTTCAAAAAGCACCAAAACTTGATTTTTGGACATATTGGAGTGTATTGGGTGCGTTCGTGGCAAAACTCACTTCACGACTCGCGCGGCGAACTTTTGTCAATTAATGCCGATATTCCCACTCGTGGGTGCGATTTAATATACCGGAATCCAAAAGTTCAAAAAGCACCTAAACATGATTTTTGGACATATTGGAGTGTATTGGGTACGTTCGTGGCAAAAACTCACTTCGCGACTCGCGCGGCGACCTTTTGTCAATTAATGCCGATATTGCCACACGTGGGTGCGTTGTTTTTAACCGGAGCGAAAAAGTTCAAAAAGCACCAAAACATGAATTTTGGACATATTGGAGTGTATTGGGAGCGTTCGTGGCAAAACTCACTTCGCGACTCACGCGGCGAACTTTTGTCAATTAATGCCGATATTCCCACTCGTGGGTGCGATTTAATATACCGGAATCCAAAAGTTCAAAAAGCACCTAAACATGATTTTTGGACATATTGGAGTGTATTGGGTGCGTTCGTGGCAAAAACTCACTTCGCGACTCGCGCGGCGACCTTTTGTCAATTAATGCTGATATTACCACTCGTGGGTGCGTTGTTTTTAACCGGAACGAAAAAGTTCAAAAAGCACCTAAACATGATTTTTAGACATATTTGAGTGTATTGGGTGCGTTCGTGGAAAAAACTCCCTTCGCGACTCGCGCGGCGAACTTTTGTCAATTAATGCCGATATTGCCACACGTGGGTGCGATGTAATATACCGGAATCGAAATGTTGAAAAAGCACCTAAACATGATTTTTGGACATATTGGAGTGTATTGGGTACGTTCGTGACAAAAACTCACTTCGCGACTCGCGCGGCGACCTTTTGTCAATTAATGCCGATATTGCCACACGTGGGTGCATTGTTTTTAACCGGAACGAAAAAGTTCAAAAAGCACCAAAACATGAATTTTGGACATATTAGAGTGTATTGGGAGCGTTCGTGGCAAAACTCACTTCGCGACTCGCGCGGCGAACTTTTGTCAATTAATGCCGATATTGCCACTCGTGGGTGCGTTGTAATATACCGGAATCGAAATGTTCAAAAAGCACCTAAACATGATTTTTGGACATATGTATTGGGTGCGTTTGTGGCAAAAACTCACTTCGCGACTCGCGCGACGAACTTTTGTCAATTAATGCCGATATTCCCACTCGTGGGTGCGATTTAATATACCGGAATCCAAAAGTTCAAAAAGCACCTAAACATGATTTTTGGACATATTGGTGTGTATTGGGTGCGTTCGTGGCAAAAACTCACTTCGCGACTCGCGCGGCGAACTTTTGTCAATTAATGCCGATATTGCCACTCGTGGGGGCGATGTAATATACCGAAATCAAAAATTTCAAAAAGCACCAAAACATGATTTTTGGACATATTGGAGTGTATTGGGTGTGTTTGTGGCAAAAACTCACTTCGCGACTCGCGCGGCGACCTTTTGTCAATTAATGCCGACATTGCCACACGTTGGTGCGATGTAATATACCGGAATCGAAAAGTTCAAAAAGCACCAAAACATGATTTTTGGACATATTGGAGTGTATTGGGTGCTTTCGTGGGAAAAACTCATTTGGCGACTCGCACGGCGAACTTTTGTCAATTAATGCTGATATTGCCGCTCGTGGGTGCGATGTAATATACCGAAATGAAAAAGTTCAAAAATCACCAAAACATGATTTTTGGACATATTGGAGTGTATTGGATTCGTTCGTGGCAAAAACTCACTTCGCGACTCGCGCGGCGAACTTTTGTGAATTAATGCCGATATTGCCACACGTGGTTGCGATGTAATATACCGGAATCGAAATGTTGAAAAAGCACCTAAACATGATTTTTGGACATATTAGAGTGAATTGGGTGCGTTCGTGGCAAAAACTCACTTCGCGACTCGCGCGGCGAACTTTTGTCAATTAATGCCGATATTGCCACACGTGGGTGCGAAGTAATATACCGGAATCGAAAAGTTCAAAAAGCACCTAAACATGATTTTTAGACATATTTGAGTGTATTGGGTACGTTCGTGGCAAAAACTCACTTCGCGACTCGCGCGGCGACCTTTTGTCAATTAATGCCGATATTGCCACACGTGGGTGCGTTGTTTTTAACCGGAGCGAAAAAGTTCAAAAAGCACCAAAACATGAATTTTGGACATATTGGAGTGTATTGGGAGTGTTCGTGGCAAAACTCACTTCGCGACTCGCGCGGCGAACTTTTGTCAATTAATGCCGATATTCCCACTCGTGGGTGCGTTGTAATATACCGGAATCGAAATGTTCAAAAAGCACCTAAACATGATTTTTGGACATATGTATTGGGTGCGTTTGTGGCAAAAACTCACTTCGCGACTCGCGCGACGAACTTTTGTCAATTAATGCCGATATTCCCACTCGTGGGTGCGATTTAATATACCGGAATCCAAAAGTTCAAAAAGCACCTAAACATGATTTTTCGACATATTGGTGTGTATTGGGTGCGTTCGTGGCAAAAACTCACTTCGCGACTCGCGCGGCGAACTTTTGTCAATTAATGCCGATATTGCCACTCGTGGGGGCGATGTAATATACCGAAATCAAAAATTTCAAAAAGCACCAAAACATGATTTTTGGACATATTGGAGTGTATTGGGTGTGTTTGTGGCAAAAACTCACTTCGCGACTCGCGCGGCGACCTTTTGTCAATTAATGCCGACATTGCCACACGTTGGTGCGATGTAATATACCGGAATCGAAAAGTTCAAAAAGCACCAAAACATGATTTTTGGACATATTGGAGTGTATTGGGTGCTTTCGTGGGAAAAACTCATTTGGCGACTCGCACGGCGAACTTTTGTCAATTAATGCTGATATTGCCGCTCGTGGGTGCGATGTAATATACCGAAATGAAAAAGTTCAAAAATCACCAAAACATGATTTTTGGACATATTGGAGTGTATTGGATTCGTTCGTGGCAAAAACTCACTTCGCGACTCGCGCGGCGAACTTTTGTGAATTAATGCCGATATTGCCACACGTGGTTGCGATGTAATATACCGGAATCGAAATGTTGAAAAAGCACCTAAACATGATTTTTGGACATATTAGAGTGAATTGGGTGCGTTCGTGGCAAAAACTCACTTCGCGACTCGCGCGGCGAACTTTTGTCAATTAATGCCGATATTGCCACACGTGGGTGCGAAGTAATATACCGGAATCGAAAAGTTCAAAAAGCACCTAAACATGATTTTTAGACATATTTGAGTGTATTGGGTACGTTCGTGGCAAAAACTCACTTCGCGACTCGCGCGGCGACCTTTTGTCAATTAATGCCGATATTGCCACACGTGGGTGCGTTGTTTTTAACCGGAGCGAAAAAGTTCAAAAAGCACCAAAACATGAATTTTGGACATATTGGAGTGTATTGGGAGTGTTCGTGGCAAAACTCACTTCGCGACTCGCGCGGCGAACTTTTGTCAATTAATGCCGATATTCCCACTCGTGGGTGCGTTGTAATATACCGGAATCGAAATGTTCAAAAAGCACCTAAACATGATTTTTGGACATATTGGAGTGTATTGGGTGCGTTCGTGGCAAAAACTCATTTCACGACTCGCGCGGCGAACTTTTGTCAATTAATGTCGATATTGCCGCTCGTGGGTGCGATGTAATATACCGGAATCAAAAAGTTCAAAAATCACCAAAACATGATTTTTGGATATATTGGAGTGTATTGGGTTCGTTCGTGCCAAAAACTCACTTCGCGACTCGCGGGGCGAACTTTTGTCAATTAATGCCGATATTGCCACACGTGGGTGTGGTGTAATATACCGGAATCGAAAAGTTGAAAAAGCACCTAAACATGATTTTTGGACATATTGGAGTGTATTAGGTGCGTTCGTGGCAAAAACTCACTTCCCGACTCGCGCGGCGAACTTTTGTCAATTAATGCCGATATTCCCACTCGTGGGTGCGATTTAATATACCAGAATCCAAAAGTTCAAAAAGCACCTAAACATGATTTTTGGACATATTGGAGTGTATTGGGTACGTTCGTGGCAAAAACTCACTTCGCGACTCGCGCGGCGACCTTTTGTCAATTAATGCCGATATTGCCACACGTTGGTGCGTTGTTTTTAACCGGAACGAAAAAGTTCAAAAAGCACCAAAACATGAATTTTGGACATATTGGAGTGTATTGGGTGCGTTCATGGCAAAACTCACTTCAGGACTCGCGCGGCGAACTTTTGTCAATTAATGCCGATATTCCCACTCGTGGGTGCGATTTAATATACCGGAATCCAAAAGTTCAAAAAGCACCTAAACATGATTTTTGGACATATTGGAGTGTATTGGGTGCATTCGTGGCAAAAACTCAGTTCGCGACTCGCGCGGCGACCTTTTGTCAATTAATGCTGATATTACTACTCGTGGGTGCGTTGTTTTTAACCGGAACGAAAAAGTCCAAAAAGCACCAAAACATGATTTTTGGACATATTGGAGTGTATTGGGTGCGTTCGTCGCAAAACTCACTTCGCGACTCGGGCGGCGAACTTTTGTCAATTAATGCCGATATTGCCACACGTGGGTGCGATGTAATATACCGGAATCGAAATGTTCAAAAAGCACCTAAACATGATTTTTGGACATATTGGAGTGTATTGGGTGCGTTCGTGGCAAAAACTCACTTCTCGACTCGCGCGGCGAACTTTTGTCAATTAATGCCGATATTGCCACTCGTCGGGGCGATGTAATATACCGAAATCAAAAATTACAAAAAGCACCAAAGCATGATTTTTGGACATATTGGAGTGTATTGGGTATGTTTGTGGCAAAAACTCACTTCGCGACTCGCGCGGCGAACTTTTGTCAATTAATGCCGATATTCCCACTCGTGGGTGCGATGTAATTTACCAGAATCCAAAAGTTCAAAAAGCACCTAAACATGATTTTTGGACATATTGGAGTGTATTGGGTGCGTTCGTGGCAAAAACTCACTTCGCGACTCGCGCGGCGACCTTTTGTCAATTAATGCTGATATTACCACTCGTGGGTGCGTTGTTTTTAACCGGAACGAAAAAGTCCAAAAAGCACCAAAACATGATTTTTGGACATATTGGAGTGTATTGGGTGCGTTCGTGGCAAAAGTTCCCTTCGCGACTCGCGCGGCGAACTTTTGTCAATTAATGCCGATATTGCCACACGTGGGTGCGATGTAATATACCGGAATCGAAATGTTGAAAAAGCACCTAAACATGATTTTTGGACATATTGGAGTGTATTGGGTACGTTCGTGACAAAAACTCACTTCGCGACTCGTGCGGCGACCTTTTGTCAATTAATGCCGATATTGCCACACGTGGGTGCGTTGTTTTTAACCGGAGCGAAAAAGTTCAAAAAGCACCAAAACATGAATTTTGGACATATTGGAGTGTATTGGGAGCGTTCGTGGCAAAACTCACTACGCGACTCGCGCGGCGAACTTTTGTCAATTAATGCCGATATTGCCACTCGTGGGTGCGTTGTTTTTAACCGGAATGAAAAATTTCAAAAAGCACCAAAACATGATTTTTGGACATATTGGAGTGTATTGGGTGTGTTCGCGGCAAAAACTCACTTCGCGACTCGCGCGACGAACTTTTGTCAATTAATGCCGATATTGCCACACGTGGGTGCGATGTAATATACCGGAATCGAAATGTTCAAAAAGCACCTAAACATGATTTTTGGACATATTGGAGTGTATTGGGTGCGTTCGTGGCAAAAACTCACTTCTCGACTCGCGCGGCGAACTTTTGTCAATTAATGCCGATATTGCCACTCGTCGGGGCGATGTAATATACCGAAATCAAAAATTACAAAAAGCACCAAAGCATGATTTTTGGACATATTGGAGTGTATTGGGTATGTTTGTGGCAAAAACTCACTTCGCGACTCGCGCGGCGACCTTTTGTTAATTAATGCCGATATTGCCACACGTGGGTGCGATGTAATATACCGGAATCGAAATGTTCAAAAAGCACCTAAAGATGATTTTTGGACATATGTATTGGGTGCGTTTGTGGCAAAAACTCACTTCGCGACTCGTGCGGCGACCTTTTGTCAATTAATGCCGATATTGCCACACGTGGGTGCGTTGTTTTTAACCGGAGCGAAAAAGTTCAAAAAGCACCAAAACATGAATTTTGGACATATTGGAGTGTATTGGGAGCGTTCGTGGCAAAACTCACTTCGCGACTCGCGCGGCGAACTTTTGTCAATTAATGCCGATATTGCCACTCGTGGGTGCGTTGTTTTTAACCGGAATGAAAAATTTCAAAAAGCACCAAAACATGATTTTTGGACATATTGGAGTGTATTGGGTGTGTTCGCGGCAAAAACTCACTTCGCGACTCGCGCGACGAACTTTTGTCAATTAATGCCGATATTGCCACACGTGGGTGCGATGTAATATACCGGAATCGAAATGTTCAAAAAGCACCTAAACATGATTTTTGGACATATTGGAGTGTATTGGGTGCGTTCGTGGCAAAAACTCACTTCTCGACTCGCGCGGCGAACTTTTGTCAATTAATGCCGATATTGCCACTCGTCGGGGCGATGTAATATACCGAAATCAAAAATTACAAAAAGCACCAAAGCATGATTTTTGGACATATTGGAGTGTATTGGGTATGTTTGTGGCAAAAACTCACTTCGCGACTCGCGCGGCGAACTTTTGTCAATTAATGCCGATATTGCCACTCGTCGGGGCGATGTAATATACCGAAATCAAAAATTACAAAAAGCACCAAAGCATGATTTTTGGACATATTGGAGTGTATTGGGTATGTTTGTGGCAAAAACTCACTTCGCGACTCGCGCGGCGAACTTTTGTCAATTAATGCCGACATTGCCACACGTGGGTGCGATGTATTATACCGGAATCGAAAAGTTCAAAAAGCACCTAAACATGATTTTTGGACATATGTATTGGGTGCGTTTGTTGCAAAAACTCACTTCGCGACTCGCGCTGCGAACATTTGTCAATTAATGCCGATATTGCCACACGTGGGTGCGTTGTTTTTAACCGGAGCGAAAAAGTTCAAAAAGCACCAAAACATGAATTTTGGACATATTGGAGTGTATTGGGAGCGTTCGTGGCAAAACTCACTTCGCGACTCGGGCGGCGAACTTTTGTCAATTAATGCCGATATTGCCACTCGTGGGTGCGTTGTTTTTAACCGGAATGAAAAATTTCAAAAAGCACCAAAACATGATTTTTGGACATATTGGAGTGTATTGGGTGTGTTCGCGGCAAAAGCTCACTTCGCGACTCGCGCGACGAACTTTTGTCAATTAATGCCGATATTGCCACACGTGGGTGCGATGTAATATACCGGAATCGAAATGTTCAAAAATCACCTAAACATGATTTTTGGACATATTGGAGTGTATTGGGTGCGTTCGTGGCAAAAACTCACTTCACGACTCACGCGGCGAACTTTTGTCAATTAATGCTGATATTAGCACTCGTGGGTGCGTTGTTTTTAACCGGAACGAAAAAGTCCAAAAAGCACCAAAACATGATTTTTGGACATATTGGAGTGTATTGGGTGCGTTCGTGGCAAAAGTTCCCTTCGCGACTCGCGCGGCGAACTTTTGTCAATTAATGCCGATATTGCCACACGTGGGTGCGATGTAATATACCGGAATCGAAATGTTCAAAACGCACCTAAACATGATTTTTGGACATATTGGAGTGTATTGGGTTCGTTCGTGGCAAAAACTCACTTCGCGACTCGCGCGGCGAACTTTTGTCAATTAATGCCGATATTGCCACTCGTGGGTGCGTTGTTTTTAACCGGAACGAAAAATTTCAAAAATCACCAAAACATGATTTTTGGACATATTGGAATGTATTGGGTGTGTTCGCAGCAAAAACTCACTTCGCGACTCGCGCGACGAACTTTTGTCAATTAATGCCGAGATTGCCACACGTGGGTGCGATGTAATATACCGGAATCGAAATGTTCAAAAAGCACCTAAACATGATTTTTGGACATATTGGAGTGTATTGGGTGCGTTCGTGGCAAAAACTCACTTCGCGACTCGCGCGGCGAACTTTTGTCAATTAATGCCGATATTGCCACTCGTGGGGGCGATGTAATATACCGAAATCAAAAATTACAAAAAGCACCAAAACAAGATTTTTGGACATATTGGAGTGTATTGGGTATGTTTGTGGCAAAAACTCACTTCGCGACTCGCGCGGCGACCTTTTGTTAATTAATGCCGATATTGCCACACGTGGGTGCGATGTAATATACCGGAATCGAAATGTTCAAAAAGCACCTAAAGATGATTTTTGGACATATGTATTGGGTGCGTTTGTGGCAAAAACTCACTTCGCGACTCGCGCGGCGAACTTTTGTCAATTAATGCCGACATTGCCACACGTGGGTGCGATGTATTATACCGGAATCGAAAAGTTCAAAAAGCACCTAAACATGATTTTTGGACATATGTATTGGGTGCGTTTGTTGCAAAAACTCACTTCGCGACTCGCGCTGCGAACATTTGTCAATTAATGCCGATATTGCCACACGTGGGTGCGATGTAATATACCGGAATCGAAAAGTTCAAAAAGCACCTAAACATGATTTTTAGACATATTGGAGTGTATTGGGTACGTTCGTGGCAAAAACTCACTTCGCGACTCGCGTGGCGACCTTGTGTCAATTAATGCCGATATTGCCACACGTGGGTGCGTTGTTTTTAACCGGAACGAAAAAGTTCAAAAAGCACCAAAACATGAATTTTGGACATATTGGAGTGTATTGGGAGCGTTCGTGGCAAAACTCACTTCGCGACTCGCGCGGCGAACTTTTGTCAATTAATGCCGATATTCCCACTCGTGGCTGCGATTTAATATACCGGAATCCAAAAGTTCAAAAAGCACCTAAACATGATTTTTGGACATATTGGAGTGTATTGGGTGCGTTCGTGGCAAAAACTCACTTCGCGACTCGCGCGGCGAACTTTTGTCAATTAATGCCGATATTGCCACTCGTGGGGGCGATGTAATATACCGAAATCAAAAATGACAAAAAGCACCAAAACATGATTTTTGGACATATTGGAGTGTATTGGGTGTGTTTGTGGCAAAAACTCACTTCGCGACTCGCGCGGCGACCTTTTGTTAATTAATGCCGATTTTGCCACACGTGGGTGCGATGTAATATACCGGAATCGAAATGTTCAAAAAGCACCTAAACATGATTTTTGGACATATGTATTGGGTGCGTTTGTGGCAAAAACTCACTTCGCGACTCGCGCGACGAACTTTTGTCAATTAATGCCGATATGGCCACTCGTGGGTGCGTTGTTTTTAACCGGAACGAAAAAGTTCAAAAAGCACCAAAACATGATTTTTGGACATATTGGAGTGTATTGGGTGCGTTCGTGGCAAAAGTTCCCTTCGCGACTCGCGCGGCGAACTTTTGTCAATTAATGCCAATATTGCCACTCGTGGGGGCGATGTAATATACCGGAATCAAAAATTTCAAAAAGCACCAAAAAATGATTTTTGGACATATTGGAGTGTATTGGGTGCGTTCGTGGGAAAAGTTCCCTTCGCGACTCGCGCGGCGAACTTTTGTCAATTAATGCCGATATTGCCACTCGTGGGGGCGATGTAATATACCGGAATCAAAAATTTCAAAAAGCACCAAAACATGATTTTTGGACATATTGGAGTGTATTGGGTTCGTTCGTGGCAAAAACTCACTTCGCGACTCGCGCGGCGAAGTTTTGTCAATTAATGCCGATATTGCCACTCGTGGGTGCGATGTAATATACTGAAATCAAAAATTTCAAAAAGCACCAAAACATGATTTTTGGACATATGTATTGGGTGCGTTTGTGGCAAAAACTCACTTCGCGACTTGCGCGGCGAACTTTTGTCAATTAATGCTGATATTACCACTCGTGGGTGCGTTGTTTTTAACCGGAACGAAAAAGTCCAAAAAGCACCAAAACATGATTTTTGGACATATTGGAGTGTATTGGGTGCGTTCGTGGCAAAAGTTCCCTTCGCGACTCGCGCGTCGAACTTTTGTCAATTAATGCCGATATTGCCACACGTGGGTGCGATGTAATATACCGGAATCGAAATGTTCAAAACGCACCTAAACATGATTTTTGGACATATTGGAGTGTATTTGGTTCGTTCGTGGCAAAAACTCACTTCGCGACTCGCGCGGCGAACTTTTGTCAATTAATGCCGATATTGCCACTCGTGGGTGCGTTGTTTTTAACCGGAACGAAAAATTTCAAAAATCACCAAAACATGATTTTTGGACATATTGGAATGTATTGGGTGTGTTCGCAGCAAAAACTCACTTCGCGACTCGCGCGACGAACTTTTGTCAATTAATGCCGATATTGCCACACGTGGGTGCGATGTAATATACCGGAATCGAAATGTTCAAAAAGCACCTAAACAAGATTTTTGGACATATTGGAGTGTATTGGGTGCGTTCGTGGCAAAAACTCACTTCGCGACTCGCGCGGCGAACTTTTGTCAATTAATGCCGATATTGCCACTCGTGGGTGCGTTGTTTTTAACCGGAACGAAAAATTTCAAAAATCACCAAAACATGATTTTTGGACATATTGGAATGTATTGGGTGTGTTCGCAGCAAAAACTCACTTCGCGACTCGCGCGACGAACTTTTGTCAATTAATGCCGATATTGCCACACGTGGGTGCGATGTAATATACCGGAATCGAAATGTTCAAAAAGCACCTAAACATGATTTTTGGACATATTGGAGTGTATTGGGTGCGTTCGTGGCAAAAACTCACTTCGCGACTCGCGCGGCGAACTTTTGTCAATTAATGCCGATATTGCCACTCGTGGGGGCGATGTAATATACCGAAATCAAAAATTACAAAAAGCACCAAAACAAGATTTTTGGACATATTGGAGTGTATTGGGTATGTTTGTGGCAAAAACTCACTTCGCGACTCGCGCGGCGACCTTTTGTTAATTAATGCCGATATTGCCACACGTGGGTGCGATGTAATATACCGGAATCGAAATGTTCAAAAAGCACCTAAAGATGATTTTTGGACATATGTATTGGGTGCGTTTGTGGCAAAAACTCACTTCGCGACTCGTGCGGCGACCTTTTGTCAATTAATGCCGATATTGCCACACGTGGGTGCGTTGTTTTTAACCGGAGCGAAAAAGTTCAAAAAGCACCAAAACATGAATTTTGGACATATTGGAGTGTATTGGGAGCGTTCGTGGCAAAACTCACTTCGCGACTCGCGCGGCGAACTTTTGTCAATTAATGCCGATATTGCCACTCGTGGGTGCGTTGTTTTTAACCGGAATGAAAAATTTCAAAAAGCACCAAAACATGATTTTTGGACATATTGGAGTGTATTGGGTGTGTTCGCGGCAAAAACTCACTTCGCGACTCGCGCGACGAACTTTTGTCAATTAATGCCGATATTGCCACACGTGGGTGCGATGTAATATACCGGAATCGAAATGTTCAAAAAGCACCTAAACATGATTTTTGGACATATTGGAGTGTATTGGGTGCGTTCGTGGCAAAAACTCACTTCTCGACTCGCGCGGCGAACTTTTGTCAATTAATGCCGATATTGCCACTCGTCGGGGCGATGTAATATACCGAAATCAAAAATTACAAAAAGCACCAAAGCATGATTTTTGGACATATTGGAGTGTATTGGGTATGTTTGTGGCAAAAACTCACTTCGCGACTCGCGCGGCGAACTTTTGTCAATTAATGCCGATATTGCCACTCGTCGGGGCGATGTAATATACCGAAATCAAAAATTACAAAAAGCACCAAAGCATGATTTTTGGACATATTGGAGTGTATTGGGTATGTTTGTGGCAAAAACTCACTTCGCGACTCGCGCGGCGAACTTTTGTCAATTAATGCCGACATTGCCACACGTGGGTGCGATGTATTATACCGGAATCGAAAAGTTCAAAAAGCACCTAAACATGATTTTTGGACATATGTATTGGGTGCGTTTGCTGCAAAAACTCACTTCGCGACTCGCGCTGCGAACATTTGTCAATTAATGCCGATATTGCCACACGTGGGTGCGTTGTTTTTAACCGGAGCGAAAAAGTTCAAAAAGCACCAAAACATGAATTTTGGACATATTGGAGTGTATTGGGAGCGTTCGTGGCAAAACTCACTTCGCGACTCGGGCGGCGAACTTTTGTCAATTAATGCCGATATTGCCACTCGTGGGTGCGTTGTTTTTAACCGGAATGAAAAATTTCAAAAAGCACCAAAACATGATTTTTGGACATATTGGAGTGTATTGGGTGTGTTCGCGGCAAAAACTCACTTCGCGACTCGCGCGACGAACTTTTGTCAATTAATGCCGATATTGCCACACGTGGGTGCGATGTAATATACCGGAATCGAAATGTTCAAAAATCACCTAAACATGATTTTTGGACATATTGGAGTGTATTGGGTGCGTTCGTGGCAAAAACTCACTTCACGACTCACGCGGCGAACTTTTGTCAATTAATGCTGATATTAGCACTCGTGGGTGCGTTGTTTTTAACCGGAACGAAAAAGTCCAAAAAGCACCAAAACATGATTTTTGGACATATTGGAGTGTATTGGGTGCGTTCGTGGCAAAAGTTCCCTTCGCGACTCGCGCGGCGAACTTTTGTCAATTAATGCCGATATTGCCACACGTGGGTGCGATGTAATATACCGGAATCGAAATGTTCAAAACGCACCTAAACATGATTTTTGGACATATTGGAGTGTATTGGGTTCGTTCGTGGCAAAAACTCACTTCGCGACTCGCGCGGCGAACTTTTGTCAATTAATGCCGATATTGCCACTCGTGGGTGCGTTGTTTTTAACCGGAACGAAAAATTTCAAAAATCACCAAAACATGATTTTTGGACATATTGGAATGTATTGGGTGTGTTCGCAGCAAAAACTCACTTCGCGACTCGCGCGACGAACTTTTGTCAATTAATGCCGATATTGCCACACGTGGGTGCGATGTAATATACCGGAATCGAAATGTTCAAAAAGCACCTAAACATGATTTTTGGACATATTGGAGTGTATTGGGTGCGTTCGTGGCAAAAACTCACTTCGCGACTCGCGCGGCGAACTTTTGTCAATTAATGCCGATATTGCCACTCGTGGGGGCGATGTAATATACCGAAATCAAAAATTACAAAAAGCACCAAAACAAGATTTTTGGACATATTGGAGTGTATTGGGTATGTTTGTGGCAAAAACTCACTTCGCGACTCGCGCGGCGACCTTTTGTTAATTAATGCCGATATTGCCACACGTGGGTGCGATGTAATATACCGGAATCGAAATGTTCAAAAAGCACCTAAAGATGATTTTTGGACATATGTATTGGGTGCGTTTGTGGCAAAAACTCACTTCGCGACTCGCGCGGCGAACTTTTGTCAATTAATGCCGACATTGCCACACGTGGGTGCGATGTATTATACCGGAATCGAAAAGTTCAAAAAGCACCTAAACATGATTTTTGGACATATGTATTGGGTGCGTTTGTTGCAAAAACTCACTTCGCGACTCGCGCTGCGAACATTTGTCAATTAATGCCGATATTGCCACACGTGGGTGCGATGTAATATACCGGAATCGAAAAGTTCAAAAAGCACCTAAACATGATTTTTAGACATATTGGAGTGTATTGGGTACGTTCGTGGCAAAAACTCACTTCGCGACTCGCGTGGCGACCTTGTGTCAATTAATGCCGATATTGCCACACGTGGGTGCGTTGTTTTTAACCGGAACGAAAAAGTTCAAAAAGCACCAAAACATGAATTTTGGACATATTGGAGTGTATTGGGAGCGTTCGTGGCAAAACTCACTTCGCGACTCGCGCGGCGAACTTTTGTCAATTAATGCCGATATTCCCACTCGTGGCTGCGATTTAATATACCGGAATCCAAAAGTTCAAAAAGCACCTAAACATGATTTTTGGACATATTGGAGTGTATTGGGTGCGTTCGTGGCAAAAACTCACTTCGCAACTCGCGCGGCGAACTTTTGTCAATTAATGCCGATATTGCCACTCGTGGGGGCGATGTAATATACCGAAATCAAAAATGACAAAAAGCACCAAAACATGATTTTTGGACATATTGGAGTGTATTGGGTGTGTTTGTGGCAAAAACTCACTTCGCGACTCGCGCGGCGACCTTTTGTTAATTAATGCCGATTTTGCCACACGTGGGTGCGATGTAATATACCGGAATCGAAATGTTCAAAAAGCACCTAAACATGATTTTTGGACATATGTATTGGGTGCGTTTGTGGCAAAAACTCACTTCGCGACTCGCGCGACGAACTTTTGTCAATTAATGCCGATATGGCCACTCGTGGGTGCGTTGTTTTTAACCGGAACGAAAAAGTTCAAAAAGCACCAAAACATGATTTTTGGACATATTGGAGTGTATTGGGTGCGTTCGTGGCAAAAGTTCCCTTCGCGACTCGCGCGGCGAACTTTTGTCAATTAATGCCGATATTGCCACTCGTGGGGGCGATGTAATATACCGGAATCAAAAATTTCAAAAAGCACCAAAAAATGATTTTTGGACATATTGGAGTGTATTGGGTGCGTTCGTGGGAAAAGTTCCCTTCGCGACTCGCGCGGCGAACTTTTGTCAATTAATGCCGATATTGCCACTCGTGGGGGCGATGTAATATACCGGAATCAAAAATTTCAAAAAGCACCAAAACATGATTTTTGGACATATTGGAGTGTATTGGGTTCGTTCGTGGCAAAAACTCACTTCGCGACTCGCGCGGCGAAGTTTTGTCAATTAATGCCGATATTGCCACTCGTGGGTGCGATGTAATATACTGAAATCAAAAATTTCAAAAAGCACCAAAACATGATTTTTGGACATATGTATTGGGTGCGTTTGTGGCAAAAACTCACTTCGCGACTTGCGCGGCGAACTTTTGTCAATTAATGCTGATATTACCACTCGTGGGTGCGTTGTTTTTAACCGGAACGAAAAAGTCCAAAAAGCACCAAAACATGATTTTTGGACATATTGGAGTGTATTGGGTGCGTTCGTGGCAAAAGTTCCCTTCGCGACTCGCGCGGCGAACTTTTGTCAATTAATGCCGATATTGCCACACGTGGGTGCGATGTAATATACCGGAATCGAAATGTTCAAAACGCACCTAAACATGATTTTTGGACATATTGGAGTGTATTGGGTTCGTTCGTGGCAAAAACTCACTTCGCGACTCGCGCGGCGAACTTTTGTCAATTAATGCCGATATTGCCACTCGTGGGTGCGTTGTTTTTAACCGGAACGAAAAATTTCAAAAATCACCAAAACATGATTTTTGGACATATTGGAATGTATTGGGTGTGTTCGCAGCAAAAACTCACTTCGCGACTCGCGCGACGAACTTTTGTCAATTAATGCCGATATTGCCACACGTGGGTGCGATGTAATATACCGGAATCGAAATGTTCAAAAAGCACCTAAACATGATTTTTGGACATATTGGAGTGTATTGGGTGCGTTCGTGGCAAAAACTCACTTCGCGACTCGCGCGGCGAACTTTTGTCAATTAATGCCGATATTGCCACTCGTGGGGGCGATGTAATATACCGAAATCAAAAATTACAAAAAGCACCAAAACAAGATTTTTGGACATATTGGAGTGTATTGGGTATGTTTGTGGCAAAAACTCACTTCGCGACTCGCGCGGCGACCTTTTGTTAATTAATGCCGATATTGCCACACGTGGGTGCGATGTAATATACCGGAATCGAAATGTTCAAAAAGCACCTAAAGATGATTTTTGGACATATGTATTGGGTGCGTTAGTGGCAAAAACTCACTTCGCGACTCGCGCGGCGAACTTTTGTCAATTAATGCCGACATTGCCACACGTGGGTGCGATGTATTATACCGGAATCGAAAAGTTCAAAAAGCACCTAAACATGATTTTTGGACATATGTATTGGGTGCGTTTGTTGCAAAAACTCACTTCGCGACTCGCGCTGCGAACATTTGTCAATTAATGCCGATATTGCCACACGTGGGTGCGATGTAATATACCGGAATCGAAAAGTTCAAAAAGCACCTAAACATGATTTTTAGACATATTGGAGTGTATTGGGTACGTTCGTGGCAAAAACTCACTTCGCGACTCGCGTGGCGACCTTGTGTCAATTAATGCCGATATTGCCACACGTGGGTGCGTTGTTTTTAACAGGAACGAAAAAGTTCAAAAAGCACCAAAACATGAATTTTGGACATATTGGAGTGTATTGGGAGCGTTCGTGGCAAAACTCACTTCGCGACTCGCGCGGCGAACTTTTGTCAATTAATGCCGATATTCCCACTCGTGGCTGCGATTTAATATACCGGAATCCAAAAGTTCAAAAAGCACCTAAACATGATTTTTGGACATATTGGAGTGTATTGGGTGCGTTCGTGGCAAAAACTCACTTCGCGACTCGCGCGGCGAACTTTTGTCAATTAATGCCGATATTGCCACTCGTGGGGGCGATGTAATATACCGAAATCAAAAATGACAAAAAGCACCAAAACATGATTTTTGGACATATTGGAGTGTATTGGGTGTGTTTGTGGCAAAAACTCACTTCGCGACTCGCGCGGCGACCTTTTGTTAATTAATGCCGATTTTGCCACACGTGGGTGCGATGTAATATACCGGAATCGAAATGTTCAAAAAGCACCTAAACATGATTTTTGGACATATGTATTGGGTGCGTTTGTGGCAAAAACTCACTTCGCGACTCGCGCGACGAACTTTTGTCAATTAATGCCGATATGGCCACTCGTGGGTGCGTTGTTTTTAACCGGAACGAAAAAGTTCAAAAAGCACCAAAACATGATTTTTGGACATATTGGAGTGTATTGGGTGCGTTCGTGGCAAAAGTTCCCTTCGCGACTCGCGCGGCGAACTTTTGTCAATTAATGCCGATATTGCCACTCGTGGGGGCGATGTAATATACCGGAATCAAAAATTTCAAAAAGCACCAAAAAATGATTTTTGGACATATTGGAGTGTATTGGGTGCGTTCGTGGGAAAAGTTCCCTTCGCGACTCGCGCGGCGAACTTTTGTCAATTAATGCCGATATTGCCACTCGTGGGGGCGATGTAATATACCGGAATCAAAAATTTCAAAAAGCACCAAAACATGATTTTTGGACATATTGGAGTGTATTGGGTTCGTTCGTGGCAAAAACTCACTTCGCGACTCGCGCGGCGAAGTTTTGTCAATTAATGCCGATATTGCCACTCGTGGGTGCGATGTAATATACTGAAATCAAAAATTTCAAAAAGCACCAAAACATGATTTTTGGACATATGTATTGGGTGCGTTTGTGGCAAAAACTCACTTCGCGACTTGCGCGGCGAACTTTTGTCAATTAATGCTGATATTACCACTCGTGGGTGCGTTGTTTTTAACCGGAACGAAAAAGTCCAAAAAGCACCAAAACATGATTTTTGGACATATTGGAGTGTATTGGGTGCGTTCGTGGCAAAAGTTCCCTTCGCGACTCGCGCGGCGAACTTTTGTCAATTAATGCCGATATTGCCACACGTGGGTGCGATGTAATATACCGGAATCGAAATGTTCAAAACGCACCTAAACATGATTTTTGGACATATTGGAGTGTATTGGGTTCGTTCGTGGCAAAAACTCACTTCGCGACTCGCGCGGCGAACTTTTGTCAATTAATGCCGATATTGCCACTCGTGGGTGCGTTGTTTTTAACCGGAACGAAAAATTTCAAAAATCACCAAAACATGATTTTTGGACATATTGGAATGTATTGGGTGTGTTCGCAGCAAAAACTCACTTCGCGACTCGCGCGACGAACTTTTGTCAATTAATGCCGATATTGCCACACGTGGGTGCGATGTAATATACCGGAATCGAAATGTTCAAAAAGCACCTAAACATGATTTTTGGACATATTGGAGTGTATTGGGTGCGTTCGTGGCAAAAACTCACTTCGCGACTCGCGCGGCGAACTTTTGTCAATTAATGCCGATATTGCCACTCGTGGGTGCGTTGTTTTTAACCGGAACGAAAAATTTCAAAAATCACCAAAACATGATTTTTGGACATATTGGAATGTATTGGGTGTGTTCGCAGCAAAAACTCACTTCGCGACTCGCGCGACGAACTTTTGTCAATTAATGCCGATATTGCCACACGTGGGTGCGATGTAATATACCGGAATCGAAATGTTCAAAAAGCACCTAAACATGATTTTTGGACATATTGGAGTGTATTGGGTGCGTTCGTGGCAAAAACTCACTTCGCGACTCGCGCGGCGAACTTTTGTCAATTAATGCCGATATTGCCACTCGTGGGGGCGATGTAATATACCGAAATCAAAAATTACAAAAAGCACCAAAACAAGATTTTTGGACATATTGGAGTGTATTGGGTATGTTTGTGGCAAAAACTCACTTCGCGACTCGCGCGGCGACCTTTTGTTAATTAATGCCGATATTGCCACACGTGGGTGCGATGTAATATACCGGAATCGAAATGTTCAAAAAGCACCTAAAGATGATTTTTGGACATATGTATTGGGTGCGTTAGTGGCAAAAACTCACTTCGCGACTCGCGCGGCGAACTTTTGTCAATTAATGCCGACATTGCCACACGTGGGTGCGATGTATTATACCGGAATCGAAAAGTTCAAAAAGCACCTAAACATGATTTTTGGACATATGTATTGGGTGCGTTTGTTGCAAAAACTCACTTCGCGACTCGCGCTGCGAACATTTGTCAATTAATGCCGATATTGCCACACGTGGGTGCGATGTAATATACCGGAATCGAAAAGTTCAAAAAGCACCTAAACATGATTTTTAGACATATTGGAGTGTATTGGGTACGTTCGTGGCAAAAACTCACTTCGCGACTCGCGTGGCGACCTTGTGTCAATTAATGCCGATATTGCCACACGTGGGTGCGTTGTTTTTAACAGGAACGAAAAAGTTCAAAAAGCACCAAAACATGAATTTTGGACATATTGGAGTGTATTGGGAGCGTTCGTGGCAAAACTCACTTCGCGACTCGCGCGGCGAACTTTTGTCAATTAATGCCGATATTCCCACTCGTGGCTGCGATTTAATATACCGGAATCCAAAAGTTCAAAAAGCACCTAAACATGATTTTTGGACATATTGGAGTGTATTGGGTGCGTTCGTGGCAAAAACTCACTTCGCGACTCGCGCGGCGAACTTTTGTCAATTAATGCCGATATTGCCACTCGTGGGGGCGATGTAATATACCGAAATCAAAAATGACAAAAAGCACCAAAACATGATTTTTGGACATATTGGAGTGTATTGGGTGTGTTTGTGGCAAAAACTCACTTCGCGACTCGCGCGGCGACCTTTTGTTAATTAATGCCGATTTTGCCACACGTGGGTGCGATGTAATATACCGGAATCGAAATGTTCAAAAAGCACCTAAACATGATTTTTGGACATATGTATTGGGTGCGTTTGTGGCAAAAACTCACTTCGCGACTCGCGCGACGAACTTTTGTCAATTAATGCCGATATGGCCACTCGTGGGTGCGTTGTTTTTAACCAGAACGAAAAAGTTCAAAAAGCACCAAAACATGATTTTTGGACATATTGGAGTGTATTGGGTGCGTTCGTGGCAAAAGTTCCCTTCGCGACTCGCGCGGCGAACTTTTGTCAATTAATGCCGATATTGCCACTCGTGGGGGCGATGTAATATACCGGAATCAAAAATTTCAAAAAGCACCAAAAAATGATTTTTGGACATATTGGAGTGTATTGGGTGCGTTCGTGGGAAAAGTTCCCTTCGCGACTCGCGCGGCGAACTTTTGTCAATTAATGCCGATATTGCCACTCGTGGGGGCGATGTAATATACCGGAATCAAAAATTTCAAAAAGCACCAAAACATGATTTTTGGACATATTGGAGTGTATTGGGTTCGTTCGTGGCAAAAACTCACTTCGCGACTCGCGCGGCGAACTTTTGTCAATTCATGCCGATATTGCCACTCGTGGGTGCGATGTAATATACTGAAATCAAAAATTTCAAAAAGCACCAAAACATGATTTTTGGACATATGTATTGGGTGCGTTTGTGGCAAAAACTCACTTCGCGACTTGCGCGGCGAACTTTTGTCAATTAATGCCGATATTGCCACACGTGGGTGCGATGTAATATTCCGGAATCGAAAAGTTCAAAAAGCACCTAAGCATGATTTTTGGACATATTGGAGTGTATTGGGTGCGTTCGCGGCAAAAACTCACTTCGCGACTCGCGCGACGAACTTTTGTCAATTAATGCCGATATTGCCACACGTGGGTGCGATGTAATATACCGGAATCGAAATGTTCAAAAAGCACCTAACCATGATTTTTGGACATATTGGAGTGTATTGGGTGCGTTCGTGGCAAAAACTCACTTCGCGACTCTCGCGACGAACTTTTGTCAATTAATGCTGATATTGCCACACGTGGGTGCGATGTAATATACCAGAATCGAAATGTTGAAAAAGCACCTAAACATGATTTTTGGACATATTGGAGTGTATTGGGTACGTTCGTGGCAAAAACTCACTTCGCGACTCGCGCGGCGACCTTTTGTCAATTAATGCCGATATTGCCACACGTGGTGATGGGAACCCGCTAGGGTTTGTGGCCCGATCTTTCGATGAGAGGTAAGGGGTAACTCGATTGGATGAAGGCGACGTTCACGGCCCGACTACAACCGTCCAAAGACGCTGCGCCTTAGCAACCGATACACCGTCTCCCATGGTCGCCGCGAACTTGTGGTGCGCGTCAACCCGGCCACGAGGGCACTCGTCCTGCAAGCAATCGAAGAACAAGCAAGAACAAGTAGAACAAGCACTGAAATTGCTAGATAAAGATGAAAGTTTCACTATCAAAACACAATATGGTGGGGTTCCGATTACAGGCAGACGGGCGGTTTAGCCAACACGCGCGCTGCGAGCCGGTAGCAAGTAGCTATCTCTATCATCAAAACCCGAGTGTTCTTGGCGGCGACTAGAGGTATAAGAAGAGGGGAAGAACGACCATAGGGTCGTGCTCCAACCCTAGGACGCGCCCCTAATGGGCCCCACTTGGATACACAGCCCATTGGGCCAAAAAAGGTGACGCAGCACCATGGACAGAAAACAGTCGGGAGTAAAATGACGATTGCGGCCGCTCCAGAACAGATGTGGACATGTGGCTGGATTAATTTGAAAGTAGACTTGATAAGCTTTCCATGAAGTACTTGCACGCCCAAATCGGAGTTCGCATGAAGTCGTGGCGGCCATCAGAAGTTGGCGCTGCCCTGCAGTCCGAATCCACCCCGCGCGAATCCTCTCCCCTTTGGATCCTCCCCATCGTTCCTGAGTAAAACACGAGTGCACGCGTCTCCGGGGTATAAAGAAGAGGAATATGAACTCAAGAAAGAACTCACCTGATAATTTAGTTGACGTGCACGAGCGCGGGTAATAGGACCATGATGCTGTACTTGGGGGGACGTGGATGTATCGATGGTGTTGATGTCCTCATCACGTGGGTGCGTTGTTTTTAACCGGAACGAAAAAGTTCAAAAAGCACCAAAACACGAATTTTGGACATATTGGAGTGTATTGGGTGCGTTCGTGGCAAAACTCACTTCGCGACTCGCGCGGCGAACTTTTGTCAATTAATGCCGATTTTCCCACACGTGGGTGCGATTTAATATACCGGAATCGAAAAGTTCAAAAAGCACCTAAACATGATTTTTGGACATATTGGAGTGTATTGGGTGAGTTCGTGGCAAAAACTCGCTTCGCGACTCGCGCAGCGACCTTTTGTCAATTAATGCTGATATTACCACTCGCGGGTGCGTTGTTTTTAACCGGAACGAAAAAGTCCAAAAAGGACCAAAACATGAATTTTGGACATATTGGAGCGTATTGGGTGCGTTTGTGGCAAAAGTTCCCGTCGCGACTCGCGCGGCGAACTTTTGTCAATTAATGCCGATATTCCCACTCGTGGGTGCGATGTAATATACCGGAATCCAACAGTTCAAAAAGCACCTAAACAAGATTTTTGGACATATTGGAGTGTAATGGGTGCGTTCGTGGCAAAAACTGACTTCACGACTCGTGCGGCGAACTTTTGTCAATTATGCGGATATTGCTACACGTGCGTGCGATGTAATATACAGGAATCAAAAAGCAGCAAAACTTGATTTTTGGACATATTGGAGTGTATTGGGTGCGTTCGTGGCAAAAACTCACTTCGCGACTCGCGCGGCGACCTTTTGTCAATTAATGCTGATATTACCACTCGTGGGTGCGTTGTTTTTAACCGGAACGAAAAAGTCCAAAAAGCACCAAAACATAATTTTTGGACATATTGGAGTGTATTGGGTGCGTTCGTGGCAAAAGTTCCCTTCGCGACTCGCGCGGCGAACTTTTGTCAATTAATGCCGATATTGCCACTCGTGGGTGCGATATAATATACCAGAAACAAAAAGTTCAAAAATCACCAAAACATGATTTTTAGACATATTGGAGTGTATTGGGTTCGTTCGTGGCAAAAACTCACTTCGCGACTCGCGCGGCGAACTTTTGTGAATTAATGCCGATATTGCCACACGTGGTTGCGATGTAATATACCGGAATCAAAAAGTTCAAAAAGCACCTAACCATGATTTTTGGACATATTGGAGTGTATTGGGTGCGTTCGTGGCAAAAGTTCCCTTCGCGACTCGCGCGGCGAACTTTTGTCAATTAATGCCGATATTGCCACTCGTGGGTGCGATATAATATACCGGAAACAAAAAGTTCAAAAATCACCAAAACATGATTTTTAGACATATTGGAGTGTATTGGGTTCGTTCGTGGCAAAAACTCACTTCGCGACTCGCGCGGCGAACTTTTGTGAATTAATGCCGATATTGCCACACGTGGTTGCGATGTAATATACCGGAATCAAAAAGTTCAAAAAGCACCTAACCATGATTTTTGGACATATTGGAGTGTATTGGGTGCGTTCGTGGCAAAAACTCACTTCGCAACTCGCGCGGCGAACTTTTGTCAATTAATGCCGATATTGCCACACGCGGGTGGAATGTAATATACCGGAATCGAAAAGTTCAAAACGCACTAAACATGATTTTTGGACATATTGGAGTGTATTGGGTTCGTTCGTGGCAAAAACTCACTTCGCGACTCGCGCGGCGACCTTTTGTCAATTAATGCCGATATTGCCACTTGTGTGTGCGTTGTTTTTAACAGGAACGAAAAAGTCCAAAAAGCACCAAAACATGATTTTTGGCCATATTGGAGTGTAGTGGGTGCGTTCGTGGCAAAAACTCACTTCGCGACTCGCGCGGCGTACTTTTGTGAATTAATGCCGATATTGCCACACGTGGGTGCGATGTAATATGCCGGAATCGAAAAGTTCAAAAAGCACCTAAACATGATTTTTGGACATATTGGAGTGTATTGGGTGCGTTCGTGGCAAAAACTCACTTCGCGACTCGCGCGGCGAACTTTTGTCAATTAATGCCGATATTGCGACACGTGGGTGCGATGTAATATGCCTTAATCGAAAAGATCAAAAAGCACCTAAACAAGATTTTTGGACATATTGGAGTGTATTGGGTACGTTCGTGGCAAAAACTCACTTCGCGACTCGCGCGGCGACCTTTTGTCAATTAATGCCGATGTTGCCACACGTGGGTGCGATGTAATATACCGGAAACAAAAAGTTCAAAAAGCACCTAAACATGATTTTTGGACATATTGGAGTGTATTGGGTGCGTTCGTGACAAAAACTCACTTCGCCACTCGCGCGGCGAACTTTTGTCAATTAATGCCGATATTGCCACACGTGGGTGCGATGTAATATGCCGGAATCGAAAAGTTCAAAAAGCACCTAAACATGATTTTTGGACATATTTGAGTGTATTGGGTGCGTTCGTGGCAAAAACTCACTTCGCGACTCGCGCGGCGAACTTTTGTCAATTAATGCCGATATTGCCACACGTGGGTGCGATGTAATATGCCGGAATCGAAAAGTTCAAAAAGCACCTAAACATGATTTTTGGACATATTGGAGTGTATTGGGTGCGTTCGTGGCAAAAACTCACTTCGCGACTCGCGCGGCGAACTTTTGTCAATTAATGCCGATATTGCGACACGTGGGTGCGATGTAATATGCCTTAATCGAAAAGATCAAAAAGCACCTAAACAAGATTTTTGGACATATTGGAGTGTATTGGGTACGTTCGTGGCAAAAACTCACTTCGCGACTCGCGCGGCGACCTTTGTCAATTAATGCCGATGTTGCCACACGTGGGTGCGATGTAATATACCGGAAACAAAAAGTTCAAAAAGCACCTAAACATGATTTTTGGACATATTGGAGTGTATTGGGTGCGTTCGTGGCAAAAACTCACTTCGCCACTCGCGCGGCGAACTTTTGTCAATTAATGCCGATATTGCCACACGTGGGTGCGATGTAATATGCCGGAATCGAAAAGTTCAAAAAGCACCTAAACATGATTTTTGGACATATTGGAGTGTATTGGGTCCGTTCGTGGCAAAAACTCACTTCGCGACTCGCGCGGCGAACTTTTGTGAATTAATGCCGATATTGCCTCTCGTGGGTGCGACGTAATATACCGGAATCAAAAAGTTCAAAAAGCACCTAAACATGATTTTTGGACATATTTGAGTGTATTGGGTGCGTTCGTGGCAAAAACTCACTTCGCGACTCGCGCGGCGAACTTTTGTCAATTAATGCCGATATTGCCACACGCGGGTGGAATGTAATATACCGGAATCGAAAAGTTCAAAAAGCACCTAAACATGATTTTTGGACATATTGGAGTGTATTGGGTGCGTTCGTGGCAAAAACTCACTTCGCGAGTCGCGCGGCGACCTTTTGTCAATTAATGCCGATATTGCCACACGTGGGTGCGATGTAATATGCCGGAATCGAAAAGTTCAAAAAGCACCTAAACATGATTTTTGGACATATTGGAGTGTATTGGGTTCGTTCGTGGCAAAAACTCACTTCGCGACTCGCGCGGCGACCTTTTGTCAATTAATGCCGATATTGCCACACGTGGGTGCGATGTAATATACCGGAATCAAAAAGTTCAAAAAGCACCTAAACATGATTTTTGGACATATTGGAGTGTATTGGGTGCGTTCGTGGCAAAAACTCACTTCGCAACTCGCGCGGCGAACTTTTGTCAATTAATGCCGATATTGCCACACGCGGGTGGAATGTAATATACCGGAATCGAAAAGTTCAAAAAGCACCTAAACATGATTTTTGGACATATTGGAGTGTATTGGGTGCGTTCGTGGCAAAAACTCACTTCGCGAGTCGCGCGGCGACCTTTTGTCAATTAATGCCGATATTGCCACACGTGGGTGCGATGTAATATACCGGAATCAAAAAGTTCAAAAAGCACCTAAACATGATTTTTGGACATATTGGAGTGTATTGGGTGCGTTCGTGGCAAAAACTCACTTCGCAACTCGCGCGGCGAACTTTTGTCAATTAATGCCGATATTGCCACACGTGGTTGCGATGTAATATACCGGAACGAAAAAGTTCAAAAAGCACCTAAACATGATTTTTGGACATATTGGAGTGTATTGGGTGTGTTTGTGGCAAAAGCTCACTTCGCGACTCGCGCGGCGACCTTTTGTTAATTAATGCCGATACTGCCACACGTGGGTGCGATGCAATATACCGGAATCGAAAAGTTCGAAAAGTACCTAAACATGATTTTTGGACATATTGGAGTGTATTGGGTTCGTTCGTGGCAAAAACTGACTTCGCGACTCGCGCGGCAACCTTTTGTCAAATAATGCCGATATTGCCACATGTGGGTGCGATCTAATATTCCAGAATCGAAAAGTTCAAAAAGCAGCTAAACAAGATTTTTGGACATATTGGAGTGTATTGGGTGCGTTCGTGGCAAAAACTCACTTCGCGACTCGCGCGGCGTAGTTTTGTCAATTAATGCCGATATTGCCACACGTGGGAGCGTTGTTTTTAACCGGAACGAAAAAGTTCAAAAAGCACCAAAACAAGAATTTTGGACATATTGGAGTGTATAGGGTTCGTTCGTGGCAAAAACTCACTTCGCGACTCGCGCGGCGAACTTTTGTGAATTAATGCCGATATTGCCACTCGTGGGTGCGATGTAATATACCGGAATCAAAAAGTTCAAAAATCACCAAAACATGATTTTTGGACATATTGGAGTGTATTGGGTGCGTTCGTGGCAAAAACTCACTTCGCGACTCGCGCGCGAACTTTTGAGAATTAACGCCGATATTGCCACTCGTGGGTGCGATGTAATATACCAGAATCAAAAAGTTCAAAAATCACCAAAACATGATTTTTGGACATATTGGAGTGTATTGGGTGCGTTCGTGGCAAAAACTGACTTCGCGACTCGCGCGGCGAACTTTTGTCAATTAATGCCGATATTGCCACACGTGGGTGCGTTGTTTTTAACCGGAACGAAAAAGTTCAAAAAGCACCAAAACATGATTTTTGGACATATTGGAGTGTATTGGGTGCGTTCGTGGCAAAAACTCACTTCGCGACTCGCGCGGCGAACTTTTTGTGAATTAATGCCGATATTGCCACACGTGGGTGCGATGTAATATGCCGGAATCGAAAAGTTCAAAAAGCACCTAAACATGATTTTTGGACATATTGGAGTGTATTGGGTGCGTTCGTGGCAAAAACTCACTTCGCGACTCGCGCGGCGAACTTTTGTCAATTAATGCCGATATTGCCACTCGTGGGTGCGTTGTTTTTAACCGGAACGAAAAAGTTCAAAAAGCACAAAAACATGGTTTTTGGACATATTGGAGTGTATTGGGAGCGTTCGTGGCACAAACTCACTTCGTGACTCGCGCGGCGACCTTTTGTCAATTAATGCCGATATTGTCACTCATGGGTGCGTTGTTTTTAACCGGAACGAGAAAGTTCAAGAAGCACCAAAACATGATTTTTGGACATATTGGAGTTTATTGGGTGCGTTCGTGGCAAAAACTCACTTCGCGACTCGCGCAGCGAAATTTTGTCAATTAATGCCGATATTGCCACACGTGGGTGCGATGTAATATACCGGAATCAAAAATTTCAAAAAGCAACAAAACATGATTTTTGGACATATTGGAGTGTATTGGGTTCGGTCGTGGCAAAAACTCACTTCGCGACTCGCGCGGCGAACTTTTGTGAATTAATGCCGATATTGCCACTCGTGGGTGCGACGTAATATACCGGAATCAAAAAGTTCAAAAAGCACCTAAACATGATTTTTGGACATATTTGAGTGTATTGGGTGCGTTCGTGGCAAAAACTCACTTCGCGACTCGCGCGGCGAACTTTTGTCAATTAATGCCAATATTGCCACACGTGGGTGGCATGTAATATACCGGAATCGAAAAGTTCAAAAAGCACCTAAACATGATTTTTGGACATATTGGAGTGTATTGGGTACGTTCGTGGCAAAAAACTCACTTCACGACTCGCGCGGCGACCTTTTGTCAATTAATGTCAATATTGCCACACGTGGGAGCGTTGTTTTTAACCGGAACGAAAAAGTTCAAAAAGCACCAAAACAAGAATTTTGGACATATTGGAGTGTATAGGGTTCGTTCGTGGCAAAAACTCACTTCGCGACTCGCGTGGCGAACTTTTGTGAATTAATGCCGATATTGCCACTCGTGGGTGCGATGTAATATACCGGAATCAAAAAGTTCAAAAATCACCAAAACATGATTTTTGGACATATTGGAGTGTATTGGGTGCGTTCGTGGCAAAAACTCACTTCGCGACTCGCGCGGCGAACTTTTGAGAATTAACGCCGATATTGCCACTCGTGGGTGCGATGTAATATACCAGAATCAAAAAGTTCAAAAATCACCAAAACATGATTTTTGGACATATTGGAGTGTATTGGGTGCGTTCGTGGCAAAAACTGACTTCGCAACTCGCGCGGCGAACTTTTGTCAATTAATGCCGATATTGCCACACGTGGGTGCGTTGTTTTTAACCGGAACGAAAAAGTTCAAAAAGCACCAAAACATGATTTTTGGACATATTGGAGTGTATTGGGTGCGTTCGTGGCAAAAACTCACTTCGCGACTCGCGCGGCGAACTTTTTGTGAATTAATGCCGATATTGCCACACGTGGGTGCGATGTAATATGCCGGAATCGAAAAGTTCAAAAAGCACCTAAACATGATTTTTGGACATATTGGAGTGTATTGGGTGCGTTCGTGGCAAAAACTCACTTCGCGACTCGCGCGGCGAACTTTTGTCAATTAATGCCGATATTGCCACTCGTGGGTGCGTTGTTTTTAACCGGAACGAAAAAATTCAAAAAGCACCAAAACATGATTTTTGGACATATTGGAGCGTATTGGGTGCGTTCGTGGCAAAAGTTCCCTTAGTGACTCGCGCGGCGAACTTTTGTCAATTAATGCCGATATTGCCACTCGTGGGTGCGATGTAATATACCGGAAACAAAAAGTTCAAAAATCACCAAAACATGATTTTTGGACATATTGGAGTGTATTGGGTTCGTTCGTGGCAAAAACTCACTTCGCGACTCGCGCGGCGAACTTTTGTCAATTAATGCCGCTATTGCGACACGTGGGTGCGATGTAATATGCCTTAATCGAAAAGATCAAAAAGCACCTAAACAAGATTTTTGGACATATTGGAGTGTATTGGGTACGTTCGTGGCAAAAACTCACTTCGTGACTCGCGCGGCGACCTTTTGTCAATTAATGCCGATGTTGCCACACGTGGGTGCGATGTAATATACCGGAAACAAAAAGTTCAAAAAGCACCTAAACATGATTTTTGGACATATTGGAGTGTATTGGGTGCGTTCGTGGCAAAAACTCACTTCGCAACTCGCGCGGCGAACTTTTGTCAATTAATGCCGATATTGCCACACTTGGTTGCGATGTAATATACCGGAACCAAAAAGTTCAAAAAGCACCTAAACATGATTTTTGGACATATTGGAGTGTATTGGGTCCGTTCGTGGCAAAAACTCACTTCGCGACTCGCGCGGCGAACTTTTGTGAATTAGTGCCGATATTGCCACTCGTGGGTGCGACGTAATATACCGGAATCAAAAAGATCAAAAAGCACCTAAACATGATTTTTGGACATATTTGAGTGTATTGGGTGCGTTCGTGGCAAAAACTCACTTCGCGACTCGCGCGGCGAACTTTTGTCAATTAATGCCGATATTGCCACACGTGGGTGGAATGTAATATACCGGAATCGAAAAGTTCAAAAAGCACCTAAACATGATTTTTGGACATATTGGAGTGTATTGGGTACGTTCGTGGCAAAAAACTCACTTCACGACTCGCGCGGCGACCTTTTGTCAATTAATGCCAATATTGCCACACGTGGGAGCGTTGTTTTTAACCGGAACCAAAAAGTTCAAAAAGCACCAAAACAAGAATTTTTGACATATTGGAGTGTATAGGGTTCGTTCGTGGCAAAAACTCACTTCGCGACTCGCGTGGCGAACTTTTGTGAATTAATGCCGATATTGCCAATCGTGGGTGCGATGTAATATGCCGGAATCAAAAAGTTCAAAAATCACCAAAACATGATTTTTGGACATATTGGAGTGTATTGGGTGCGTTCGTGGCAAAAACTCACTTCGCGACTCGCGCGGCGAACTTTTGAGAATTAACGCCGATATTGCCACTCGTGGGTGCGATGTAATATACCAGAATCAAAAAGTTCAAAAATCACCAAAACATGATTTTTGGACATATTGGAGTGTATTGGGTGCGTTCGTGGCAAAAACTGACTTCGCGACTCGCGCGGCGAACTTTTGTCAATTAATGCCGATATTGCCACACGTGGGTGCGTTGTTTTTAACCGGAACGAAAAAGTTCAAAAAGCACCAAAACATGATTTTTGGACATATTGGAGTGTATTGGGTTCGTTCGTGGCAAAAACTCACTTCGCGACTAGCGCGGTTAACTTTTATCAATTAATGCCGATATTGCCACACGTGGGTGCGATGTAATATGCCGGAATCGAAAAGTTCAAAAAGCACCTAAACATGATTTTTGGACATATTGGAGTGTATTGGGTGCGTTCTTGGCAAAAACTCACTTCGCGACTCGCGCGGCGAACTTTTGTCAATTAATGCCGATATTGCCACTCGTGGGTGCGTTGTTTTTAACCGGAACGAAAAAGTTCAAAAAGCACCAAAACATGGTTTTTGGACATATTGGAGTGTATTGGGAGCGTTCGTGGCACAAACTCACTTCGTGACTCGCGCGGCGACCTTTTGTCAATTAATGCCGATATTGTCACTCATGGGTGCGTTGTTTTTAACCGGAACGAGAAAGTTCAAGAAGCACCAAAACATGATTTTTGGACATATTGGAGTTTATTTGGTGCATTCGTGGCAAAAACTCACTTCGCGACTCGCGCAGCGAAATTTTGTCAATTAATGCCGATATTGCCACACGTGGGTGCGATGTAATATACCGGAATCAAAAAGTTCAAAAAGCACCAAAACATGATTTTTGGACATATTGGAGTGTATTGGGTTCGTTCGTGGCAAAAACTCACTTCGCGACTCGCGCGGTTAACTTTTATCAATTAATGCCGATATTGCCACACGTGGGTGCGATGTAATATGCCGGAATCAAAAAGTTCAAAAAGCAACAAAACATGATTTTTTTTTTAACATAATGGAGTGTATTGGGTGAGTTCGTGGCAAAAACACACTTCGCGACTCGTGCGGCGAACTTTTGTCAATTAATGCCGATATTGTCACTCATGGGTGCGTTGTTTTTAACCGGAACGAGAAAGTTCAAGAAGCACCAAAACATGATTTTTGGACATATTGGAGTTTATTGGGTGCGTTCGTGGCAAAAACTCACTTCGCGACTCGCGCAGCGAAATTTTGTCAATTAATGCCGATATTGCCACACGTGGGTGCGATGTAATATACCGGAATCAAAAATTTCAAAAAGCAACAAAACATGATTTTTGGACATATTGGAGTGTATTGGGTTCGGTCGTGGCAAAAACTCACTTCGCGACTCGCGCGGTTAACTTTTATCAATTAATGCCGATATTGCCACACGTGGGTGCGATGTAATATACCGGAATCAAAAAGTTCAAAAAGCAACAAAACATGATTTTTTTAACATAATGGAGTGTATTGGGTGAGTTCGTGGCAAAAACTCACTTCGCGACTCGCGCGGCGAACTTTTCTCAATTAATGCCAATATTGTCACTCGTGGGTGCGTTGTTTTTAACCGGAACGAGAAAGTTCAAAAAGCACCAAAACATGATTTTTGGACATATTGGAGTTTATTGGATGCGTTCGTGGCAAAAACTCACTTCGCGCCTCGCGCGTAGAAATTTTGTCAATTAATGCCGATATTGCCACTCGTGGGTGCGTTGTTTTTAACCGGAACGAAAAAGTTCAAAAAGCACCAAAACATGATTTTTGGACATATTGGAGCGTATTGGGTGCGTTCGTGGCAAAAACTCACTTCGCGACTCGCGCAGCGAAATTTTGTCAATTAATGCCGATATTGCCACACGTGGGTGCGATGTAATATACCGGAATCAAAAATTTCAAAAAGCAACAAAACATGATTTTTGGACATATTGGAGTGTATTGGGTTCGGTCGTGGCAAAAACTCACTTCGCGACTCGCGCGGTTAACTTTTATCAATTAATGCCGATATTGCCACACGTGGGTGCGATGTAATATACCGGAATCAAAAAGTTCAAAAAGCAACAAAACATGATTTTTTTGACATATTGGAGTGTATTGGGTGAGTTCGTGGCAAAAACTCACTTCGCGACTCGCGCGGCGAACTTTTCTCAATTAATGCCAATATTGTCACTCGTGGGTGCGTTGTTTTTAACCTGAACGAGAAAGTTCAAAAAGCACCAAAACATGATTTTTGGACATATTGGAGTTTATTGGATGCGTTCGTGGCAAAAACTCACTTCGCGCCTCGCGCGTAGAAATTTTGTCAATTAATGCCGATATTGCCACTCGTGGGTGCGTTGTTTTTAACCGGAACGAAAAAGTTCAAAAAGCACCAAAACATGATTTTTGGACATATTGGAGCGTATTGGGTGCGTTCGTGGCAAAAACTCACTTCGCGACTCGCGCAGCGAACTTTTGTCAATTAATGCCGATATTGCCACACGTGGGTGCGATGTAATATACCGGAATCAAAAAGTTCAAAAAGCACCAAAACATGATTTTTGGACATATTGGAGTGTATTGGGTGCGTTCGTGGCAAAAACTCACTTCGCGACTCGCGCGGCGATCTTTTGTCAATTAATGCCGATATTGTCACTCGTGGGTGCGTTGTTTTTAACCGGAACGAGAAAGTTCAAAAACCACCAAAACATGATTTTTGGACATATTGGAGTTTATTGGGTGCGTTCGAGGCAAAAACTCACTTCGCGACTCGCGCATAGAAATTTTGTCAATTAATGCCGATATTGCCACTCGTGGGTGCGTTGTTTTTAACCAGAACGAAAAAGTTCAAAAAGCACCAAAACATGATTTTTTGGACATATTGGAGTGTATTGGGTGCGTTCGTGGCAAAAACTCACTTCGCGACTCGCGCAGCGAAATTTTGTCAATTAATGCCGATATTGACACACGTGGGTGCGATGTAATATACCGGAATCAAAAAGTTCAAAAAGCACCAAAACTTGATTTTTGGACATATTGGAGTGTATTGGGTGCGTTCGTGGCAAAAACTCACTTCGCGACTCGCGCGGCGAACTTTTGTCAATTAATGCCGATATTGCCACACGTGGGTGCTATGTAATATACCGGAATCAAAAAGTTCAAAAAGCACCAAAACATGATTTTTGGACATATTGGAGTGTATTGGGTGTGTTCGTGGCAAAAACTCACTTCGCGACTCGCGCAGCGAACTTTTATCAATTAATGCCGATATTGCCACACGTGGGTGCGATGTAATATACCGGAATCAAAAAGTTGAAAAGGCACCAAAACATGATTTTTGGACATATTGGAGTGTATTGGGTGCGTTCGTGGCAAAAACTCACTTCACGACTCGCGCGTCGAAATTTTGTCAATTAATGCCGATATTGCCACACTTCAGCTTGATAGCCACCCACTTTTCGTATTGCTGAAATCTTGTTTCGACAGTTGGCGCGCCAGGTAGGGGTAGCGTCAAGTTTAACGCTGACTAGTGTGATGGGTTTCGTCTTCGGCATCGACGACTTCGTCTTCCCTCCCTGGTAGACGTTCCGGTTCGGCAGCCTCGACTTCATCACCAATGACTTCGGCAAGATTTATTTCCTTGACTCGGATCCAAACCAGTCAGGGAGAGGCCATCTCTCCGCCCCGTTCGGTCTCCTGAACTCGGCCGAGATCTACTCCAAGATTATCTCATCCGAGTCAGCTTCAAACCACTCGGACGAGATCCAACCTACTGCGGCACAAGCTGATCAAGATGATGGAGCCTATCCCTCAATCTTGATGAAACTCCCCGACAATTTGGCCGCTGTCTTCACCACAAGGTTGTCTTCTCCCCGTAGGTCTAGACGGGATCCAGCTTCGGCCCAGATCCAATCTAGTTCTAGGGAAGTCGGCGTCATACTCCAGCCTCTCGGGACGGTTTCGACGGAAGAATTGGATGGCTACCTTAGCTCCCCCGGTGTCGATTCTCGACCGACGGAGATCCTCGAGTACGACGACTTCGGCTACCACTACAACTACAGCAACCTCGATGACTTCGACGAAGTCTACGAAGACATCTAGACGCCTCTCTTCTTCGGCATTTTCATGGCTGATAACGAGACGGCAGAACAGCGTCAAGCCCGAGAAGCAGAAGAACAACGTACGCGAGAAGAAGCCAAGCGTCGCCGACTGGAGGAGGAGAGACTAGCACAAGAGCGAGACCGGCTGCAGCGTGAGCAACAGGAACGCGAACGGGCCGCGAAGGAGGCTGAGGACCGGCGACAGCGTGCCTTGGAGGCTGGGCGACGAGCACGAGATCTTATCGGACAACAAGATGTTGTGGGGACGGCGGTTTTTCGCACCCCGCAACAGAACGCGGTAGCCGCAATCACCCTTCTAGACACTCTATTTCAGCAAGATGCTCCCGACCACGTCGTCAACATCTTAAACCAGACCAAGACCATGATCGCCGCCTCGGTCCCAGTGAATTCCTCAAGCGTCCGTACGCCGACTGGCAGCCGAGTTCCACCTCTTCGATCTCAAGATTATCATCAACCAAGCCTCAGCGTTGCCGCCACAGGATCCAGTCGCGGGAGCAGGGATCATGGTGAACGATCTATTCACACACATGCCAACAGACATAGGGAGCGTCAGGTTGAACAGCCCCGCTCTCCGCGTCGCAGGCATCCCGTCGATCTTCGCGATAATATCAATTGGTGTCGCGCGGAAAGAGGCCATATTCCCCACCATTCACCAGATCGTTACGATGACGATGTGGATGGAGTTGCCGCCTTCACAAGCAACTTGCGTCGATTGGATTGGCCAACCGGCTTCAAGCCGATTGGAATCGAGAAGTACGACGGTACAACAAATCCTGAATCTTGGCTCACCATCTACGGTCTCGCAATTCGCGCAGCAGGAGGAGATAGCAAAGCCGTGGCTAATTATCTGCCCGTGGCCTTAGCGGACTCGACCCGGTCCTGGCTTCACGGGTTACCCCGTGGCACGATTGGATCATGGGCAGAGCTTCGAGAGCACTTAATCGCCAACTTCCAGGGCACCTTTGAATGCCCTGGTACCCAATTTGACCTTTACAACGTCATCCAGAAATCCGGAGAATCCCTTCGAGATTACATCCGACGTTTTTCTGAACAACGGAACAAGATCTCTGACATCACCGACGACGTTATCATCGCCGCCTTCACTACGAGTATTCGTCATGAACTCTTAGTCGGCAAGTTTGGACGCAAGCCTCCCAGGACAGTCAAGCAGATGTGATGTGACCATGGCTACCATGGATGCAACCATTGCTCACATCTTGGATGAACAAAAAGATATAGAGCTCACATCGTCCAAGTGCTGGAATCCAATTCGGCCACCTGCTACACTGCTGACTTCAAATGGCCGCTAAATCTGCATACGACCTCCGTTTTCGGCCCGTGAGTACTTGATGGAAAGCTCTCGGAGCTCTCTTTCCAACGGATCCAGCCTCATCTCCGAATTCCATCTCGTGTGGCCAGAATCATAGGCACAAGGTGCTGCATCACCTATAATGGGCCTATGGGCTTGTAACTTCATTTGGGACCCCGGCCCAGGTGGGGCCCATGTGGGGTGCGCCCCAACCAGGTGGAGCACGACCCTAGGCACCCCTAGGTCGTCCTCCCACCCCTATATATAGCTGGGTACCCCTTCAGGGTTTCTTGGGTTTTGATTAATTGTAAGTTTAGCCATTGCTACTTCGCTTGCAGCGCGCGTGTCGGCTAGACTGTCCGTCTGCTTGTTCGGAACCCCACTTTATCGTGTATCAATTTATCTTTGTGCGTCTTGTCTATCTAGCAATTCAGTTGCTTTATATCTTGTTCTTGCTTGTTCTCGATTGCTTGCAGGAATAGGGTTGGTCTGCACCGGCAAGATCAACAACCCATGGAGAGGTGTATCGATCGCAAAGGCGCAACACAACGTCTTGTACGGTTGTAGTCGGATCGTCAACGTTTCTCCCAAATCGTAGTTGTCACAACTCACCGAAAGATCGGGCCAACAACAGCCTTGAGTGTCGAGAGGAACTCAGGGTTCATCAGGTGGTATCAGAGCTTTCGTTTCTCGGTGAGTTTTCTTCTACCTATAACCAGAAAATAGCCAGACAAAAAAAAAATTGTATCATTTACCTAGCCATATTGTGCCATTGCATTGTTCTTTTCAGTTTTTGCTTTGTTGAATCTGTGTTGCATCGTCGAGTCGTGTTGCTGGTCTTAGCGTTTAGTCCGTTTAGAGTTTCGAGTTCTGGTCACGTTTTATACCACAGTCGTCGTCGCCTCCGTGTCTCTGTTGTCGTCGGGACCTACGAAAACAGAATCGGCTCGCTGCCACGATTCTATTTTCGTAGTTTTCAGAAGTTTTTGTCGGTTAGTTTTTGAGTTCTTGAGTTGCATAGCTTCTGTTCGGTGGCTGTGCCGTGCATGTGTGCGAGGAAGAATAGAGGAATATAGCAGATCAGTTTGGATTCGGTGGGGTGGAAGGAAAGAAAAAAAAAAGGAAAGAAAAGAAAAGGAAAGTTTTTTTTGATTGGATTTGGTTTCCACTTGTGGAGGGCCAGGCCGAACCCTCCCACCTACCGTACCCACCACCATCGTGACAGTCCGACTCGCTCCTCTCTCTCCAAATCACGTTATCTCAGTTCCGAGTTGTGTCAAACACCTTGGTGAAATTTCGTTTGGTGTCGGTTTCGAGATCTGTTTGGAAAAATGGAACCGGCATAAATTCAGCATTCCATTTTTGTATAATTTTTAATTTTGGTGTGGACTTTACAGTTGAGTCCCTGTGATCTTACATTGAGGTCCTTGAGTCTGTTTTTGGTAAAAAAAATCAAAAAAAAAGAAAGAAAAAAAAAAGGCAGAAAGGTGCATAAAAAAGAGAAGAAAAAGCCGCACCAAGAAAAAAAAAGAGAAAAGAAAAAGAAAAGAAAATAGAAAAGAAAGAAAAGGAAAGAAAGAAGCAAAAGGAAAATTTAGTTTTATCTTTGAGTTTGCTTTCATACTTCAGAGTATGCTTGAGTTGTTTCTGGTGCTATTTTGTGGTACCGTTTGTGTCTAGGCTCGCGTCTCTAGTACGTTCTAGCCTAGGACCAGCACGGTACTTGACTTTGAACCATTACTCAACTTTGCATTCTCTGATTTGAGCATTTGCTATTCCTTTGCTACATATTTAAGCCTACCCAGAGCTCCACAGATCTGATTGCAGCCGTACAGCAAGTGTTTGCCAAGGCATCGATACATCCAATCTCCATTGGGGTGCTTGGTTGAGTCGGTGTACATCACCATTCCGCTTGCTTTGGTAAGAACTTGTAAGAGCTTGGTTAAAAGCTTGAGTGTGTGTGATGTTTGAGCTGCCACTACCTAGTAGTTGATAGGAGCGTGCATATTCTTGTGTGTTTCTTGTTTGCTACTAACCATGGCAGGATTGCGTAAGGGAATACGAGAACATCGACATCTACACCTTCGACGAGATATGACGACTTCTCCACGTAATGCATATGAGGTACATGACTATAATTGTGAACAAGTTGCATCTAAGTTACCATTCTATGATGGGAAGTATGATTCTGTTGCATACATTGATTGGGAGCTAGCAGTAGACAATGAATTTGATATATATGATTTTTCTGATGCTGAAATGATTAAGGCTGCTAGTAATAAGTTTACCTCTTCTGCATTATTTTGGTGGACTTATGTTAATAATAAACCTGAAACTTGGGATGGATTGAAAACCATGATGAGAAAACGCTTTGTGACATCTTATTACAAATGTACTCTTCAGGAGAAATTAGAACATCTGAAACAAGGTGATAGAACAGTTAGGGAGTACATTTATGAATTTAAGGTCTGTATCATCTATAGTGGTCTCAAAGAGTGCAATGAAAATACAATGCGTAGATTTTTCAATGGGCTTAATTCTGAAATTCAGGTTTTGCTTGATAATGTGACATATAATCATATTGGGCACCTATTCATGCTTGCTCGTAGCATTGAGAGTCAGATCATATCAAAGGCGAGGATGCATGACCAATGTGATTTATCTCCTATTTCTGAATCCCCAATATACTTATGTAATGATGATGTGCAAACATTGGAGGAGCAATCTTTTGTCTCCCCTGTTACTAACGTTTTGCAGGAAGATCAGCACATCCAAGAAAAGGAGAATGGTATACTTGAGAAGAAAGAGGATGAAGCACCTGCGATGTCTGAAGAAAGTTCGCAAGGTAAATTAAATGGTGCTAAGAGAAATGAAGGTGAGTATTCTCAAGGTGAGCTACACTTGTCCACTTTTCATGCTATAGTAGAGCAACCATTAGTGGAATCAATTGCTGAGTTGCCTTTGTCACAAGTTGATTTACTTGGTGTTCCTTGTGATAAAGAAGAGTTGTGCGATAATGCTTCACTTATATCCATGCCACAACTAGTGAATGAACATGCTATTCCTGTTGTTAATATCAACTGCGCTGATTTTAAGCATGTTGTTCACATTGCTAATAGAGTAGAGGAACGTGAATTGACATCTTCTTTAAATACTTTGGGCTATGTTCAGTTTGCTGATTTTCATGAGCTCGATAATTTGAAGGAGAAATTATTTGCTAAGTCTGATTTGCCAGGTCCAAGTAACGCTATTTTTCATCTCTTTGGTGAATATAATGATAGAGGAATATATTTGGTGCATAGAGTTTACATCTGTTCAGATTTAGAACCTCATGTACATGTGGATAAAACATACAAGCTAGAGAGAAATGTTATTGCTAACCAAATTGTGTCGAGTTTGTCTTGTTTTGATTGGAAGAAACAGGTTGTTGTAAATGGACTACGCAAAGAGCACCATATGGAAAAACCGAGGACGGTTTTCCGTGAAGAAGGGGAGGATGATGTGACCATGGCTACCATGGATGCAACCATTGCTCACATCTTGGATGAACAAAAAGATATCGAGATCACATCGTCCAAGTGCTAGAATCCGATTTGGCCACCTGCTACACTGCTGACTTCAAACGGCCGCCAAATCTGCATACGACTTCCGTTTTCGGCCCGTGAGTACTTGATGGAAAGCTCTCGGAGCCCTCTTTCCAACGGATCCAGCCTCATCTCCGAATTCCATCTTGTGTGGCCGGAATCACAGGCACAAGGTGCTGCGTCACCTATAATGGGCCTATGGGCTTGTAACTTCATTTGGGACCCCGGCCCAGGTGGGGCCCATGTGGGGTGCGCCCCAACCAGGTGGAGCACGACCCTAGGCACTCCTAGGTCATCCTCCCACCCCTATATATAGCTGGGTACCCCTTCAGGGTTTCTTGGGTTTTGATTAATTGTAAGTTTAGCCATTGCTACTTCGCTTGCAGCGCGCGTGTCGGCTAGACCGTCCGTCTGCTTGTTCGGAACCCCACTTTATCGTGTATCAATTTATCTTTGTGCGTCTTGTCTATCTAGCAATTCAGTTGCTTTATATCTTGTTCTTGCTTGTTCTCGATTGCTTGCAGGAATAGGGTTGGTCTGCACCGGCAAGATCAACAACCCACGGAGAGGTGTATCGATCGCAAAGGCGCAACACAACGTCTTGTACGGTTGTAGTCGGATCGTCAACGTTTCTCCCAAATCGTAGTTATCACAACTCACCGAAAGATCGGGCCAACAACAGCCTTGAGTGTCGAGAGGAACTCAGGGTTCATCAAGATGTTTGAAAAGGCAAATGAGTACGCCAAAGCAGAAGACGTTGTCACTGCATCTAAGCAGTCGGACAGTACCTGGAAACCCAAGAAAGATGCGCCGACTACAGGAGGGAGTGGAAGTGCCAATCACAAGGATCACAAGCGTAAGCCCTGGGAACTTGTGGCAACTACTACACCATCTTCCCGACAGCGGTCACGCGTCAATACCTTTGATAAGATCATGAACGCCCAATGCTCGCATCATCCGAATTCAAACCATGCGGCCAAAGATTGCTTCGTCTATAAACAGTTCGCAGAGCAATATGCCAAGAAAGCGCGGAAGCCGACTGACGGAGAGCAGAGCTCATCGAAAAAGAAGGATGAAGAAGACGATGCACCGACTGGCTTTCAAGATCCTCGCAAGGAACTCAATCACATTTTTGGTGGCCCCCTGGCTTATGAATCCAAGCGGAAGCAAAAGCTGATTGAACGGGAGATCAACACCGTCCAGCCCGATACACCCCAATATCTTCGGTGGTCAGAGACAACAATCAAGTTTGACCGCTCGGATCATCCTGACCGAGTGGTCCACCTGTGGCGGTACCCCCTGGTACTAGACCCAGTGCACTCAATATCTTTTTTGCCAAGACTCTGGATGACATGCAGATCCCTCGAACTGAGGTGAAGCCGAGTAGTGCGCCCTTTCACGAAGTCATCCCCGGGCTATCTTCTACTCCACTCGGCCAGATCACCTTGCCGGTCACCTTCGGCACTCGGGAGAACTTTCGCACAGAGAACATTTGCTTCGAAGTTGCTGATTTCGAGACAGCGTACCACGCTATACTCGGACGCCCGGCGTTAGCCAAGTTCATGGCTGTCCCACATTACTCCTACATGATGATGAAGATTCCTTGACCTCGAGGAGTCATATCTCTGCGGAGCGACATCAAGCAAGCCGTCACCTGCGACAAGGAAAGCTACGAGATGGCCCAGACACGCGAGATCACACTTGCTCGGGAGGAGATCCGACTGGCTGCATCAACAGCAACCGAAGGAGAAGTGCCTGCACCCAAGATATCAAAGAGCAGAGAAAGTGACGCCAAGACCAAGAAAATTCCCCTTGATCCCTCTGATCCATCCAAGACTACTGTAATAGGCGCCGAGTTAGATTGTAAATAGGAAAGCGCGCTCATCACCTTTTTTCAAGCTAATAAAGATATTTTTGCGTGGAAACCATCTGATATGCCTGGTATTCCTAGGGAGGTGATTGAGCACTCTTTACATGTTAAGGAAGACGCTAAACCCATTAAGCAACGACTCCGCCATTTTGCACAGGATAGGAAAGACGCGATCAAGGAGGAATTCACCAAGCTGTTAGCAGCCGGCTTCATCAAGGAAGTCCTACATCCCGACTGGCTGGCAAACCCAATCCTGGTTCGGAAGAAAACAGGACAATGGCATATGTCTGTCGATTACACCGACCTCAACAAATCTTGTCCTAAGGGTCCCTTTGGGTTACCTCACACTAACCAAGTAGTTGACTCAACGGCCAGCTGCGAGTTACTCAGCTTTTTGGATTGCTACTCGGGTTATCATCAGATCAGCCTAAAAGAGTCCGACTGCTTGAAGACCTCATTCATTACGCCTTTTGGGGCTTACTGCTATATCACCATGCCTTTTGGATTGAAGAACGCCGGAGCAACTTATCAACGCATGATCCAGAGGTGTTTTTCAACTCAGATTGGTCGCAACGTTGAAGCTTATGTTGATGACATAGTTGTCAAGACCAAGCGGAAGGATGATTTAATTGCAGATCTAGAAGAGACCTTTGCTAGCATCTGCGCCTTCAGGATGAAGTTGAATCCTGAAAAGTGCACCTTCGGAGTACCGTCAGGGAACCGTAGAGGTATATAGACCAACCCGGAGAAGATCAATGCCATCCTCAACATGAAACCGCCAAGTTCCCAGAAAGATGTCCAAAAGCTGACTGGATACATGGCGGCACTCAGCCGGTTTGTTTCATGACTCGGCAAGCGGGGGATGCCCTTTTTCAAGTTGCTAAAGAAAACTGACAATTTCCGGTGGGGACCCGAAGCCCAGAAAGCCTTTGAAGATTTCAAGAAACTTCTCACAACTCCACCGGTCCTAGCTTCACCACATCCGCAAGAGCCGCTGTTGTTATATGTGTCGGCAACATCTCAAGTTGTGAGCACGGTCCTGGTTGTCGAGTGGGAAGAAGACGACCATATTCAAAAAGTCCAACGACCAATTTACTTCGTTAACGAGGTTTTGGCCGACTCCTAGACAAGATATCCCCAGGTACAAAAGCTGCTATATGGTGTTTTAATTACCGTCAGGAAATTATCCCACTATTTTCAAGGTCACTCGGTCACGGTGGTCACATCGTTTCCACTCGGAGATATACTTCATATATATGGACGGATTGCAAAGTGGGCCCTAGAGTTGATGTCTTTGGATCTATCCTTCAAGCCACGAACCTCAATCAAGTCCCAGGCCTTGGCAGATTTTGTCGCGAGTGGACTGAGTGCCAAGAAGACACGCCTACTGAAAAGATGGAGTATTGGACTATGCACTTTGACAGGTCAAAGAGGCTTTCGGGCACTGGAGCAGGGGTTGTCCTGATTTCCCCGACTGGAGAAAGGTTAAGCTACGTACTGTGGATACATTTTTCTCCATCCCACAATGTGGCGGAATATGAGGCACTCCTTCATGGATTAAGGATCGCGGTATCTTTAGGGATTCAGCATCTGATAGTTCGTGGAGATTCTCAGTTGGTTGTTAATCAAGTCATGAAAGAATGGTCCTGCCTCGATGATAATATGGCTGCTTATCGACAAGAGGTACGCAAGTTGGAAGACAAGTTTGACGGCCTGGAGTTAACCCATGTTCTCCGGCATGATAATGAAGCAGCCGACAGGCTGGCCAATTTCGGTTCGAAATGAGAAACAGCTCCTTCTGATGTGTTTGTTGAGCATATTTATGAAACAACCATACCAAGAAAAGAAATGACCGAGGCAGCAAATACTCAAGAAGTAAGCATGATCGACGCCGACTGGAGAGAGCCCTTCATCAAGTTTTTGACCAAGCAAGAACTCCCTAAAGATAAAGACGAAGCCGAGCAGATTTTCAGGCGCAGCAAGCTTTATGTCATACATGAGACCAAGCTGTATAAGAAGAGCCACTCAGGAATTCTGCAACGCTATGTTTCTTTGGAGGAGGGAAGGCAATTGCTAAAAGATATCTACTCGGGCATTTGTGGGAATCACGCTGGCGCACGAACCATTGTTGGCAAGGCTTATCGGCAGGGTTTTTTCTGGCCCACCGCAGTATCGGATGCCGACAAAATTGTGCGAACATGCGAAGGTTGTCAATTTTTTGCCAGACAAACTCATTTACCAGCTCAGGAGTTGCAAACTATCCCATTATCCTGGCCATTCGCGGTTTGGGGGCTCGATATGGTTGGCCCTTTCAAAAAAGCTACCGGTGGTTTCACTCATCTTTTTGTATATGTGAACAAGTTTTCCAAGTGGATTTAAGCCAAGCCAGTTGTCACAATCACAGCGGATAAGGCTAGAGATTTCTTCATCAACATCGTGCACCGGTTCGGGGTACCAAATCGAATTATCACTGATAAAGGTACTCAATTCACTGGTGGTGTGTTTAAAGATTTTTGTGAAGACTTTGGCATCAAAATTTTGCTATGCCTCCGTAGCGCATCCTATGAGCAATGGACAAGTTGAACGCGCCAATTGTATGGTACTTCAAGGTATCAAAGCACGAGTCTTTGACCGACTGCGTCCCTACGCCGGCAAGTGGGTTGATCAGCTGCCATCTGTACTTTGGTCTCTGCGCGCTACGCCCAGTCGGGCCACGGGGCAATCACCGTTTTTCCTGGTTTATGGTGCGGAAGCAATGTTGCCGAGTGAGGTAGAATTCGAATCCTTGCGATTTCGCAACTTCAAGGAGGATCGCTACGGAGAAGACCAAGTTGATGATCTCAACCGACTGGAGGAAGCTCGTGAGGCAGCCTTGATTCAGTCGGCCCGGTATTTACAAGGGTTGCGACGCTATCACAACCGCAACGTTCGATCGCGGGCATTCTTAGTCGGAGACATGGTCTTGAGGAAGATTCAATCTACACGAGATCGGCACAAGTTATCTCCTTTATGGGAGGGACCGTTCATAATTTCTGAAGTTACTCGGCTAGGCTCTTATCGACTCAAGCGCGAAGACGGTACTCACGTCGACAACTCTTGGAATATTGAGCATCTTCGTCGTTTTTATGCTTAGGCATTACTTTTGTATATTCTTTCCCTCTTTGACTGCCACCATCAAGTTGCTTCTTGAGTTACCAGTCGTGGGCTACTATAATAATAATGGAGTGTGATTTTTATCAATTCAATTTGCTTACTTGATTTATCATTGCCCTGTCTGATTTTTTGGCTTAGTTAATGAGGACTGAAAGTTTTTTGAGGACTTTTGTGGGTTTTAGGCTCAGCAAGGTTTGACGTGAACTTTTAAGAAATCAAACGCTAAGTTTAGATTATCAAGCACAGCATAAATACATCAGTATTGTACAAATTGAGCCTCCAGCATCAAAGATAACATCATCAATTAGATTCAGTTTTCTCATCGTCAGATTCATCAGACCTAGTCGGCCCGAGATTGTTGTCTTGAAATCTCTCAACAACATCAACAGCGATCTTGTCGGCAGCCTTCTGTGCATCATTGATGAGGTCAAGGGCATCTTCTTCACTTGTCCCATCCACAAAGCCGTCGACAGCGTCAATATTGATCTTCGGGTACAAGGACTTGGTCATTGCCAATGCCATGCTCACTCCCATGCATCCAGCTTCTTTGATGTTCTTAAAGTATGTATCCGGAGCAGTTCTCAGCTTGTCGAAGATTTCAACAGCGTCGAATGAACTCGGACCGTTGTTGTTAAAAAACATAGCTTGGATGAGTGGTGTAGCGGCATTGGTGACTTCATTCCTAGCTCCTTTAAGTTTCTTGATCTTGTTGACTAAAAAATCGAATTGAGCTTGAGATTTAATCTTGCGATCTGCATAGAAGGACTATATCAACACCTGGGTGCGAAGGCAGGATTAATTTTAGGATTTGAACTACAATTACCTTCGACATCTTTCAGAGCCGAGTCTCTCTACTTGGTTAATTCACCCTTGTCTTTTTCCAGAGCTTTGATTCGCTTTTCTAGCTTAGTGATCTTGGTAGCTTGTACTGTAATACATCCTAGCGGTTAATTGAACGCGGATAACAGCTCGGAATAAGTTAATCAATAATAGGGGTTACCTTTGGATGAACTGCTCAGCTCGAAGTTGGAATCTTGAAGCTCGGCAATTCGGTTCCTGAGATCATGTTCAGTTTTCCTTGCTAATTCTCTGGTTTCATGAAGTTGGGTTCTGGTTGCTTCTAGGGTTCCAAGATGAGGGACCAGTTTCTCAAGGGTTGCAGTCTTAGCTTCATTTCGAAGATGAAATCTCTGCATCACAAATTTTTTCAATTCAGTGAAGTGGCCGACAGGATGAGCAAAGCTATATGCAAGAAACATACATTTACAAGACGAGTGGCTTGATTGAGTGTCTTTGCAAGCAAAGACACTTTCTCATCTTCTTTTTGCTTATTTATTACGATCCCTTGTGGCTGCATTTCATCATCCCACCATTTAACTAAGATGGGAGGGCGAGAATCTTCAGCTGATTGAATCCGAAGAACTTCTTCTTCGTCGCCAATCATTGGGCCTTTACATATACACAGATGATGATAAAGCAATCGAAGAGAATTTGTCAAATGAAAATGAATTCAGAGAATTGATTACCTATTATAATCTTCGGTGGAGGATGAGCAGGCCCTTGCACCTTATCAGATAAACTGGATTTCGAGCCGGTGTCGGTATCTTTTGGGGGAGGGCTGCTTGCTCGTGCCTCTGTTTCCAGGATATCCTTATTTTGTTCCATACCCGACTGGTCTCTAGTCGGGGGCTCCTGATTAGCACTGGTTTCAGCTTCGCCCGACTGGTTTCCAGTCGGGGGCTCGTTTCCAATCTCTACATTGTCGGTCGCCGGTTGACTACCAGTCGAGCGATTTTCGACGGTTGGTCCGGTTTCTTTGGCTGTCGTAGAATCAGTCCCCTTAACAGATGGTTCGGGGTCTTTTCAAGAAGGATCAATGTCAGATGGCTTCCTGCGGATTTGAGATATGTTATTAACACTATCTTGATGGTGTATGTTTGACAATACAAGACAAATTGCAAGATGATTCATACCTGGATGACTTCCTGATTTTGGGTATTGGACGGCTGGATGATTTCTTCTTCGGGTTAGCCTGTTTTGGCTGTTTTCCAGTCGCCTCTTTGCTGCCAGCTTTTCCGACATTGTCACCATCATCGCCGCTCAAGACTAATTTTCTCTTCCGAGAGCTTGACTGGTTAGTCGACTTTGGGCTGCTCGATTGAGCTGTTAGCTGGATTTTTGGACCGCCACTGGCCTGACCAGTTTGTCAGCGAGGAAAGCGGTGTTGGGCGGTTGGAGGATCAGATTTCATCAGAGAAAATTCCTATGCATGATATTTCAACAAAGGATATCATAAGGAAGGCCGGAATATTTGATACATATCGGTGGAGGAGGGGTGAAGGAGTTATATGGCACCACTGGCAGTAGGTGCGAATAGCTGACCACAATACCGGTTGAAAAAATTTTATACATCGTCTCCTTCATGATCTTGAATTCGAGGGACTCCGGATCTTCACGGTTGGGGTCATTTTTGCCATCAAATTCAAAAGCGGTGCGGGATCTTTCTTTGATAGGCGCCAGTCGACTCTTGATGAAGTGCCGAGTGATTTGCTTCCCTTGCAAACCTTGCTCTTTAAGTTTCAACATGCGCTCCATCAGGGTAAGCGCTTGAGCAGCTTCATCCCCCATTAGAAGTGAGTTCCAGGTGTCTTGATATACTGGAGGGAGGCAAGAGTACTCGGGAAGCGCCGGTTCAGGATTCTGCACATAGAACCAGTTTGCATGCCAGCCTTTGTTTGATGTTTTGAAAGGCATGGAGAAATATTTTTGGCTCAGGGTGCCCCTTAGCTGAAAACCGGCACCCCCGACAACACACGGCTTACTTTTGTTTGGCTGGGGCTTTAGAAAGAAAATGCGGCGGAATAGGGAAAAAATTGTCCTAATCCCCAGAAAAGCTTCACATGCATGGATAAAGTTGGCAATATGGACTATGGAATTGGGGTTCAGAGGATGCAAGCTGATTCCATAAAATTCCAGAATCCCCCTAAAGAACTTCGAAGTTGGAAGAGAAAAACCACCATAGAAGAAGTGGGAGAATACAACGACCTCGTGTGTATCGGGGGTCGGGAATGCTTCACCGAATGCCGGACGCCAGCCGATGATCTCTTTCGCCAGAAGAACGCCGTGCCACCATTTCCTTCAAGTTTTCTTCCGTGACATCGAAGGGAGCCCATTGACGCTCAAAGCTTTCTATCTCCTCTGCCATGGGTGCGAGATGGATGATGAAATCTAGCGTGAGGATGGTGGTGATTGAAGAGGGAGTTGATGCGGTGGTTGTGCGGGAGATCTTCGCAAAAGCACGAAGCTTCGGGAAGGTGGATTGGTGCGGATTTGCAAACCCTAGTTTTCGCCGGTGCAGTTTTTGTACTGTAGCAGAGAATGGGGAAAGTGGCGGAGGTCTCGGCGGGGAAGACGAAGTGACGCTCCTTCAGCATTTTTTGTTAGGGTATCGGGAGGTACTAATGGGCCTGGGCCTGCACAGCACTTTCAGCCCAACTTTATTATTGGCGTGGCTGGTTGTGCTCCTTAGGGATTTAAGCACATATTTTTGCCTTGGTAAAAATTGCTCACAACAGAATAGCCCAATGCCGTTAAAATCCTTTTTGATGCAGCTAGATAATTCTTTCGAATTTCTACAATGCGAAATAAAAAGGTGCCCGACAGAAAAGTGTAATACTAATTTTGTTGGCCTTCTTAGGCTACAAAACTGTTTGGGTTTTATTGAGATGGCTAATTTCAGATGGCTATTTTCTTAGCATGTTATATGCTTATTTCAATAATGACATAAGTCATAGCTTAGGCTATTTTGACTTGTCATTTGTTGTTCTTTATACGACATTTGATGAACCCTTTAAGAGTTTTTTTTACTCGGATTCTTATCATATATGTTGGTCTATAGATCTTTAGAGTGCTTTTCACTCGGGTCTCTTTCTGCCTTTTTGGGCGTTTTAAAGCTAAAGCAGTCGGACGGATATTTTATCAGGTGCCGCATATGCTTAACTATATAATCACCTTGGTGATTCGGTTGTAAAACCACTCGGATGGATGTTTAATGTACCTTGACTATATGTTTAGTTTTTATTCAACTAATCACATAGTCGGGGGCTACACCTAATTAGGTGCATCTAGTCGATGCACCTGATTTTTTTATTTTTAGCCCTTCACAGTCTTTGATTTAAGTACTCGGGAGACCAAGGCAGGAATAATTGAAGCACTTGGATTGTCGTTTGAAGATTACAAGAGAAGGCTATTCCATCGACTATAAAGGTCTCAGGGGCTACTGTGGAGATTATGGATACCCCATATCTACACGGCATGTATATCCGACTGGATATGGGGGTACCATATGTAGGTAGAATATCTTTAAGGGACTCGGGTTAAATTCCTTAACTTGTATATCAAGTAAATACTCGGGATCCTAGTCGGTTACGACTGTATTTTATCTTTATTTGCCTATTCCGTTAGGAATATGGGCTATACCTTGTAATACAGACTCCTCCCCCTATATAAGGAGGGGTCCGGGTGCCTCTTGGGGCATAACTTTTCTCTCAGATCATACGATCAATAATATACTCGGTGGATTAATCCCTGGACAGGAGTAGGGTATTACTTCTCATTGAGAGGGCCTGAACCTGTATAAAACTTTGTGTCTCTAAACCCATCCACTTCTCCAGCTTTATAGCCACCCTCTTTTCGTATTGCCGAAATCTTGTTTCGATAATCAGTAATGCTAGCAGGGGATGATTGTCTTGTACTGTGCTTTTGTTGGGGTAAAGTTAGTTCATTGACATATGTGAGGTGGAGAGCTCGGTGCAATGAAAGTTTGCTCGATATAATTAATTCCTTTTTATATAAACAAGTAATCTGCCTTACTTGGGCTGTGTTTGATACTTGGGGTTGGGAACTGAACTCCACCACTTGGAAAACGGAACAGTTCATTAGCGCGTGATTAATTAAGTATTAGTTTTGTTTCAAAATTGGATTAATTTGATTTTTTTTAAAGCAACTTTCGTATAGAAATTTTTTGCAAAAAAATACACTATTTAGCAGTTTGAAAAGCGTGCACGTGTAAAAGGAGAGAGAGGAGATGGGAACCTTGTGGAACGAACGCAGCCTTGTGGTCACTTATTGTTGTACACCTAAGTGCTGTTCACATGGAGTAGTCACGGTTTGTATGCCATAGGTTTGTGTGTGTGTGTGTTGATTTCTGTCACAACATTAAAGATGATTTTGTATCGACAACCATGGAAGAGATATTTAGGATGTTACTCAATACTAAGAATGGTAATGATATTTATAGTCTACATGGAGCAGCAATGATTTCTTAATTATGTCTGCCGATGAGATTATCTGATTCTCCCACTTTCAACTGGGTTGTTTCTTCTATGCAGTGTATGGGTTGCTAGAAAACCACCAGGTTTTGCCTTTATTGACTTTGATGACCGCAGGGATGCAGAAGATGCAATTCGTGTTTTAGATGGTAATAAGCATAGATATTTGTCTTTGTCGTTCATACAAGACAGTTTCATATTATGCACTTCTCTAATGAGTTATCTATTTCAACCTCTAGCATTACATAGTTTTGTCATTAAAATGGCTATTACATTACTTTCTTTAGTCAAGTGAGTCTCCATCAATTCTTATCTTGGTTATAGTATAAATAACTTTGTCTGAATCATGATTCATGCAACTTAAAATTTTAGTTTGGATAAACAATATACACTGAATTTATAGAAAAAATATCTTTCATCCAAACATATAGTTATAGCTTATCATCATGAATGCATCTTGCTATCTCCTGTAAACTGGTCGGTTTTTGAAGGAAGTTTTGAAAATAATAGATAGGGGCCAATCCATAGTTACATCAATGCTGAATCTCAATTCCCATTCACTAGTAGAACTCTAAATTGAACCTTTACATGATATCAACTAAGAGGACCGTTCTTTAACCTAACTGGGCTTTGCTATTTATTTCTAGTGTGGTGATGTTAGTAAATTGAGGCCAAATTTTGACACTGTAACATTTATATTGATCTGATATATTGTGATTTACATATATTGCTGCAAGCACATTAGGCCCATGACATTCCAAGTTAAGAAACTTGATAGATTGTACATGCCTACTTTTTTCTCTGCGACTTCAGTTGTGCATGTAGCTTTATACATTAAAACTGTGATATCGTCATATGATTTGTTACTTGACCAAGATATTCTTTTACCCTTTTCATTGATGTTTTGTATTTTTTTCAATGTACTTCTTTGCTTTAGTTATTACTTAGCATATTATAGAGTTACCCGCAAATTTAAACAGTCCATGATTTCCGCTTACAATCATCCTGCTGATATGTGATGTGTCTGTAGGCAAGAATGGATGGTGGGTTGAGCTGTCAACCAAAGCTGGTAGTGGCTGTGGCCGAGATCGTTCCGGTGGTGTTCTGACATGAAGTGCTATGAATGTGGCAAACCTGGTCACTTTGCACGTGAATGCCGCTTACGGATTGGTTCTGGAGGCCTTGGCAGTGGAAGGTGCCGGAGCCGGAGCCGGAGTCTAAGGTACCACGGTCGTTGTCGCAGTCGCAGCCGCAGCCCAAGATACCGGAGGAGCCCAATTCTATTGTACTCTAATTGTATCTGTTATTAGTTGAATCTGACATGGTATCTGTTTATTAGGTTTGAATCTGAGATGGTATGAGAAATTGGATTGAATTTGGTGTGCTCAAATTTAATGGGCCTGTTTAGTGGGCTTTGATCTGATAGTTGGTTGACAAAATGGGCTAGTTTTGAAATGGGCCTATTTTAAAATGAGCCAGTTTAAAAAAATAATGGGCTGTTGTTAAATAATTAATGGATAAATGTAAAAAAATAATGGGCTGTTAAAAAATTAATGGGTCGAAAAAAGTAATGGGGCGTTAAAAAAAACAATGGGCCGTTTAAAAATATTTGCTGACGTTAGCTGCCACATCATCAGTGACACGTCATCACACACGTGTCAACGACCACGTCACCTAACATGATGGCAGCCACGTGGCAACTATCCGTAACGTTTAATTTCGTCACAAAGGTTGGGCCTGGCTGGACTACACAGGCTCAAAAGCGTTTTATGACGGTTAAAAAAGTCATAGATTGTGCTGATCCGTGACGATTTGCGAGAAAACATCGGCAGATTTAATCTGTGACGCTCAATAGATGACGATAAGTAGAATCGTCACAGACAAATCTCTCTGACGAATTTTCAGTGGTCCATGATGAATTTTTTTAATCATAGATTAAATAGATTCTTGTAGTGTGAGGGCTTCCCGCGGTGAGCCGTGTCGCCTCAAGGTGCCGCACGCCCTCTCTGACTCCAGCATCGCCTGCCCGACGCGGTCATCGTTCTAGAAGGCAGCGGTTGGGACACCATCGTTGTCGGCAGCGTGGACTAGGAGAAAAGGGGAAATAAGGAGAAAGAAGAATATAAAAAGTTGGGTGTGGGGCAATTTTTGACTTTTCATGCTATTTATCTCTTCTATTCAATCGAAAATTAATATTTTAATGGCCGTGGTGTCCACTAGACAATAACCACATTTAGAGAGTGTTTTCCCCCACAAGTAAGTACATGCGGTGTTCTACAGCTAAAACCATTAAGGTCGCGATGTTCCGTAGATAGAATTGTACTGCATTAGGAGTAGGGGTGAAAACGGGTCGGAGACGGATAGCGCCGAATACAGATACAAACTCGGATAATATCGGGCAAAAAATATGAAATGAATACGTACCAAAATGGATACATACACTATCGGTTACGAATATTTATTCGGATATCAAAGTCGAAGCAACAATCTTATATATCACATAGACAATAACTATTTAACAATTTCATATATCCATATTACGATTATATTAGGCTATTAGGACCTTAGGAAATAAATAGGGTACAATACATCATAGTAGAACCAATACATAGTAAAAAAGTGTCTCATAGAAACATAATACGGGTAATATCCGTATAATTATCCGGGTAACACCCGTATTTTTTAACGAATAATCCGTATACGTCAGATACTATATTCCCGAACCCGATCTCGTATCCGCCAAAAAAGACCCGCATTTAGACCCGATATCCGTGAAAAGCCCAGGTACCCAGATTTTCGTCCCGAATTTATTCCGAAATAATATGGCTGGGCAGACGGGCGGGAAATTCCCGCCCCGTTTTCACCCCTAATTAGGAGGGTAGATAACTTCGGTTTGAAGCGGATGTGAAAAATATTAATTTTCAGGTTGCGCTGGACGCCTGGACCATGGTGAGGATCAAGCCAGAATGCCCGAGATAGCCGCCACGCATACAAAGCTCACCGCGCCACAAGCAGAAAAATATCCGTCCCCTCTTCCCACTCCACTTGCCCTCGCATCTACGTCGCCCAAGCTTCGCCCGCTGCCGCACACAACTCCGCCGACGCCGACACGACGTCCTCTCTCCTTTCGCCTCCTCATCCTCCTGCTTCCGAAATCCTCAACTCAGATTCGGAGCTACTGCCGCCGCCGCCTCCCCCGTTGTTGTTCCAAGCGCCCCCACAAAACCCCCGGCCGTGGCGGCGGCCGCGGCAGCGACGGGCTTCGGCAGCGGCACGCGGTGCATGAGGAGGAGAAGAAGGGGAAGGCACGACTGCGGTGTCGCGATCCGGAGCAGGAGCCGATGGGGAAAGTGCGGCTGACCCGCGCCTGAGCGATAGAGATTGAGAGATCCAGGGTTCGTGAGCGAGTGTGAAAAAGAAAGGTTATACTGAAGACTTCAGCTGGTGGCGCCACCAAGATGCAGACCAGCAATTTTCGTAAGAAGGTTTGAGATCAATCTCTCGCCCTTGGATTTTTGAGCTTGCTGCTTAGTACTGAATTAACCCTGAAATACTTGTAAGTAGACTCAAGGGACACCAACATTTTCTAATATTAGTTTGTGCGACTAAATATATTGAAACTTGCTACATATTGACAAATGATTCAGATGTAAGGATCATTAAAGAGGCATGGGGAGTTGAACTTTGCTACTCTTTTGCTTGCACACCGAACTTGATCATGCTGCTCTTATTTTTTTTTTTAAGAAACAAAGAAAATGAATCATGTCTAGGTTATCAACCCAAAATTAAGCTCGTAGGATGTTTATTTTGATAATTTCTTCATTTTTTAGAAAGAGAGGAAACCCTCTTCCATTTCCATTTATTAGAAATGATAGTCACATGTCTTTGAACCACAATCTGGAAACGAGAAGAAGTTAAAAAAACATGATGCAACTATTTCGCCATCCGATTCTAGTTGAAAGAGAGCACTTCTTCCTGCCAAAGCAACATCTTCTAGTCAGAAATCTAACTGTCTAAGACCACATACTAGGTTAGCAGCTATTAATTACATATCGAACATCGTCTATCAGCAAAAGCCCAAACCAACTCTGAGTCTACCCCCTTCAAACCCTGCAATCATCTTCCAGGACAGAGATCACTTCTCTTACAAAGCTAAAAAGACAGAAAGTATCAGCACTACCAGAACCCTAACCATCAAATTCTGCTCGACTATTTCTACTGCACCAGCTGTGCTCAGCAGAATTCACTTGCCACCTACTTGACAAGTTTTACTCACTGCAGCTTTCTTTCCCCCAATCTCTATCTCTGTAAAACAGACCAAGAAGAGACCATTCATTTTTTTTTGAATCCATGAACAGTAATATGTTCACTTAGATGCCATCTTGATTGCCTGCCTAGCTGCTAAATAAATTGATATGATCATATGCCATGTGCCCCTAAGTGCATAACGCCTCATGTACTTGACCGTAATCTAGGACACATTTCCCGGTTTGCCCACACAGTGAGCATCTGTAGCAAATCTATGCTTTCGATATGCTGAAACCTGCTTTTTCCCAGATGAGGCACATGTCTCTTCTTCCATCCAGTGCAGAATGATGGCATAACTGGTGCTGCACAGTGTGGCACTTATGGCCCCGTTCTTTTCTCCAACAAGAGTTGGATGAAGATTAAGATTATCGTGGCACACTTTTCAAACTGCTAAACAGTGCGTTTCGTGCGAAAACTTTCTATATGAAAGTTGCTCTAAAATATCATAATAATCTATTTTTCAAGTTTGTAATAATTAAAACTCAATCAATCATACGTTAATACCACCTTCATCTTCATCTTCAGGAGAAAAGAACACCACCTATATTTTGGTGGGTAGAGAAGCAGGGCTGTAGCGTACTTGTTTGTAATGTGTGGGAGCATGAAATAGTTTTGGCAAGAAAAAAGTAGCACATGTGGATTGTTATTCTGGTCATTTTGTGGTTAGGGCTTCAGTATGTAACAGAAATTGGTTCTGTAGCGGTAAAACTGCATGTTATGGTTAAGCAAGATTATTTATGTGGAGACCAGCTTTGCATGGTACTTTTCTATTTTCTTTTATTATGAAATAGTCAACACTAGTTTTCATATGGTTGTGCTAGACATTTTGTGGTTAGGGCTTCAGTATGTAAGGGAAATTTGTTCTGTAGTGGACTAGGGGTAAAATATGGCATCTTATGGTTAAGTAAGATTATTTACGTGGAGATGAGCTTTGCATAGTAATTTTGCTTCATTTTTTCTTAAAGAAAAATTTCCAAATAGGCAATCCTAGTTTCATATCCCATCTTTAACAAGAATGGCCTATTCATAAAATTAAACAGAAAACTGTTTTCTAATCTTATTTGTTAGTTTGAGAAAAGAATCTTTTTCCGCCTAAAGCTTAATAGTTTTGCTAGCTACTCCCTCCGTTTCATATTGTAAGACTTTCTAGCATTGCCCACATTCATATAGATGTTAATGAATCTATACACTTACGGAGGAAGTAGTAAGAGTGACAAGAATCATTATTTTATGGTCGATTGAAACAACTGTAATTGTAATATCGGAGTAGAAAATTTTACTTCCATAATTCTACAATAGTAGCATTTACAATCTTAGTTGTGTAGAGTTTTCCTTAGATATCATGTGGGGTTTGCGTTATAATCACCACAAGGAGAAGAACCAAGGCCAGGAAGGAGGCCCTGCACCGTCACCAGCCTAGTTTAGAGATAAGATTAGGTTTTGGTTCAAGTTAGTTGTTTGAGTTAGTTCGGTGGTTGAGATTATTGTGTCTGGGCTCTAGCAATATGTAAGCAGAGACTTGGTTCAGGTTTAGGTAGGCATTAGATAGATTATCTTCTTCCTCAGTCGTCCTGTCTCTCTGGCGCGGTGCCAATCACAGTTCCTCAGCACCGCTGAGGTCCATGGCCATGTCCTGTTACTTCATTTAAATACAGCCTACATCGTATTCCCTCATCAAATATTTCTGTACGTGACATTAGATCGCTATGACAATTAATCCTGACTCTTGGTATGTTCATATCTGAGAAAAGAAAAACTTGCTTGGTTTCGAATGACTACAACCTAACAATCTTTAGATGCACGAAAAGAGGAAAACCTCTCTTATTGAGCCACATTCCCTGTCTAGATGTAGACACACACATACCATGGATGATTAGTTTGCAACCAGAGGTGATGGGCTGTTGCTCAGCCAGTTCTCTGGTTAACCATTCTACTGCTGTCCCATAAAAAAATTAATTACAGCATCTTATCATCATATATATCATTCATGAGCAGTTTTCTTCTAGGTAGCTGTTTTTAATTAATATATAACCAGTACCAGTTATCTGATTATTGTTTTCTTTTCCAGAATGCAGCAGAGGTGGATTTCTTCATGGGGTATGGTGATGTTAATCGATACGAAGTTCTGGAGGTCATAGGAAAAGGAAGTTATGGACTTGTATGTTCTGCAAATGATATACATACTGGAGAAAAGGTTGCAATAAAGAAGATACACAACATTTTTGAACATATATCAGATGCTGCACGCATACTCCGTGAAATCAAGCTTCTCAGGCTGCTTAGGCATCCTGACATAGTGGAAATAAAGCATATTATGCTACCCCCATCCAAGATGGATTTCAGGGACATATATGTTGTCTTTGAGCTTATGGAATCAGATCTTCATCAGGTCATAAAGGCTAATGATGATTTGACAAGAGAGCACTATCAATTTTTCCTGTATCAGATGCTCCGTGCTTTGAAATATATCCATACAGGTATTAACTTCACGTTCTTGAAGTCCCACTTTCTTACATGTGCTTCTGTCGTTGTATGCTTATATAGTTATATAACTACTTTCACTCTGAACCAAGGTGATTCATTCCTTTCCTTTATTTGGTCGCATAGCTGCATGCTAATTTTTAAATTGATAGCAATTGAGCAATTCAATAGATTGAGTTTTTGTTTTCTGCCCTTCTCCACTAATTTGGAGCATGTAGCACAATACTGTTAACTGCATGGTTCATATTATAATTTAAAATTCTATTGCATGATTTGCCTAAACATATTATTATAATTTTTTTATTTGCATGTTTTTTGTTATTACTAATAGGACATAACATATTATTATCTCATTTCGTTAAATATGATCATAATAAGTAGCTAACTTTCCATTTCTGACTTGATGCAGCAAATGTTTATCACAGAGATCTGAAGCCAAAAAACATACTTGCTAATGCAAATTGCAAACTCAAAATATGTGATTTTGGTTTGGCAAGAGTTGCATTCACTGATGCTCCCACTACAGTCTTCTGGACCGTAAGGATTTAATCGTCATCAAATTATCTTGATAATTTTATGCTACATAGATAGATTGCAGTGCAGCTACAATGAGTGGTCAATTAATTCAGTTACCCTTCCTCTGGAGAGTCATCAGAGTTAGTAGACAATTGAATTGTGCTCTAACTTTACATAACTATCAAATAACTGATAGTGTTTGCATTCCAACATATCCATGCAAATGCACTAAGCAATTTTATTGACTTAAGCATTGACCTTTAGGTTACATATGGCCTGTTTCCCAGTCATCGTTTTTTAACTTAAGGTTGTTTTATTTGCTGCAATGGTTGAAAGTGAATTGAAAGTCATATAAAAAAATGCCATGCAGTACCACTTTTGTGGTATGTAATTTGTGACAACTGTGGTGGAAATTGAGGCTATTCCCCTTTTCTTGGGTTTTAGAGTGGGGATGGGTATAGGGGATGGCTTGTGCAGCCCTATAAGTTGCCTAGTTATGGGAGATTTCTGTTTTTTTACTAGTCATTGGGTACTATGAGATGAGATTTTAAATGTGAGCTTACTTTTGCAGGATTATGTTGCAACGAGATGGTATAGAGCACCTGAACTGTGTGGTTCATTTTATTCCAAGGTAAATGACTGGTCATAAATTATATGATTTAGGGTTTGGGAGTGGTCACCAAATTGGTGGTGTTAAGCCTTTTCTCCAAAGTGTGGAGTACTTCCTTTGTTCATGAAAACATGTTTTGGACAATGATACGGTCTTCAAAATGCAAAGTTTGTCCACCAATTTCCATTGGAAAATATATGAAAATCCTGATAAAATTATAATATTGTGAAAGTTAGTTTTGAGACAAATCTATATATACGATTTTGCAGATCTAAATTTTTAGATATATATATGGTGTTCAGTTGACTTGAAACATGTCCAAAATGGCATGTTTAGTGTCTGGAAGGACTACTATATAATGTGTGCTAACTACCTTTGTACTTTTCAAAATGAGTAAATTTCACATAACACTCGGTATTATGGTCTAAGTTGCACAAAACCACTAGGGTTTTGGCACGTTGTACATAACCCTGATATTGTGGTCATAAAGTTTCACAAAACCACAATATTGATCATTTTGACTTTGATCTACCACATTATTTTAATTCTACCATCACATCTCAAATTTATGAGTTTTTCTATTCATCATACAAATGTTACGTGTAAGCAAAGCTTTTTGGAATTTTGATACTGGAGCATGTCAAAATGGTTAATAGTTTGGTTTTGTGAAACTTTAGGATCATAATACTTGAGGTTATGTGTCACGTGCCAAAATTCCCGTGGTTTTGTGTTATCCTGGACCATAATAGGTTGGGTTTTATGAATTTTACTCTTTCAAAATTGAAGATGTGACCATCAATCCTTTTAGTGGAAGTATGATGCACATCATTATGTGGACTAAGGGAACACTTGAACTAACCATTTGGAATATACTGTATCAATCATTGTGGACTAAAGAAACTCCTTGCATTTATGGTGTTGGTTTGATATTCTATGTTTAATGCAGCAAGATAAACCACTGATCTTTAATTGAGTTGGCACGCCATTTGTTCATGTCACTGAAATGCCACTGTTTGGATTGCAGTACACACCAGCTATTGATATATGGAGTATAGGGTGCATTTTTGCTGAGGTGTTGATTGGAAAGCCACTATTTCCTGGTAAAAATGTTGTTCACCAGTTGGATTTGATAACTGATCTTCTGGGAACACCCTCCTTAGATGCTATTTCTCAGGTACAATAGCTGATCGATGGAAATTTGTTAACAAATTGGAAGTTTCAGATAATATATGGCTATTTTGCTGCTCTCTTCTCTATCTCTGATAAGGTGCGGAATGACAAGGCAAGAAAATATCTGACATGCATGCGGAAGAAGCAGCCTGCATCATTTTCACATAAATTTCCGAAGGCTGATCCATTAGCATTACAATTGCTTAGGAAGCTTCTAGCTTTTGATCCAAAGGACCGTCCATCTGCTCAAGAGGCATGTCATACAAATGATTGTTTTATTGGTCCTACATATCTTAGGAGAAAGTCCATATTTTATCCTTCAGCTATTGCCTTGGTCCAAAATTTGCTCCTCAACTAAGAAAGCCTTTTGGTCCTGAAATCTCAAAATCGTCCATATTTCATCCCTTGGTCCAAACTGGGCTGGTTTTCAATGATATGGCATTGTTGAAATTAGTGATATTGAATTATTTGCATGCCATATGTAATCCTAGCTGCAAATCATCACAAAAAAAAGGGCAGGAAAGAGAGGTAGGAGAAAGAAGAGAAAGGAAAAGGAAGTGAGGATGACATACGTGTCCTAGTATTTACTGTGTGGTGATGTCGTTACTTTTTGCACTTGCTGGCTCCATGCCATGTCATCAACCACCCCGATTTGGAACTCGGGATGTAATGTGCATGGTTTGAAGAGTTGAAGGGGCATTTTATAGTTGAGGGATGAAAATTGGATCAAGGCTTGAAGGACGAAAAGTGAACTTATTTTGTTATTCTTACTATGTTGTGCTTTCTATTGGTCCTGACACACTGGACATGTTTGCTAATTTAGGCACTGGCAGATCCGTACTTCAATGGATTAGCAAAGGTAGAGCGAGAACCATCTTGTCAGCCAATTCCAAAGATGGAATTTGAATTTGAGCGTCGGAGAGCAACAAAGGAGGATATCAAGGAACTTATTTTTCAAGAAATATTGGAGTACCATCCTCAATTATTGAAAGAACACATCAGTGGAACAGAAAGGCCAAATTTTCATCATTTAAGGTTTGATGTTTTGTAACTTTGTCTATCTTCTATATTTCAGCCCCTATCGACCTATGTACTTAACATCATTTTTCTGGTCATTCAGTGTGGTTGACCAATTCAGAAAGCAATTTACTCAAGTTGAGGAAAATCTGAATGGAAGTGGGGCTGCTGTTTCGCTACAGAGGAAACATTCTTCTTTGCCAAGGTTACTGCTTTCTTGCGTTAAGTTATTCTTCTCCTGTAGCTTTACCTTGACACTAGTTGAATTGTGTATATATCCAAGAGATGTTTAAGAAATAGGAAAATGGCATATATTTGCTTTGGCATGGCCGTTAAGTAATAAATGGTATCATAATGAATAAAGGCAGGCTTGCTCTTTATTACTCGAATTAGGAATATGTTGCTGCTGCCCTTTTTAGCTGGAAGAGAAATGCAAAGTAGGTCCATAGAGTCCGATGAGGTCTAAACTTTTAGTCATAGCCACGAATATTTCCTGTGAATTTTGATGAATAAAAAACATCAAGAAGGTATACAATGGATTTCTAGTAATTGCATCATGGACCTAACCAAAACGGCAGAAAAATTTGTCAATTATGTATAGAAAATTGTCAAAAGTTTTAACGAAATAATTTGTACAAGCTGGAAAGTTTTGTCAGTTGACACCAGTGAGACTTTCGTCTTGCTAGAAAGCTAAATTCAATCTTGCTTGAAATTCTGACTTTTGAACCTATGATGACTAACTATTTCGGTACTAGTCTAGTTGGTCCTACCTTTTCCACGATGCAGTATTATATAATATATGACTGCATAATACCTACACGCCATGTGATATATCTCATAGCTGCATTCTCTTTCTTTTGCACAAAATATAGGTCAACAATAGTGCACTCTGCTGCAATTCCTGCAAAGGATTATAAACATGTGGCCTCATCTAGTACAAAGCTTGCAGTAGATGGATCTTGGAATGCACAGATTCAGGGAGTACATGCAAATATAGCTGGTATTACTGTGTTACATTCCTGAAAAGCATTATGCCATCTGTATTTGACATGTTGATTTTTCTAGTTTCATTAAATCATAATTAATGAGTGCTCAAATTTGTTGAAAAGCATGATGCCGTATTCGGGGCATTAATGCCGTTTACTCTTTTGCAGGCGAGCCTTCAACTATCGTTAGACCTGCAGTGTCCTCGGAAAGAAGCTTAGCGCCTACACTTCAATGGCAACCAAATATGACGCATTTTCTGAATCATGCATTGTGTTACCAGAACACAGTATTTAGCGGGTCACTTCTTGATGCAACAGGCCCAGCCCAAGCCATTCCTCGAACTACTCCATATGTAGACTCCAGGTCCGGGAACTTGGACCTCTATCAGCATCATGTTTCTAGAGAGGATGTACAAAGTGACACAGCCACTGCACAAGCACACGCTGCTTCTCATGGCCCGGTTCCAGCTGTGTCTTACAGTCTTCCAGGGACGTATAGAATCACCTAGACCTATCAGTCGTTCAATCATGGAGGTCTTCCTTTTTCTTTTTTTTTTCACCCATCATAAACTGATTGATTACCAACATGCAATAAAAAAGGCAGAGGAACTAGATATGCATGTTCTTTTCTTTCTCGGACTTAGACATGCCATTATGCTTTGCCAGTTCGGAATCAAAAGCCTTCAAATGTATGCAGTTTCCTAGTTACTGCCTTACTTGTTGCAGTGCTCAGGGTGTTCTAAGGCTGTGATCTTCTCTTGTTTTCCACGCGCACACTTTTTAAACTGCTACTCTTGTTTTCCGCGCGCACATTTTTTAAGCTGCTAAACAGTGTGTTTTTTTTTAAAATATCATATTTATCTATTTTTCAAAAAAATTAGTTAATACTTAATTAATCATGTAATAATACATATTTCGTTTTGCGTGCCGGGAAGGAGGGGTTCCTAACCCCTCCTGAACGCTGCCTAAGTTCGGGCTTGTTCACTTTATTGCCAAAATCTACCATTTCAAAATTTGGCATATTTTGGTGCTATCCAAGCAATCAAGGATTTTCATAAGCTCTGTGCCAATTCTAATAGTTGCCTCCTAACACTAAGGCATGGTTAAAAGTACAATGCATACTGAATATTGTGGTTTTATATACAAATACAAATGCATTGTCACAGTTAGCTTCAACACTGAATTTGTCAAAGAATGAACGCCATTTATCAGGCCTTGATTGCTTGGAAAGATAACAGAAACAGAATACATCATCTTTAATTAGCAACATTATGAGAACTTTTATGGTGTGTGCATTCAAAAATTATAAATATCCAACGCTCCTTAATCACAGGTACAGTACTCTGGGTAAAAATATAATTTTACTAGTAGAACAAAAATGGTAGAATTGTCCTCTAAATTAGGATCGGTACCGCATAGGAACTACCGTACGAGTTAACATGAAACACGGAGCGGTCCATTAGTGCGTGATTAATTAAGTATTAGCTACTTATTTTTTCAAAAATAGATTAATTTGATTTTTTTAAACAACTTTCGTATAAAAACTTTTTACAAAAAAACTCATCGTTTAGTAGTTTGAAAAGCATGCGCGCGGAAAACGAGGGAGATGGGATGGGAAAAGGGGTGCCAAACACACCCAAAGTCTCTCTTGGTGGGTAAAACTGTTGTATTTATGTAAGCAAAACTTACAAAAAAATTACATCATCATTTGTACATTCATCCCTGTCTACACTACAAACCGGCGAATAGGTTCGTCGTCACTACTAATGTTGTACATAACCCTTAGGCCAAGAGGCGACTCGACCTCTTAAAGTTTCGCCAAAAGTTGGTGCTATCCTCGCGACGCGCGACCTGGTAGCGATCATAGTCCTCTAGGGTTCGACTTGGATGTGCACGCATCCATCCTGCTACCTTTATAACCTTGTAACTGTTGTCGTTTATTAGCATCTCGCGGTAAATGGGCCGAAACGAACACTTGATCTTCGGCAAGCCTTTCACCGCCACGAACTTCTTGTTCTTATTTCGCCAATTCCCAAAGGGGGGCCAAACGCACAACTTTTGGCTAAAACCCTGCCAACAAGATATAAAGTGCAGCAAAAAGAAAAAAAAGGGGCTAGCGAAATCAATCACACATTACAGTAAAGGCGCACAATTGGCGAAACACTAACTTTTCATTAATAAACATAAGGCCATAACGACTATAAGATGGTAACGGCCACTAGCCGAATATGCAAAATACTTGTATATAGACAAACTACGACTATAAAAGTCTAAAAAGCAAAGAACGCGAGGGCGAAGGGCCTCACACCTCAGGGTGGTCTCGGCCTTCGTTGCCTTCGCCCTCACAATCAGTGGCTGTCTCCGAAGGCCCGGGGTCTTCGCTAGTGTTGGCGGTAGCGGTGTCTTCGGCCCTCGCCATCCTCTCCAGTTGCTCGCGAAAACAGGTCATCATGCCATTCCTACCATCGCTCTCCCAGAAGCCCTTTCGGCAGGCCTTCAAAGCCGACGCGACGGATTGGGCATTTTTGGGCCAATCCTTCTTCACGGTTTGAGGAAAATCCTCAACATGGTCACAACCATGTTCATGAAGCAGGCTGAGCACGAAAACCGTGGCAACTCGCGCGCAGCAGTCGCCGTACGCGCCAGTCACTTATATATGCATCCACATATATGCACATGCCAAACTCCTACACTGGGAGCTAAGCAATATTCCATTCCATTTCCATATTACCACCAAAATAAATTCTCCATGCTTTCATGTGCTTTCTCCTCCTAGTAGAGAAAAAAAAAGGAGGGAAAGGCATGGTTATGAAAAAAGAAAAAAAAAGGTTATGCTCCATCAAGCATGAGCATGATGTTGAAAAAAAAATGTAATCACGCCCTCTCCTAATCAATGAAAGAAGGATTTTTGGGAGAAAAAAGTAAGTACAAAGGAGAAGCTTTTTCTTTATTTTCTTTCATATACCATTTCCACAATTTACCACACACATTTTTGCACGATCTTGATCTTGAGTATGTTTAGTTATCTGCTTTAGTCTAAGTTTTTGATTTAGTAATAAATGTGAATGCAAGTATGCCATGTTTGATCCCTACCGAGCTCTACATATTAAAACCTTAGAGTAGGAATAAAAAAGGCAACAATTGGTGAGGAATTCATTTTGATACACTTGGAGAGACCGAGTGAATCATTTGAGGAACTTGGCTTTCTTTTGCAAAATCATTTGAAAACTTCCGGAATAAGAGTTGAATAAAGATTGGGTGATTGATGCTCTAATTGTTGTTCTGTCTTTCAACCGCTCAAGGCAAGGAAAAGCAGTGTCTCATGGGAATCAGGGGTAAGGGTAAGCCACTGTGCCAAAGATTATTTAATCTGAGAGAGAGTACATATACCTTGCACCTGTATCTTTGAGATATGCAACATAGTAGCAACTCCTGATCAACAACCAAGTCTTTGTTTCCTTTCGTCCTTCACTCGGGACGAGCGAAGGTTCAAGCTTGGGGGGTTTTGTTGACGGTCGTTATCGATCAGTTTCGATCGTCAATATTACCAAAATAGAGGAGAACTAGTGATGCTTGCAATGCATATATATGTTAGAATAATAATATTCCACTAGTATTAGGTATACTAACCTTTTGCAGAGAACAACTATAAAGTGGAGGAGAATCGACATCAACATAGACGATAAATCAATCGGACGGTGTCGAGAACCAGACTTATGTATGAATGGGCTAAGAACTCAGAATTGACGTGACAAACTGGGCCAAAATTCACAAGTCTGTAGAGAAGAACAACAGAGGAGGCCGCCAGCCGAAATTGGGCTGGATTGGGCTGGCCCCAGGTTCGGCCGAACCCTCCTCAGCTCCATCCGATCCAGGGCTTCGTCTGGACGGTGTGGATTAGCCCCCAATGACAGTTGGAGGGTATTTCCGACCATTCCAACCGTCACAACCGTCATTGGGAGGCTATAAAAGGAGTTCTCATCCTCACTTCACTCACACACCTCAAGCAATAGTTCTCTCATTTCTCTCAAGTTTAGTTTAGTAGTATCTAGCTGGTGGAATAGGAATAGAGTAGAAATCAGGAGTCCGAAAGCCTTCGGAAGAGTTCGGGTATGGCTCTAGTAGCTTTTCTCTTCTCTTTTGTAAGCTTTATACTTTTATTAGAATACTCTTCTAAATACATTTATGGTATTGAAATACTTTCCGAGTATATGAGTACCTACTTTATATTATGTTCATGTTATACTGAATATACGGCTAGCTTATCTGGGAGATGCTTTGGTGCGGGTATAGTGTTTGCTTATGCAATTACTCTTTGTCATGACGATGATATTATAGTAGTATCTGGTAGTTTAGACGGGTGTCTAGATTACGGGATATCATTATTTGGGGTTATATATTGCGGATGAGAGGTGGGCCGCTGATGGTGACAGCTCAGTACGGGTATTCCTCCGCGCCGGTATATAACCCTAAGTTAATTCCCTAGGGAGGGTATTCCTCCGTATTTAGCCCCGGTTGTATGGTCATGACGGGCTGTCGTAAGGAACTCGGCGGTCAGGGATGGCTTCTCAAAGCACCAGGAGGGCATCGGATAGAGGGTATTAGCTAGTATATCGGTTAACTAGAATGTATGTATACTATGTATATTAGAAGTATAGGAATAGATTTTATTTCTCTTTTCTTTCCACTTAGCTTAGATGATATATTATGAGAATGAGTAGTTAATGCTTGTGTGTCACTCTACCCTTGGATTATCTTAACCCCTGCTTAGAATATGATTGTCACAAGTAATATATAAATTATTAGTCAAGTTCTCTCTACATGATCTTCCCACGGGATAAAATAAATACGATACCCTTGGAATACTCTCGGGTGAAATGCTACAATGGTATATCCATGCACTTGCGGATGAACTCTGTAACCATAATATACCAGAAGTATTTCTGCGCCATTGCTGGGAATTATATTTCTAGTAATTTCGTTAAGAAATACTAACAACTAGCTCCCCCTGTCATCGGCTACCATGCCCCCAGGATTTCCAGTCTTCTTCAAGGACAGCTGAGAGAGTTAGCCGATGCCGGCAGGAAGAGGAAAACTAAGGCATCGGCTGTTGATCCATCGACTCTGGCTCCAAAGAAAAAAAACCAAGAAGAATAAATCCAAGCCAGCCGACGACTTGCCTGCCTTAGATCCATCCATAGAAAAAGCCCTGGACGAAGAGGAGATTGAGGAAGATGTTGACCAAGCAGCAGCTGAACGGAGCGACTTGGGAGATAAAACACCATCAGCTTCGCCTAGAAAGACCCCTCCTGCTCCTGCTGCTCCAGCCCACTTTTCAAGGATAAATAACTCATCTTGATCACTTCTTGAAAATTTTTGTATAGCCGATTGCTCATTAGTCTTGTATTTGCAGAAAAAGAAAACTGCTGTGAAGAAGAGATCGGCACCAGCACCATCTCAACAAGTTCCAACGGTAAGATTCCCTTTGTAAAATCCTTTGAATTTGTTCGTAACCGATGATAACTTAACACTTGTTTCTTTTAGCCTCCTCCCCCTTCACCCCCTGTACAGCCGATGTTAAGTGATCGTACTCCATTGGCTGTAGGCAGCCACAACATTGAGGAAGAACAACCAGCTGCTCCTGCCATCCCAGTAAGTTTTATCTTTAAAAATCTTAGATCGGCTATATAACATGTTTTGGTATATAATTGTCTTCAATTTTCCTTCTTGCAGGTCTTAGCCGATCTGTTCTCCTTCGATATCAAGGATTACTTTGACAAGGAAGAAGAAGAAGAAACATCAAGCAAAGCCTTACCTTCCCTAGCCGAAGATGTTAAGAAAAATCTTGAGAGCATATCTCATCGGCTAGAAGCATCTCTTGATAGTTTAGTGATTGATTGTGATTCTGTCCGGGCTAGATTCCAAGAAATCCAAGATCTGCTCCTTGAGACCTAGCAAACATCATCACTCCAGCAGTGTACCTTGAGCAACATCAATTCAAGCTGGAGAAAGCTAGACAAAGATTGGCCGATCGGCGAGAGCGGAAGGACATCGAAGCCACAATCGAAGCCAATCGGCAACTCGTGCATGAAGAGAAGTCCAAGCTTGATCAATTATCTGAAGGTCCGATCCAGTCCAACATAGATCGGCTTGTAACAAAAGCCCGAAGGATTGATCTCGTGGCACAACTGGAAGAATGCAAAGCTGAATTGGCCTTGGAAACACAGAAGGTAGCCAATCTTCCAAAAACAATCGAGAGCAAAAATCACGACTTAAATCGGCTAACAAAAATGTTGCCGATTTAACCAAGTCTGTGAAGGTTATCCTAGGAACCGACGCCCAAGACATCCAAGCCATCGAAGAAGTAGAGCAAATTAGGCAATGGGCAATATCAGCTATCCAGCGATACCTCTCTAAATGATTGGCTTGTAATAAGACTTAGCTTGAAACTCCCAAGGCCTATGATGATTCAGACCGAACTGGCAACCCGACCTAGGTCCCAGCTTGTCCCAAGCCAACCCAGGCCAACCATCCCACATTTTAGTTGTTAAGCAAGTTTTAAGAGTTAAACCACTAACTTGGGTACATTGCTAGGCTTGCCCATAACCGAGGGCGTGGCTATTCGAATAGATTATACTCTGATCAGAGGTGTACATCTTTATCCACAAGACACATCTTTACTCCGCATTCCACGGCCGTGGAACCCGTCGTAAACATGTGACATAACTCTTCTAGACAGATTGCAACCAAATTGTATATGAATGATTAAGAGCACGAATTTGGGGTTCCACAAACCGATCTAGCGGCGAAACTGTTCTTAACAGAATAATCTAAGCAAAACCCAACTCTAAACGATGAAGGCTACTGAATAAATGTGATTAGGGACGTCCTAGGGTTCCCCTAGGGCGCACACCCCCTTGGGCTAAGCCCACGACACAATTATAAGGCCCAAAACCCAAATCAGATTCGGACCCCACATGTCATCCTAAGGGACCTCGGTAGACCGAGTTCAAAGAGACGGTCCACGGGTCGACGGAAGCAGACCCCGTGTGTCAACCGAGGCGAGTGGCCGACAAACGGACTCCACTAGACATCACGCGGGCTGCACACGTGGAAACCACGCGGCTACCGAGCGGGCACACAAACACGGTCACCACACGCACACACGAACGACTACCGACACCGGTACACGGGTACCGGGGTCGACAACCGCACAACGGGCACGGGGCGACACCGAAAAGATGAGGACGGGGCAGTGAGAGGAGGGACCCTTACCACCACGCGACGAGGCGCGGCACGACGACGAGTAACAGGCGCGGCGGAGACGGCTCGGGGACGACGGAGGCGAACAACGAGGGAACAACTTCGGCAGCGATCCTTGCCCGGAGGCGAGACACGGCTGGTGCAGGGTTTGATGACGCGGAGCCGAGGACGAGGACGACAACGGGGCTGCAGCGGCTCACTTGACGGAACGCGGGCGGCGGACGAGATCGACTTGACGGAGGAACGAACGCCACTACGAACGGGAACGACGAGAGGACGACGACGACGACGACGAACACCGGCGGTGTTCAGCCGAAGGGGAGGCGAGGCAGAGGGCCACCTTGCTTCTGCGATGCCGGAGGAGGAGACGGCGACAGCCGACGCACCGGCGAGGCGGCACAGGCGGCTAGGGCGGTACAGTGGCGGCAACGCCACTGGACGTCGAGGAGGGCGCACTTCCGGCAGTCAAAGCACGAAACGGAGGGCAGGCCGGGGGAGAGGAGGCGGCTGCGACTCCGAGGATGGCGACGGCACGGCCTGCCGGCGCACGGGAGAGGAGGGAGAGGCAGCTGGTGGTGGCCGGCGGCACGGGAGAGAGAGAAGGGCGGCGGGGAGAGGCGGTGAGGCCACGGGGGAGCTCGCGAGGAGGCTAAAACGATAGAACGGAGGGAGGAGGCTCCATTTTATAGGCGCGGGGAGGGAGCCGGGCATGGGAGAGGGCGGAACAGCGACGGGAAACACGGCCGGCGGCATGGAAGGTGACCGGGGATGGCGCGGCCGTTCCGGGCGATTAATGGTGCTATTGAAGGGGGAAATTAGGTGGAAAGAGAGAGGAATCAATGGGGTTTAATTCCCCCTAATCAATTTTGGAATCAAGGTTTGAATCGCGCGGATTTGAGGGAGGAACGGCGCTAGGGTTCACAGGAGAGAGAGGAAGGAGGCCGGCGGCTGGAGGTCGGGGACGCGCCTGACAGGCGGGACCCATGCGGGAGGCGCGCGGTCAACGCGCGTGCAACGCGCGTGAGGCCGCGGGAGGGCGCACGTGCGGGGCGCGTGCGGTGCGCTGGAGGGAGGCGGCCACTCGGCTTGGGCCGGGGCAGGCCCAGGCGGGAGGAGGAGAGGAGGGAGTGGGCCAGGAGGGGGAGGGTGGCCCAAGAGAAGGAGGGAGGGAAGGAGAGGGAGAGAAAGAGAGGAAGGAATGGAGGACTTCCACTGCGGGCCGAGGGAGAGAGAGGAAGACTTTGGGCCAGACTTGGCCCAAAGGGAAAAGGAGGATTAAATTTTAGTTTTTCTTTTTAATAAACTCTGATAATTGTTTTTGTTGCTTAATAATTATTTTCGGTGCTCTGAAAATTCAAGTAAAATTTGAGGGCTCATTTTAGACCAAGGAGAATTTAAGAAAAATTCTCCGGCCACATTCAAAATTTTCTTTTACGTGTTTTAATGTTTGACAATTTCTTTTCGAATTTTAATTAATTCTATTATTTCTTTTATAGAATGATTTTTATTTCGGGATGAATTTATCAGGGCGTGAAAAATCCACCCCCCCATACAGGAATCTCGTCCCCGATATTCGAGGAGGCTAGCAAGAAGATAGGTTGGGCGATCTTCTCTTATTTTCTGACTTCTTCCGTTGCGTCTTCTATAACAAACTTGTCCAGCAAAACTTCCCCACTTGGAACTTCTTGGCTTGATCTCCTGTTGTAGATGGAATCTTCTCTTCACCTGACTTGTCCCTGGTTGCACCTTTTGCTGACTTCGACTGGGTTGCGGTAGTTGAAGATGGGGCTTCAGTTCCAGAACTTCTCATAATTCATATCATTGGAGTCAACCTCATACAAGTTACCACCTTCATGACATGCGTCGACACCAGCTTGTCATTACTAGGATACCATGCTTGTTACGTGAGAATACCATGCTTGGCGCTTCCTTCCAGCTTACCACCAAATGCTTCAGACTAAGATATCCCACTTACCAAGGATACCATGTTTGACAACTTGCCACTAACTGCATCATATTAGCTTTCCTGGTCTCCGAGTTCTAGATACTTCTGCTATTCGATGCGAGGGTTGATCACTCTAACTTTGAATTATGCTTCCCAAGAGAACCAACTTATCCCACTTGACATGCTTTGACGTCTTCCCAAATGACTTTACTGCTGGACTTGTTATTGTCTGATCGTTATACTGCCAAATCTGGAGCTTCTTTGTTGGATATGATTTCGATCTGGACTCTGTAGATTATCTTCGAACATATCACTTAGTTCATAACTGGGAATAGTTCCCATGAACAGACAACTCGGATTCACTTTCATTGCATTCGGTTTACTTCACACTATTCTCTTCATATTGTCATCATTTAGCATTCAACGTATTCCTTTACACCTTCAACCTTGATGTGTTCTTTCCTGATGGATCGATTGCTAGGAAAGTGCATTGAACGATACTAGTGCAATTGCTTTTTATTCTGGTAGCATCTGATACAGAGCCCAAGGTTGAACCGAGCTTTAGATTCCAACTGTTCAGGTTTACTTGTTGACTTCTTGGTCATGTCACGAAAGTTTCCATCCTTGTCCTCATAGAATCACTTCTACCTGTGGTCATCTTGCTTACTCGCGAATTCTTCTGCTTTAATGACATGGTGACTGTTGTAGGGTCGATTGCTATCGGGAGTCTTCCTCGAGTGACACGAATCATGTTTCTCATTATTCTTTATCAATCACCTTTCGACCTACTTTTCCCAGTAACCAAATATCTTTTCCGATCCCTTCCATCAATCACCTTATGACCTTTCTCAACCAGCTACTCTTCACTTTGGGTGTTGTGGGTGCTTCTGGGGGCAATTTGGTCCTTGAGACTGCTGCCTTTCAGAGAACCTTGAAGTGGTTCGTCAAAATCTATACTGAGTGTCGTTGTCTTTGATCCGAAAAGGACACATCTGAAACTCTTAGTCCAAACAAATGTCTCTTTGGTTGATCACTTGATTTTCTTTTCTATCTACAACTAGGTTATTTGATTCATAATAGAGTAGGAACTCACGGAAATGAGATTCTAGGTCTCCTTAATCATCAACAAAACGTACACAACTCACAGCACTTGCAATCTTAACATGGATCCTTCATAAACTTGTTAAACTCATTCATTATCTCATGTTTCTCTCTTATTACATGGTTGACGGGGAACAGCTATAAAACAAAAGTACTTCAACACCGATACAAGAGTATTATGGTTGCTTCTGACTAGCACTAGGCTTGACAGGTACTGCATTTGCTCCAGTGACCCTGATATTGTGATCCTGTCTTCTTCGTGCATAATGTCCGGAATGATGGCGCGGGTTACGCTTTGGTTGTGGACAATTTCTGGAGTAATGTCCTTCTTCACTGTAGTTGTAACAAACAATAACTTTCTTACGCTCAGGTTCTTCATCAAGTACTTGATTTCTCGGCTGTTGTACTGGAACATCCAAAGGTACAATGCGGATACTGACCTCTGTCTTGTCAATAGGTGGATGGGGCTGGAAGGGAGCATTGACACCTTGTGGTAGTGCACTCATTGGAGTTGGAGCTATTGCAATTCGGGCTGTAGGACTGCTTCCGGATGCATGGATGACCATTCGCTGAGGAGCAAGCTTCTGATTGCAAGGTGTTGTGTGGACTGACGTGCTGGCAGCTGTGTTTGTCGGTTTCGGGCACTTGTCAGTGAAATGACCCATTTCTCGACAATTGAAGCAACTGATATCTTGCCGAACTCGGGATTTGCTTTTCACATTTTGATTCCTCTGTCCTGGCACTAGGGTTAGGCTGAAACTGTAGTCTTGGTGGGGAATTGCGTTGCCTTGATGCTTCTCTCTGTTGGTACGCTTGGTTGGCCATCTTCTTCGTCAGCAGAAAACTGAATTGACAATCTTTTGGTAAATGATCAGTTCCTTCACACAAGAAACAAGTGATCTTGCTTTTTGGACACTCGTCGGGTGGATGGTCTTCTTCACAATAAACGCATGTAGTGACACATGAGCTGGCAACGTGACCGATTTCTCCACAACGAGAGCATGCCTTATGTTCCATTTTATTCTGCTTGAAACGTTGGAGAGACTTCTCATCTTCATCCCTTGAGGATTCACTATCAGACACTCTACCTCCATTAGCTAAAAGATGTTGGGTCAACTGTGGTGCACCACGAAAGAAATTTCCTCTATGACGTTTTGTCATTCCTGGTGGAGGCAATTTTGTGCCGGTAATGGTCATCTTACGGACTTCATCTTCGGTTTGCATTGGTGCTTTTCTTTTCCGCTGAGGACATTTCCTTGCATAGTGCCCTTGTTCATCATAGATAAAACAAATGATTCTTGCTTCTTTTGAGTCCACATGTGGCACGGCATCATGGGCCAGTTGGGATGCTGGCGGTGCGCTGACTTGTGGTGTGAGTTCTTGGGCTTCCTTAAACTGCACTTGAGGTTGCATCTGACTCGGGTTCAGAATTGGCGTTTGATGTTGCTGTAGTAGCTCTATAAGCAATTTGTTTTGGTTAATCAGCCGTTGGACCACTACCACACAACTGGTGTCTGGTGCTTCATTCACTCGGGAGGTTGAGGCACCCTTGTTTTGACTTCTGACCTTATTTTAGACCAAGGAGAATTTAAGAAAAATTATCTGGGCCGCATTCAAAATTTTCTTTTACGTGTTTTAATGTTTGACAATTTCTTTTCAAATTTTAATTAATTCAATTGTTCCTTTTAGAGAATGATTTGTATTTCGGGATGGATTTATCAGGGCGTGACATAGACTGGCCCTGTGGCCTGATGCTCAGCTATTGTGCCATCAATCACATATTTGATCATATTTGTTAATGTATTGACGAGCACTCCGGACTGGTTGATCAAGGCATGTTGCATGGCTTAATCAACTTGGTCTTGGAAATTCATGCGCCTAGGAGGTTCTTCCTGTACTTCATTACCATATGCACCAAGATCTTCAACCGCACCATCTTGAAGCCCATCACTTTTGTCACCTGAGCCATCTTCAGCACCTTTACCAGATTGAGATGAGCTTGAGCCAACTTCATCGGCAGTAACCACTTTCAGCTTGTATTTCTGAAGAATTGTCCCTTGGCGGGTTTCCTTGAATGAGTTCATGAACTTGTCTTTCACGCTACTCATCATCTGTTCAAGCTCCTGCCTCTGTTCGGCCGTCAGTTTGTCTAATGTAACCGTATCACTGATTTTGGCCTCGAGCCCAACTGATGACTTATTAGTCCCTGGAGGCTTGGGAAGCTTGGTTTTCGGGGGAATCGGCGGCTTGCTTGCCGACGATGGGGATTGCTTTTTTGCTAACATGTTCGTCACTTGTCGTGTCCCACTAAGCGTGCCAAAAGCGTGTTGATGTGAAAAACACACACTGGCCCGGATGATCTGCTTAAATTCAGTGCAGGTCCAAAATCTTGCCTTTAGGTTCGTGAGCGTACCAGTTGATTCGATCCTGCAATCAACAAGAAACAAAGACAAAAGAAACCACTGTTAAATCCATAAACGATAGCCGATCGGCCAGTCGCCGATGACATATCATTTATTCTCAAGCCGATGTCATATGTGAATCAATCGGCTGTTGTAAATAAGCAGGATAAGACTAAATCTACTCGATCGGCTGTAGATATTAACGCTATATAGTCTTTCTGTCGATGTATATTTAAACCAAGTGATAGGGATAGATCAGTCGCCATGCCTAGACAGTATAAATCACTTAGATCGAAGGATACATTAACATAAAGTTTATAAACGCTTATAGCATAGCCGATCAGATAGATCTAGCATGTATCGGCTAATACTCCGTTACCACTCTATGTTAAGATATTAAAACAGGTAGAATATATCAAACGGAAGCCTAATATATTCTATTGTAACAAGATCTTAATATAAAGGGCAGATTTAGCATATCAATTAAGCATATAAGACATAAAGCTAAATCAGGTAAGATCAGCTGAAACCCCGATACTATCTCTCTCGATGGTTATAAAACAAGCTAGATATCACAATTATAAATAATACTTAATAGATCGAACTCAACCGATGCAGCATTAAGCATAAAGACAAGTATGAGATCTAAGCAAGATGATGAAAATCCACAAGAGATGGTAGATACATGATACAATCTAGATTAATAACAAAATATAACTCTACCGATTGTTCCTAATAATAAGAACCAGCCGATAACAAGCTATATAGCGCAACTAGTATAGATTGCAACATGTATATGATAACTCGATGGATTACATGAACAGGGTTAAAGTATCATAATGATGGAAGCATTAACCCCGATAACGCAAGCCGCCATAACAAGCTTTACCTCTAGTGGAAGATCGAATCGATGCAGCTCAACCCAAAAGCAAGAACTCGTCGAAATAAACGAAAGTAAAAAGGGTCGCGATGCGCCGAGATTGTATTGAACGATTGTTGTTTGATTAGATGGGTTCGGGTCATATTTATACCCGAGATACAAAATATATTCTTGTCGGACACGACTCTTATCTCTAACAAACTCTAAGATACCATAAGTCTTTGCGGCAGACTTTTGCCCAAACTTATCTCTAAGGAAATTACATAAAATATCCTAATTAATAGATACAATTGCCTTTTCAGGACCCAATCCGTGCGTGGCAATCCATATGAAGCACATTAACTCAACCCGACGACGTTTACCGAGTCACATTGTCGGAATCGGCCCAATCGGCTACCTTGTCCGACTCGAACTCTGCTGATTCTGATCGCAACCGATTCTTATTCTGTTTTCGGAACGATCTATCTCTTGGATTCTGCTTCGATTTTATCTTCATCTCCGATACTTGAATTACCAAATTTGGTCGTTAATAGCCACAAATATAGCCATCCTTGATCTCAGCTTGCAATAGTCCTATGTTTCCCAAGGTTTGGGTAGGACTTGCCAATACCTAGTGTATTGACCCATCTCTTGTTGTTGTTTTTAGACTTGGATGCAGGATGTGAGGTGCCCAGTGACGATTACTTTGCACCGGGTACCGGAGTTTTCGAGGATGGTTCTTTCTAGGGTTATTCCTAGTCGGTTGCCTGTGTGGTTTGGTAGATGGGCATACCGAAGAACTTATGTACTTTATCTTTTCCGCTACGTTTAAACTCTTTTATTTGGCCGGTCGGCCTAACTACTATGTAAGACCTATGCACCGTTAAGTTATGAGGACCACTTATCTATTTATATGTCAAATATGTTGTATGGATGTGATAACAATGTTGTGGATGCGTGTGCTAGCCACTGATCATAGGACTAGTACACTGTATGCTCCAGGTATTCGAGAATTCAATCCCGGGTGCCGACACACAGCCTACCATGTAGTGTATTTTAATTAACTAACACCATTGCGGTATCACCAATCCAAAGCTATGCTAATAACCAATGTCTAGTATTAATGAGATTCCCCCTTTGTGTACTAGTTGAACTAAGCAGGGCCAAGCAATTCCTAAACCAACATCTAAGTATATTAAATCCCCGGTTAACAAAGGAAAATGGCATACAAAGAATATGGCTGAGAACAGTAGGTAAATATCCCATACAGTGGCATTATAAAACAATGCAGAATTTAAAGGAAATGTAGAGCATTTGCAATATGATCAATTGACAAGCATGACTTGCCTTGCTCTCGTGCTGATGGGATCTTTGCAATGACTTCAGCGCGCCACGGAGCGACGAAACGGCCAAAAACTACACGACAAACAAAGCACACAAACAAAACATGCTATAAGTCTACTGAAATAGGAAGAGAAACCATTTTTAATGGATTCTAGTGATTTTTATGAATTTACTGAGACTTGAATGGATTTAAACAGAGCTCGGATGAATTAGTTATGATTTTTAGAAGATTATATGTGTTTTTATTATAAAGAGAAAAGCCTTACTTAATTTTATTGCGCAATAAAGCCCACGTGATGACGTCAGCAGGGGGGTGCTGTCACGCCCAGAAATTTAGCCCAAATTTCCAGACTATTTTGTGTATTAAATCCCTGTCCAGGACCAGCCAGGGTACACAAAACGACAAGTAATAAACAGTTCCAAACGTAAATAAAGCGTAAAATACTTACAGAAGAGGCACTTAGTCCTCACACCGAAACGAAAACAGCAGTGGAAAAAGGCGATCCTAGCGGGGCTTCAGCTCCACTCCACAGGCAAAACTATACTGGGGTCTGAGCCTTGGTCTTCTAACTTCGTCTTCAGCTCAGAAGCACTACACTTCTGAAAAGGGGGAATAATAGCAAGGGTGAGTACAATCACCGTACTAAGCAAAACACACCAATGATGCAGACGTGCAAGGGGATACAAGGATGGCTTGTGGCTATTTGCATAAAGGCGGTTGTAAAGCATTTTATTGAGCAAAACAGTAAAACAGTTGAGTAATTAAAGTAACATTAAATCTCCACTGATCAACGCTACACCACGTTGAACAGGCCCAACCAACCCACCTGAACTACAGTGCATTGAGTCGATTTATTAAGGTGGGACTAATCACGGTGAATCTGGTCGATCGCCCATAACCGCGGGCACGGCTATTCGAATAGTTTTACTCTGGCCAGAGGTGTACAACTGTACCCACAAGACACAGCCCCACGACACGAGCTAGACTTGGAAGCTTGACTCCTGCAGCGGGCGATTCCACTCCACAGGCAAACATTGACGGCAGCGACGAAACCAACATTGACAAAATAGCTCCCACTAGAAGATCTTCAGCTCTGGGGTGGGGGAAAAGAGAGCAAGACTGAGTACTGTCACGCTCGGAATTTCTATCCAAAATTCCAAACGCTTACATGTGTATAAACCCTCGTCCAGGAATCAGCCGAGGCACACAATAACAAATTGATAATAGAGTACAATTATTACTCTAATAAATATTCGAATAAAATGTTATTACAGAGGTAGATAGTTCCTCTCAATCAATAAAGTTCTAAGCAGCGGAAAATAAAAGAAACAGCGCAGACAACTCCTCTCCACAGGCAGCTTGACCAGGGCTACGCCTAATCATCAACTCCATCAGCATCACTGTAGAACTCCTCCTCTGATGAATGATTGCAAGGTGAGTATATGACATACTCAGCAGGCCACGCAGCAAATATGCAAGTGCACGGGATAACAAAGAAGGGCATAGTATAGTCTCATTTGCATAAACAGCATTTAATAAATATTTCATAATTTAATAAAACAGTTAAGTAGTAACTAAACAATATTAATCCAACGCTATACAACATACCCTGTTGCATAGGCCCAATCATTCTGAACAACCAACCCCGGCTGCACAGATCTATCTCCAGACCAGGAATTAACCATTCCAAACCAGGAGTTAAACAAGTTATTTACATCATCAATTAATAGGGTGTAAAGTGTGGGACTAATCACGAAAGACATTGTTAGACCCGCCCATAACCGCGGGCACGACTATTCGAATAGTTTAAACTCTGATCAGGGGTGTACCACTGTACCCACAAGACACAACCTCAACATCATGTCAACCATGCGTCGCGATACTTGACAAGTACCCGAATAGAGATTGTGACAATACCCTCTATATAATACAATTCAAAGCAGTGCACCGTTCCCGGATCATAATCACCCCCTTATAAACAAGGTATGGACTCCCCAGCGACCCCCGTGGGCTTATCTCCGCCACTTCACAGTCTGGTGCTCTACTATGAACCATACTATACAGAAAGTAAAGCCGTTGCCCACGCTGGCTTGTGGTGTGCACGATAAATGTTTCACAACCGAAAATCGTGAACCGGTCCTTAATTGTCATGAGCACAACCATCAAAACCATATGCTCACAACCCACCATTATCATATTTTAGTTGTCAAATTAATTAATTAACCAATCGTGATTAACCATCATGAGCTATCATTAAGCCATCATTAAATACTAGTGATTCATAAGTTATCCCCGTAGTGATCTAATGTTTCTAAGCACGGCTAAACAATTATGTCTAATATCTAGCTGAACCATTATGTAAAGCTCAACTAGTCAAGTTATAATAACCCAAGGTATCATGGAATAAAGTAATCAAGTACAAAAGAGCCATAACAAACAATAGGTTAATTCCACCCAATGACATTCGAAAATAAATGCAATAGTTGAATAGAAACAATAGCTTTAAATGGGATCAACATGCTCAAAGGGTTGTTTGGGATCTGTGTGTCTTGCCTTGCTGGCCTTGGAACTCCTCAAAGTCTTCTCCTGCAAAATCGGACTCTCCCGGAACGTCGGAATCTAAAGAGAAAAGAACAAAATCACCGAACATCACATAAACAAGCATGAACAGTACATGTGGATATTTTTAACATGTAGATCTCAATTTTAGAAAAATTTACAGATTTGAACCAACTAAATCCGAGCTAAGATGAATTAGTTATGAATTTTCAAAGATTACATCGATTTAAATCATTTATATGGATTTTAATGGAATTATGACGCAATAGTGAATTATTTTTGAAAAGAAAAAGGGATTTATTGCGTCAGCATCTAGGGTTCACGGTGGACCGGGTGCACGGCGGCGGTTCAAGAAACGGACGGCCGAGATTCATCCATCCAAAACAGACGGCCGAGATCGATCTAATCCATCGCGGCTCACGGATGAACGACGACGATGATGTCAGCGGTGACGTCATCACTGGCGACGGCTCGGGCGCGCATGCTCGCCGGCGAACGACGGCACGGCGGCGCGAACAGAGGACACCTACGCTAAGCGGGCAGCACGGCGAACTCACCGGTGACCAAAGCGACGGCGGACGAGCAACGGACGACGTCGGCGACGAGGTTGAAACGGCGGAGACCTTCGGCTTGACGACGGCGGTGGTGTTTCGGCGGTCGACGGTGACGGCGAAGGGGCGGACGAGGACGGCAACGAGACGGCGATCACGATGGCGGACTTTCCGAGCAGCGACGACGACCGGAGCGATGACGGCGCGCGGCTGGAGCTACGACGGCGACGGCGGCTCGAAGCTACACGGGGCTAGGGCGCTACGGGCGGCGGCGGACGAAGGCGAGGGTGGCGACGGGTAGCGGCGGGCATGGGGGTCCTTATATAGGGGCTAGAGGGCGGCGGCGAAGGCCCATGGCGGCCGGCGACGCGAAGGAAAGATTGGGGAAAAAAGAATCCGAATCAAACTCGAATCCGCCAATTTCCAAAGGAAATTAGACAAAGTTTCTATAGAAGAAAAGATAGAGGAGATCAAGGGGATTCTTTCCCCTCTACCAATTTCACCGGAAACGGAAAGGAGCGGCGGAATTGGAAAGCGGCGGCGGCTAGGGTTTCGACCGGCGGCGTCCGGAGGTAGACGACGGGCCTGACAGGCGGGCCCCACCTGTCAGCGTCCGGGGCACGCGCGCGGGCGGCTGCGGGCGGACTGGGCCGGCTTGGGCCGAGAGAGAGAGAGAGCGGTTTGGGCCGACTTTCGGCCCAAAGCCAAAAGAGAGATTTTAAAAACTTTTCCAATTTAAATTATTCATGAAATGCAATTCCATTTATTAAAAATACTTCCTTAGCTCAAATAAATCCCAGAAAAGTCTAGGAATTATAGAATTAAGCAAAGTATTTAATGAAATTTTATCTGGCCCCATTTTATATTGGAATTTATTAATTAAAATTAGATCTTGTCTTCTAGGCTTTTAAAATAAATTCTAATAATTCCAATTAAACAACAATTTATACTTTTGGGATTTTTAGGGTGTGACAAACCTACCCCCCTTAAATGGAATCTCGTCCTCGAGATTCGGAAGAACTGGCGAACATATGCGGATGAGCTAACTTTAATTCATCTTCTCGTTCCCAAGTTGATTCTTCCTCTGAGTGATTACTCCATTGAACTTTACAAAAACGAATAACTCGATTCCTGGTTCTTCTCTCATCTGTTTCCAAGATACGGATTGGTTTCTTAACATAGGTCAGATCCTCTTGGATTTCTATCTGTTCCAGATTAGCTTCTTCGGTAGGTACCCTTAAACACTTTTTCAATTGCGACACATGGAACACATTATGGACACCTGCCAAGGATTGAGGTAATTCCAACTGATAAGCGACCTCTCCTCTTCTACTGACAATCTTGTAAGGTCCCACGAAACGCGGTGCCAATTTCCCTTTGTTGTGAAAGCGATGAACCCCTCGAAGAGGCGTGACACGAAGGTACACATAATCTCCTTCTTCAAAGCTTAGATCTCTACGGCAGTTGTCGGCATAACTCTTATGACGAGACTGAGCTACACGCAATCTTTCTTGAATGATTTTCACCTTTTCTTCTGCCTCCCTCAGGATATCAGTCCCAAAAACCTGACGTTCTCCCGTTTGATCCCATAAAAGCGGAGTGCGGCACTTCCGACCATACAGTGCTTCATATGGAGCCATCTGTAGACTAGCTTGATAACTGTTGTTGTATGAGAATTCCGTGTAAGGCAAATTCTTATCCCAACTTCCACCGAAGTCTAACGCACAAGCTCTCAACATGTCTTCCAGTATCTGATTTACCCTTTCGGTCTATCCATCCATCTGCGGATGATAGGTAGTACTGAAGTTCAGCTTGGAACCCATCTCCTCCTGAAGCTTCTTCCAAAACTTTGAAGTAAACTGGGTTCCTCGATCAGATACGATCTTCTTAGGAACACCATGCAAACATACAATCCTTGCCATATACAATTCCGCCAAACGACTCCCGGAATAGGTGGTCCTCACCGGAATGAAATGAGCCACTTTGGTACGTCTGTCGACTATCACCCAAATAGAGTCATGGCCTGATGACGTTCTGGGTAGTCCAGTGATGAAATCCATACCGATTTCCTCCCACTTCCATTCAGGAATCTTCAAAGGCTGCAACAAACCTGTGGGTTTCTGATGTTCTGCCTTGACTCGCTGACAAACATCACATACTGCTACATATTCTGCGATCTCACGCTTCATACTTCCCCACCAAAATCCTTCCTTAAGATCCTGGTACATCTTAGTACTGCCAGGGTGAATGGAGTATAGAGTGTCATGGGCTTCCTTTAGAATTGCATCTTTCAAATCTTTGTTGTCTGGGACACAGATTCTCTCACCCAACCATACAGTTCCTTGCTCATCTTCCAAGAAACCGATAGCTTTACCTCTTCTCATATTCTTCTTGATCTCATGAATATCTGGATCATTAACTTGGGCTTCTCTGACTTGATCAATGAGAGTAGGCTTCGCTTCTAAAGCTGCAACAAAGCCTCTACTGACAATTCCCAGATTCAACCTTTCAAATTCCTTGCACAATTCCAAAGGCAACTGTCGTCCTTCCATAGCATGACAATAGCCTTTCCTGCTAAGGGCATCTGCTACGACATTAGCCTTTCCCGGGTGATAATGAATTCCCAGGTCATAATCCTTAATCAATTCCAACCATCTCCGCTATCTCATGTTCAGATCTGGCTGGGTAAAGATATACTTCAAACTTTTGTGATTCGTATACACCTTTGTACGGGTACCGAAAAGATAGTGACGCCAAATCTTCAACGCATGAACCACTGCAGCTAACTCAAGATCATGAGTAGGGTAGTTCTTCTCATGCGGACGTAATTGACGAGATGCATAGGCGACCACCTTCCCATCTTGCATCAGTACACAGCCTAACCCAAGCTTGGATGCATCGCAATACATTTGAAAACTCTTCTTTGGATCAGGCAAAATCAAAATAGGAGCTGATATTAAGCGGCTCTTCAACTCTTGAAAACTCTGCTCACATTCTTCTGACCACTTGTACTTTACATCTTTTTGAAGTAATCGTGTCATGGGCTTGGCAATCTTGGAGAAATTCTCTATGAACCTCCGATAATAACTTGCGAGACCTAGGAAACTGCGAATCTCTGAAACTGTCTTCGGTTGTTTCCAGTGGGTTACGGATTCCACGTTACTAGGATCAACGGCAACTCCTCCTGCTGAGATGACGTGTCCAAGGAACTTCACTTCAGACAACCAGAATTCACATTTGCTAAACTTGGCATACAACTGATGTTCTCGCAGCTTTTCTAGTGCAAGGCGAAGATGTTCTTCATGCTCTTCTTTAGTTCGGGAATATATGAGAATGTCATCAATAAAGATAACCACGAACTTATCCAGGTATTCCATGAACACCTTGTTCATCAAGTTCATGAAGAAAGCAGGGGCATTGGTGAGTCCAAAAGACATAACTGTACATTCAAACAGCCCATATCGAGTAGTAAAAGCCGTCTTAGGTATATCTTCCTCTTTAATCCTTAACTGGTGATACCCTGATCAAAAATCTATCTTGGAGAAAACGGTAGCACCTTTGAGTTGATCAAACAAATCATCAATTCTAGGCAGTGGATACTTACTCTTGATAGTCACATCGTTAAGTGCGCGATAATCCACACACATCCTCTGAGTATGGTCTTTCTTTTCTACAAAGATAACAGGAGCTCCCCATGGAGATGAACTCAGTCTGATGTATCCCTTTTGAAGCAAATCGTCTACTTGCCTCTTGACTTCTGCCAGTTCATTGGCTGCCATTCTATATGGTCGCTTATGGATCGGAGTTGTTCCTCGCACCAAATCTATTCTGAACTCTATATCCCTTTTAGGTGGCATACCAGGTAAATCATCAGGGAACACATGGGGGTACTCCCGGACTATAGGAATCTCTTCCAACGTTATTTGGTTTAGGCTTGACCTTCGAGGTTCAGAGGGCAATGCATGAACAGTTACAACTTGACCATCATTGCTGGTGAGAGTTACTTTTCTATTAGCACAATCTATCACACCTTTATATCTGGCTAACCAGTCCATCCCTAGGATGACATCAAGATCTTTGGATTCTAACAGAATGAGGTTGGCCAGAAAGGGTACACCTTGGATCTCTATTCTGACAGAGGGGCTACGCTGTGATGAGAGTGCTTGATTACTCGGAGTACTAACCATCAAAGGACGTCTAAGCTCTTCTACTTCCATCCCATGATTTCCCACAAAAATGAATGCGTAGCACCAGAATCGAAAAGCACTGTTGCAGGAACTGAGTTAACAGGGAACGTACCCAAGATCACATCTGGAGCACCTTGAGCTTCTGCAGCAGCAACATGGTTGACACGAGCCTTGGCTGCTGGTGCGGAGGAGTTGTTCTGGGCAGGGACGACCTTCACACGGCGGGGCTTCGGACACTTGTCAGCATAATGTCCTGGGTCTCCACAGTTGAAGCACACACCGGGCTTGCTGCCTTGCTCCCTCTTGGCAGGCTGTTGTTGCGACGGAGCTGCAACAGGACGTGGAGCTGGGTTGCGGTTGTTGTTAAAGAACTGTCGCTGCGGACGAACAACAGACGAAGAACCTCCCTGTGGCATGGACTGGGGTCCCAAAGTAAGGCGTGGCCTCTGACTATTCCCCTGCTGTGCCTTGAAGTGAGCAATCCGGCGTTTCTTCTGCTCCATGCGGTTGTATTTGTCCTCTTGACGAATCACCTTATCCACTAACTTCTGGAAATCATGATAATCTCCAGTCATGAGTGGATAGGAAAGCTCATCATTAAGTCCTTCCAAGAACTTCTCCTGGCGCTCTTCATCAGTGCGCACATCCTCCGGAGCATAACGGGCCAGACGATTGAACTCATGCAGATACTCAGTGACAGTGCGAGAGCCCTGTGTGAGCGACCTGAACTCCTTCTTCTTGAGAGACACCACTCCCGATGGTATGTGCGTCTTCCGGAAAGCAGCGGTGAATTCAAGCCAAGAGATCGGTTTAGGAGTAGTCCTGTTAAGGCGGAAGTGATCCCACCATTCCGAAGCAGGGCCATGCAGCTGCTGTGACGCGAAGGGGACCTTCTCCTGGTCTGTGCACTGGAGCATATCCAACTTCTTCTCTATGGCATGCAGCCAATCACCAGCTTCAACAGGATTAGTGGTGCTAGAGAAAACAGGCGGCCTCACGCGAAGAAACTCTGCCAGCTTGTTCTGGGGTGGGGCATGGTTGTTCCCTTGGTTCTGCTGGTTTTGGAGTTGTTGCATCATCAAATTCATCAACTGTGCCTGTTGGGCCAAAACCTGAGCGAGCGTGGGATTCTCGGCATTGTTGTTATTGTTGTTGTTGCTGTTGGGGCCGTTCCCGTTGCTGCGAGTGAGTACCATCTGACATAGACAGGAGCACAAGAAGAGAAACAGGGGAAAACTACTTAGGATAGGAAATTAAATTAATTAACTTAACTTTTATTGATCTTAACTGAGTTTCATTATTACAAAGCTGAAGACTCTCACACCACCTAACTCACCAACTTCCTAATACTCGAAAGCAAACAAAGACATGCACTTACATCCCACCAATGATGTAAACACATGTAGGACCCACACACACAACCAAACTTAAGCAAGCAAACTAACACAACGATCTAAGGCAACGACTTAGCAAAATGGTCTAGGTCTTCCGGGCATCGGAGTTGATTGAAGGCTCGTTCGGCACGTCCCCATCATCTTGAGTTGGCCCCCACTCGATCTTGGAATGGGTGCGCTTGGATTCCTCTTCATCATCATCACTTACATTGACAACTGTAGGATCCGCTGGGGTAGCTTCTTTTTCCACCACACGAACCTTTGGTGCCAACTAGTAGCGAGGGACGAATAGAGCTCTCTTCCTTGCGGTAAGACGAACCCTGGCCTTCTGCGGTGGTGCTTCCCCCTTCAATGCAGCTAGTTCCTTCTCTAGACGATCCACCTTGTCTTCTAGCTTGCAAATCTTGCCGCTATTCCGGTCTTCACGATCGTGAGCGGCTATCACAATCTCAGCGAGGTTTCATCCATAGCCCATAGCATCTCAACCAAGTGCCTTGTGGTAGCATCATTCTCGATCCCAGCCGGTTCAAGGTAGCTGCCACGATCACTTCCCTGGGGTTGACGAGGATGGTAGCGATACTCGGTGTCGGCCAACCGATCATTGTAGCTTTCTCGGAGTTCTCCTATGGCGATCCTTGCCACCTCCTGACAAGCATGAATGTAGCTTCCTTCTCTAGCCTCAAACATCACTGATGGAATATCTTCACGATTGCTGTTCAAGGTGACTTTGACGCGGCACTTCTCTTCATCACGGTCATGAGGGATCTGGGCATACAAAGGGGCAATTCCAAATCCTATGAGGAAGGACATCGTACGCAACTCCTGGACAAATCCTTCAGTACCGAACAAGTACTCAGGCTTGTAGCGCGGCATCTAAGACAAGTGACAGGAGGGAGTTAAGTCATTTATCCAATTAATAGCACAAGTTTTTGGGTTAGCTTGAACAAAGTTAGTAGATCAAAGTAAAAGGTAAATAAAATAAACCAAGCTTGCATGAAAAGATAAAACAGTTAGAAACAGATTCACAAATTTTGCACTTTTGAATAGCGGTTTCCAAAAGAAATAAGATAAACGAGAGTTATAAAATCATTATACTAAATTTAGCACATTGCAGCAAAATTAAATAAAGCGGAGTTATAAAACTTTTGGTGGTAAGTGGGCCATTAGCACGGTAATAGATGTACAGTACTAATAACACAGGAATAATAAATAAATTTTAAATGAAAACAATTAAAGAAGTTATAAACTGCATGTGCCATTAGTTTGGTTTAATTAAAAGAGAAAGAGAGGAGAACAGTTCTACTTTTTCCAATATTTTTAGAGGGCTTCTATAGGTAACCATTTGGCATAACCTAGGGTCAAGGAGGCTCTGATACCAATTTGTCACGCCCGGAATTTCTATCCAAAATTCCAAACGCTTACATGTGTATAAACCCTCGTCCAGGAATCAGCCGAGGCACACAATAACAAATTGATAACAGAGTACAATTATTATTCTAATAAATATTCGAATAAAATGTTATTACAGAGGTAGATAGTTCCTCTCAATCAATAAATTTCTAAGCAGCGGAAAATAAAAGAAACAGTGCAGACGACTCCTCTCCACAGGCAGCTTGACCAGGGCTACGCCTAATCATCAACTCCATCAGCATCACTGTAGAACTCCTCCTCTGATGAATGATTGCAAAGTGAGTATATGACATACTCAGCAAGCCACACAGCAAATATGCAAGTGCACAGGATAACAAAGAAGGGCATAGTATAGTCTCATTTGCATAAACAGCATTTAATAAATATTTCAGAATTTAATAAAACAGTTAAGTAGTAACTAAACAATATTAATCCAACGCTATACAACATACCCTGTTGCATAGGCCCAATCATTCTGAACAACCAAACCCGGCTGCACAGATCTATCTCCAGACCAGGAATTAACCATTCCAAACCAGGAGTTAAACAAGTTATTAACATCATCAATTAATAGGGTGTAAAGTGTGGGACTAATCACGAAAGACATTGTTAGACCCGCCCATAACCGCGGGCACGGCTATTCGAATAGTTTAAACTCTAATCAGAGGTGTACCACTGTACCCACAAGACACAACCTCAACATCATGTCAACCATGCGTCGCGATACTTGACAAGTACCCGAATAGAGATTGTGACAATACCCTCTATATAATACAATTCAAAGCAGTGCACCGTTCCCGGATCATAATCACCCCCTTATAAACAAGGTATGGACTCCCCAGCGACCCCCGTGGGCTCATCTCCGCCACTTCACAGTCTGGTGCTCTACTATGAACCATACTATACAGAAAGTAAAGCCATTGCCCACGCTGGCTTGTGGTTGGCACGATAAATGTTTCACAACCGAAAATCGTGAACCGGTCCTTAATTGTCATGAGCACAACCATCAAAACCATATGCTCACAACCCACCATTATCATATTTTAGTTGTCAAATTAATTAATTAACCAATCGTGATTAACCATCATGAGCTATCATTAAGCCATCATTAAATACTAGTGATTCATAAGTTATCCCAGTAGTGATCTAATGTTTCTAAGCATGGATAAGCAATTATGTCTAATATCTAGCTGAACCATTATGTAAAGCTCAACTAGTCAAGTTATAATAACCCAAGGTATCAAGGAATAAAGTAATCAAGTACAAAAGAGCCATAACAAACAATAGGTTAATTCCACCTAATGACATTCGAAAATAAATGCAATAGTTGAATAGAAACAATAGCTTTAAATGGGATCAACATGCTCAAAGGGTTGTTTGGGATCTGTGTGACTTGCCTTGCTGGCCTTGGAACTCCTCAAAGTCTTCTCCTGCAAAATCGGACTATCCCGGAACGTCGGAATCTAAAGAGAAAAGAACAAAATCACCAAACAGCACATAAACAAGCATGAACAATACATGTGGATATTTTTAATATGTAGATCTCAATTTTAGAAAAATTTAGAGACTTGAACCAACTAAATCCGAGCTAAGATGAATTAGTTATGAATTTTCAAAGATTAAATCGATTTAAATCATTTATATGGATTTTAATTGAATTATGACGCAATAATGAATTATTTTTGAAAAGAAAAAGGGATTTATTGCGTCAGCATCTAGGGTTCACGGTGGACCGGGTGCACGGCGGCGGTTCAGGAAACGGACGGCCGAGATTCATCCATCCAAAACGGACGGCCGAGATCGATCTAATCCATCGCGGCTCACGGATGAACGACGACGATGACGTCAGCGGTGACGTCATCACCGGCGACGGCTCGGGCGCGCATGCTCGCCGGCGAACGACGGCGCGGCGGCGCGAACGGAGGACACCTACGCTAAGCGGGCAGCACGACGATCTCACCGGTGACCAAAGCGACGGCGGACGAGCAACGGACGACGTCGGCGACGAGGTTGAAACGGCGGAGACCTTCGGCTTGACGACGGCGGTGGTGTTCCGGCGGTCGACGGTGACGGCGAAGGGGCGGACGAGGACGGCAACGAGATGGCGATCACGACGGCGGCCTTTCCGAGCGGCGACGACGACCGGAGCGACGGCGGCGCGCGGCTGGAGCTACGACGGCGACGGCGGCTCGAAGCTACACGGGGCTAGGGCGCTACGGGTGGCGGCGGACGAAGGCGAGGGTGGCGACGAGTAGCGGCGGGCTTGGGGGTCCTTATATAGGGGCTAGAGGGCGGCGGCGAAGGCCCACGGCGGCCGGCGACGCGAAGGAAAGATTGGGGAAAAACGAATCCGAATCAAACTCGAATCCGCCAATTTCCAAAGGAAATTAGACAAAGTTTCTATAGAAGAAAAGATAGAGGAGATCAAGGGGATTCTTTCCCCTCTACCAATTTCACCGGAAACGGAAAGGAGCGGCGGAATTGGAAAGCGGCAGCGGCTAGGGTTTCGGCCGGCGGCGTCCGGAGGTAGACGACGGGCCTGACAGGCGGGCCCCACCTGTCAGCGTCCGGGGCACGCGGGGGGGCGGCTGCGGGCGGACTGGGCCGGCTTGGGCCGAGGGAGAGAGAGAGAGCGGTTTGGGCCGACTTTCGGCCCAAAGCCAAAAGAGAGATTTTAAAAACTTTTTCCAATTTAAATTATTCATGAAATGCAATTCCATTTATTAAAAATACTTCCTTTGCTCAAATAAATCCTAGAAAAGTCCAGGAATTATAGAATTAAGCAAAGTATTTAATGAAATTTTATCTGGCCCCATTTTATATTGGAATTTATTAATTAAAATTAGATCTTCTCTTCTAGGCTTTTAAAATAAATTCTAATAATTCCAATTAAACAACAATTTATACTTTTGGGATTTTTAGGGTGTGACAAGTACTACCCACTATACTCAGCAAGTCATACCGAAAGAGGAGGTATGATGCAGGATATATCCAAAGGAGGCTAAAGGTTCTTTTGCATGAAGCAGGCATTTAAAAGCAGAAGTTGAAAGCAGTAAAACAATTGTAGTAATTAAGCAATATTAACCAATCACTGTCCAACCTACACCACGTTGCAACAGGCCTAACCAACCACCTGAACTACACCAGTTCATTAAGCTAAACTAGGGGTGAGACTAATCACGGTGAATCTGGTTGATCGCCCATAACCGCGGGCATGGCTATTTGAATAGTTTTACTCTGGCCAAAGGTGTACAATTGTACCCCCAAGACACGATTCCACACATGTCGCCATACCCCGAAGTATCACCATGATACTGCAAAGGGGGAAACCGTGACAAGACCCTCCACATAACCCTCGCCTAACCATCCACACCACGCTAAGGGGCAAACAGTGGGCGGTCCCCTCTTGCGCCGCGGTGAATCCGGCAGCTGGACAACCGGACACCCCGGTCGACCCAACTCCATCACGCCCACCCTCGCCACCGGTGCATAGGAAAGGGTCGAGCTATACCTCAGATCAAGCAGTTACCCACTCCCGCTTGTGGTAAGCACGGTAAGTCTCCCAGGGTTTCCCGTGAACCGGTCCTTAATTGCCATGGGTGCGACCATCAAAACCATGCACCCACAGCCCACCATTCAGTGTATTTTAATTAACTAACACCATTGCGGTGGCACCAATCCAAAGCTATGCTAATAAGTCTATGTAATAATGTGATCCCCATTTGTGTACTAGTTGAACTAGGCATGGCTAAGCATTTCCTAAACCAACATCTAATCATTTTGATACCCAAGTTATCAATGGCACAGGGTGAACAATAAATGGCTGAGTAATAGGACCCATCCCACATGACATTGTAAAAGAATGCAACATTTAATAGAAATGCGGGATATTTGTAAATTGGGTACAACATGATCAATTGTAATGCATGACTTACCTTGCTCTCGCACCGATGAGACCACAGCAACGTCTTCGAGGAACCGCGGATCGACGAAATGGCCGAAATCTACGCGACAAACAAAGCACACAAGCAAAACATGCTATAAGACTACTGAAACATGAAACCAAACCATTTTGAATGGATTCTAGGGATTTTTATGAATTTACTAAGACCTGAATGGACTTAAAAGGAGCTCGGATGAATTAGATATGAATTTTAGAAGATAAACTGTGTTTTTACTAATAAAGAAAAAGTCCTTAATCAATTTATTGAGCAATATTGCCCAGGGCTGACGTCAGCAAGGGGGAGGGGCGGCGCCGACAGGTGGGCCCCGCATGTCAGCGGCACAAGGGGAGAGGGAGGGGGCGGCTAGCACGTGGGCCCCACGGGTAGTGGCTCAAGGGGGTGGGAGAGGGCGGCTGGCGGCTCGGCACGGCTCAAGCCGGCCGGCCGGCCATGGTGCGGCAGCGGCGGCGCGCGCGGCCACCAGCGACGGCAAGCGGAGGTGGCGGATGGCGCACAGCCCCGCGGCGGCGGCCGGAGGCGATGGCGAGCGCACGGAAAGCGGCGGCGCGCGGGGGAGAGAGGGAAGGAGGGAGGAGAGGGGCTCCTCACCGGAGGGGCGGCGGCGACCTGAGCGGAGGATGGAAGCGGCGGCGACGGCTGGCGAACGGACGGCGGACGGGCGGCAACAACACCTAAAGAAGGGGAGGAGAGGAGTTAGGGATGGAGAGGACGACCGCGACGACCAAAGTGGCCGGCCGGAGATGGATGAAAATGGAGAGCTCACCGGCGAGCGAGGGAAACGGGGCTTCGGGGGTGATTGGTGGCAACCAAGAGGCGGCCGAGGTGCGGGCGGGCTCGGTGAGCGCGACGGCGGCGATTGCGTGGCACGGCGACGGCTCTAGCGGCGGCAGCGCGCGGCCGGAGATGGCGGCAAGCGGCGGCGCTAGCGGCGAGCGGCGCGGGCTCGGTAGGAGGCACGGGAGAGGGCGGCGAGAGCGGAAAGGGGAAGAGGAGGCTCGGGGGAGCAATTTATAGGTGGAGGGGGAGGCGGACGTGGCCGGGAAAGCCTCCGATTTCGCCGGCGACGTGGGGTGGGGAGAGAGAGAGTGGGGGGGGATTTGAAATCGAATTCCGCCCTCTCGAGCACGCGCGCGCGGGCGGGAGCGACGGGGCGTGGGCGGCGACGTGGGGAGGACGCGGGAACGGCGCGGCGTGGGCGCGGGAGGAGCGGAGGAGGTGGGGCGGCTGCGGCGGTTGCCGGCTTGGGGGCGAAGTGGGCGGCGGGAGGTTAGGGACGACCGACAGGTGGGCACCACCTGTCGGCGCCCGAAAGAGAGAGGAAGAGAGGGAGGACTTTGGGAAGGGGAAGGGGGAGCGGGCCGGCCCAGCAAAGAGGGCGCGCAGGAGGGAGGTTGGGCCGACGGCCCAACGAAGAAAAAAGAAGGGAAAGAAAAAGAAAAGGAAAAAGGAATTTCCCTGAGATTTAAATATTGCACTTGCTCATTTTTAATTGGTTAAAATTATTTCCAAGGCTCTAAAAATTCCAATAAAAATCCTGTTAATATATTTCAACATGGGGAACTCAAGAAAAATTCCACCACGCCATTTCCGATTATTAATTGCATTAATTAATTAAGGAACTCATCTCTAGGTTAATTTGAACCATTTCTTTGGACGATTTATTTTATGAATTTAACGCAAAGGAGGGGAACTTCAGGGCGTGACATCGCACCACACCTCAGAGTTCGCCCCCGTCTCTAGCTGGCAACGGGCAGCCCCCCTCTCGTGCCGCGGTGAATCCGGAAGCCGATCAACCAGACACCCCGGCTGACCCAACTCCATCACACCCACCCTCGCCTGGGTACGTCGGCTAGAGGACAGCTACACTACAAGCCCAGCCGTTGCCCACGCTGGCTTGTGGTAAGCACGATAAATTCTTTCAGGGTTTCCCGCGAACCGGTCGTTAATTGCCATGGTGCGACTAGCAAAACCATGCACCCACAGCCCACCATTCAGTCGCATTTTAGTTGGATAATTACAGCGATGAAGCATGGCCAGATGTCTCGAGCACGCAGCTCATTCTGATACTAAAAAGGTCTAATACTGTAATTATCCCATCAACTGAGCTAGTGGTATTAAGCATGGCTAACCATAAAGTTCTAGCTAGGTCACATAAGTAACATGAACTAGTCGATTTATTACCCAATGTTGACAAAGGACAGATATCAAGTAAACATGGCACAACCAAACAGATAGGTAATACCCGGATCCCATGTAATTAGCAAGACATGCAATTTTATTTGCAAACAATAAAACATTTGTAAATTATGATCAAAATGCTCAAGGGGAATGTGTGACTTGCCTTGCTTCTTCACAACAACCTTTCGAACTCTGATCCTCGCGAAAGCGATCTTCCGAAACGACGGGAACTACACGCTGGCACGCTAAACGAGGAAAAACTATAATAAAAACCAAGGAAAAATTACATGAAAAGTAAACAAACATGTAGATCTCAATTTTAGATGAATTTTGCAAGTTGAATGGCTCAATTCGGAGTTCGAATGAATTAGATATGAAATTTAGAAGTTTTAAGCCATTTAAATGAATTTCTAGAATTATTAACGAATTATTGCGCAATTAAACTCGATTTATGACGTCACCGAGAGGGAAGGGGTGGTGCACAAGCGGGACCCACCCGTCGGTGACTCAAGGGCTTCGCCCTACCGTGGACCAAGTCCACGGAGGCACGGGCTAGTGCACCACGTGGCGCACACGTGGCTCCGACGGAGCACCGACGTGGTGGCCACGTATGCAGACACACGGGCAGCCCGGATGGAGACCGAGGCCGATCCGATGGCCCAGATCGACCGCGGCTGGGACCAATGGGAGGCGGCAGCCGGCTGTCCGATACAGCCGGCAGCGGCGCGGGCGCGGAGCGTGGCGACGGCGGCCCGGCCGGACGGCCACCGGCGGCGGCAGCGCACGGCCACCGACTACTGACGGCGAGCGGCGGAAGGGAGCGGGGAGGAGAGGAGGGATGCTCACCAAGGCGGCGACAGCGAGACGGCAACGGGGAAACCGGCGGCGGGCTCCTCGGGGAGGCAATGGTGACGGCGGTCCGGCGGCGTTCCGCGAGCGGGAAACGGCGGCCGACGGTCGGAGGTACCTAAGGAAGGAAATGAAAGGGTTAGGAGGGGGAGAGGAGATGCGAGGTGGCGTGAATCGCCGGCCGAAAGCAAGAGGAAAAACCGGCGACCTCACCTCGCATGGTGAATGGGACTCCGACGATAATCTGCGGAGGAGGAGCGGCGACCGAGGATCTCCTCGTCCTTGCGGAGCCGAGGGAGGCGATGGCATGGGTCGGCGTGGACGGGAGCGGAGGCGAAAGGCGGCCGGAGGCGGTAGGCGTTGATGTAGCTCGGGTCGGCGGTGGCGGTGGGGTTTTGGCGACGGTTAGGGGAAGAAAGGTGAGGGCCGGGGTGCGGTGTGGAGCGGCGACGCCGGTGGTGGCGACGGCGAGAGCGGTGGCTAGAGGCGGCCGGAGCTCGCCGGTGACGGCGGAGAGAGGGAGCGATGCGGGGAAATGGTTTCTATGTGCGGGGAGCACGGGGAAAGGGGAAAAAGGGATGAGGGAAGGTGAGGGGGCCATTTTATAACGCTTAGGGAGGGAAATCGTGGCTGGGAGGAGCGGAAACGGCCGGCGAAGTAGGGCGCCGACGTGAGGGTGGTGGGGGGGTTAACCGGCGCCGATTTTCATGGGGAGAGTGGGGGAAATGGTGGAGGACGTGGAGGGGACCGAGTCCACGCTACGGAATGCAAGCTCAAGAGACGGGAGGTGGCGGATTTGGCGGTGGAGTGGGCGGCCATGGCAGCGGTTGGGATGGAGCTGAGGTTGGGGATGGGACTGACAGGTGGGGTCACCGGGCCCACCTGTCGGCGAGGGAGGGAGAAGGGAGGCCGGGAGAGGGAGGTGCACCGGACTTTGAGAGAGAGGGGGAGCGAGTTGGGCCGGTCCGATGGAGGGAGGACTGGGCCGAGCCCAAACAGGAGGGGAGGGAGAGAGAGATTTTATTTGGTTTTCTTTTTATTTAGTTGATTAATTGAACTTTGTGACTTTAAAATTACTTCTTGAGCTCCGAAAATTCGCGGGAAAATTTCAGAGAATATTTAGGGCACAAAGAATATTACAAAATATTCTCGGCCAATGATTTTTAAAGGAAATTTTTAATTCCCTCATTATTTCACTTGATTAAATTGCTTTAATTTTTATTTAATTTCCAGAAAATACATTATGAAATGATTTTTAATCCCGAACGAAAATCAGGGCGTTACAGGTGCCGCCGACAGGTGGGCCCCACGGATCAGAGGCTCAAAGGAGAGGGGTGAGGCGCCGGCTGGTGGGCCCCACCGGGCAGTGGCATAGTGCGGCCGGTCCACCATGGACCGGGACCACGTGGGTCGATCGGACGACGCGGGGAAGCAGCGGCCAGGCTCGCCTCGGCATGGCTTCAAGCCGGTCGGCCGTCCAGGCAAGCGGCGGCGGGTGGCGCGAAAGGTGTTGGCGTCGGCCGAAAGCGACGACGCGACCAAAGGCAGCGGGCACGGGGGGAAGGGGGAGAAAAGGAGAGGGAGGGAGTCCTCACCGGGGAGCTCGGAGGTCAGAGCGGTGGATGAAGGCGGTGACGACGGCCCAGCGATGCGGAGGGGCGAACGGGCGGCGGTGGCACCTAAGGAGGAAAACAGGGAGGAGTTAGGGGAGGAGGGGACGACCACGGTGGCTTAAATCACTGGCCGATGGAGGGGACGATGAGGCTCACTGGCGCGCGGGGAGTACGGGGTTCCGGTGGAATTCCGGTGACATGAAGCGGCGGTCGAGGTGGGCCACGTGGAGGCGAAGCTAGCGGCGGCGATTGCGCGGTGCGACGGCGGCTGTAGCAGCGGCGGAGCCCGGGTGGCCGGCGCGAGCACGGGAGAGGTAGGCGAAAAGGGGAAAAAGGTGGACGAGGCCTCGAGGAAGCTTTATAGGGGCTCGGGAGAGGCGGAAACGAGCGGGAGTGGCCCTACTTCGCTGGCGACATAGGGAGATGGAGAGAGAGGGGGGATTCAAATTTGAATCCCGCCTCCACATGGGCGCGCGCGAGCGGGCGGGAGTGACGGGGCGTGGGCGGTGACGTGGGGAGGTGTGTGGGCGCGGGGGAGGGCGAGGAAAGCGAAGGAGGTGGGTGGCAGCGGCGGTTAGGGCAGGCGGCAGCGGTTGCCGGAGGTACAAGACGGGGCCGACAGGTGGGCCCCACCTGTCGGTGACCCGGGGAGAGGAGAGAGGCGGCTTGGGCCGGCCCAGCCGAGAGGAGGTTGGGCGCGGGTAAAGATGGGCCGACGGAGAAAAAGAAAAGGAGAAAAAGGAAAAAGGATTTCCTAGGATTTATATTGCATAAAATTAATTTTAATTTGTTAAAAATTATCTAAAAAGCTTTGAAAATTCCACTAAAAATCCTGTTAATGAATTAGAGCATGGGGAACTCTACAAAAATTTCCACCGCGTCGATTCCAATAATTAATTACATTTATTAATTGGAGACTCAACTCTAGGTTAAATTAAACCATTTCTTCGGACGATTTATTTAAAAAAAATTTAAACAAGGAAGGGGAACTTCAGGGCGTGACACTCGGCCACCTCACGCATTACCGACGCTGTCGTTCGGTGCTGTGCATCTGGGAGAACCTCGGCCGCCCCTCATTGGCCGTTGGCCGACATTGGGATTTCTTCCCATTCACCCAGTGAGCTTCCCTCCCCTTGCCGCCGCCATCAGCCGTCATTTCCGACCACTCCATGCCGGTTCTCCCCTTCCTAACTCCCTCCTCTACTTTCCCCAGGTCCGTCCGATCCCCGTTCGCCGCTTCACATCCACGGACCGCCACCGGAGCACCGTCCTCGTCGTCCTCCGCGCCATGCATCGCCACCGATCTCCTCCCGTGCTGTCTCTCTTGCCATGCGGGCTCGGTGAGCATACCTCTCCCTTCCCAGCTTCCCTCCGCCGCCTCTCGTGGTCGCCGCCGTTTCCCTTGCCCGCTGTCGCGCCGTGCCGATATCGCCGGCGGTCGTTCGGCCACCGCGCCTAATTTAAAATACATTGTTTAAGTCATTTTTAGAAATTAAATTAAAAGCCTACAAGCTAAACCCTAATAATTTAGGAAAAATTTCAACATAAAAATAAGTTAGATAAAATTTTATTAAATACTTTGCTTGTTCCTCTATTTTCTAGAATTTTCTGGGAATTAATTGAGCAAGGGAAGTATTTTTAATAATTGGAACAACATTTCACAAATTATTTTAATTGAAAAAGTTCAAAAACCCCTCCCTAAAGTCGTTGGGCCATTTTTGGCCCAACATCTTTCCCTCCACCCGCGGCCGAGCCGGCCCAAGCCGGCCCAACCCGCGCCGCCTTCCCCCCTCACGTGGAGGCCGACAGGTAGGGCCCACCTGTCAGTGGTGTCTCCCACCTCCAGCCGCCGGCCACAGCCGAGCCGAGCCAGGCGCGCCGCGCCGCCTTGCCGCCCCAATCCCACCCCAATCCGGCCCCTTTTCTTCCGATTGTTTGAGGGGTTTTGATCCTCTCATCCTCCTCTATCTTTACCCCCAAAAATCGGAGCTAATCGTTGAGTATTTTATCCGAATCGAACTCGTTTTCGAGTTTATCTTCAAAACCAAGTTTTTGATTTCCCGGGCCGATTTCTTGCGGGAGGAGTCCGATCTCTTCAATCCAAGGCTATATATAGGACCCCCTAGTCCCCCTCTTTCGTTTGCCCCAACTCCCAAGCCTTCCCGTGCTCCGTAGCCTCGCCACCACCGCCACCTAGCCCGTCGTCGCCGCCGGTCGAGCTCCGTCGTCGCCGTCGCTTGCCGTCCCCGTCCTCGGGTGCGCCTAGAGGAGGGGAAGCCCGGCCGCCGTTCCTCCTTCGTCGCCGACCACCGGAGCTCCGCCGCCGTCGGTCAACCGAGCCGCCTCCGCCACCCTCTCGTCGCCGGCCGTCGTCGGTCATCGGTAGACGTTGTGGTGAGTACCGTTGGGTTCGTCTCGTCATCCTCTACATGTACATGTCCTCCAAATTCGCAGCCGACCATCCAATCTCCGGCGAGGTCGCCAACCCGGGCCGGCCATTGATGATGTCATCATGACGTCATCATCGGTTTTTCTTTTTCCCGTTTTTCTAATAGATTAAATCTTCGGAAAATCATAACTAAATAACCGTAGATCCGTTTCAGGTGGTTCAAGTTGTTAAATTTTTCTAAAATCAAGATCTACATGTTAAAAATATTCACATGTACTGTTTATGCTTGTTTTTGTACTGTTTTGTTGATTTTTGTTTAACTGCTTTAGTTTCCAACGTTCTGGAGGAGAACGTTTCTGTTAAGGAAGGTTCCGAAGCGTTTGCGGAAGCTCAAGGCAAGTCACACAGATCCCAATCAACCCTTTGAGTATGTTGAACCCGTTTAAAGCTATTATTTTATTTCAACTATGCATTATTTTCGAATGTCATCGGATGGTGAACCTTTCCCAGTTAATTAATGGCCGAAGATGACTTTATTTTCCTATGGATTATAATTTGATTAGCATGAACCTTATATATTGGATTGGTTCAGCTAAGTGCTATATGTATGTTGGCTTAGCCATGCTTAGACACATTAGCTAACTAAAGGGATTAATTATAAACTATATTATATTATTATTATTAATTATGGTTATATTCAATGGTAGCTCACGATGGTTAATCGTGTGATGTTAATTAATTGATAATTAAAACCTGGTTAAGGTGGGTTGTGAGCATATGGTTTTGATGGTTGTGCTCATGACAATTAAGGACCGGTTCGCGAGCTACTGTTGTGAAACATTTACCGTGCCAACCACAAGCCAGCATGGGCAACGGCTTTATCTTTTGTATAGCATGGTTCATTATAGTGTGCCAGACTATGAAGCGGCGAGAAGTCCGTGGGGGTCGCTGGGGAGTCCATTGCCTCTGGTTTTGAGGGGGAGATTATGATCCAGGAACGGTGCACTGTGGTGAGTTGTGTTGTGCGAGGGGTATTGTCACAGTTCCTTTCCGAGGTACCGTGGTGGTGCTAAGGCGCATGGTAACATGTTGTGGGATTGTGTCTTGTGGGTACAGTGGTACACCTCTGATCAGAGTTTAATCTATTCGAATAGCCGTACCCGCGGTTATGGGTGAGTTGAGCAATGTTTTTCGTGATTAATCTCATATTACACATTAAATGGTAACTGTGTTAATTAATGTGACTCCTGGTTTGGAATGGTATATTCCTGGTTTGGAGGTGTGGTTTGTTCAACCGGGGTTGGTTGTTCAAATGAGATTGGGCCTATGCAACACGGGTGTGTTGTATGGTGGTTATTTAATATTGATTAATTATACAACTGTTTTATTATTCTCTTAAATATTTATTAAATGCTGTTTATGCAAATGAGCTATATTATGCCATCCTTTGTTATCCTGTGCACTTGCATATTTGCCGTGTGGCTTGTTGAGTATGTCATATGCTTATTCTTGCAATATTCAATCATCAGAAGAGGAGTATTTCAGCGAAGGTGATGATCTGGAGGATTAAGCTTGTTCCTGGTTAAGATGCCTGTGGAGTGGAGTCGCCATAGCTGTTCCATAGTTTGCTTTAGTTTTGTTTTCCACTGCGTAGAATACTATTCTTTGAGAGGAACTATCTACCTCTGTAATAATTTATTATTTGCGAATATTAAATAGTTATTTATTTGTACTCTATTATCAATTTGTTATTGTGTGCCTCGGCTGATTCCTGGACGAGGGTTTAACACACATGTAAGCGTTTGGAATTTTGGATAGAAATTCCGGGCGTGACACCGGCTTTGAGACACGCCCGTGTCTCGAGCGCGCCGCCATGTGACGCCCGTTCAGCTCGGGCCGACCTGGGCCATCCGTGTGGCCACCACGTCAGTGCCGTGTTGGCGCCATGTGTGCACCACGTGGTGCACCCGCCCGTGAACTTGGTCCACCATGAACCAACCCCATTGAGTCACCGACAAGTGGGGCCCTTTTGTCGGCACCACCTATCCCCCGTCGGATGATGTCATAAATGGTATTAGTCGCACAATAAATCAAGCTTAATTCTAGAAATTGATTTAAATGGTTTAAAACTTATAAAATTCATAACTAATTCATACGAACTTAGAATTGAGCCATTCAACTTGCAAAATTCATCTAAAATTGTGCTCTACATGTTTATTTACTTTTTATGCATGTTTATTCGGTTTTTAGTAGAGTTTTTCCTCGTTTTGCGTGCCAGCGCGTAGATTCCGCCGTTTTGGAAGATCGTGTTCGCGAGGAATAGAGTTCGGAAGATTATTTGAAGAAGCAAGGCAAATCACACATTCCTCTTGAGCATGTTGAACCCAGTTTACAAATATTTTACTGTTTGCAAATAAAATTGCATGTTTTGCTAATTACATGGGATCTACCTTTTTGCTCACTTGTGCCATGTTTACTTGTGATCTGTCCTTTGTCAAACTTAGGTGATAATTTGACTAGATTGTTTTACTTATGTTGATCTTGCTGGAACTATTATATGCTTAGCCATGCTTAATTACCACTAGCTCACAAAATGGGATAATTACATTATTCACACTTATCTTGATGAGCTGTGAGCTCGAGAAATCTGGCCATGTTTCACTGGTTGTAATTATTCAACTAAAATATGGCATAATGGTGGGTTGTGGGTGCATGGTTTTGCTAGTTGAACACATGGCAATTAAGGACCGGTTCTCGGGAATCCCTAGAAGACTTACCGCGCTTACCATAAGCAAGAATGGGCACAATAACATGCTATTGGGTTGTGCCTTGTGTGTACAGTTGTGCACCTTTGGCCAGAGTAAAACTATTCGAATGGTCATGCCCGCGGTTATGGGCGATCAACTAGCCATCGTGATTAGACTCAATTCTATTAATTAATTTGACTTAAAGAACTGGTGTAGTTCAGGTGGTTTGGTTGGGTCTGTTCAATGTGGGGTAGCATTGTCCAGTGGAGATTTAATATTGCCTTAATTAATCAATAGTTTTTCTGTTTTCAACTATAATATGTTTGCAACCACCTTTATGCAAATAGCCACAAACCCTTCTTTGTCTCCCCTTGCACGTCTGCATCATGGGTGTGGCTTGCTGAGTACAGTGGTTGTACTTAGCCTTGCTAATTATTCCCCCTTTTCAGAAGTGTAGTGCTTCTGAGCTGAAGATGATGTTAGAGGACCAAGGCTTATACCCACTCGAGTTTGCCTGTGGAGTGGAGCTGAAGCCCCGCTAGGATCGTCTTTTTTTCGCAGCTGTTTCTTTTCGGTCTGGGGACTAAGTGCCTCTTCTATTAGTATTTTACACATTATTTAGGTTTCGATCTGTATATTTACTTGTCGTTTTGTTTTCCCTGGCTGATTCCTAGACACGGATTTTATACACAAAATATTCTGGATGTGACATCCACGCTCCTCTCATTAAGGATCGTAGGACTTACAAGGATTGAGGTAAGTTCGGTACCCAGGGCAGGAACGGGTCCAAGACAAACCTTTGCTAATGGGGACATAAGGAAGTTGCGTTCCCTTGTGCTCAGAGTTTTGGGTCATTGTAGATTTTATATGTTTCAACACTCCTCTTTAGGAAGAGTGGTTCCCCTATCGACAGCAGTGGGCCCGGGGCCCTGGAACAGGCCGACCCTAAATCTATCTCTTCCTATTGCTATTAAGATATATTTCTTGTAAGCTTCACATATCCCAGAGGGGCCTGTTCCAGTTTACCGAGACCCAGGGACCCCAGATTGATCGTCCATGATCCCTTTCGCTTAAGATCTTAATACATAGGTTTTGTATGTCACTACACTCCATGGGGCGGAATTAGCACTTTGAGTGGGGATAAGGGCGTGTCCGGGCCCCGAAACAATGAGGATCCTGGACTACCCCTTACCTTATTTCTTTAAGATGAGTGGATGCTAAAGTACTAGGAAAGCCCGGACCCACATATAGGGCGGGTCCCTAACTGACTAAACCTAAGTCTTCCATCTATTTTTATGGATGGCTTATGCATGCCATTTATCTTAATTATGAGTTACTTACTAATTCATCAGGGGAATAGGGTACCCTAGTTCCCATTTCACCCACAATGAGGGTGGGTCCTTTTGTAGGCGTTGGTGTGTGGAAAGTTTGTTGGATTGCCCCGCATAGTTCTCTGTGTACGGGTGATTTGATCTCATTTGTATTTTCTTGGTACTATCTGGTTGATTGGATCGCATTTTGTGAATACTCCATCCGTTTCATATTGTAAGTCGTTTGACTTTTTTCTTAGTCAAAGTTTTTTAGTTTAACCAAATTTATAGAAAAATATAGCAACATTTATATGACCAAATTAGTTTCATAAAATTTAGCATTTAGTACATTTTGATAATATGTTTGTTTTGTATTGGAAATTTTGCTATATTTTTCTACAATCTTGGTCAAACTTAAAAAAGTTTGACTAAGAAAATAGTCGAATGACTTATAATATGAAACGGACGGAGTAGTTGAGAAACATTGCTTTTTGATGCAATATGGATGCGGGTTTGTCGGGTTATTTGTTTGCCTAGAAATTTTCTGGTTTGTCAAGGACCGTTGCAACGATGCAAGCGCTCATTCAAAAATTTGTTGGGATCAAGATTGTAGCGCCACCAAGCGTCAGTGCCGCACGAAGCAGCGGCTTCATATGCTAAGGCCGTTCGCGAAAATAAAAATTTTGGATGTCACATCGAACGTTTGACCGGATGTCGGAAGGAGTTTTCGGACACGAAAGAAAAAACTAATTTCATAACTCGCCTCGAAACCGCTTTATGAATTTATTAAGCCTAATTAATCCGTCATTACTACATGTGGGTTATTGTAGCACTTATGGCTAATCATGGACTAATTAGGCTCAAAAGATTCGTCTCGCCATTTCTATGCAAACTGTGTAATTAGTTTTTCATTTTATCTATATTTAATCTCCATGTATGTGTCAAAGATTCGATATGACATTTTTGGGAAAAAAATTTGGGAGAATAGCTAAAGTGATCCTCCAAGTTTCACCTAAGGCTCAGTTTAGTTCTTGATGTTTCAATCTATCCATATTAGTCCTTCAAGTTTTCATTTTAGTTCAAACTTATCCTTGAACCAACAACTCTCTTCATAAATGACACTTATACCCCTCATCATTCACATATATAAGAGAAAAATTGCATGCTTGAATGTTTTATAGATAATACATAGTATATTATGTAAAAAGAAAATAAATTATGTACTAGCAAGTGTATACGATAGCAATTGCTTAAGTTTCATGTGCACATGTTGAAATAATGAGAAGTACATCTGTAATATTGTTTATTCATGTTGACTTTCTCTTTTCTGGTATATAGTTGTATACAAATTAAGGGCAAAAATGATAGTTTTTAATAGAAATATTGACTAGAAATAGCCAAATGGCATATTAAGAGGGTCCAAGGATGATTTCAAGCCAAAACAAATATTTGGAGGAGCTATGTGGACAAAATGAAACGTGAAAGATCAAATTGAGCCTTTGGTAAAACTTGAGGGACTAAATTAACTATTCACCTAAAAAATTTTGGGAAATAAACGAGGCCTAAGAGTCACGCTGATCCTACTTGGCAAAAGAACCTGGTTATCTTATGTAAGCGCCTCCTTTGGAGGTGCCCTATGACGGATAAAGGCCAAACCATTCAAAGTGTTCCTATTACAAGGATAGGGATTACTATCATAAAAATTTTATGATAATTCCCTTGATTTAAAGACACAAATAAAAAGTTTATATTTAATTTAAATCGTTTAAATATCCTACAAATATTATTTGTTATAAAGAAGCCCTTATTATTACCAACAAATTATTGATCAAATGAATAGGTTCCCAAGTCCTTCAACGGTTCAACCAAACCGTGTACCCGCAGTTATTCTAGCCGGTAGTAGGCAACCGCTACAAAAACATGACCATAAAAAAGAAGGGGTTGACCCTGTTACTAACAATTTGATTATCTTTTTTTCAACTTTGTTCGTATGACCATTCTTTTTAAAATTGAACATACAATCTGACTCTATTAAGTTAAGGGCATGTAACGGTGTTAATTGGAGAAAAAAATGCCCCTTCTATCTTTGCTTATTTGACTATATTTTATCAAAAATATAAATAGAGTATAACAATTTTTGGATTCGTGAGCCACCATCCTCTTAGCCATGGCGTCGTCATCATCGTTACCAACCCGGTGGCGGCGCTCGCACGGAGGAAGACGGAGGCATCACGCGCGCGGAGAGCTTGCCGACACGGGGTCGTGCGTTGTTGCCGACCCGCAGTCCCTGAGACCACCGCCGCGCCGCCATCGCCGACCCACCGCCACCGGATCCACGGCCAACATGCCTCAGCGCTGCCGTATCCGTGGCTCGCACGCCCAGCCACCACCGGATCCACCGCCGTTGCTCCTCCTCATCGTCGTCGAGCCGCTGTCGCCCGCTCCTCCTTTCGCTCGCCACAGCAGCCGCCGCGGCCGCTACTTCCTCCGTGCCCGCGCCGCCACGGGTCCGGTCCCCTCACGCCCCTCTGCTTCCGCCGCCGTTACCTCCGTCGACGAGCAGTCGTGCCGGCTCATCCTCCCGGTGCGCCGCCGCCTCAACCGATATAAGAGTGAGTGGGATGGGAGTGAATGGATAGGGTTTGAGGGCAGTTTGGTCATTACGAATAATAATTATATATATATTTTTAAAAAATAAAAACTTCACGATGTAGTGGAAACATAGTCAGATGGGATGTTCTTTTTTAAAAGCTTGGTTAAACAAGCAAACTAGAAAAAATATATCAGTTTAATTGTTAAGCTTTAAAACGGGTGAACAAAGCAATTCTCTCAAAAAAGAAAGAAAGAATACCTCCCGCAACACGCTATCCATAACACCAACGCCAACGGCAGCGGCAACGCCTTTCTCACACATTCCAAGACCCACACCGAGGCAACGCACTGTGCCCGCTACAAGTGTGAAGGCGCGCTGCCTCCCTCCGCCGAAAACCCGAAATCCCAGCCCCCCCTCTCCCTCTCTCTCCCCAGCACCACCACGGCAGCGCGATGATCCAGCTGATGTTCACGGTGCTCACGGCGGAGGCCGCCGTGGCGATCGCGCTGCTGTTCAAGACGCCGGTGCGGAAGCTGGCGATGCTCGGTCTCGACCGTCTCAAGCGCGGCCGCGGACCCGTCATGGTGCGCACCGTCGCCGCCACCGTCCTCGTCGTCCTCGCCTCCAGCGTCCACAGCATGAACAAGATTCGGGGACGCGCCGCTGGCGAGCTCGACGGCGCGGGGGCGGGGACGCTCACCCCCACCGACCAGGTCCTCCTCGCCCGCCACCTCCTCGAGGCCTCGCTCATGGGTATGTCCGCACCGCACCTAGCCCCTCCCTTCTGCGCTCTATCATCTTGATGTCGCGGTGAATCGGAGGAGAACGGATGAACTGATTTTCGGTTAGGGTATAACCACGATCTGATTTAATCATAATTCTGTGTTCGGTGTCGGGGTCGGCGATTTCTAAGAGCTGAATTTGGCGACGGTGCAGTAGAGATAACCTGGTAATATCTTTAGATCCTCCATTATATCCTGCTTTGTGTTTCGTTGCGCATCCACAGTGTGCTATAATTAATTGCCATACTGCCATAGAGTCCTCCCCACAAAAGGAAATCGTGCAGTGCTAATGTCTTAGATATATTTTTCTTTGTCACTGTTGCATAAATAAAATGTAGTAGAAATCCAATTGTTTTTGTGGCCTTCTGTCATTCTGTGGTTTGTCACCCAGGTTCTTTTGTCCAAGTTAAATTTCCCATTCGTGCTAAATGCATTTGTAAATTGAGTATTAATAAAGCCACTTGATTGTTCTGGTCCTTTGGCTTGTGCATTTTTTTTATGAACTTACTGCTTACTGTTTTAAAAAAAGTATGGCATAAGCATTGAAGAAAGTTTGATATATTCATTAGCTGTAGCAATAAATTTCCTTTGCTCATTCTTCTATAAGTCAACAATGTATAATTTTACAACAATATGTAGAACATTTTTTACATTGCTTGGAACATTTTTATTTTGTGTCCAATGCTTGCATGTAACTCAAGTTTAATAACGTGCTTGTGCAAACTGTGATTGCTGTTCTGACTCGAATCTTTGTGATTACTCCACTAAAAGTTACATAACAAATTTCTGCGTGATGCATCTACTATTATGTGTAATATGTTTGCATTATTTTTTTATTGCTCATTTTTTGGAACTTCGCCATTTTTGTTTATTTTAAAAAATTGTGCAAAGAGTTCATGTGGACTTTGTTTCACAATGGAATAACTATCACATAGTGGAAAACCCAACTTTGGAGGCATGAAGTGGGTGTACGAGATTTGAAGGTACTAAGCATAGATTGGAACTAGAGGGGTTGAAAGATAGTGAATAGAGCAGATAAATATTCCATCTTGTTTGATTCTCAAATATTGCAATGCATATCCTTTTATATAAGTAGCTGGGAGTGTGAGCTATGAACGCTTTGATTTTGGCATGTAAGAAATGCACGGTTAAGTTTCTTAACATGAGATGCACTCAACTGAATTTTCTTAAACAAACATGAATTTAACATACACTGTCACTACTTCCTACTCCTCTAGTTCAAATCATTTTTTGTTAATTCATGAATTTTCTTAAACAGGCATGAGTAGTGGTTTTCTTGATCTACTAATATTGATTTTTTTTCCAAAACCTCCTGTTGACTAGTTGGTTGTCTTGCAGTTATGCACTTTTGTGCAACTGCTGCTGCATGTCCTTTAACCACAACAGATAGAATATATATAGCTGCATCAATTCCGAGCTTAATATATGTTGTTTTGGTACATCCATTCTGATGATGGATGGAGGTCCTGGTTGTTCTTGATTAACACTGCTATTTTGGTCCAATTGAACTTTAAAACAGATGCTTGTGATGTAGGTCTCCTGATTTGTTTTCTTAATTTTTTTGTTTTGTTTTAGATTTATGTAGATTACACTTGCTTCAGATCCAGCACACAAAATATCACAATTACTAATATATTTACATGATAAATTATATTGAATGGTATCAACTATCGTAAAGACTGACTTGGAAAAAAGTAGACGGGAATGTGCAAAATCCAACCAAGTAACCAGTGAATGATCTCAATTTGTTCATAATGCAGCATACGTCATGCCCAATTTTTCTTAAACTATTCATTACTTGGGGAATCTTATTTTGAAAACAAGCTTTTCTGTTAGTTTCTGTAGAATTTTGGTCTTTTATTTCCATTAGCCCTGAAACTGGTTAACTTGCTTACATCTGCGAAGTACTTAAACCTGTACGGGGGAACAATAAAAGGTAATGTATTCAAGAAATAAATGAAAGGACTTCCCATTCTCAGTAACTTAACTTTGCTCCAGAAAAATATTAAAAAGATTAGTCATCAATGCTGTACACTATGCTGTCCTCCTTTTTTATCGAACTTCTATTGATCGGTTGGTGTAATTGATGGAATTTTTTTGGTACAGATTAAATACTTCTTCTCTTCAATATATATCATGATGAAAAATCTTAGTGCATCATTTTCTGTTGCTCATGGGGAGTACTATACTCCCTCCATTTATTTTACGTGTATTTTAATTTCAAAAAGTCTTAAGACTTGAACTATGATGATAACAATCCGGTCCAGGTGGGGTTGGCCGAGGCCCAATAACTTAAGGTTGCCCGGACCCCAACAGTTCATAGGCACATCCACTCGGGAAAAGGCCCAATCTCCCTAAAAGACTAGTCCAATAGGGGAAGGGTGTCTCTTCCTTTTAAGGTGGCTTTCTCCTCCCAAGCTAAGCAAGACTAGTCCAATATTTTAAGGTGGCTAGTGGAAAGGCCCAATCTCCATTTTAAGAATGTGGGATTATTCAGAGACTCACACGGTCGCCGTCCGACTTTTGCGTCTTTGCCGGCGGGTAATAGTAGAGGATGCCCTCATCATTCCCACCCCCTTAACAAGGGCCTAGCTCAAAGGTGGGATTATTCAGAGGCTCGTACGGTCGCCGCCCGACTTTTACGTCTTTGCCAGCGGGTAATAGTGGAGGATGCCTTCATCATTCCCACCCCCTTAATAAGGGCCTAGCTCTGATACCAAATGATAACAATCCGATCCAGGTGGGGTTGGCTGAGGCCCAATAACTTAAGGTTGCCCAGACCCCAACTGTTCATAGGCACACCCACTCGGGGAAAGGCCCAATCTCCCTGAAAGACTAGTCCAATAGGGGAAGGGTGGCTCTCCCTTTTAAGGTGGCTTCCTCTTCCCAAGCTAAGCAAGGTGAGATTATTCAGAGGCTCACACGGTCGCCGCCCGACTTTTGCGTCTTTGCCAGCAGGTAATAGTGGAGGATGTTCTCATCATTGACCATTAACTTTTCATAAAAGATATATCAAATAGCTGTAAAACCAATATTGTGTGAAAGTACTGAATGTAATGGCATAAGCTATACGGTCTAATTGTACTTGTATATTAATTAATTATCGGTCAAAATCTTTTAGTATGACTTTTGAAATCAAAATACGCCTTACAAAATTGAACAGAGGTGGTAGTAGTAATTACCTCCGAATGCAACAGACCTCTCTGTAGCAGTTCACCTTTCAGTCTTAGTATGCCAGTATCATACTGTCATGCAATTTCTAGTTCCATAATGGATTTTCGGACATATCATAATAGCACTACATTGTTTCAGGATACTCCTTATTCCTTGCTCTGGTCATTGACCGGCTCCATAACTATATCAGAGAAGTACGAGGGCTCAAAAGAAATCTGGAGGCTGCGTCAAAGCTGAACAAGAGACTAGACGAAGCAAAGCTTCTTGGAAGCTCTGATGAGAGCAAGACATACCAGAAAGACATAGCTTCATTGAATGAGGAGATTAAGAAGATGAAACGTCAGCTAAAAGAAAAGGCAAATGAGGCCAAGGATGCAGAGGCTAAAGCCCTAGCTGCCCAAAAGCAATCTGAAGGTCTAATGATTGAATATAACCACCTAGTGGAGGACAATAAGCATCTCCATGACCAACTGGAGTCAGCAGACCTCACGGTGTCACGTTCTGATGGCAAGAAGAATACTTAAGGATGACATGATCTCAAGGTAAACCTACTCCATAGCAAGGAGTCCAGTTGATGATATTCTAGCTTACGCCATTGAATGGTCCACACTCCACAATGCAAAAGCTTCTGGACGTCTGAAGTCAGCTGATGTTTGATGGACAAGTTGGTAACTGATAAATTCTCATACAAGTAGTCCCATCTTTAGTTGAATGTTCTGCTATGAGCCTATGACATACCAGATCCTCGAATAACCACCGAACCTCTTACGAAGGTACCCATAGATTGATAGATGTCCATCTGTAAAGATCTCCAAAAAGAAAAACGTACATGTCCCTGTGTAGATATCTGATACCACACATGGTCAACCAAATGTTATTTGGATGATAACATGAGATTGTTTATGTGAAACATAATTAGCTGCTCACCAATTAACTCTGGTTATCTTTTAGTGATTGTGCCGAACATATGGAAATACCTCGACAATTGAACACATATATGGTCTTTGAGGTTCTCTTGATTGCATTTCAATTGGAGAAGACTGGAAAATGATATATCCACTACTGGAGAAGTGCTCATCTCTCCCGGTTCGCAAGCCCCTTTACTCCCGGGTAGCGAATCGGGAGGGAGAATCCGGGACTAAAGATGGCGGTCTTTAGTCCCGATTCAAATACCTGGGAGTAAAGCTCCATCTTTAGTCCCGGTTGGTGGCTCAGCCACGTGGCCGACAGAGCCATTTTTATTCCTGGTTGATGTTACCAACCAACACCAACCGGGACTAAAGATTTTTTTTAAAAAAAATTTGGTTGTGTTGTGTGCTGCCTGTATATATATATATATATATATATATATATACATACATACATACATATATATATATACATACATACATATATACACATATACATACATATATATATATATATATATATATATACATATATATATATACATACATATATATATATATATATACACATATACATACATATATATATATATATATATATATATATATATATATATATATATATATATATATATATATATATATATACATACATACATACATATACATACACATATACATACATATATATATATATATATATATATATATATATATATATAATATAGAAATGTATATATTACGCATATACATATACGAGCACACTATATGTATCTATACATATATATGCAGATACATATAGTGTGCACATATATGTATATGCACTTAAGTAAAATATGGCCTATATTTACTTAAGTGCATATATATGTGTACTATATGTTTTTACACACACACACACGCACACACATAATATATATATATATATATATATATATATATTATGCATATATATGTTTAAATACATATATATATATATATTATGCATATATATATGTTTAAATACATACATATATATATATATATATATATATATATATATATATATATATATATATATATATGCATAATATAGAAATGTATATATTACGCATATACATATACGAGCACACTATATGTGTCTATACATATATATGCAGATACATATAGTGTGCACATATATGTATATGCACTTAAGTAAAATATGGCCTATATTTACTTAAGTGCATATATGTGTACTATATGTTTTTACACACACACACACACATATATATATATATATACATACATATATACATACATATATATATATACATACATACATACATACATAGATATATATATATATATATACATACATACATACATATATATATATACATACATACATACATACATACATATAGTATATACATACATACATACATACATACCTATATATAGATATATATAGATATATATATATATATATATATATATATATATATATATCTATATATATATGTATGTATGTATGTATGTATGTAATATATATATATGTATGTATGTATGTATGTATCTATCTATATGTATGTATGTCTCTATATCTATATATATGTATGTGTATACTATATATATATATATGTATGTGTATATATATATATATATATGTATGTGTGTATATATATATATATATGCAATGTGCATACGTATGTAGAAATACATATAAGAAATATACAAATATATGCACTTAAGTAATTAGAGGCCATATGCATATATTAACAAAATATGAGTTTGCACCTAAGTAAATATACACATATATTACCAGCATAAGTACGCAAAATTAAATGCATGTGTGCTTATATAAATATATACATGTATTACAATTCCTTAAGACTTTGCAATCTTTGTTTATGTCGTATACTACAACTTCGTGACATCGGAAGAAGAAGGACCGGCTTGATGAATAGGCTTTCCATCGTAATAGAATTCTCCTGTGGGATCGAGAATCTGCTCGTTGATGAATCCCATCATTTGTTCTTGAATAGCCCTTATGAAATCATCATGGGTGAGGTTCTCTATCATGTAAATCATCTGTCGTTTGGAAAATATGGGATTATATATATGAAACCAGTAAGCAATAATTGACGGATGAATAATTTTACGTACTTCCAGGTCCTGGCCAGTCCAGATTTGGTGTGCGAAGCAGTGCATGTAATGGCAGACGTAGTAGCCGCAGAAGTTAGTCCCCCGATACTGCTTTGCACACTGAAAGAGAAACAACGAGTGATTTAATATGCATATCTAATTTAGAACAAAGAAGTGATTTAATATAATATTGGAGCATGTACTAACCGGAAATTTGAACCTCCGGGTGAGTTTTTCATTCCACATCCCGCGGACCAATGTACGGAACCGAATCCATACCCTATTTACAGTTGTTAGGAACGATTAATTTATTATCCGAGATCCGCATAGTAGTTGTAGAATGATTCATAATGGCAGTGCAATATATGACAATACCTATCTATCACTTCGAAAATCTGTCGAGAAGGTTTTCTCCGGTTTATCCATTGAATCGTAGACATGGACTTTGGATTTGTCAAGGTCGAAAAGAACAAGGACCCAGTGGAATCTGCAATTTGCATTAGATGATACATGTATATATGTATATGTGTATATGTATATATGTGTATATATATATATGTATATATGGGTATATATATGTATATATATGTATATTTGTATATAGGTATATATATATATATGTGTGTGTATATGTATATATATATATCTATGTATATATATATATAGGAGCTGGATAATGTGAACCGAGGTGTATATGCACCTCATTCCTTTGAGCGACTAGTGTACACATGTTTTAGTACATCTAGGGCTCATTATGTATGGTAACCACCATCAAAGATGTACCTGATGCGGACATCACTACCTCGGATACACACAACAATCCTCCAACGGTCATTCAAGAACCGACAACAAGAGCTCGTGCGCGACAATTGAATTTAGAGGTGAGCTCGTTCCTATGTTCTTCTTTGTATGAATTCGAGAATAGATTGCTACCTAATGATTATATTGTGATTAGGAACAATGGAGGGGACAAGGAGACACTTGGAGAAGGACTTAGAGCCATGGAGGATCATCGAGGACGTCCAAGTCAAGGTGGAGGCCCAAACCAAGTCGACGTCGGGTGCACTAAAACGGGCGCCCAGGTCGCATACGTGCTCGGATCGGGGCGTTCTTTATATGGATGGAAAGCTAAGAAGATAACCTTTCCAATTGTTTTGGTCCCATGTCCAAATTCTTTCCGAGTAAATGGGAATTGACTGAACAAGTTGACGTCCAGAATCTGTCCCGGTTCTGCGTCACCGTATTTGGGCCTTTGGCCCGTGTATCATGTTGGAACCCATTAGGGTTGCGTCGAGAGGGGGTTGCACGACCCAAAAATCTATATATCAGTACCCGCCGCCATCTTTAGGTTTTTGGGTTTTGCTTAGATTATTCTGTCGAGAACAGTTTCGCCGCTAGATCGGTTTGTAAGACCCCAACTTGTGAGCTTAATCATTCATCTGCAATTTTGGTTGTTTTCTATCTCGTTCTTGTTTGTGTTCTTCTATTGGCAAACAGGTATTAGCCTTCTCGGCGAGGTCATCCGTGTTTCGACACGGATGATAACCAGAGGAGGCGTGGTGCTACGATTGCGGGGCTCAAGAGCGTGCGCGTTCAAGAAACCAGATCGATTTGTGTCGCGACTCCGCCCAAATCGTTGTTTATCAGAACCTCTCGGAAGATCGGGAACCCTAGTGCACATCAAGTGGTATCAGAGCTCTAGGTTCACCGTCAGGTTCGCTCAGTTTCTTTGCCCTAGATTAGTTTTTGTTTTTTGCATTTATCATAGTCTACAAAAAAGCCAAAAAAAAAATTTAGTCGTTAGTTACCTTAACCTAGACCGTGTTTAGCCTTTGCATGATTTTTTTTCAGAGTCCGTAGTGTTGAGTTTGAGTCCTAGTTTAAGTTCCTGTTGCTAGTGTAGTGCGTGTTTTAGTGTAGTCGTGTGTTTTTACTTTGTAACCCTAGCCGCCACCTTTCATCGTGTGTTAGGGTTCATCCTTTGAGAGCCGTTTCTGCCATCATAAACACCCATCCAGATCACCACGCATCACCAGAACACCGTACAACTCCGCTACCACCATATCCCAATTCCACCGCAAAATAGACTAGGTTATATTCTCTCTGGAAAACCTAGCCGGAAGCCGAAACTTCAAACAGCCATAACTTTTGTATACGGACTCGGAATCAGGCAAATTTTAACTTTTCGGATAAGAGAAAAAATTTTTACATCCATTTCTTCCCCCGTCGGTGGGTTTGGCGAATCCAAAATTCCGAAATTTGGCTTGCAAAATTGTGTGTTCGAGCTCACAAGTTCCTGCACCTTGTTTATAGTGGTTTCAGAAAATTCCATAGGCCACATATCAACTCCGATTGAGCTGTAACTTGGAGGTGTGCCTATTTTCGTGTTCTGGAAAAAGAAAAAAATATCAAAAAAAATAAAAAAAAGAAAAGTTGATTTCCACTAGTGCATTGAGCTCACGACGCGCTCCGTTGAGCTTATCTGCCTGTTCGGTTTTGTTGTTTTTGCTGAAACTCGCCGAAGCTTGCCTGCAAGTCCTTCTTTGCTGTTTACTAGTGTCATTTTCCTTGAGCCATTATTGTTACCACTACTGTCTAGGACACAAGTAGACCAACAACTAAGGGCAAGTGACTTGGGATTTTTATTCAGCATTACTATCTGTCAATGGATTGTGTACCACTCATATACATATATTTGGCCTTCCTAGCTCCACATATTACTTTTGGACAGCACAGGTTCTTGATCCCTGCAATCGCTAACTACGCCTTCCAGGTATCCTTTGCGTTGCTGATAAGAACCTTATAAGAGCTTGGTTAGGTACTCCATATTGCTGAGAATCGTTGAGAGGCACCACTACACCTGTGTAGTAGATTATTAGGGATAGCCTTCACCATTTGTTGCTATTTTGGTGTTTCAATGGCAAGTAACGAAGGTGAGAAGAGTCCCCAGGATTTTGCTGACTGTGTCAGTCAAGAGCAACTACGAACTCTCCAAGAAAATACTCAAAAGGCCATCACGGAGGCCGTTGCAAAGTCTGTCCAAGATGTTCCTGAACCACATGGAGAAGTTGGACAAGCGGATATCCACGCTAACTGATCGGGTTGCCGCGTTGGAGACACCTTCCAATGAGGAAGTGGTGAGTGGTGACGACGATGCTCATCCTGAAGACACGGTGTATGATTCCAGTGGCTATATTGACGCACCAGCTACAAGGCAAGCACGGCTACGACGTCACCGACGCACAAACCGCACAGGTATGGGTGGCACTCGCCACCAACAAGGTAATAATAATCGTGTGCCCGATGATCCTTACGCTAAGGTTAAGTTTAAAATAGCATCTTTTTTGGGATATTATGATGCTGAGAAATACCTTGATTGGGAGATGACAGTAGAACAAAAGTTTAATGCCCACCTTGTACCTGAGCAACATAGAGTTAGACAAGCCAGTAGTGAGTTCAAGGATTTTGCTATCATGTGGTGGGCTGGGTTATCTGATGAGGGGGTACTACCTACTACTTGGGAAGAACTTAAGGTAGCTATGCGCGATAGGTTTGTTCCTCCATCTTATCATAGAGATTTACGCAAGAAATTGATGTGTTTGGAACAAGGGGATAAATTTGTACAGGATTACTATGGTGAGCTACAAAAGGGTGTGAGACGCTGTGGCATAGTGGAGGGGGTCGAGGATGCTATTCGTTTTTATTCTGGTTTGAGGGAGGAAATTCAGAACATTGTTGATTATAAGGAATTTAACTCTATCAACCAGTTGTTTCAGTTTGCTATGCTTGCAGAGAAGGAATTGCAGGGGCGTGAGCAGCAGGGCAAGAACAAGGCGAGCACATACACTCCGCGCACGACGCCATCTGCGGGACTGCCCAAGGCCGTCTCTTTTCGGGAGCCGTCCCAGCCAACGAGCAAGCGACCAGCTGCATCCGGAGCTTCTGCGTCCCCAAAACCATCTCCACCACGACCTGCAGAGTCAAGTAAAGGTTCTTCGCAGGTACCCGCCAAGAGTGCCTCATCTGTCGCCTCGACGGGACGCATTCAGTACCACCGTTGCCAAGGGTTTGGGCATGTGCAGAAAGATTAACCTAGTCAACGGGCATATGTTGCTACAGAAGATGGCTACATCACCACCTCCGACGTGGAAGAGGAAGAGGAGGAAGAAGAAGTTGAGGATGAGGATGGCGAAGTCTTTGGTCGTGATGACACAACGGCCTACAGGACCATCATTGTGCAGCGGGTGCTCAACACTCAAGTACAGCAGCCTGAGAGGTTGCAACGCCATAATTTGTTTCAGATTTTCTTCGTCATCAACAACCGTCGTGCACGTGTGATCATTGATGGAGGTAGCTGCAACAACTTAGTGAGTTCTGATTTGGTCAAGAAGCTTGGCATGACCACATGTACACATCCACATCCTTACCATATTCAGTGGTTAAACGATTCCGGAAGAGCAAAGGTAACTCAGGTTTGCAGGGTTTTGTTTTCCATTGGCTCATATGCAGATTCTGTTGATTGTGATGTGGTTCCTATGCAAGCTTTTTCACTTTTGTTGGGTCGTCCTTGGGAATATGATAATGATGTTACACACCATGGTAGGAGTAATAAATACACTTTTGTGCATAATGGAAAGAAAATTACTTTGCTACCTTTGACCCCTGCTGAAATTGTAGAAGCTGATAAAGAGCGAGCTGCTAGTTTGAAACTTGATGAATCTAAGAATCAGCAAGTTGCTAAATCTGTTTTTCCACTTTAAAAGGATAAGCTTTCACCTAGTTCTAAGGTTGAGGGGATTAAGTTGAAGGGTGGTGTTATGCTTGCAACAAAATGTGTCATTTCTGAAATTTCAGATGATGATATTTGCTATTCCTTGATATGCAAACAAGCCTTGGTTTCTCTAGATGATATTGCTAGTTCGATACCTCCTATTGTTACTAACCTTTTGCAGGAGTATGAGGATGTCTTTCTAGCTGAGATACCCCCGGGATTGCCACCTATGAGAGGGATAGAGCATCAAATTAATTTGATTCCAGGAGCATCATTGCCAAACCGTGCTGCTTATCGAACCAACCCAGAGGAGACTAAGGAAATTCAGCGGCAAGTTCAAGATCTTTTGGACCGCGGGTATGTACGTCAAAGCCTTAGTCCTTGTGCAGTTCCTGTAATTTTGGTTCCTAAGAAAGATGGTTCTTTGGCGAATGTGTGTTGATTGTAGAGCCATTAATAATATTACTATCCGATATCGTCATCCTATTCCTAGGTTAGACGACATGCTTGATGAGTTGTGTGGTTCTATAATTTTCACAAAGATTGACTTGCGTAGTGGCTACCACCAAATTAGAATGAAACTTGGAGATGAATGGAAAACAACTTTCAAAACTAAATTTGGTTTGTATGAGTGGTTAGTAATGCCTTTTGGTTTGACTAATGCACCTAGTACTTTCATGCGCTTAATGAATGAGGTTTGAAGGCCTTTTATTGGACGATTTGTGGTAGTTTACTTTGATGACATATTGATTTACAGCAAGTCTTTGGATGAACACATGGATCATTTATGTGCTGTTTTTAATGCTCTACGCGATGCATGTTTGTTTGCTAACCTTGAAAAATGCATCTTTTGCACGGAACGAGTTTCTTTTCTTGTATATGATGTTACTTCACAGGGAATTGAGGTGGATGAGACGAAAATTGAAGCCATAAAGAGTTGGCCGGTTCCCCAAACCGTCACACAGGTGAGGAGTTTTTTTGGTCTTGCAGGATTCTATCACCGTTTCGTCAAAGATTTCAGTACCTTTGCTGCACCATTGAATGAGTTGACGAAGAAAGGGGTGGTCTTCCATTGGGGAAAGACATAGGAGAAGTCGTTTGACACTTTGAAGGACAAGCTTACACACGCACCATTGCTACAACTTCCAAACTTTGGTAAGACTTTTGAGTTAGAATGTGATGCTAGTGGAGTTGGCATTGGAGGTGTGTTGATGCAAGATGGTAAGCCTGTTGCATATTTTAGCGAGAAGTTGCATGGTCCTGTTTTAAATTATTCCACGTATGATAAGGAATTGTATGCTCTTGTACGTTTTTTGGAGACGTGGCGTCATTATTTGTGGCCTAAAGAATTTGTTATTCACTCCCATCATGAATCGCTTAAATATCTTCGCTCTCAGAATAATTTTAATCGTAGACATGCTAAATGGGTTGAATTTATTGAATCTTTTCCTTATGTTATCAAACACAAGAGAGGGAAAGATAATGTGATTGCAGATGCTTTGTCTGGGCGCTATACTTTCTTGTCCCAACTTGATTGTCGGATTTATGGACTTGAATCAATTAAAGAACAATATGCGCTTGATCCTGATTTTAATGAAGTGATGTTAAATTGCAAAGAGGGATGTACTTGGAACAAATTTGTGATCAATGGTAGATTTGTTTATAGGGCTAACCGTCTATGCATTCCGTTGGTTCTGTTCGTCTTTTGTTGATACAGGAAGCGCATGGAGGAGGGTTGATGAGACATTTTGGAGCTAAGAAGACGGAAGATGTTTCGGCCTTGCATTTCTTTTGGCCAAGGATGAGAAAAGATGTTGAGAGGTTCGTGGCATGTTGCATCACTTGTCAGAAAGCTAAGTCTCGTTTGAATCCACAAGGTTTGTATATGCCTCTTCGTGTACCTTCTATTCCTTAGGCAGATATTTCTATGGACTTTGTTTTGGGATTGCCTAGAACTAAGAGGGGGAGGGATAGCATTTTTGTTGTGGTGGATCGTTTTTCTAAGATGGCACATTTCATACCATGTCATAAAAGTGATGTTGCTGTTCATATTGTTGATCTGTTTTTCCATGAGATTGTTCGCTTGCATGGTAGTATTTATCAGATTATGCAGATCAAAAATCATTTCTGGGTTGAAAGACACCCCCATTCTGTTTCTATATGTTGTAAGAATGTAAGCAGAGCATGTGCGTTTTCTTCATGAGAGCATACTGTTCTTCCATCTTCAAGTAACAAGTGTGAATTTTGTTTCTTCTCTGTCTTTCAGTTGCCGAGGCATGGAAAAAAGAAGTATTTTCGTCGCCAAATTGCTCCCATCTGATGGTGTATCTTTTTTTCCAAAAGATGTTTCTATAGTGCAATAATTTCAGTATATGGTCTTTGAGAATATTTCTGGAATTTCTTTCCTGTATGAATAAAGGTCTTAGCTCTTCAAGATTGTCCAGCTGAGCCATAATTAAATTGCAATATGTGATCAGAGTATTCAGATTAGATAGCCTTTTGCTCCTCCTTTTCAGACCTCTTAAATTCTTGAGTTTTCTGCTTAGTGCAACTGCAGGATTTGTGACATCCATAGGGAGATTCCTGTATTGACAGACTACTTGATGAAAGTTTGGCATTTCTATCCAATAATTCTCAAATCTGAAAATTGTAGACTTTGGTACTGATGTTTCTATTGAAACCATGCATGGTGCATGATCTGATATGTATCTACTCAGGGCGGTGACCATAGTATGGGGATAACTAATTGTCCATGACGTTGAAGTAAAGAACCAGACAAGCTGTTGGACAAGTGGGTTTTCTTGCATGTTGCTCCAAGTGAATGCTCATCCTTTTATAGGTAATTCTACCAGCCCCACATTGCTGATGACTTCATTAAAGAATAAAATATCATTCATATTACCTCCTGGTAGATTCCTATCTTCTACTGATCTTATGAAGTTAAAATCTCCCATAAACAACCAGTTTGTTTGATCATCAATGTCAATTTCATTCATCCAGTTTATGAAAGCATCTCTCTGTTCATCATCACATGGGCCTTAAACATTAGTTAAACACCAGGAATCAAGTATGTTGGTGGCAGAGGTAAATTTCACTGTTATTGCATATGGGAGGCACTGATTGACCTCCCCATCAAAAGAATTACTATTCCAGATTGTTATTAGACCTCCTGATGCACCCTCTGAAGGTTGAAAAACAAACTTGTCAAACCGTCTAGGGCAAAACTTTCTTAGGTATGAATGGTCAAAAGCCTCTCTTTTTGTTTCTTGTAAACAGATTATAGCGCAGGCACTTTCAGAGATTTTTTCACTAATAGCCAGCCACTTTTTTTCAGAATTGATGCCACGAACGTTCCAGCACAAAATGTTACATGCTCTTCTGTTATTGTTTGTTGTCATGGCAAATGGAGGAGAGGTATTTGGCTGCAGGGCATAGCCTTACAGTAATAATAGGTGCCATAGTCATGAAGTAATGAAACGAATAAGCAATTGGGCACCATTACAGGAGAATGTAGATTACCATCCATGATATAACAATCCCAGAAAATGATCCACCATAAAAGTAGAAGAGGTCCAACATAGATAATAAAAATAAGTTCAGTAAAGCAATTAAGTCTGCCATAAGACTTATTTATAAACATGGTCCTAGATAAAACACAGGATAAGGTGGCTTTGCAAAGCCAAGGGTGGAGATAGGTGGTTGCTAATCATCATTTGCAGGGGCCATGAGCTTCTCTTTGGTCACTTCCTCAGGAAGAAGACCACATTTCTTTGTCCCTATCTGTTGCAGCTCTTCTACTGTGATCGTTGGTGCTAAAGGCATTTTCCCCTTCTTACTTCTTTCTACTGCTGGAAGGATTGCCAGTGGGGCAACTTTTGTCTTCTTTGGAGCTACATCAACCGGCATCTTTAGTTTGACCCCTTTGTTTGCAGAACGTGGGCTCCTTCTTAGGTTCTCAACTGAATCTGGAACCTTCATCTTCATCTTGTTCTTACTGTTTCTAGGCTTGCTGCCATTGTCTTTCATCTTTAGGACTATAGGTTGTGGCTCTTCCACAATCTCGGTGATGACCACAGAAGAATTGTTGGGTTGGAAGTCAGTAGTGGGCTCACCAAAATTCAGAGCCCTTGCAACTGAGGAGGTAGCCTGAAAATTTGTTTGATATGTTCTCTGTTTCTTTGGTGAGACATTGTATTGAGTTGACATGTCTAGATACTGGGTTTCTGCCAAAGTCAGCCGTAGCCTTTTGTTCTTGGGTGTTGAACTTATGAAGTTTACACTCCACCAGGGGTAAATCATCTGTGGTTGCTTTTGGAGAAAAGGCATGAGCTTCTGAAGGAGAGGCTTCAGTGCAGAGAGGACAGCCATAAACTGCGTAGGGTTCATTGAGGGCTGTGGTGTAGAGAAGACAGGAACTATATGCATGTTGCTAAGTTGAGCATTGTCATCTGAAGAAGGTGAATCAGAATCTAGGAATGGGAAGCTTTCAATAGTAGTAGTACTCTGTTGTTGCTGTTGTTCGTCCTGAGCTGGGTTATTATCTATGACCATCTCTTGGTTTTCATCCCAACCTTCTTCTGCTTGCTGATCATCAATCTGATTGTTGCCTTCATATTCATTATGGTGCCCATGACCATGGAGATGGGGTTGATGCATAGCATTAGCAGAATAATATCCCACAAATTTGGCAGGTCCTCATCAGCCTTGCTGTCCTTTTATCCATATCTATGCATTTGTGATGTTTATCAATTGCTTGCGATGAAAGTGCGAGGCTAGTTGCTATTCCTGGGGACTAGCTAAGCACGAGTATGAATTTTGAGCAATTGAGATGTTGTGGAGCTTTAGCAATTTGAGTTAAGTCTCCTGAGATGTGTAACACATTTGGTCGCCGCCTTCGTGTGGTTTGACAGGCATGTCTCATGCCGAAGTTGACTGGCATGCTGAGTCCGAACAATATCTCCTTTGCTCATTATTCGGCATTGTGGATTTTATACCGAATGGTGTTAGTCTGCTGTTGTCCAATGGACAACCACATCACGTCGAGAGGTGTGGTTCTCTCAACAGTTGTTGGAAGTAAAGACAATTGTATTGCTTAGTAAAAAATTTTTTTTGGATCCCTTGTTACATTGTCCTAGGGGGCTACTTATAGCCCCATTACAGACTCTCCCTTTTAGGGTATAGGGTTTACAGGGGAATTTACATGGTTACCCTCATGATACGGACATCTTTGTGGGTATACAGTGTCTTTTACTTATATGGGCTCTTAATGGACCAAATGTTTCGGCCCAGCCTCTGGCGAAGCCTTCGGAGGGTGTGTTGGCCTGCTGGGCCTCCTTCTGGTCAGATCCGATGCCTGGCGAAACCCGTGCCCTTCGTGGCAAGGCTTTCGCCTTAGACCTTCGACCGTGTCCCCCCATGGCGAGTTCTGTCTTCGGCGAGGCTTGTAGACTTCACGCCACGGCTTTCACCATATGGCTTTCGCCCATGCCGTCTCTCCGATCTTCGCCGCTTGCTTCCAGCTCACACCTTTGATCGTCTCTAGTTTCGATAGGCCCATCCAAAGGTCCTCGTGGTATGCCTCCAACAAGCCCCTCACGGGCAAGGGTGAGTAGGGAGCTTCGGCCGAGACCGTGCAAGTCATGTGGTGTACCATGAGGAGCCCCCTTTCGGCCGATGTTCCTGTCGAAACCTATGTTATGTATCTGCGAAAGGAAAAACTTGGCCTCTTGTGTTAACAAAAAAAAATTCGTGGGAAAGTTCTTTCTTATTTCGCCAATGAGTGGCGAAGTGGTTAGGTTACACTTTGTATTACTATGAATAGTAATGTGTCCTATGGGCCGTGCTGTCGCTACTTTCGGCCCTTTACTGTTTTGTAACACCCCAGAAACTACAAAGACACCGGGATGCTACTAAAAAGACATACATTTAACAAAGAAGGAGAAATTTCGACAGCAACTCCTCTAAAACATAAGCATTGCGGAAGCGTCAAATATAAGTATAGCATTACAAGTAGCCATCCACAAAAAAAAACAAGGAGAAAGGAACATTCAGGGATGAAATAAACTAATTTCAACTCTCAGGTTCTTCTAGTGCAACTTAACAAGGGTACAATTCCTTTATTATAAAAAAATCATGACAACTTTAAAGATTAAGGTGGCAGTGTGGAATGCCGTTGTGCTTCTACTCCCGTTTCCCCCAAGCGAGCATGTCACTTTAAGCACCTGAAAACACTGTAGGGGTGTGAGAATAAATCTCAGCAAGAGAATTGTTTTATCAAGTTATTTAACCTACCAAAACATTAAATTATATTTATAAGAAAACAAAGGAACATAACATTAAATATAAAGGCAAACATCTAGTGTTCATAGGTTCAAGAGTAAGGAGGATAAACCACATCTGCAAAGACTTAAGGAGAAAGAAGCCCTCTCATGAACTTAATAGAGTATATAACTTCCATACACCAAAATGCCAAAGTGCAATGCGATGCAAATGCAATGATATTCCTGCCTTCACCCCCAACAAGGTGTGAAGCTGCATCGTGTTACGACAATACACGATGCTGTACCGGTACGGTCGCGACCATAGGTTCACGACATAACTTCGAATGAAATGCATATGAAATGCAATGCAATACAATAATAGAGGAAATATAACACAGCCATAAATCCTTCCAATGATATCACATATAATATTTACTCTCACTAAAACATTACCACATTAACCATAGTTAGCCGAGCGGAGAGAGCTCAAAGCAAGATACATAAAATAATCATTTGCACATATGGAATTATAGTGATTGTAGGTATTAAAGTGTCAAGGTGGAGGTTGGAAAAATAACATGATAAAACCGTAGCAAACCATAGCTACATTCACTTGCCTCCAATGAAGGGTTGGTATCATACACGATCTGAAGGACCACCACCTAATCACAAACAAAACCTCAGCAAACACACTCAAATATGCATATAAAACAGTAAATAACATGCATCTACGGCCTCAACACCTCAAAATGCAAAAACAAGGAACGCCGCTTGGACTATAAACAGTACTGTTGCTTCAAACCTTTATATATTGAAATATAAAAATGATATGACTGCAAATAAATACATTTTGGAAATCTACAGAATGAGACCTACAACTTTCGTGTAGAACCGATATTTTTATTCTGCCATTTAGATGGCCTAAAGTGCAAATCAAGACAAGCTTCAGAATCTGCCCAAGAATTCAGACTGCCACACTTAAAACAGCCATATCTGGAGTTCTACTCGCCCAATCAAAGTGGGCTTTACCAATATGGAAAGCTAAGGAAAAACTCTACAACTTCCTAGTTATAAACTTTCGCAGCAAAAATCATTTTGATCCTCTAATTAGCGAAATACAGAGACAAAGCAAAGCTGACAGCGCCCAGAAACACTAATCCAAAACACAACACCTAATCCCATCCTCTAACCCTCCAATAACGACGAATTACTACCCTAAAACAACCTACAACCTCTGCACAGGAGAGTTAAGCCTCACCTAGGGTTTGGAGAACTTGAGATAATATGATGGGAAGACCAACCCACCACTCTTCCTACTCGTCTCCTCTTCCTCGATCCGTTTTTCCAATCAGATTCTTGATTAGGGCTATGGTTCTTGGAGATCCATGGAGTAGGGTTAACATGAGAGCAAGGAACACGTGAGTTCCATAGGTGCCGAGGGGGAGGTGTGGCGGCGTCGGCTGGGAAGGTGGGAGTCGCCTCTCCCTAGGGTATTTGGTGGGGGAGGTGGGCTGGACTGGTGCGACTTGGCCCAAATTGATTCGGCCCAATTCCAAACATGTTATTTTATTTTTTAATTTCAGGGTATTACATTCTCCCCTCCTTCAAGGAATTCGTCCGCGAATTCGGCCAATCCACGATAATCACTAGGAAAACAAAAGAACTTAAGCTATACCATAAACATACCATCTACGAAGAGCTCCGGGTATTTCTTCTGCATTTCCTCCTCAAGCTCCCATGTTGCTTCTCGCTCTGACTGATTGGTCCATAGAACCTTCACATATTTTATAGTCCTCCTTCTCATAACTCGCTCTGACCAGTCCAAGATACGCACTGGTCGACACTCAATAGTCAAATCTTGCTCAACCATAATTGGTTCTAGGTCAATCTTGTGTTCAGGATCCTGTAGATACTTCCTCAACATGGATGCATGAAAAACATCATGTACCCCATTCATAGATTCCGGTAACTGAAGGCGATAAGCCAAACTGCTAACTCGGGCAGTGATAACAAATGGACCAATATACCTCGGGCTAAGCTTCCCTGTAGTACCAAACCTCACAATACCTTTGGTCGGTGAGACTCTAAGTAGAACCTGATCACCTACTGCAAACTCCAAGTCTCGCCTTCTTGTGTCAGCATAGCTCTTTTGCCTGCTCTGTGCAGCCAACATATTTTGTCGAATTTCCTGTACCTTCTTCGACGTTTGCTCAACTATCTCAGGTCCAAGCAAAGCCCTCTCACCTAGAGATTCCCAACACAACGGTGAAACACACTTCCGGCCATACAAGGCCTCAAACGGGGCCATCTTTATGCTAGCCTGATAACTGTTATTATAAGCGAACTCCACTAAAGCGAGATGATCCTTCCAATTGCCCTTCCATGAAAGGACACATGAACGGAGCATATCCTCCAAGGTCTGAATCGTCCGCTCTGACTGCCCATCTGTTTGAGGATGAAAGCTGTACTAAGTGAAATCTTGGTGCCCATTGCCCTTTGTAAGCTCTGCCACAACATAGACACAAATTTTGAGTCTCGATCGGACACAATCGACTTAGGCACACCGTGCAACCTCACCACTTCCTTGATATACAAGGGAGCCAAATCATGAGCTGTATTAGTCGTCCTTACTGGAATGAAGTGTGCGGACTTAGTAAGCCTGTCCACAACAACCCATATAGCATCTTTCCCTCGAGGAGAACGTGGTAACCCAGTTACAAAGTCCATAGTGATATGCTCCCATTTCCACTCTGGGATCTCTAATGGCCGTAATAAACCTGCAGGCCTCTTATGTTCAGCCTTAATTTGCTGGCAAACTCCACAAGCTGACACATACTTAGCAATGTCTACCTTCATCCTTTTCCACCAGAAACTCTGCTTAAGATCTCTATACATCTTGGTCTCTCCAGGATGAACAGTGTAAGGAGTACGATGAGCCTCCCTCAAGATATCCATTTTCACCTCTGACTTTTGTGGCACACAAAGGCGCCCTCTGAAGCATATCAAATCTCTCTCATCTATGCTGAAGTCCCGAGATCTACCATCCAAAATCCTCTTCCGAACCTCCTGAAGTAAACGATCATGTTGAGCGTCACGCACACAGTCGAGCAAAGATGACTGGATAAGCATTTGAGTCTCCTCACAGGTAGTGCCCATATAGCAAAAAGAAACACCCATGCGATCCAAATCTGCTATTAGTGGCATCACCGTCTTTGGAACACCAGTTCTACTAAGGGCATCAGCCACCACATTTGCTTTTCCGGGGTGGTATTGGATGGTCATATCATAGTCGCTAATTAGCTCTAGCCACCTCCGCTGCCTCAAATTCAGATCCTTTTGCGTGAATATGTACTTGAGGCTCTTATGATCCGTGAAGACATCACACGATTCCCCATACAAATAATGTCTCCAAATCTTCAAAGCAAAAACCCCCGCTGCTAGCTCCAAGTCATGGGTCGGATAATTCCTCTCATGTTTCTTCAACTGCCTAGAAGCATACGCAATTACCTTGCCATCCTGCATCAGCACACACCCCAGGCCAATACGCGAGGCATCAGTATAGACTATGAATCGTTTACCACTCTCGGGCAAAACTAGAATAGGAGCATTCACCAATCTATCCTTCAACTTCTGGAAACTAGCCTCGCAATCATTATCCCATACAAAAGGAACACCCTTCTCGGTGAGCCTAGTCATCGGCTTTGCAATTATAGAGAAACCCTGAACAAAACGCCGATAATATCCCGCAAGACCAAGAAAACTTCGAACTTCCGTCACACTAGTTGGCCTTTGCCACTCCACAACTGAGGCAACATTCTTTGGATCAACCGTAATTCCATGCTGGTTGATCACATGACCAAGGAAACCAACTTCGGAAAGCCAAAAAGCACACTTCTTCAACTTTGCATAGAATTTATTCTTCCGAAGAGCTTCTAAAACAAGTCAGAGATGAATTTCATGCTCCTCCTCAGTCTTCGAGTAGATCAAGATATCATCGATGAATATAACGACAAAGTCATCCAAATAATCATGCAACATCCTGTTCATGGCCTCCATAAAAACAGCAGGCGCATTTGTTAATCCAAAGGACATAACAACAAATTCATAATGCCCATACCTTGTGCTAAAAGCTGTCTTCTCAATATCCTCTTCCTTAATTCTCAACTGATGATAACCCGATTGCAAATCTATCTTTGAGAACACCTTGGCACCTCTCAACATGTCAAATAAAGCATCAATACGGGGCAAGGGATACTTGTTCTTAATTGTCACCTGATTAAGAGCTCGATAATCGACACACAACCTTTTGGTATGATCCTTCTTTTCCACAAACAACACAGGGGCAGCCCAAGGCGACGTGCTTGGCCTGATAAACCCCTTAGCAAGGAGTTCGTCCAACTGTTTCTTCAACTCCACTTGCTCCACTGGAGCCATCTTGTACGGAGTCCTATAGATTGGTTGTGTACGAGGAACTAATTTTATCTGGAAAACTGACTCTCGTTCAGGAGGTAAACCAGGTAGCTCATTAGGAAAGACATCAGGATAGTGACACACAACTCTAATATTTTCCACATGCAAAGCGACCTCTGGACAATCAACCATTGCCAAAAGCATTCCGGACTTCCGCATCCAGCGATCAGGAAACAACCGACATAAAAATGAAAGAGAATACTTCAAAGCACTCCCTTGATAGATCACCTCTCGACCTGATGGTGCTTGCAAAGAGATTGTTTTCCAAAAACAAGAGATGATAGCCTGATATTGTGAAAGCCAATCCATACCAAGGATAACATCAAAAGGCTCCAAAGGGATCACCACGAGGTTGGCAACAAAGTCCTCACCAGCAAGAGAAATAACACAACCAGACAGACAGAAGAACTAGATATAAGCCCTTTTGCAAAACTGACAACAACTGCCTGACTAATTGATTGCACCAGAAGACCAGCCCTCCCTACAAAAGCCTCCGAGACAAACGAGAAACTAGCGCCAGAATCAAAAAGAGCATGAGCTAGGAATTCATCAACTGAGATAGTACCTGTCATCACATCTCCGTTGTCCCTACTACCTGAAGAAGGCATAGCATACGCCCCCGGAGCACCAGATGAAGAAGAGGCTCCAGTGGCAAAACCAGGAGGTGAAGAAACCTACGGAGCAACGGGTGCTGAAGGAGTAATAGCCTGGGGCAGCCGAATAGCCCCAGACTGAGGTGTCGGAGAAGCCGTCTGCATAGCTGGGGGTGCCATCAGGCAATGCGGTGGAGGAGGTGCAGTTAAGTAGTGAGGTGGGGTAGGCGCCATCAAGTACTGTTGCGCATGGGGCGCAGGTAGGTGTGGTGTAGAGGGTGTAGCCATCATCTGCACTGTGCCTGTAGTGGCTGAAGAAGTCACTGCCTCCCATCGCAGCTTACCATTGGGATTCTTCCTACAAACAACATCCTTGTGATCCTGACTACAAATGGAGCACTTGCCGGCCCACCGGCACTCAGTACGGCGATGCGCATCGCCACATCGGAAGCACACCATTCCCATCCCAGGTTTAGGAAAAGCACGATATTTAGTATTACTCCCTCCTTGAGCACGAGGCTGACCTGTACCACCATGGTAAGGATGATGGCGTTGGGAACTACTCTTCTTATGAACTGGGCACCAGAATTGCTCTTCCTATCACCATGGTTCCGAGTCTGATCACCACCAGAAGACTTCTGCATATCGAAGGTATAAACCTGTTGCATCTCAACTCCCAAAGCCTGCTCCACCATGGTGCGAAAATCCACCACCGGGAAAGCACCCAACACATGTCGGATGGAAGGCTTGAGGCCCTGCCGGAACTGTCTGGCCTTCTCAACCTCATCACGAGCCACATGAGGGACAAAGCGAACAATCTGGTTGAAGCCCACCTCATACTCTGCCACCGACTTCTTTTCCTGGGTATAGTTGTTCAGATCAATTTTCATCCGGTCGAGGAACGTAGCTGGGTAGAATCTCCTCTCAAATTGCCTAACAAACTCGGGCCAAGACAAGGGGCCATGTGCAGCTGTGTGAGCTGATTGCACTCCTTTCCACCAAATCTGTGCCTCACCCTTTAAAAGTTGTGTCCCATAACGAATGCGATCTGGAGCCAATACATCAAAAACTTCCATCTTGTCCTCCACATAGGACAACCAATCAGCAGCCTCAACTGGAGTTCCACTACCATCAAAACTATCAAGCTTCATCCCAATCTACTGGATCAAAGAAACACCACTAACAGGAGCATTCGCACCCTGACCATCTTGGGCTGCACCATGGGCACCCTGACCAGTGGCACCCTGGGCAGCACTAGTGGTACCCTGTGCAGCCCTACTCTGCCGTAGCGACCTCAACTCTGCTTGCATTGCTTGCATCGCAGCTAGCAGTTGATTCTCACCCGTAGGTTGAGTCTGGCTTCGCTTAGGTGGCATAGCTGAAGCCACCACAACAAACAGTACACACTAGTCAACATCAGATAACTCAAGGTAAAACACAGAACACACCAAGCAGAAGTAAGTAAAACACATAATTAAATAACCCTTACCCATCCTACAAGTGCAAGTGTGTCAAATTAAGCATTTTTTCCTAGGACCTCAAGCCATGCTCTGATACCAACTGTAACACCCTAGAAACTACAAAGACACCGGGATGCTACTAAAAAGACATACATTTAACAAAGAAGGAGAAATTTCGACAGCAACTCCTCTAAAACATAAGCATTGCGGAAGCGTCAAATATAAGTATAGCATTGCAAGTAGCCATCCACAAAAAAAAACAAGGAGAAAGGAACATTCAGGGATGAAATAAACTAATTTCAACTCTCAGGTTCATCTAGTGCAACTTAACAAGGGTACAATTCCTTTATTATAAAAAAATCATGACAACTTTAAAGATTAAGGTGGCAGTGTGGAATGCCGTTGTGCTTCTACTCCCGTTTCCCCCAAGCGAGCATGTCACTTTAAGCACCTGAAAACACTGTAGGGGTGTGAGAATAAATCTCAGCAAGAGAATTGTTTTATCAAGTTATTTAACCTACCAAAACATTAAATTATATTTATAAGAAAACAAAGGAACATAACATTAAATATAAAGGCAAACATCTAGTGTTCATAGGTTCAAGAGTAAGGAGGATAAACCACATCTGCAAAGACTTCAGGAGAAAGAAGCCCTCTCATGAACTCAATAGAGTATATAACTTCCATACCCCAAAATGCCAAAGTGCAATGCGATGCAAATGCAATGATATTCCTGCCTTCACCCCCAACAAGGTGTGAAGCTGCATCGTGTTACGACAATACACGATGCTGTACCGGTACGGTCGCGACCATAGGTTCACGACATAACTTCGAATGAAATGCATATGAAATGCAATGCAATACAATAATAGAGGAAATATAACACAGCCATAAATCCTTCCAATGATATCACATATAATATTTACTCTCACTAAAAGCATACCACATTAACCATAGTTAGCCGAGCGGAGAGAGCTCAAAGCAAGATACATAAAATAATCATTTGCACACATGGAATTATAGTGATTGTAGGTATTAAAGTGTCAAGGTGGAGGTTGGAAAAATAACATGACAAAACCGTAGCAAACCATAGCTACATTCACTTGCCTCCAATGAAGGGTTGGTATCATACACGATCTGAAGGACCACCACCTAATCACAAACAAAACCTCAGCAAACACACTCAAATATGCATATAAAACAGTAAATAACATGCATCTACGGCCTCAACACCTCAAAATGCAAAAACAAGGAACGCCGTTTGGACTATAAACAGTACTGTTGCTTCAAACCTTTATATCTTGAAATATAAAAATGATATGACTGCAAATAAATACATTTTGGAAATCTACAGAATGAGACCTACAACTTTCGTGTAGAACCCATATTTTTATTCTGCCATTTAGGTGGCCTAAAGTGCAAATCAAGACAAGCTTCAGAATCTGCCCAAGAATTCAGACTGCCACACTTAAAACAGCCATATCTGGAGTTCTACTCGCCCAATCAAAGTGGGCTTTACCAATATGGAAAGCTAAGGAAAAACTCTACAACTTCCTAGTTATAAACTTTCGCAGAAAAAATCATTTTGATCCTCTAATTAGCGAAATACAGAGACAAAGCAAAGCTGACAGCGCCCAGAAACACTAATCCAAAACACAACACCTAATCCCATCCTCTAACCCTCCAATAACGACGAATTACAACCCTGAAACAACCTACAACCTCTGCATAGGAGAGTTAAGCCTCACCTAGGGTTTGGAGAACTTGAGAGAATATGATGGGAAAACCAACCCACCACTCTTCCTACTCGTCTCCTCTTCCTCGATCCGTTTTTCCAATCAGATTCTTGATTAGGGCTATGGTTCTTGGAGATCCATGGAGTAGGGTTAACATGAGAGAAAGGAACACGTGAGTTCCATAGGTGCCGAGGGGGAGGTGTGGCGGCGTCGGCTGGGAAGGTGGGAGTCGCCTCTCCCTAGGGTATTTGGTGGGGGAGGTGGGCTGGACTGGTGCGACTTGGCCCAAATTGATTCGGCCCAATTCCAAACATGTTATTTTATTTTTTAATTTCAGGGTATTACATGTTTGACCTTGGCCTGATGGGAATTTACCGTTTCGTTTACCCCTGGACACGTGTCGAGCTCTGATTGGCCTGGAGTCGAACCGTCGCGTGATGGGGTTATATAACCCCGCCTCGGGTCACCGCTTCTCCCCCCGCGCTTTTCACTTTTACCACCGTCACACTCTCGTGTTCTCAGCCCTAACTCCTGCTCTAGCCTTTCGCCACCACTGTGCTCTCGCGCTTGCTACTTCGACCTTCTCGCGCTCTTTCGCCCTCGACCTCCTTTTCGCCATGGACCCGATGGCTCCCCGCAAGCCTACCAAGGCCGGATTGACCGGCGAAGACCCTGGTAGTCTCAACGAAGGGTGGTCTTGCTATCTTGGCAAGTCCCTTGTCAAGGAGTCTGACCTAGACGTGTTCGTCCTTACTGGCGTCCTTGCAGTGCCAGGCAACTTGCAGGGACGAAGATGTTGTCCCTTCGCCCGGCGACAGGCGTTCGCCGAACAGTTGTCTTTGCTGCTTTCTTTGCCGCTGGGCTTCACCTCCCGTGTGATGACTTTTTGTCGTTCGTGCTGGAGATGTACGAAGTTAAGCTCCCCCAGCTTAGCCCATCGGCGTTTTCGAAGTTAGCCGTCTTCGCATGGATGTGCCAAACGTGCGGGTTCGCTCCTACCGCGGAGCTATTCGCCGTTCTGTTCACGGCGTGCGCGACAACCAAGGATGTGAACACGCCGGCCGGACCGAAGAAGACGGTTTTCGGCAGCGTGAACTTCATGCTTCGACCGGAGCGTTCGGATGCCTGGCCGGTTCCTGCATCGACGGCAAAATGGGACCGCAACTGGATGTAGAAGTGGTTCTAAACCTTCAAATCTTGGCCATCTCTCGAGAAAACTTCACCCGAAAAAAGCTGGCTTACATGGTACAAGCACATATCGGCTAGTAAGCAAACGCACTGGGACGAGATTGGAATCGGCCAAGCACTTGCCCTTACCATAGCAAATTCGGCTAAGGACGAACCCTTAATGGCCGCTGCTAGCTATTTTTGGTCCAATACCATCAACGCTTTTCAGTTCAACCAAGGGCCGATGACCCCCAACTCTGATAGATATCACCATGTTCACGGGTATGGATGTGACCTCATCGGCTAACCCTATGAGTCTGAACACCAAGAATCAGTATGACTTCAGGACCAAGAGCATAGGTGGTTGGTCTGGTTATGTGGCAGCATATATGGGCCAAAGATCGGTCACTCCCCGAGAACATGTGGCTTTCCTGCTTATGTGGCTAGAAAAGTTCCTCTTCTGTGGATCAAGTTGCGGCCCAACAACCAACTGACAGTTTGTAGCCGAGGCCCTAGAAACAAAAAGACAATTTCCTCTAGGCAAAATCCTCCTCGGCTACCTATACCAAATGTTGAATAATGCATCGGCCAAGATAGCTGTCGGCTCAGTGTTTGGAGCAGGCGGACCATGGTGGCTACTGCAAACTTGGCTAAATCTGGTAGTCATGAAAGCTGTCAATCGGCCATCCGTAACAGAAGCCGAATTCCCAAGACTGGACCCGATTATAGATTGACGATGGAGAAGAACACACCTGTCACGCCTAGAAATTCACGAACCAGAATTTCAAAGCTGAATGTGCATTAAACCCTTGTCCAGGACCAGCCAGGGTACACAAACGACAATTGTTGACATACAGATCCACGTCTTACAAAAATATAAAAGATTACAAATGCAGCGGAAAAAGATAAAAGCGAGCTAAGCCTGAAGACATGATTCCTGCAGCCGGGCGATTCCACTCCACAGGCAACCTTGATGGCAGCGACGAAACCAACTTCTTTGAGACATCTTCAACTGAAAAGAACTTCAACTCTGGTGTGGGGGAAAAGGGAGCAAGACTGAGTACTACCCACTGTACTCAGCAAGTCATACCGGAAGAGAAGGTATGATGCAAGGTATAACCAAAGGAGGCTAGAGGTTCATTTGCACAAAGCAGGCATTTATAAACAGTAGTTGAGAGCAGTAAAACAGTGTAGTAATTAATCAATATTAACCAATCACTGTCCAATGCTACACCAAGTTGCAACAGGCCCAACCAACCACCTGAACTACACCAGTTCATTAGCTAACTAGGGTGAGACTAATCACGGCGAATCTGGTCGACCGCCCATAACCGCGGGCACGGCTATTCGAATAGTTTTACTCTGATCAGAGGTGTACAACTGTACCCACAAGACACAGCCCCACGACACGTTTCCGTGCGCCGACATGTCACCACGACATACCGGAAAGAGGCCGTGACAGGACCCTTCGCATAACCCCCTCTAACCGATCGCACCACACCTTAGGGTTCGCCCCCATCCTTTCGTGCCGCGGTGAATCCGGAAGCCGATCAACCGGACACCCCGGCAGACCCAACTCTATCACGCCCACCCTCGCCTGGGTACGTCGGCTAGAGGAAAGCTACACTACAAGCCCAGCCGTTGCCCACGCTGGCTTATGGTAAGCACGATAAATTCTTCCAGGGCATCCCGCGAACCGGTCCTTAATCGCCATGGGCACGACTAGCAAAACCATGCACCCACAACCCACCATGTAGTGTATTTTAATTAACTAACACCATTGCGGTGACACTAATCCAAAGCTATTGCCAATAATCAAAGTCTATGCATTAATGTGATTCCCCCATTGTGTACTAGTTGAACTAAGCATGGCTAAGCATTCCCTAAACCAACATCTAAGCATTTTAATACCCAAGTTAACAATGGCATAAGGTAAACAAGATATGGCTGAGTAGTAGGACCCATCCCACATGATATTGCAAAACAATGCAATATTTAATAGAAATGCGGGACATTTATAAATTGGGTACAATATGATCAATCGTAATGCATGACTTGCCTTGCTCTCGCACTGATGAGACCACAGCAACGTCTTCGAGGAACCGCGGATCGACGAAACGGCCGAAATCTACGCGACAAACAAAGCACACAAGCGAAATAGGAAAGAAAACCATTTTTAATGGATTCTATGCATTTTTATGAATTTACTGAGACTTGAATGGACTTAAACGGAGCTCGGATGAATTAGATATGATTTTTAGAAGACTCTCTGTGTTTTTACTATAAAAGAAAAAACCTTAATGTATTGATTGCGCAATATGTCCCAGGGCTGACGTCAGCGAAGAAGGGGGTGGCGCCGACATGCGGGACCCACAGGTCAGTGACTCAAGGAGAGAGAGAGGGGATGGCTGGCAGGCGGGCCCCACCGGCCGCGGCTCCAAAGGAGGGGCGCCTGGCTCGGCTCGGCTCCAAGCCGACCGGCCGGCCATGGGGCGGCGGCGCGTGCGGAGCTGGCGGCAGCACACGGATGCCGGCGACGACAACCAGCGGCGGGAGGCGGCGGCATCGGCCGAAGGCGACGGGGAGCGCATGGAGAGAGGGGAAGAGGGAGGAGAGGGGATCCTCACTGGCGAGTATGGCGGCCGGAGCGGAGGATGAAGGCGGCGGCGACGACCCGGCGATGAGGAGGGGCGGACAGGCGGCGGCGGCACCGTCGCGCGAGGAGGAGGGGGCTCCGGTGGGGTTTAGCGGAAACCGAGCGGCGCCGAGGTGGCTCACGCGGCGGCGATGCTAACGGCGGCGGCGGCTTGGCGCGGCGGCGGCGTGCGGCCGGAGCACAGCGGCGAGTGGCGGCGCTAGAGGAGATTGGCGCGGGCGCGGTAGAGGGCTCGGGAGAGAGCGACGAGTGGGGAAAAAGAGAGAGGACACGGGAAGCGTTTTATAGGCGGAGGGGGAGGCGGACGTGGCCGGGGAGGCTCCCGATTTCGCCGGCGACGTGGGAGGTGGAGAGAGAGAGTGGGAGGGCATTCAAAATTTGAATCCACCCCTTGTGGGCTCGCGGCGCGGGCGGGAAGGCGAGGGCGTGGGCGGCGTCGAGGCAACGTGGGCGCGTGGCGCGGAGTGGGCGCGGAGCAGCGGGATACGCGGCGGCGGTGGGCGGTGGTTTCGGCGGTGGTTGGCGCGGGCGTGGGCGGCCGGAGATTAGGAACAGGGCTGACAGGTGGGCCCCATCTGTCAGCGCCCGAGAGGGAGAGGGAGGCCGGATGAACTTTGGGAGTGGGAGGGAGGAGCGGGCTGGCGTGGGAAGAAATGGGCCGGCGGCCCAAGAAAAGGAAAAAGGAGGGAAAAGGAAAAGGGAAAAGGGAAAAAAGGATTTTCCCAGGGATTAAATATTGCACTTTGCTTATTTTAATTGGTTAAAATTATTTCCAAGGCTCTGAAAATTCCACTAAAAATCCTGTTAGCATATTTTGACATGTAGAATCCATGAAAAAATTCCACATGCCGATTCCAATTATTATTTGCATTTGTTAATTTAGGGATTCATCTCTAGGTTAATTTAAACAATTTCTTCGGGCGATTTATTTAACAAATTTTAAAGCAAGGAGGGGAACTTCAGGGCGTGACAACACCCATCGCAGATGCATGTCATATGGAGAATATGCATCCACATCAGCCGATGCTGGAGAAAAGTTATCGGCTGAGCTGCTCAAAGATTGGTTCTGCAGCTTTTATGAGGGTTTTCAAAAAGATGCTCGAGTTTGGTTTCCTTATGAAGATTCAGTGCATCTTGATCTCCCATCAGACTTTACATTCGAAGATATCAACCATGAAAGATATCAAAAATCTAGAGAAGTCTTCTCAGCTGCGATTAGCCCATGCATTCTTACTGTCGGCATTCATCAAGGGAGGAATATTCAAGTTTCTTTTGAATTTTATCATCCGATGAGCTCTGCCAGACAGTTTGGAATGGGCCAACTCCCAATCGGCTTGTTCTTTGCCGACAATGTCCAATGCCGAGGAGAAATTTCATCAACCCTGATGATGGATCGGCTACTCAACATCCAAGGACCTCTCTTGGGCAGCATTGAGAACATAGAGCTGGCAAAATTCAGGAGCAGGGCATTTGACAGATGGTGGGGTGAATGGAAGTTGCATCTGTTCCACCAACCGGCCTCTATGTACATGACAGATCTTTTTCCGGACGTTATCCCTCAGGTACACCATAACTTTATTAATTTCGCCAGAATAATCATTAGCCGATTCATAACTAGTCTAATTTTTCTTTTGACTTGCAGACAACAGAATCCTCCCATCCTCATCAGAGCAACAGTGGCAGGGACATAGAATATGCTCTAGGCCTCATTCCAAATGGAGGTGGGCCATGTCCCCTTGTCATCGGCTATCATGCCCCCAAGACTTCAAGTCTGCTTCAAGGGCTTATTAAAGAACCAGCCGATGCTGGCAAGAAAAGAAAAACCAGAGCATCGGCAATAGACCCATCGACTCCGGTTCCGAAGAAGAAGGCCAAGTCAAAGAAGACCAAACCAACCGATGACCTGCCTGCCCTAGATCTGTCCATCGAACAAGCTCTGGATGCAGAAGAGATCGGAGAAGATGTTGATCAAGCTGCAGATGAAGTAAGCGATACTGAAAGAACAACATCGGCTTCACCCAAGCAAACTCCTCCAACTCCTTCTGCTCCAACTCTCCTTGATTTCTATTTGCAACCATTCCATTTATAGCCGATTGCTCACAGATTTTATAGTTGCAGAAGAAGAAAATTGCTGTGAAGAAGAAATCGGCAGCAACAACTCTCAAACCGGCTCCACCAGTAAGATGTTCTCATATAAATTCTTTCACTAGTCGATCATAGCCGATCTTATCTAACACTTGTCTCTTTTTACAGCGTCCTCCTCCTCCTTCTTCCCCTGTATAGCAATCATCAGGTGACCAAACTCCATCGGCTGCAGGGAGTCACCATGTCGAGGAAGAGGAACAACCAGCCGCTCCTGCCATCCCAGTAAGTTTCCCTTTGACACAAGAACATAGATCGGCTATATCTATTTGACATCTAACTTTAAATCATTATTGCAGGTCTTAGCCGATCTGTTCTCTTTTGACATCAAGGACTACTTTGATGAGACAGAAGAAGACACCACCAACAAAGCTTTAGCTCCCCTGTCCGATGATGTGAAGAAAACTCTTGAAGATATTTCTCATCGGCTAGAAGCATCATCACTAGACAGTTTGCTGGTAGACTGTGGGCCGATTAGGACTCGGCTACATGAGGTTCAAGCTCTGATCCCAGATGAGCTAGCCGTTGTCCTTACTCCGGCTGTCTATCTTGAACAGCATCAATTCAAGCTGGAGAAGGCCAAGAAAAGACTAGCCGAACGTCGGGAGTGCAAAGACATCGAGGCCACAATCCAGGCCAATCGGCAACTTGTTCATGACGAGAAGGCCAAGCTTGTTCAACTATCTGAGGGCCCGATCAAGTCCAATATTGATCGGCATGAAGCTCGTAAGATTGAGCTCTTGGCACAACTTCAAGAATGCAATGCCAAACTGGATCTGCAACACAAGAAGTTAGCTGATCTCCCGCAAGCTGTCGAAGAACAGAAGGCAAGACTAAAATCGGCTATCAAGAATGTTGCTAATCTGACCAAGTCTCCAAAAGTCATCTCTGGAACCGATGCTCAAGACACCCAAGCCATTGAAGAAGTAGAACACATTAGGCAGAGAGCTATATCGGCTATCCAGCGCTATTTGTCTCAGTGATATTCTATAATAGGATGTAGTAAATTTTTGTAATTGGCTAAGATATTCTGGTACTTTATCTAACTTGTCTTGATAATCCTTTGCCGATTAATATAATTCCATGTTTTTGCTCAAAAATTTTGCAACTTTTGCATATATGTGCCCCCCTAATTTTACAATGTCAAAAGCATTGATAAAATTATAATGTAGACTAAGGGCGATATAACAATATCAGCCATTGTACATCGGCAAAACACAACCGATTACAATTTGAAACAACTAAGGGCGATATAACAATACCGGCCATCTCAAGGCGATGTGAATACATCGGCTATCATGCATCGGCAACACTAGCCGATCATGCATTAACCCAAACACTTGGGTAATATTTCTTCAAGTATTTTCCATTGAGCGCTCATCCATAAACTTCTCAATCGAGTCCTTGCAACATATAAGCTCCTTTAGACACAACTTTATAGATTTGAAACGGTCCTTCCCAATTCGGCGACCACTTGCCGAATTTACTATCCCGAGTTCCAATCGGCAAAATCAAAGTCCATACAAGTTCTCCCTCCGAAAAAGACTTAGGTACCACTTTCTTGTTGTAATGTCAAGCAACCCGTTCCTTATCCTTGGTAACTTTTGCAAGGGCTCTTAATCTTGATTGAACCAAGTCTTCCCTTTCATCGGCCATGAGATTATAATACTCATCGGCTGTCAAATCATTTTGCAACTCTGTTCTTCTTGAGTCGATTCTAACTTACCGTGGTAAAACAGCCTCATGTCCATAAACAAGCTTATAAGGAGGGATTTGGATCGAGCCATGACAAGCCATCCGATAGGACCATAATGCTTCGGCCAATCGAGTATGCCATTGCCGAGGATAATCAGAAATCTTTCTCTTAATCAATTTGATCAAACTCTTGTTAGACGCCTTGTATTGCCCATTAGCTTGTGCATAATACGGTGAAGAATTCAACAACTTGATACCCATGCTATCGGCAAACTGAACAAACTCGTCAGACACAAAAATTGATCCTTGATCGGTTGTAATGGTTCGAGGAATACCAAATCGATAGATTATATGCTCTTGAACAAATTGTATAGCATCTCCAGAATCAACTTTCTTCAAAGGAATCGCTTCTACCCACATGGTAAAATAATCGGTTGCCACCAATATAAACTTGTGACCTTTGCTCGATGGTGGATTAATCATGCCGATAATATCAATCCCCCAACCTCTAAATGGCCATGGCTTGATGATAGGATTCATAGCCGATGCCGGTGCCCGTTGAATTGCTCCAAATTTTTGACAATCTTGACATCCCTTGTAATATTTAAAACAATCCTCTAGCATCGTCGGCCAAAAATATCCTGCACGTCGAAGCAACCACTTCATCTTATGAACCGATTGAGGAGTGCCACAAATTCCTTCATGTACCTCACCGATTGCAACCTTAGCCTGATCGGCACTCAAACATTTAAGCAACACCCCATCAATAGTCCGATAATAGAGCTCATTATCCAACAAAGTATACTTTAACGCTTTATAGCACAATTTCCGAGAAGCCGATTGAGATGGATTCTGTAAATAATGATGTACATCATATCTCCAATCATCGGCTGTTAACGCGGCAACCTCTACTTTGACATCTTTGATCATCGGTTTATATCCCGACGCCCCTTGGGCCAAATCATTAGCTTCAATATTCTGTTCTCGAGATACATGCTTCAAAGTCACCAGCCAAAATTCCTTCATCAACTCTCGGCACTTCTCATTGTAAACTATCAATGTATCGGCTTCAACCTATTTGAGTAACTGCAACCCTTTGAGAACCGCTTCATACTCAGCCTGATTGTTAATTGCATAAGGTTTCATAGTACAAGCAAACTAAAAACTTGCCCCCTAGGGGAAATTATAACCAAGCCGATGCCACAACCATGACTGCATACTGATCCATCGAAAAATAAAGTCCAGGGCACAATCTCAACCGAGCCGATTGAATCATCACGATGATCAACAATAAAATCGGCTATAGCTTGCCCTTTGATTGCCTTCGGTGACTCATACCGAAGATCAAATTCCGTTAAGGAAAATATCCACTTTCCAACCCTTCTTTTCAAAATCGGAGCCGATAACATATATTTAATTACATCGGCTCTGCATATCACAGTGCATTCGTTGGACAGTAGATAATGCCTTAACCTTGTACAGGAAAAATACAAGCACAAACACAACTTCTCCACAGGAGAATATCTTGTTTCTGCATCCAAGAGCCAACGACTCAAATAGAACACAACCCTTTCTTTTCCCTCAAGCTCCTGAATCAAAACCGAGCCGATAGACTTCTCACCGGCTGATAGATATAACCTAAAAGGTATTCCCTTCTGTGGAGGAATCAAAACTGGAGGAGAGCTAAGATAATCCTTAATGCTATCCAATGCCTTCTGCTGCTCTGCCCCCCAAGTAAAATTCGGATCAGCTTTCAATCTTAACAATGGTGTAAAAGGCTCTAACCTTCCAAATAAATTAGAAATAAACCTTCTAACAAAATTTATCTTGCGATCATCTCCTGCAATTCCGTCTTGTTTTCTGGAGGTTGAATCTTCTTGATCGCATTAACACTCCTTTAAGTTATCTCAATCCCCCTCTCCTGAACAAGAAACCCCAAAAATTGGCCAGCCGATACGCCAAAAGCACATTTTGTCATATTCATCTTTAGGCCATATTTCCTAGTCCTTTCAAAAACCTTCCTCAAATCGGCTATGTGGTCCTCTATTTCCTTGGATTTAACAACCACATCATCAATGTAGACCTCAACCAACCAGCCGATTAAATCATGGTATATATAATTCAAGGCCCTTTGATATGTAGCTCCAGCACTCTTCAAGCCAAAAGTCATCACAACCCACTCAAATAAGCCGATTGCACCAGGACACCTAAAATCCGTCTCATGGATATCTTCTTCGGCCATGAAGATCTGAGTGTACCCTGCATTACCATCCATAAAACTTAAAATCTTATACCCTGAAGCAGCATCAACCAGTTGATCGACTACTGGCATTGGATACTCGTCCTTTGGGGTAGCTTTCTTTAAATCCCTGAAATCAATGCACACCCTGACTTTGCCGTTTTTCTTGATAACTGTAACTATACTAGAAACCCACTCGGCATACTGACAAGGACGAATAAAACCAGCATCATATAAACGTTTAATCTCAGCCTTGACAGGTTCGAGCATATCGGCTTTGCATCTCCTCGGAGGTTATTGGTGCGGCCTAACCCCTGGTTTGATAGGTAGCCGATGTTCAACAATCGATCGGCTGAGTCCTGGCATCTCATAATACTCCCAAGCAAAGCAATCTCTGAATTCCTTTAAGAGCTCTATCAACTTGGTTCTAAATTCTAGAGACAATTTTTTACTAATAAATGTCGGCCTCGGTCGATCACCTGGACCTATGTCAATTTCTTCCAAATCATCAGCCGACATGAAACCCTGTCCTTGTTTGTCATCGAGATCATCTACCGTGTCCTTGGTGTAGACGTTTGAACCCTCCACGGCGCCCTCAAAATAATAACTTGGGCTCTCCGTCTTCAATTGGCTGTATATCACAATCGGACACCCTTAGAAAATCTCCTTCCCAAACCTTTCCAGACAAGCAATCAATACCATCCATCTCCCAAAGAGCTAAATCGGTACTAGCAACGTTAACTGACCTGTCGACTAGCACGATTTCAATCTTGTCACCTTGCCATTGAATCAAGCATTGATGCATGGTTGAAGGAATACAACAATTAGCATGAATCCAATCCCTTCCAAGCAACAAGCTGTAGAAACCCTTCCCATTGATGACAAAAAAATGTTGGGATAGTCTTGCTGCCGACTGTCAGCTCCACATTCAAAACTCCTTTGGTTTCTGATGGATTGCTACCAAAGTCTTTGAGTACCAAACTCCTTTGGATTGCTACTGGCATTGGATCCTCAGCATTCCTGCCTAGCTTCCTAAATGTGGCATAAGGCATCAAATTCACTGTGGCCCCACCATCGACCATCATCTTAGACATCGGTTTCCGATTGACATAACCGTTTATGTATAATTGCTTAAGATGTCGATTCTCTGTCCCTTCTGGCTTCTCAAAGACTGCTTTTTCTGGTGACAACACCAACCTAGCCGATGCCTCCTCAACTTCATCAACATCGGCTTGCCTAGCCCCAAATTCTACGGGCAATGTGAAAACCATGTTAACTGACGCAGTTACAACACTCTTCCCCTTAGCCAATCTTTTTGCTTCATCGGTTGTGGTTTCATCGGCTGTGGGAACTTGATTTTTAATACGCCACTCCTGCCTCGGCTTTGCTTTCTTCAGCCGATGGTTGATTTCTTGCTCAACCTCCTGAAAGCGTTCCCTGTTCCTCAACCTTTAAACCCTTCTCTTCTGATTCTTTGTAAAAATACCAGAAGGACACCATTGAGTCTTCCTGCCTTCATTGTCCTCTTGGTCACGATCTTGGTTCACTGGGCCCAATCTTGGATGAACAGGAACCCTCGCTTGCCTTAGCCGATTGCCTTTATTATACGATCGGCTTGAACTTTTTGCAACATTGCTGCACCCAGGACAGTCTTCAATAGATGGCAGCCTCATACCTTCATTCTAGCAAAATCTAAAGAACTCACAACCTCAATAAGGATGAAAACCGCCCTCATCTTCCTCATAATACCTTTCCTGCTGCCTATCATATTTCCTCTGATACTTGTTGATAATCTTAGCCGAGTTCACTTGAAAACCCCGAGCTTTCCCTCCATCGACTGTTCGACCAGCTGTATGTACCATATTGACAGGAAAAGGATTGCCATCAACCTTCATCGGCTTCTTGGAATCATCAAACTTGATTTTGCCTCCCTCAATAGCCGTCTGATCTGTTGTCTGAAGACTTTACAATCATTAGTAGAATGAGACCTAGAATTATGCCACTTGCAATACCTTTTCTTGCCTAGCTCCTCAGCTGATGGGATTGTATGACCAGCAGGAAGTTGAATATGTTTTTCCCAAAGTAACAGATCAAAAATCTTATCAGCCTTGGTAATGTCGAAGTCATACATCTCTTCTGTTCCAGAACTCTTTACCCATTGGCATGGTATAACTTTCTTGCTTCTAACCCACTCGGTTGCTGCTACCTCGGAATCATCATCATCATCATCAGATCCATATATGCAGGGACAGACATGATTGACCTTTTTAAAGTTCTTCCTGGCTTCTGCAAACCTCTATTCATGCAAGGTTACTGTCACACCCTAAACATCGCTAAATTATAAATCGTTGTGAAAAAGGAATTTTTAGAATTTATTTAATAATTAAAGTAAGTGTGTGAATAAAATCTATGAAAAGTTTGAACATAAAGTTGAGCTAGATGAAATTTCACTAAATACTCTGCGTGCCCAAGTATTTTCACGATTTTTCTTGGATTTATTTGAGCATTGGAAATATTTTTAATAAATAAAAGATCATTTCAGCATTTATTTAAATTAAAAAGTTAATTTAAATCATCTTCTTTGTATTGGCCGAATTCAGCCCATTCCTTTCCTGTCTCCTTTTCTTAGCCCGCAGCAGCCCACTCTTCCTCTCTCTTACTTAGCTGAAGTCCAGTTTTGATCCCTCTTGCAATCAGGCCTAGTAAAGAAAAGGAAGCCCGAAAAGAAGTCTATTTTATGTCCCCTCACTATAGTACCATCTTCTACCTCCGGACAGAGCCAGTTCATCCAGATACCGCGCCAATCTCCACCGAATCCGTCGCATCCCGTGCTCCGTTTCCAAAATTGGTTGCAAAAACGGATTCCCCTCGATCTCCTCTACCCTATCCCTAAGAAACCCTTTTGAATACCGTTGTATATCGCGTGAATTCGACGCGGTTTCGAGCTCCGTTTTTCCGGCGAACCCTAACTAATCTGTCGCCGATTCTTCCCGTATCCGAGCCGATCTCCTCCTCCTTTGGCTATAAATAGCATGCCCCGGGTCTCCTCTTCCGTTTCCTCCTTTTCCCGAATTTTTCCCCAGCCCTAGAGCCGCCGCCGCGCTCGGCTTCTCTCTCTTCTGCCGGCTGCCGCTCCAGCCACGTCGCGCCGCCTCCTCGGTCGTCCCCGACCTGCGTCGTCATCTCCCTCGGCTCCGCAAGGCCGAGCTCTACCCCGGCCATTGGTCCCTTTGTGCCAAATCCCGCCAGAAGCCGCTTGCCAACGTGAACCAGAGGGTTTCGGCCTTTGCCGCACCTCCAGCCGCCATCCATCGTCGACCCCGTGGTCGTCGAACCTCGCCGTTTCCTCCAGTGGCATCGCAGCACCAAGCCGAACGCCGTCCACCCCTTCTCCTCCGCCGGTGTTCGCCGTAAAGCGGCCGTCACAGTCGTCCCGATCTCGCCGCCGCTCGAAGCTCGTCGGCGGCCGCCGTTCATCGTCGCTCGTCGTCGTATAACTGTGGGTAAGGACCGTCTTGTTCTCCTCTTCGCTTTAGTGCTCTCGCTTTCCACCGTTGTGACATCGTTTGTCGTCGCCGGCTGTCTCCTGTTGCCGTTTCTCGTCGTTGTCGCCTTCTCTCTCTCTCCCGGAGCTGTCCCTTATCGCCGGAGCATCGCCGTTCAGTTCTTGTTGCTATCCTGAGCCTTCTGCCGGTGACGATGTTATCGCTGGCATCAGCGTCATCTCAAGCCATTGCAAAATCAATATAAATTATGTCATGACTTTTCAATGACATATTATTCTTTTTTAATATATGTCATCTATCAAGTATGATCCAATCTATTTCCGGAGGATATTTTAATCTTTTGTCTCAGTTATAAATCATTTGTAAATTGTTTAATCAATTTGAAATAGTGTTTTCTTTAATAGGTTTAATTGGATTTATATCTTGTAAAATTCATATCTAATTCATACAAACTCGGAATGAGGTCGTTCAAGTCTCATAATTCATCTAAAATCAAGCTCTACCTATTTATGAACTTTAATTGTACTGTTTATTTGGTTTTTATTAGTGTTTTTCCTCGTTTTGCGTTCTAGGTTTAGTTTTCCCGTTGTTTCGGAGGATCGTTCATGCGTCGGAAGTATTCAAGAAGATTAATTGAAGACCGATTATAGCAAGGCAAGTCACACAGATCCTAAACACAATTCCTTTGAGCATGTTGATCCTATATTTAAATTCTCTATTCATTTCAACTGTGCATTTATTTTCGAATGTCATCGAGTGGTGAGCCTTTCCCAATTAATTATGGCCGAAGATGACTTTATTTTCCTATGGGTAATAAATTGATTAGCTTGGACCTTATATATTGGATTGGTTAAGCTAAAAGCTATATATATGTAATTGCTTACCCATGCTTAGAAACATTAGCTCATTAATGGGATGGATCATACTACATTATTATTTATGGTTATCTTTAATGGTAGCTCATGATGGTTAATCGTGTTATGATAATTAATTGATAATTAAAACTTAACTATGGTGGGTTGTGAGCACATGGTTTTGAAGGTCGTGCTCATGACAATTAAGGACCGGTTCGCGAGCTACTGTTGTGAGACATTAACCGTGCCCACCACAAGCCAGCGTGGGCAACAGCTTTACCTTTTGTATAGCATGGTTCATTGCGGGGCACCAGACTGAGAAGCGGCGAGAAGTCCGTGGGGGTCGCTGGGGAGTCCATGCCGCTGGTTATATTAATAGAGGAGGTGATTATGATCCAGGAATGGTGCACTGTGGTGAGTTGTGTTGTGCGGAGGGTATTGTCACAGCCTCTATTCGGGTACTTTCCAGTATCGCGACGCATGGTAGACATGATGTTGAGGCTGTGTCTTGTGGGTACAATGGTACACCTCTGGCCAGAGTAAAACTATTCGAATAGCCGTGCCTGCAGTCATGGGCGGGTTGAGCAATGTTTTTCGTGATTAGTCTCATACCTCTCACAATAATTATTGATGCTATAACTGGTAATAATTTGTTTAGCTCCTGTTTTGGAGTTAGATCTGTACAGCCGGGTATGGTTGTTCAGGATGGTTGGGCCTGAGCAGCATGGGTGTGCTGTTCAGTGTTGATTAAAATTGATGATTAAATTACTCTACTGTTTTACTACTCTTAAATCTTTGCTAAATGCTGCTTTTGCAAATGAGCCTATATTATGCCATCCTTCGGTATCCTTGTACACTTGCATATTTGCTGTGTGGCTTGTTGAGTATGTCATATGCTCACCTTGCAATAATCAATCAACCTCAGTTGAAGAAAAAGGATCCAAAAGGAGAAAACGTTTGGCTTATACCCCAGTTGAGCTGCCTGTGGGAGTGGAGCTAAAGCCATCGCTAGACCGTTAATTCCGCTGCTGTTTTCTTTTCTTTTGTAAGTATGCAACGATGTTATTAAGATGGATTTGTATATTAAATTGTCAGTTTGTGTACCTCGGCTGATTCCTGGACGAGGGTTTTATGCACAAATAAGTTCGGAAATTACTAGTGAATTTTCAGGCGTGACAAGTTGGTATCAGAGCCATCTCGACTGTAGGTCAAGCAAAACGGTTAAACCCATAAGGACATGTCTTTGCTAAGACAAAAATCTATTTGCAAAAGCTTGTTTTCCTCCTTATCCCATTGCTCCTTGCAAAAGCTTTTCTCATCCTCCCTTCCCCATCTTTCAACTTGCTTTAGATGAATCCCTACAAGGAGAGGTTGGAAAATATGATGGCACGCTTTGATGAAATCTGGGGTGATGTGCCCAACAAGATTGATCAGACTAATGAGAGAAGAGCAACACAAGTAAGCAAGGCATTTTCTTTGAAGGAAGCTGAGCAATATGGAAACTATGGTTTTACAAGTGAGCTTTGTCGTATGACGTATGATCTTGGATATGAGGTTCCACCAAAGCACATTAAAGGATCTACTCATGTTGGAGACCAATTGCATTGCAAGACAACTGTTACTCTTGTTTCCGACAAGGAAGATCTTCCCCAGCTATCATTAAATGGCAAGGCTAATTGTTTCTTGTATGCTCGTGAAGGAGTCGTTTATGAAGCTTTGTGTTGTTCCCGTCATCATTTCAAGGATCGTCTGGAGAATGATGTATATCACTACCATCTAAAACATGGTAATGGTTTTTGGTTGAATGGATGTGCGCATACTCATGGTGAAGAGAGTTAGGCAATTGTGCATATGAGAACGAGGTTGGATGCTCTTGATGACCTCCACAGTGATTACAAGACTCAAGCCGTAATTCAGAAGCATGCCCAATAGAACAAAATTGCCAAGCTATAGAAGATGGTCAATTAAATGGAAGACATGTCTCAACCCGAAGATAGTGACACGGCCAAGATGTTGAGATTTACTGAAGCTCGTTTTGCCCGGTATCGCAAGGACATCAATCATAAGCTCGTTCTTCGCGAAAAGAGAGGACCTTCGAATTAGAAGATGAACTGCGAAAGTTGAAAGGAGAACCTTCATCGGATGAAGATGATTATGAAGATGTGAAGCCTACTCAAGTTGTCAAGCATCTCTGCACTGGAGTTATTTTTCTCAAGGAAGGATGATTCCCGTGAAGATAAGTCGGTTGAGAAGCCTCTAAGTCCAAAGGAAAAATGAAGAAGTTTCAAGCACCTATGGCAGAACCTAAGCTTTACCCTCAAGAGTAGTGGTCTTTTGTTTAGTTAGATCGTTGTGTTAGCTTGTTTGCTTAAGTTTTCTTTGTGTGTGTGTGGGTTTTGGCGTATGGGGTATATCAAGGGTTGTGATATAACCATACTAGTTTCAGTGTTCAGTTCTGTGGTAAAGAACAACATATTTCACATCAATAAAAGTTAAAGTTTAGAAATAAAAAGGTCTATTCTATTCAGAGTCTCCTGTCTACTTTCTCTTCTCTTTCTATCTCTCTCTTACCTCCCACCTAAGAGAATGAGTTCAAGGAAAGGAAGTTTTGTGTTCAACAGTGCCAGTGGTTTAAACAACAAGTTAACAGTTAATCTGCTCAACCTGGTTATTTTAGCTAAGGGAACAATGTGTCTGGATCTCCAAATAAAATTCATCCAGATGCTGTTGTGGACAACACAGTCTATCATCCAAGCAAGGTTAAAAGTCAGAAGCTCAAGGGACGCCATTGAAAAAAAATTAAGAGAATTGTTCACATTTGGCCTCTCACACGGTTTAAGGTTCCAAGTTTGATGTGAGCAAGAGTCATTAAGGAATAAGGAAGATAAAAGCTTACATCTATGTGATCAAGATGATTATTATCGCTACAATGTGCTTTATAGAAGGAATGATTATATTAAGGTGGCTGAAGGGACAATTCTTTTTGCACTATTTGTAAGTCAAGAGAATAGTGTCGGTAAGGCCAAGACATTCAACAATGAGGAATGTAGAGATGCTGATTTAGAAGAAAAATTAGTAGGAGAATTGGATTTTTCATGTCTTCAATGAGAAGTCAATGGAAGTTGAAGCCTGCATTGTTTTGGAAAAGTAAAACACATTAAGTAGACCAATTATTCATGTTATCATGGTAATGGAATATCAAGTGAAGGCTCTGTTCATGAAAGGTTTTGTTTCTTGGTTAAAGGAATGGATCAAGAGAAAATGATTGCTAGCCCAATTCAGTAATAGTCAGGCTCGTGAAGGATGGCAGAAGTTGTAATCGATCATTGGACGGTTTCTTGTTGATAGCAGTAATCATGACATTATTTCTGTTAATAGTAACCAGATAATACTGTCAGATGTGATCAGCAAAAGTATCATCAACAAAGGTTCGAGTTTGTATATGTTTTGGTTTGAGTAAGAACATAGCGAATGAAAAGGAATGCCCCCCTTCCATGTTGAGGGATTGGTATGTGTTAATTGTTTGAGTCAGGATATTTTTGGAGAGACTATGCTAATTGCAAGTTAAGAATCAATAGTTCTAGAGGGAGAGATATGGAAAGTGTGTTCATGATGGTCTATTCAATGTGAGACAATTCTAAAGAAGGTCGATAGTTGAAGTTCTAGCATTAATAGTCAATTATCAAGTAAGGTGGATATTAGCTGTAGATGGTTGCATATATGATTCTACCCCAAGGTCTACAGTCAATGCCTTGAGAATTGGAGCAAGTTCGAAGTGTAATGTTAATGGATACAAGACTGCAACCGCAACGAAATTTACTATGGCATCTCTGTCATATCATAACTAAGAAGGACTAGTTGACTGCGTTACTATTACCCAAATGAATGAAAGGCCAGCCAATGTTTATATTGCAAATGATCTATAATAGTTCAAGAGATTTAAATGGTTCGTGTTTTCATGAATAAAAAAAAGACTCCGACAGGTGCAGTAGTATTTTCAGGATTTTTCTTGGATTTATTTGAGCATTGGAAATATTTTTAATAGATGAAAGATCATTTCAGCATTTATTTAAATTAAAAATTTAATTTAAAGCTCATTTGCATAAACAGCATTTAATAAACATTTGAGAGAATAGTAAAACAGTTAAGTAATTAAGCAATATTAAATAAACACTATACAACACACCCGTGTTGCAAAGGCCCAACCTCATCTGAACAACCAACCCCGGTTGTAACAAATCAAACCTCCATACCAGGAATATACCATTCCAAACCAGGAGTCAATTTAATTATCACAGTTTATCACCAATAATGAGTAATGTGAGACTAATCACGAAAAACATTGTTAGACCCGCCCATAACTGCGGGCACGGCTATTTGAATAGTTTTACTCTGGCCAGAGATGTACCACTGTACCCACAAGACACAGCTCCACGACATGTCACCATGCGCCTTAATACCACCACGGTACCTCGGAAAGGAACTGTGACAATACCCCTCGCACAACACATCTCACCACAGTGCACCATTCCTGGATCATAATCACCCCCTCTACAACCAGAGGCATGGACTCCCCAGCGACCCCCACGGACTTCTCGCCGCTTCTCAGTCTGGCACCCCGTAATGAACCATGCTATACAAAAGGTAAAGCCATTGCCCACACTGGCTTGTGGTTGGCACGGTTAATGTTTCACAACAATAGCTCGCGAACCGGTCCTTAATTGTCATGAGCACGACCATCAAAACCATGTGCTCACAACCCACCTTTAATCAGGGTTTAATTATCAATTAATTATCATAACACGATTAACCATCGTGAGGTACCATTAAATATAACCATAAGTAATAATGTAGTGTGATTCATCCCATTAATGAGCTAATGTTTCTCATCTTGGCTAAGCAATTATATATATAGCATTTAGCTGAACCAAACCAATATATAAAGTTCAAGCTAATCAATTTATTACCCATAGGAAAATAAAGTCATCTTCGGCCATTAATTAATTGGGAAAGACTCACCACCCGATGACATTCGAAAATAATGCATAAGTTGAAATAAAACATCAGCTTTAAACTGGTTCAACATGCTCAAAGGGTTGTTTGGGATCTGTGTGACTTGCCTTGAGCTTCTTCAAACGCTTCTGAACCTTCCTCAACGAAAACGCTCTCCTCCGGAACGTCGGAAACTAAAGCAAATGAACAAAATCAACAAAACAGTACAAAAACAAGCATAAACAGTACATGCGGATATTTTTAACATGTAGACCTCGATTTTAGATAAATTTAGTAACTTGAACCACTTGAATTTGAGTTACGATGATTTAGTTATGAATTTTCTAAGTTTAATCGATTTTCATCTAATATAGAAAAACTAATAAAAAGGAAATTATGATGTCATCACGACATCATCGCCGGCCTAGGCTCGGCTCCACGCGACCACCGGCGATAGAGGGCTCAGCCGGGCTATCCGAGAACACCTATGCGAAGAGGACGATGACGCGAACTCACTGATGCAAAAACTATGACAAACGACGATGAACGACGACCGTTGACGAACTCCGGCGACGGCACAGCTCGGGTCAACGTCGGCAACGACCCTCTGGTGGCTTGCGACGGCGATGATGAGGTGGACGGGGTGCTCCTCCACCCCGCGAACCCGGCGGTGGTGACGGAAGGCGGCGGCGACGACCACGGCAGCGGCGCGGCGTGGCCGAAGCAGCGACGACGATGCTACGGGCAACGGCGGGGCTCGGGACTTGAGGGGGAACGTAGAGGACGACTAGGAGATGCTTTATATAGGCTTGGATTAGAGAGATCGGACTCCAAATGAGAGGATTTGAGCCGAAAAAACCTAGGGTTAGTTTGGAGAGATAAACTCGAAAACGAGTTTGATTCGGATAAAACACAAAGAAATTAGCTCTGATTCTTGGGGGAAAAGATAGAGGACAACAAAGGGATAAAAACCCCTCAACCAATCGGACTCGAGGATGGCTGGTTGGGGCACATTTGGTGGGGGACGGCTGCGGCTCGGTCTCGGCTGTGGCCGGCCGGAGGTTGAAGAAAGGCCCGACATGTGGGCCCCACATGTCGGCAGCTGAGAAGAGGGAGGGGCGGCGGCTCGGCTTGGGCCGCACGGCCGCGCAAGGGGAGGGAAAAGGGTTGGGCTGGAAACAGCCCAACGGCTTAGAAGAGGGTTTTTTTTTTTACTTTCTCAATTAAAATAATTCGTGAAATGATGTTTCATTTATTAAAAATACTTTCCTTGCTCAAATAATTCCCAGAAAAATCTAGAAAATAGATAAACAAGCAAAGTATATAATGAAATTTTATCTAGCTCAATTTTATGTTGAAATTTTTCCTAGATTATTAGAGTTTAACTTGTAAGCTTTTAAAATAGTTTCTAAAAATGCATTAAAGAATGAATTACTAAATTAGGCAATTTTCAGGGCGTGACAGAGCAATAGTTCGCTTCCTGCCGCTGGGCTGACCAGAGCTGGTGGGCTTTGCAGATACTGCTTTAGCTCCTCGAAGGCTGCTTGGCACTTAGGCGTCCATTTGAATTTGCCCCCTGAAGGGTCTTGAAGAAAGGTAATCCTCTTTCGGCTGCCTTTGATAGGAATCAGCTGAGTGCCGCAATTCGCCCCGTGAGCTTTTATACTTGTCATACGCTCGATGGTGGCTTCATTTGCTGAATGACATTGATTTTTTCAGGGATAGCTTCAATTCCCCTTTCGGACACAAGGAACCCCAATAACTTACCCGTGCGAACACCAAACACACACTTCTCCGGTTTAACTTCATGCCGGCTGCGCGAAGATTGTCGAAAGTCTCTTGCAGATCTGACACATGGTCGAATGCCTTGCATCTTTTCACAACAATGTCATCGACATAGGCTTCAACATTTCACCCCAATTGCGATCCCAAGACTTTGTACACCAGCCTGGCGAATGTAGCGCCTACATTCCTCAGGCCGAAAGACATTCTGAGATGGCAAAAGGTGCCGAAGGGTGTGATGAAGGCTGTCTTGGGGATATCCACCGGGTTCATGTGAATTTGGTGATATCTGGAGTATGCATCCAAGAAACTCATGAGCTCACATCCGGCGGTCGAATCAACTAGCTGGTCGATCTGACTGCGAGATGGTGCATGATGAGATCTGGCGAAACACCTCCCACTTCGTCTGGCCCCCAAGCGAAGATATCAATGTTTTTCTTGAGCACGACCAGGATGCTATTCACTTCTTGTTCACTTAGGTCTTCGCCGAGTGATATGACTTTGGCGGGGTCAGAATCATCTATCTGCAAACGGACAATCTGCCGTGGGGGCGGGTCTCAGCATTGGCATGGCTCTTTCTTGCCCTTCGACTTCTAGGGTATGAACTTCCCTGTCGAAGAAGGCTACCGTGGTAGCCGAAGGCTAGGAACCCTTGACAACTATCACATCGACTAGGCCAAGCATCTTGAGCTTGAGGTAGTTATGATGATAAATTGCTTCGAACTTGGTCAAAGTGCCTCGGCCAAAGATGGCGTTATAATTGTATGGGATGTCAACAATGTCGAAGAGTATCTCTTCTTCTCTCTTGTTTCCTTGTGTGCCGAAGGCGACATTGAGGAGGGCCTGACCCAAAACATGCACTGCTTCGCCCCCGAACCCCCTGAGTGAAATTGGCGCTTGAGATAATGCCACTGTTAGCAAACCCATCTTGGCATATGTTCTGGCGAAGATGACATCAGCCGAACTGCCCCCTGTCGATCAAAATACGCCGAACTTCAAAACCAGCCATCTCTGCCGATACCACCAACGGTTCCTAGTGCGGGAAAAGGACTCCTTCGGCATCCTCCGGTCCGAAGGATATCTGCTTCGTCAAGTATCTTGGGACCCCTTCTCCTACCAAAACAATGCTATGCACTACTCAAAGTTGCATCTTCTTCTGTCGTTTCGACACTTGCGAGGGGGGATCGGATCTTGTGATGACCTGGATCACTCTTCGCTGTGCGTCTTGCCGCTGTTCGGCCTGAGGTGCTTGGTTGAGGACCGCTTCGCGCGGCGCCTCTTCGGCCCTGGCTTGCTGCTGCCTCGGCGCTTGAGTGCTGCCTTGTTGCCGAATATTTCGGCATTGTTCTGTTGTGTGCGAAGAGCGTCCGTGAAAGGCGCAGTACAGGTCTTTCTTGATCATTTTGTGAAAAGGTTGCTGCTGTCCGCCCGCTTGCTGGGCGTCGAACTCCTTGCGGAGGACGTGCACTTCTTCGACTCCCATCACGGCCTTGCCACCTCGATCGGTCCTGAATTTTTTCCATGTCATCGGGGCTTGGTTTGGCCTTGAATGCTGCGCTGGGTTCGCCGGAGGGGTAGGGTGAACCGGAACGGGCGCCGAACTGACAACTTGGGCTTGAACCTGAGTTTGAGCGTTAGCTTGCGCGGTGGCTGTTGCGGTTGCAGCCGCCTTGTCATATTCAGCTTGTATCTCTTGCCTTCACTTGGTGTCTTCCTCACCTCGAGCATATCCATCAATTATGCGAATGAGGTGTTCGATCGTCCTTGGCTCCTTGCGTGCGATCTTCCTTGTGAGTTCGCCCTCAAGCAAGCCGGCCGAACCTGCGTTGACGATGGATGCTTCGGTTATGCCTTGTACTTGGCACCGTGCTTGCGAGAATCGGCGCATGCACTCCCTTGTCGATTCCCCTGGCCTTTGGCGAATGCCAAGAAGGTCTTGCTGAGTTTTTGGCTACTCATTGGTACCTTGAAAGTTAAGGATGAAAACATCGCACAATTATTCCCATGAGTAAATGCTATTAACAGGCAAATTGAAATACCAAGATCTAGCTATGCCGTCGAGCGCGAGGTGGATTACCTTCGCCTTGGTATTCTCATCGCCGTGAGCAACTTCAATTGCGGATTCGTAGATGGACAGAACTCTTTCGGATCCATCTCTCCCGAATACCTTGGGATGGGAGGGTACTTGAACTAGGGAGGGATGGGGTGACTTTTAATTCCCCAGTTGAGGGGCAGACCCTTTTTGCCACCCGGTTTGACCATAGCCCCATACTGAGAGGGCCAGTTAAATTGTGGGTATGGAAGCGCGAATGGCGAAGCTACAGCTTGCACATGAGGTTGAGCTGCAGGTGTCGATTAATGCCCCGTGCCGAACATCATCGCTTGGTTTTGCTGGTCTGTCGAGGTAGCTTGCATCGCCACAGCTGGGTCGAACATGGCTTGATTCCAGGCTTGATTTGGCGGTGGGGCCGCTCCGAACCCACAGGGCACGACTTGCACGAAAGTCATGGGTGCTTGTGCCGCGGTGCTTGGGTCGAACTGTGGCAGTTGGCTTTGAGGCGAAGCCCCTTGAGCTTGGCTTGGCATGGCGAACTGGCCCAGCAACTATCGAGCTGGTGCACCCTGACTTGGGCTTCCCTTGGCTTGGGCCGGAGGCGAAGCTCTTGGTACATTGTTGTGGGGTCGATTGAGTTGTTGCAAGAAGGCTTGAAACTGTGCTTGTAGGGTCGAAGCTGCTTCCATCATTATTTGTGGCGTGTGAGTAGGCTTCAGGTACTGGCCTTGAGGCGCCGCCGGGCGAACCGGTGCCGAGACCACTTGTGGGGTCGCTCGCACGGCAACGGCTGTGGCGAGCTTGGCGAAGTACACCGGTGCTGGTACAGCATGTGGGGGAAAGACTTGGGGCTGAGCGTAGAGCTGCTGAGTATAGGTCTTGGTTTGTCTTGCTGCTTCGTATGCTTGCTGTTGCTCTTGCATCTGGCGAAGTGTGTCTTGAAGTTTAGCCATATTCTGACGCATAGCCCCTATGTCAGCTTCTCCTTGAGCTTCGAGAATGGCGTTGGCTTGCAAGGCGGTGATTGCTGTCGACGTCGTGGCTGGTTGGGCAAAGGCGGCGGCTGGAGGCACCCCCGGTGCTTGAGATGATAGGATCACGTCTCTGATCTAGAGGGCCTTCGCCGCTGCCGCCGCTTTCGCCGTCTCTGCCTCTGTCGAAGACGCGGGCGCCGAAGGCGGGAGAGATGGCGACGCCACAGGAGGAGGCGCCGCTGTAGCTTCGCCTTCGGGGGCCGAAGGCTCTGCTCCCACTTCGGCTACCATGTCCCCTTCGCTGCTGCCTTCCTTTCGCTTGGTAACTCTCTCCTTAACGACCTTCTTCGGTGGCATTAGTGGTTTCGCTCGGAGGTCCCCACGGACGATGCCAGCTGTTGTCGAATGGACAACCGCGTCACATCGAGAGGCGTGGTTTTCTCAACAGTAGTTGTAAGTAAAGACAATTGTATTGCTTAGTAAAAAAATTTTTTGGATCCCCTGTTACATTGTCCTAGGGGGCTACTTATAGCCCCATTACAGACTCTCCCTTTTAGGGTCTAGGGTTTACAGGGGAATTTGCATGGTTACCCTCATGGTACGGACATCTTTGTGGGTATACAATGTCTTTTACTTCTATGGGCTCTTAATGGGCCAAATGTTTCGGCCCAGCCTTTGGCGAAGCCTTCGGAGGGTGTGTCAGCCTGCTGGGCCTCCTTCTGGTGAGATCCGATGCCTAGCGAAACCTGTGCCCTTCGTGGCAAGGCATTCGCCTTAGACCTACGACCGTGTCCCCTCATGGCGAGGTATGTCTTCGGCGAGGCTTGTAGACTTCATGCCACGGCTTTCGTCATATGGCTTTCGCCCATGCCGTCTCTCAGATCTTCACCGCTTGCTTCCAATTCGCGCATTTGATCGTCTCTGGTTTCGGTAGGCCCGGCCGAAGGTCCTTGTGGTATGCCTCCAACATCTGCGATTATAGGTGTATAGATTCCACTCATCCAAAATTATGTGGTGATCACAAATTGCACTGGACGGTATAATTTTCGGGTGCCCACAGCCGGGGTCCCAAATGAGGTTACAATCCCAAAGGCCCATGACTAGTGCAACACCTTGTTTCCTCAGTTTTGGATGACTGGTGTAGAATTTGGCGATTAGGATGGATCCGTTGGAAAGAGGACTCCGAGAGCTTTCCATCAAGTACTCACGGGTCGAAAACCGAGGTCGTATGCAGATTCGGCGGCCGTTTGATGTTAGTAGTGTAGCAAGTGGCCAAATTGGATTCCAGCACTTGGAGAACATGACCTTGATATCTTCTTGTTCATCCATGATGTGAGCAACGGTTGTACATGTGGATAAAACATGCAAGCTAGAGATACATGTTATTGCTAATCATATTATCTCGAGTTTGTCTTGTTTTGATTGGAAGAAGCAGGTTCTTTTAAGTGGACTATGCGAAGAGCACCAACGGATCCAGCCTCATCACCGAATTCCATCTCAGTTGGTCACAATTGAGGAAACAATGTGTTGCGGGGCCTATGGGCTTGTAACTTTGTCTGGGACCCCGGCCCAAGTGGTGCCCATGTGGGGTGCGCCCCAATCTGGTGGAGCACGACCCTAGGGACCACTAGGTTGTCCTCCCACCTCCTTAAATAGCTAGGTACCCCTTCAGGGTATCTCGGGTTTTGTTAGATTAAATTTTAGCCATTGCTACTTGCTTATAGTGCGTGTGCCAGCCAAACCGTCCATCTCCTTGTTCTTCGGATCCCCAACTTATCTCGTTTATTCATTTCTATTTGCAATTTAAATTGCTTTTATCTTGTTCTTGCTTGGTTTTTTTATTTGCTTACAGGAATAAGGTTGGTCTACACCGTCTAGCTCAACAACCCATGGAGAGGTGTATCGATCGCAAAGGCGCAACACAATATCTTGTACGGTCGTAATCGGGTCGTCAACTTTTCTCTCAAATCGTAGTTATCTGAACTCACCAAAAGATCAGGCCAACAACAATCTTGAGTGTCAAGTGGAACTCAGGGTTTATCAAGTGGTATCAGAGCTTTCGTTGCTCAGTGAGTTTTTATCTACCCATAACCAGAAATAGCTATAAAAAAAAGTTGCATCCAATACCTAGCCATATTTGTGCCCTTGCATTGTTCTATTCTGTTTTTCTTTGTTGAATTTTGCGTTGCATTGTCGAGTCGTGTTGCTGGTCTTATCGTTTGGTACGTTTAGAGTTTCGAGTTTTTGTCACGTCTACTACCACTGTCGTCACCGCCGCCGTGTCTTTGTTGTCATCGGGACCTACGAAAATGGAATTGTCTTTCCGCCAGGGTTCTATTTGTTTATACCCAAATTTGGCACCTATGGACGAAATAGGGGAAAATTGCCAAAGGTTGGAAAGTACCGGATTTCCTTCACAGGGACGGTCTAACCGGCTAGTTGGGCTGGTCTGACTGCAGGTATGTGGTGGGTCATACTGTCAGAGTCCGAGCTAGAGTCTGTTTTCGTCGGGCCTTGGGATTCCTTACTCGAGAGGCTATGTTTCGGGTTTCCTTTGGTTTCTACTCTGAGTTGGACGTGGAGGAGGGCCTGTGGAGGGCCTGTAGAGGGCAAGACCAATCCCTATATAAGGGACAAAGCCGGTTCAAACAATTTATCACACAATCTACACAATCAATCGAATCATTCTCTTACTTTTACTTTCTAGCCATGTTTTCTACTTTATCCTAGCTTTTGTCCATCTTTGTTGATTTGCGCCGTAAATCGTCCGCCGTCGCTGCGAGAGTGCGATTACACCTTTGTAGATTTGTCCCGTAAACCTTCCCTTTGCCCACGAGACGGGTACTTATCCTTATATCGATCTGAATCAGCCTAGAGGCTGATTTTGATCTCTAAATCGGTTCTGATAGCCGGTTTAGCTTTTCTTTCTACAAAACCCATCTTGATTTGGCATTTTGCTAGATCGGGATGGTTGGCAACTCATAGTGTGGTGCTTGGGTCCATCTGGGAGCATCTCCGGTCGGATCCTAGTCAGCCTCATACATCCGCACTGGTGGTGAGGATGTTGAACCTTCATGTTCATCCCTTGCCATGTTGCGGGTATCCCTGTGTAATGTACCTACACGAAATTCTTTTATCGTCTGCAGGAGAATGGTTAGTTCATGACAGTTGTACAAATGATACCCCGGGTTAGGTAACAGGATTTCATTCGTACAGCCAGGAAAAAAGAATATAAGAGAGTTATCTGCCCCATGCTTAAGTATGTGACCTTGCACTAAATAAGTTTCATCAACGGGGGGTGGAAATGTAAGCAATTTGATCATTAGGTATAACCCCAAGCCCATTCGCTATGCGAGTAATCAAAGAAGTGCACTCAATGAATGGTTAAACAAGAAAACTTGATGTTGTTTTTAAGTTAAAACTAGATGATGACCCATGCTTTGCTACGGGATATATGTTACATATTGGAGAAATGATGAAACGATTTTGATTGAAATATTATGAAAATGATTTGAGAATGATGATTTAGCATGTGTATGTTTAGTTTTTTATGAAATAAATTGTAGATATAATTACTATATGCTTGCACGTGAAGCTTTATGTGCTTAATGGGTTGATGTGGCATGCTTGTATGTAGGTTTTAGGAGTGCTAATAAATACTATATTTGTATGTTGAGTTTTAGTTGTTTAGTGGGCATTAGCTTTATAGAAATAATAGATGGCTAGGTCATAGGATTGTAAAAATATTTACGAAAATTAGCTTTATGCAAATGAACCTTGGACTTCCTTTAACCCTAGGGGCAATTGCTTATTTGACCCAGTTTTGAACTCTAACTACCAATTTGACCCTACTTTTTGAAGTTTGCTTATTTGACCCTCCTTTTCAAAAACGAAGCTACGGTATGACCCTATTCTGTTAAGGGCATCTAACGGTGTTAACTGAAGCACAAAATGTCTCTTCTGCCCTTACTCATTTGACCCTATTACATGTGGGACCCACCCGTCAGTTCTCTTCTCCTCTCCTCTCTTCTCTCTTCTCTACGGATTGACCACAGGGAGAGGCGGCCAAAGGCGAGACGGCGAGCCGACGCCGGCCTTGGTGATGACGACGACGACGACAAGTGGCGGCGACGCGTTCTTATCCTCTCCTCCACGTATCCACCACAGGGAGAGGCGACGAAAGGCGAGACGGCGCCGGCCCTGGTGACGACGACAACGAGGAATGGCGGCGGTGAGTCCGGGCGGTGGAGCTCGAGCTGCGGTCAGCGGATCCGGCGCCGCCACCGCCGCCTCCTCCCTCCTTCCGCGCACCTGCGCCGGAGGTGCCGCCGCCTCCTCCCTCATCCCGCGCCGGCGCCGCCTCAGTCGCCGCCGCCCCTCAGCCGGCGTGGATCTTCTCCCTCCACGCCCCTCAGCCGCCGCCGCCGCCGCTCCCTCCCTCCGCCCCCTCAGCGCCGCAGCCGCCGCCTCCCTCATCCCGTGCCGGCGCCACCTCAGCCGCCGCCGCTCCCTCCCTCCCTCCCTCCCTCCGCGCCCCTCAGTTGCCGCGCTGGTGCCACCTCAACCGCCACCGCTCCCTCCCTCCGCGCCCCTCAGCCGTCGCCGCCGCCGCTCCCTCCCTCCGCCCCCTCAGTCGCCGCCGCCGCTCCCTAGCACCGCCGCCACAAGTCGAGCGAGCAGGAAGGAGGAAGGAGAAAGAGAGAGAAATGTGGATAAGGTTGGGTGGATGGATAGGGTTTCTAAGGGTATTCTGGGTATTATGAATATTAGTTGTATTTCTTTTTTTATTTTAAATCAAACCTTAACGGACTAGTGGAAACAGGGTCAGACGGGAGCTTCGTTTTTGAAAAGAAGGGTCAAACAAGCAAACTTCGAAAAGTAGGGTCAAATTGGTAGTTAGGGTTTAAAACGGGGTCAAATAAGCAATTGGCCCTTAACCCTATTTGCATTAATCATGTTGTTGTGGTGGCTTGTGAGTACTCTATGTACTGATCGAAAACTAGGTCTAGTCAAGTGCCTATGGGCATGTCACTTAGGCCTACTACTATTTTGGTTTGCGTTGTTGTTTATCTAATACTCCCTCCGTTCTAGGTTATAAGACGTTTTGATTTTGGTCCAAGTTAAACTGTTTCAAGTTTGACTAATTTTATAGACAAATATAGTGATATTTATAATACTAATTTAGTTTTATCAAATCAATAATTGAATATATTTTCATAATAAATTTATATTGGGTTGAAAATGTTAATATATTTTTCTACAAACTTAATCAAACTTAAAACAATTTGACTTTGACTAAAGTCAATACGTCTTGTAACCTGAAGCCGAGGGAGGAGGACAAGGGAGTAGGACAAGATATGCTTCTAAAGGTACTAATTCTTTCGAAAATGATGGCGCCCGGGCGTCCGATCCAGCGATAGAAAAATCGGGCTCCCCTCCCAGCACTGCTGTCACGCTGCACGCCGCAGCCCTGCTGCCTCCTATGCCATGCAACCTATGCCCCTAGCATCATGATGACGTCATGCAAACTTACTAAGCGAACTTTAAACTATTTTTTCTCTTAAATTATTTATCCAAACCATGATCCGATTACACCATTAAATCCGTTACAATTAAATCTTTAAAACAAGACCACATATGGATATAATCCGATGAAAAAAATATTTAGCTTATTGTTAAATTATTTTTAAATGTTGCACGCAGTTCCATCAAGTAGATCGAAACTATTTCACTAAATAGATCGAAAATGTTTCAATCGTTTGAAAAGCTAAAAATGTTTTGTTGATGTACACGGGGTTTAAGTGTTGCAATGGCTTTAAGGCCCTTTTTCTTTCAGCTTAAGATTATTATAATCTAGATTATTGAGTTAGATTACTATAAGCTAAATTGTTATAATCTGTAGTAGAATAAGCGGTTAGTTGTTTCTTTCCTAGATTATTAGAGCCTAGATTATTGGGTTTGCAAGTCTAAAGAGGGAGTGGGGTGGCATGGTGGGTAATTTTTCACCCAATAATCTGGAAAAAGCTCACCTAAATGAGCTTATCAGATTATAATAAGCTGGGTTCCAGATTATAATAAGATACTTCAATAAGTTGTCTGTTTCTTTCAGCTTACTCCCAATAATCTGGATTATAATAATCCCAAGCTGAAAGAAACAGCCTAAATCGTTTGTTGCATACATTGAACCAAATTGTTTCATATAGTAAAATGTTTCATGAGCTGATTTGGTTGGGTTTCAACTTTTTTTACCAGACTGAAACATCTTCGATCTACTTAGTGAAACGATTCCGATCTACTTGGTAGAATTATAATTATTAAAACATTATAAAGTACATGCTAAAACATTCCTAGAAGAACATGTGCAACATTTACAAATTAAAAAGTGAAACATCATATGAATACTGCATGAAACATTTAAATGATATAGGTGCAACATTAAAAACAATTCATTAATAAAGCTAAATATTTTTTTTCATCAGATTATAGCCATGTTTAGTCTTGTTTTAAATATTTAATTGCAACGAATTTAGTGGTGCAATTGGATCATGAATTGGATAAGTAATTTGAGAGAACATGTAGTTTAAAGTTTGTTTAAAAAACTTGACACATTTAAAAATTTTGAGAGAAACGGTAATTTGTTTTGTGCATGCAAGTACTACAAATAATATTTTCGTGCATGCATGTTGTCCTAATTGAGAGCTGTGGGGGCTCTAATGTTCTCTCTGGATGGGATGGCTGGGACGGGCGCCCCATTTTTTGTGTTCCGGATCGGGCGCTCGATCCCTAGGCGTGTCCTAATTCTTTGACTAAATTCATTTTGATATTTGTTTTGTACTGGCTATGAATGTGTGTACCAACATATGTGGTTTTCGGTGTTATAAAACGGGGGCCAACATATGTAGTAGTGAAATTTTGGTTTTTGCATTGCGTGGAAAGCATGATCAGGTGTTTTGTATCGTGCTGGAGCGAGACGCTGCTTCACAATTCCCTTCATCATGTTCTAATATGTGTTCCGTTTGCATTGATAGCTAAGTTCACCATCTTTCTGCTTTCCCATAAACAAAGAATCTGAGACAAACACCGCTGAAGTGCAAGCACTGGAACAAATCGGAAACAGTGCGTGTGATAAACTCTGATCATATTGAAGGCCAAATAAACAGTGCCATGCCATTTTCAGAAAAGAGAGGTTCATGGCCTGATTGGATTAAGCCATTAAGGCCGATTCTTGCCCTACCAATTATTAGGTATTCCCTCCATTTCACAATGTAAGTCATTCTAGCATTTTCCACACTCATATTGATGTTAATGAATCTAGACATATATATCTATTTAGATTCATTAACATCACTAAGAATGTGGAAAATGTTAGAATGACTTATATAGTAAAACAGAGGAAGTAGTTCTAAATAGTACTTGCTAGCTATTTGAATCGAGACCAAACCTTGCCAATTTAAATGAGCTAGCACTACCAAACTTTTGATATGGTTACAAGCCAAAACAACCCTCAATTTCAACCAGGGGAGGCGCTCGCTGTAACAGAGCTAATGCCATTGTAATCATGGGAATTGCTGTCCTCCGAGGGGCCAGCGTGCGGGGCAACAGCAGCGCTTGTTCCTTGTGGTGCACGGATCAAGCAAGGAGAGGATGGGGCGTGCGTGCATCTGGATGGAAGTCACAGAACGAGATGAGACAGGCGATGGGGTTGCGGCGCTGCTTGGCCGGACATATTTCACCTTTTTAACACCACCACCACCACCTATCCCCCCCCCCCTCCCCTCCCATCCCCAAAGCTTGTGTTAGGGTCACGCGAGAGAATGTTGAAATGTGTATATAGGTTCAGGCCGCTTGAGAGCGTAATGCTCTGCTCCTATGTTTTTCACTATATGATGAAGTTTACAATGTGTTCTTATATGTTTTTCACTATATGATGAAGTTTACAATGTGTTCTTAGATGTTTTGAACGCCAAGGGATGCACTCACCCTTGGATGTGGCTTGAATCTAACTTAGAACCTTCTTCTTAGAGACACTGGTCCTCCTTTTATACATACATAGGGGGAGGCCAGCTCGCAGAGTTGGTAGGATTAATCTAACAATATGGTACAATATGAATGTTCCATTTCCATATGAATTTAATCCCACTCCCAGAAGAGCAACCATAAATATCAAAGAGCATGGTGATGAAGGAAATTGAACATAGTTCAAAGGAAACATAAATCTTGCTGATAGAAACTTCGGCATAGAATTTCTCTAAATTATGGAGTTCAAAAGAACAAAGTAGAGAGAGATAGGAGAGTGTATTAACAGTTGTGAGTTTTTTCTTTTCTTTTACTCGAAACACCCAGGGGTCTTCCGGCTAGCTCCACAAGGTGGTAGGCTAGACGACCTGGGTTCGAAACCTTACCCCTTCTATTTTTTTTTTATATTAGGTTCTTCTCTAATATTCGCGTCTTTTCTTTTACTTAGTGGAGAATTTCTTACAGCTGAGCCCTTCTAATTTTTTTTTATATTAGGTTCTTCCCTAATATTCGCGTCTTTTCTTTTACTTAGTGGAGAAGTTTCTTACAGCTGACGGCACATTTATAGGTAGTACCATAAAACAACATTGGGTAGAAATGTAGCACCAAAATCAATGCAAAAGTACCATTGCACAAAACTGAAATAATGTCAAGAAGGCAATGCAACAAAATTGGACCTGCGGAAAATGTCAAAATTAATGGTAGCACATATGAGAAAACATTCTACATCGCAGCTGCAACATATGAAGCTTAAAAAGGCACCGCAAACCGGAGATGGTGAAACAAGCTGAACTTAAGTACAACTTGTTAACGCTATTGTAGGACTCAAACAGTCAAAATTCGCTGTATTTGTACATAATCTGAAGTTCACAAAAGGAGAAACTTGGCAGGTCAAAGAAGTTTTGAATTAGATATTCATGCCATATGCTGTTAAAGTTATATGTTCTTACCAAAACAAAAACTTTTTGTACCACAGCTTACTTTCGAACTAATCATTGTCTGCCTGTACCAGAGTTGTAGTATTCTTTAGCTCTATACCTCTTATCCATAGGAGGCCTTCCTCCACTAAGAGCATCTCCAAGAGCATTGCTATCTCACTCTACAAGTTAAAATTTGGTAATTTTGGACAAAAATTGTACTCCAACAGACTAGCTATTTGAATGGCTAAGCCATCTGACTAGCTAAACTGCCTCCCTCACTGGCCAAACTTGGCCAGCCAAGCCGGCTAGCCATCCGGGGGACCCACGCCGGTTTCCCTCTCTCTCCACGCACATCCTCCATTGCCGAGCGCATGCAGCAGCGGCGGCATCCATCGCCGGCCTCGTCTCAGCCCGAGCGGAGGAAGGAGGAAGCGGGAGCGGCAGCGGCGGCTCGCTGACGACGAGGAAGATGAGCGGCAGCGGCGGCTCGGTGACGAGGAGGGGCGGCTCGTCGACGACGAGGAGGAGGAGCGGTGGCGGCGGCTCGGCGACAACGACGGCGGATCTAGCGCCGGGAGGGCCGCGCGTGGCAGATCCAGTGCCGGGTGGGCCCGCGCGCACGGCGACGGATCGGCGGCAGAGAGAAGCACGCAGGTGGTGGGAGGCGCCGTGGGCGGCGTATCCGGCCTCCGGAGGTGCTCGCTCGTGCGCGCTAGAGAAGGCCCGACCAGCGACGCCGCCAACGTCACCGCGTCCGCCGACATCATCGTGTCCGCCGCCACGTCTCTCTCATCTCTAGCGCCGTCGGACTCCTCGTCCCCGCACGGCGGCCCCCTCCGTCGACCACCTCCCACGGCCGCCTCGTCCGCACGCCGGCGGCTCACGAAAAGGGGAAGATAGAGGGAAGGAAAAAAAAGTGAGAGACTGACATGTGGGACCCACTGAAAGATTGGAGAGTGGGATGGAGAGACTGTTAGAGTAAAAGGCAAATATGACTCTAAATTTTTGGCCAATTGGCTAAATAGGCATTTGGAGAGTCTAAAATAGCCAATTTGTTGAAGATGCTCTACAGGTTTCTTTGGACAGCGCTATCTATTATGGTGTGGATGACAAGTTGGCCTATATTTACGGCTACGTTCGTTAGCCTGTGTACCCAACACGAACAGTACGCACGGAAAACAGAACGATCCATTAGCGCATGATTAATTAAGTATTAGTTATTTTTTTAAAAAAATTGGACCAATATGATTTTTTTAAGCAACTTTCATATATAAACTTCGTTTAGCAGTTTGGAAACGTGCATGGAGAAAATGAGGGCAAAGGAGCTGGGAACCAGCTGGAATAAACGAAGCCTTATTAGTTTTAATAGCCCTCCTTATGAGCGTTTCACTGTGGAGCTATGAGTCTATATACTCTATAGCATCCTTGATTAAACTAGCCACAGTGCCACGCCCACACTAGGCATGGAATCAGGGTACACGAGTGAGCAGAACAGGCAATTTGAGGTCTAAATAAATACTGCAATACTTCATATTGTACCACACTAGCACAAAACAGAAGGTCAAATCAGAGACGTCGAACATCAACCCAACAATCTGCATCTGCATGGACATTCATACCTGAAGGATCCTCTCACTCCGGTGGTGTTCTTTTCCCCTGAAGATTAAGATGAAGATTATGTTTATTACATATAACGGGGTGTATTAGCGTATAATTAATTGAGTTTTAATTATTACAAACTTGAAAAATAGATTAATATGATATTTTAGGGCAACTTTCATATAGAAAGTTTTCGCACAAAACACACCATTTAGCAGTTTGAAACGCGTGCCACGAAAATCTTAATCTCCATCCAACTCATGTTAGAGAAAAGAACGGGACTATACTCCCTCCGTCCCAGAATAAGTGCGGTTTTGCACTATTCATGTCCAACGTTTGATCGTTCGTCTTATTTGATTTTCTTTTATGATTAGTATTTTTATTGTTATCAGATGATAAAACATGAATAGTACTCTATGTGCGACTAATTTTTTAAAATTTCTTTATAATTTTTTCAAATAAGACGGACGGTCAAATGTTGGACAGGTATTCCCACGAGTGCACTTATTTTGAGACGGAGGTAGCAGTCATGTAGTTAAGTGTGTAACTGACGTGAACTGTTCTAGTTGTATTTTTTTTGTCTGTCTAGGAGTCTGCATGTGCAAAATTTTTTGACATACCTACCATTGCACTGTGCAAAGCACTCCAGTCTGTGGATGATAGGATAAATATGCTCGAATATGAAAAAAAAAATGTTTTACTTTCTTTTATTCTCTTTAAGACAAAGCTAAGGTCAGAATTGCATTCAGTCAAAAAGGGCATATGAAAACATAAGTGAGTTTCCATGTCACTGGGATGATGTTTGCAGTAAAATGCATTGTTAATAAACCTATCAATGCAGATCATAATTACATGGGGAAAAAACCGCAAGTACCCATTACCTCAGTTTTTGCCATGCGAATCTTTAAGTTTGCAAGAGTTCAGATATTAACAGAGAAGTTCCGTCTTCTGAGGACACGAATTGCTTGGTCTATCAACAATGCTCATCCTTGAGAATCTAAATTCTCAAAATTCGGACCAACTTGTATACCTGCAAGCGTGTGTATTCTTTTAAAAGAGAAGCATATCTGTTGTAATGGAGCTGTGGCAACCACCAACTCCAAGGAGTTCTGGCATCACATATCTTTACACCCACCCACCTGAGCACTCCTAGATGGTAATGTCAATTCCAAGGAGTTGCGGCAACCACCAACCCTATATGAAAGTAACAATGCTTATTTGATTGCAAAATATGGATACCTCCAGATAAAATAATAAACTCACAATGTATATCATATGAAAACTGAAAAACAGCACCTATTGTCACTGGTTCTTTTCATATATTGATTCCTCGTCAGCTCCCCACGTCCACCATAGTTAGTTTCATCTGTGTTCAATATAAGCTGGCCAAATGATAGAAGCACAATAACTTCAGTGCTGGGAACACAACTCTAAAGAGCAAACAGATATAAAATACATGCCATTGCTGATTCTGAAAATCCACACCCGCAATTGTTCAATAAATTCAGACTCAAGTACTTCAAGAATCTAATAGTTGTTCTTATTCTCAGCATTAGTAATGAGCTAATAAAAATTTCAAGATTTTCTCGAGGCATGAAACAAACTGTTCAGGATTTAAAGCATCAAGTCATTAACTATCATGGCAAAGTTTTCTGATGTATGCATCAAGCCTAGATTATAAGCATTTAGTCCTTTCACACACTTCTATCCCATGTCAATTAGTTTCAACTGACAAATCTAAACAGCAAACTATCATTTGGGTGCAAATAACAAAAAATATGAAGCACAAAACCAAGAAGTACAAGAAGTAGAAAATTAAGAGTTGATAGAGTTTCTCTTGTCACCCTATGTAATTACATTTTTGAAATGGGCTGCAACACTCAGTGATCTGTCCCCTTTGTGATCAAAGTGAAGAATCCATCCAACACATTTTGATCTCTTGTGTTTTTTCTCGCCAAGTTTGGATGGCAATCTTCTTGAGACTAGGGTTAGCCGAGGCTGCGCCTCAGCCCTCTACCGACCGCTTTCTGAGGTGGTGGAGCCAAGCAACCAAGAACCGGCCGAAGGAGGTGAGGTAAGGGATCAAGTCCTTGGTAACCTTACTAGCTTGGGAGATTTGGAAGCACCGCAACGACTGTGTTTTCAACGACGCCAATCCTAGAGTAGCAACAGTCTTGCAAGTGATAGAAAACGAGGGCCATCTTTGGGGTGTTGCTGGAGCTTCTTGCCTTCAAAAGCTCCTTAGTGGGACGGCTAACCTAGGCAACTAAGTTCCCCGGGTAGTCTAGTGTGTGTGGGTCTCGGTAGGAGGGCTCGGGTACTCCTACTTTGTAATTTTTATTTTTATTTTTTGCTTTTCTTTGTGTTGTGTTTTTGTATTGTTTTTTTCTTCCCCTTAGTGAAATGAAATGCAGCTCTCCTGCTTTTTCGAGGAAAAAAAATACATTTTTAAACCGAAAACTAGTGAGGAGAAACAAAAGTACAAATTCACCTGCAGTATTTTGGTAAAAAAAAAAGAGAGTATTTTGGTAAAAATATCACTACGAGTAGTTTTTACATTTTTACATATTCATTTTATTTATCAAAGTGTCAGGTGCTCCAACATTTTTATATGTGCCTGCCACTTGCATATTTATAAAAGAATAAGTTCATACAAACAGCATTAGTTACCTGATATTCACCAGCTTCATCCACACCAACAGAATAGAGCTGATAGGAGGCGTCAGGATTGAAATTGAAAACAAAAAGGAAAGGTCCTCTAGTAAAAGATATGATCTGCAATATGAGTACTATAATTAACACCGAAGTAAAAAAAAAGGAACTGAATGCAGACATAACATGATTTAACTCAAGAGTACAATGTGTACTTGTTCCCTCTAGGCCCCTCCACATATTTTTCCCTTTTGTTCCCTCTGCAACATGTGTACTTAACCCTTTTGTCCCCATCAGGCGCTCAGTTCAGGTGCCTACGTGGATCAGAATGTTGATACTTTGTTGAAACGAGGAAATAGTCTACTTAATCCCCTGTGAGACAGTATTCTACCCCTTCAAGTACAAAGACCGGTTCAGATAAGGAAAATAGTCCAATTTAACCCCGTCAACTCAATATCAGGGGAGAAAAATCAGCCGCTACCAGCAGTGTGTCACTATCTGCAGGATAGCAGCTGCTACCAGCACCCATGTTGAACTAGGGGAACTCTTTGTCCTTCATGACAGCACAAACAGAGTTCATGAGGATCCTACATCGCGTGAGCACCCCACATCTATAGTAATATAAAAAGGAGTTGTACCCCTCCAATCCTACAGGCCAAATCAACTAGATCAATCCCTACCATCCATCTGTTAAGCCAAATAATCTCATCTATCAATCCGATTCCATCCTCGGCGATCTTATCCTCTCCACCACACTTTCCGCCCGCACCCTCGCCCCCGCACGATAACTCCGCGCGCTCGCTCCTTGATGACTCCTACCGCTGCCCCGCATCCTCCAAATCCCGTGTGCCACGCTGCGACACGGAGCTCCTTTCCCACCTCCGTCGCCTCCGCCGATCCCCCGCTGTCGTCCTCACTCTTCCCTTGCCGCCGCTGCCGCCGCCGTTGTCTCACGATGGTGCCTTGTGAGGGACCTTCCCTGATGCTCGGACGTCGGACCCATCACCGCCTCCACTGCGCCACCATCGTCGTGAGAGGCGTCCACCCCGTTGCGCCCCCTCATCACCGCATCCAACTCTGCCACATCCTAGGTTGCTCTCCACCGCCACCATGTGAAGATGTCGCGCCGGTCGCCCTCGGCCGAATCGCTGTTCCGCTTTTCCGCTGCCACTGCTGTCTCATGATGTGACAAAACCCTCTAGCGCTGACGAAGTGGATGAGGGGTGGCGCTGTGGAGGGGTGCCTGGTGTCGAAGGGATTCACGAGACTCCCCAGTCCCCATGCCTACTGGTCCTGAGCTATTCCCCATGAGTTAGCTGCAATTTTGTGTATACCTTCGATGTTGATTGGGCATCGATGTCAGAACTTGCTCATTTGTTGTGAGATTTAGACTTTCATATGCAGCGGGTTTCTGAAAGGTGTGGGCTATTGATTCTCACTGGTAGGAGACTCAGTTTGGGCTACGAATCAATGTTAGCAGACTCAGTTTGGGCTACCAATTCTCTTCTGGGATATTATCAATTTCTACATTAATATCAAAAGAGCTCTCCTACCAGACACATTCTGAAAGCACTGATGTTAGAAGAGATGGATTTGGAAGGTAAGCACAAATATTATGCTGATTTCAAGATGGATTTGGAAGGTAAGCACAAATATTATGCTGATTTCAAGATGGATTTGGAAGGTAAGCACAAATATTATTCTGATTTCATTTCTATCTGAATTTGTTGTAAGCCAATGGCAGATTTCATGTGGAGGTATACAGTCCGCTTGATCCCTCAGATTTCATTTAGCCAGTATACATACCCAGATTCTGATTACCTAAATGCTGAAGTATTGAGTCCAACGGTATAAATCTGCATGAATGTTTTGGTTATATTTTTTAATTAGCTGACCTTTGATTTTTAGTTAAGTATACAATATCGTACACTGATTTCTCCCTCTGCTCAATCATAATAAAAAAGATGCATGTCATTCCTTATAATATATTGCTGGATTCCAGCTGAAATTATATTTTCCTTTATAACTTCACCAAAGTCCAGAATGGTTTTGATATGGATAATGGACTCTGATTAACTTTCATTTTTTAATCTCAGATTTACCCATTGGATTGCATCTCAGATGTACCCATTGGTTTTCATCTTAGATTTTGGAAGGTCTTCAATTGCTAACTTCTGGTAATGTATACATATGATTTTTCTCTCTGCTGAATTAAACTAAAACCACATACATGCCCACATTCTGATTGCGGTGTCACAGAAACCGAATGCCATTCAATTGGTTTGTGTCTGACTGAATATAGTTTCTCTAATGGAAATGAGTGGACTACAACAATATCGACAATGAGGTGAATTGTTCATCCTCTTTATGCTAGAGCAAAAATACATTGTGTCCAAATTAGGTTTTAAAATTATATTGTGGCTTCTGGCTCTATAATAAAATCATTGCTGTTGCATCCTCTGCTTTAGCTTGTTAACAATAAAACTATTTGCTGCAATTGCACCACACTATACTGGTATATACAAAAAGTTAAGTGGAGAGGAACACTTTGGTGATGACAGTAAGATTATGTGCTTATATTTTGTAATTCGATACTAAAAATTTGAATTTTGAAAATGTGAAATGCTAATTAAATAACATATGGGCACTTTTCCTGCTCTAAATAAATGCTCTAGAAATACATGAATGAATAACTACCATAGCTTTTATGCTTTCTGATGCTTACACAGATATGTTAATTTAACATCAAGTATTGGTTAATTTCAGAGCTGAGATGATACACTGAAACTTTTTTTAGTGAGAAAAAATTTAGGGTGCATCTCAAGTGTTACAAAGTTTCATGCTATGAAAATTTCCCAGTCTCCCCTGTTCTTTGCTCTTCTAAATAAAATATTACTGCTTGAATGTAGCAGTGTGTTGCCACAACATATTGGGCATGAACAACTCATTTCATTGGATCTTTGTTCAATAGTGTATCACTTTAAGCATAATATGAGCTAGCAGATTTGAAAAATCTGATAATTTGTTTTTTTAGGTGTGGGAACATAAACGATGAAATTGTGGTCTTTTGAATTTCAGTACGATTATCATTTAAATTGTATATTGTACAAATATTTACATCTTTATCTCTCTTTTTTTTGAATAATGAAACTTATACTGAATGCACTAGATGATGATGATGTTCATCTTTTGCAGTAATTTTGGGTGAATTCAGCTTATAGAACAGGAGATCAGATTTATTGTTTTACCTATTTTCTTCAAACTATTTTTGTTCTGTGTAGTGCTGATGCTGAGAAAAGAAGGTCATATTTGTTATTCTTTTGTAGAAAAAAGTAATGCTACGGTAGTTATCTCTGCATTAATTTTAGGGCATGTTAATCTCCTAAGTTCTTAGGCTGACTTATACAATGCGTTGTGTAGATTGATTGATACTCAAGGTTAAATGGTGGCTCACTTGGAGAAATCTATCTATGTTAAGAAACTTATCTTATATATCTCAATGTTCAGAAAGTATCGATATCTTCTCTCTGCTTTTAGAAGTAATTGTCTCGAAAGCATATGATCTACTATAGTACTATATCCTGCAGGTATTAATTAAATTGTATAGTGACTCTCCTATGACTTGTGAGCACTCAATCATTCTACAGGTATACAATTCAAGTCTTGAACAATTCTCTTTGTTAGAACTTTCAATTTTAGTTCATGTAGAAGTTGTTTCAAGTAAGGAAGCTACCATGTTTGGAAACTCCAGTGTCTGCGGTCTATTAAGCAAGTGTTGCTTATTATTATTTTAGCCTTTTTATCTTTCTCTGGCTGTGATTACATATGTAGGTCGGTGGGACTTCAAATGTAGTATGATGTGAGGCTTCAATTGCTGCAAACAACCTATATCTGTAGGGATTAATACTCCATTTACTATCCTTCCATGTGTGCCAGGTCCAAGGCAATCTCTTGGCACAATTAGAGATGTTGGATTATATTACTTCTCTGGCTTACCTGGATAGGGAGCAAAGCATTGTTACGTTCTAGGTCTATTTGGTGAGGTCGAGAAAGCATAACAACCTACAGTGGGCAGCACCGTTCCAACATTCAATGTTTGTTGATCTTTCCTTTATTTAGGGGTTTTTTTTTTCTGATCATTTCATCCTAACTGAAACGTTTATTTTTCCCTGAACTCAGTGGCAACATTGTAGGCATATGCAAGCAAGTTTACTACTCATATGTTCACTTCCTATCATATTAGAATGCATCATAATCTGACATGCACGATATGTTTAGCACTTCGGCCAGTTCCACTGTAATATTTGCTGGTACTTATGTGTGAAAAATGCATCTATCATATATTGTATGACTGATCATTGCAGTGAGACAGAGCAGTATATGTTGATTTTTTTAATCTAATCCCGGCATGGATAATTTGTTTAACTGCCTATCATCCAATTGACTGTATAAGTTCACATGAAAAATTGAAGCTTACGCTCACTGTTATAGCAAAATTATTGAGCTAACTTTGTTGAAACTCAAACCTTTATGCTCTATGCTTCCTGATTTTCATGTTTACCAACACACTGACAACACCCGTTTCCCCTGAACAGTTTACATTCTTAACCATAAGATATGATGATGTGGGGGATGCATTCTTAACCATGATGATGTGATTCTTTGGCGTGGATGCATCTTTGTATGAAACCTTAGGTCCCATTCGATTCTTCAACAAGGATGAAGATTAAATGCGCAACCAAAACAGGACAAGTCATTAGCATATGATTAATTAAAATTTAATTATTAAAAATTTAAAAAATGGATTTTTTTATAGCAACTTTTATGTAGAAAGTTTTCGCACGAAACACACCGTTTAGCAGTTTAAAGAACATACTAACGGAAATCGAGAAAAAATTTATATCTTGTTGGAGTTTAGAATGGAGCGACTACGAAACTCTCTTTATCATGAAGAATTTATTTGGAAGCGTAGAAATGAAACTCTGTTATTACGGAGAATTCATATGGAGGGTACTGCATAGAAAATGGCCACACTCATTGCTCTACTTTTGTAATCGTTAGTAAAGTATATGTCAAAACGTGCCTTGCACGTGCATGCTAACTAGTTGCCTCAACAATCCGACATGCTCAAGTTCATACATACACGGCTGCACACCTGCAGGGTCGTGGGCATCCCACTTGATGCTACAGGTGCAAGTAGGGCAGCCACTTTGCTGACCTGCCAGCCACCCATGCAAAGAAATCCCACAAAATCATATGGCTTACACATATTAAGGGGTGTGGGTTTTAAGCTGTCTGTCCCACGCGGCTCGCTGGACGCTGCAACCCACTCCAACCTCTATGCTAAGCCGAGAACCAAAACAAATGCAAGTGCCCTCGGCTGTGCCACCAGCAAGACTGTCCCCCTCTATCCTAGCTGCTGATGGCAGCAGGCCCATCAGCACGCTTAAAGGGAGCAATTCCTGAGTCCAAGAATGATATCAATTACCTAGCCTCAATTGAGGAGCAATTCAGAAGCTCCTCAAAAGCTTATGCTAACACTCTCATCATGATGATCACTACTAAGTTGATGGCTCTTGCAGCATAAGAGAGGATGTCATGGAGATGAACGACATGGCTTCTTGCTCCACTTTATTATGATTTCCTTGCCTTCTGAGTATGGTCTATTTAAGATTAATTACAATATGCAGAAGGAAAAGTGGCCCATGAGCAAGTTGATTACTCAACTTGGAAACAAAATTAAAGTGAGGAAGGGATTTGGCTCGTACGGTTAGCGGCACAAAAGCAAAAGGGAAGTTCACTGAAGAGGAGCCAAAGGCTAAGAGAAGCTGCATTTATCTCTTAAGGCAGAATAAATCAACTCTTTTTTTTTCCTTTTTTGGGGGGAAGGGGGGGGGGGGGAGGGGGGGGGTGTGAGTCTCCCACCACACCTAACTGTCATGACCTGTCGCTTCTGCAATAAGGATTGTGCTGGCTTCCATCAGTGGCTCCCCAAGAAGGGTAATGGTATATTGCGAGTAAATTGTATTGGTGGTACACAAACTTATTAGGTGGGTACAATTTAGTACATAAACTTGTAAAATGCTCGTTTCAGTACACGAATTTGTCTAGTTCGTGCGAATGATAACCAAAATAACTTGATAATGTTAATTTTATGAAGTGATGTTGATTAGGATGTGGCATGCATACGTGTAGTGAGTATGCATAAGACATTCAATATTTATAAATTTGGTCTCTACTTTATTCTTCACCATGGAAATGATGAATTTCATATATTTCTAACCTTTATACCATTGCTCGTTTTTTTAATCATTTTCTAGTATCACTATATCATATTCTATTTTTTTATTGAAGAGGTGTATGTCTAATAGCAACCTTCTCAGATATATGCCCTAAATCAATAAGATTAGCAATGTAGTATCATTTTCGCCTTCCTCCGCACGCACCAGACAGGTTTATGCACCAAAACGAGCATTTTACAAGTCCGTGCACTAGATTGCACCCACCTAACAAGTTCGTGTACCGGCGATGCAATTTACTCGGTATACTGCTATACTGGTTTTCCACATGTCATGGTGGGTTGATTCAAGTGCTGCCTGTGCATGTCCCTAACTCTATGCAGGCATTCCATTCCATAAGGACCATAACAAGGGGGGGCCCAAGAGAGCTTAAGGGGGGGGGGGGGGGGGGGGGGCTTAGAGTCGCTAATGGTCAAGAGGCTGAAGTATAGGTTGTTGGATAACTTTCATTGAGTTTGGAAAGCGGCTTCATCCTTCATCTAAATAATGTTCTCTATGTCCCATCCATGAGAACGAATTTAGCTTCAGTTCCCGTTTCAGGCCTTGATGTTTTTTATTGTGTCATTGGAAAATGCACCTTATGAAAAATTCCTGGCTCTTTGACTAAGTATCTTGAAGAAAATGGAATAGTGGTTTAATATTCCATGCCCGACAAATCTCAATAATATGGAGCAGCTGAAAGGTATAACTTTATAACCTTATGGACTTGGTACGGAGTATACTAACCCACTCTAGTTTAGCAGATAATTTATGGATGGAAGCTTTAAAGAAAGCAGAGCATATGTTAAACACTCTCCTCAGTAAATCAGTGTGTAAAACACCTTATTATGATTGATGGACTAGGATAACACCAAGTTTGTTTCTGCAATAATCTTTGAAGTGGAAAAGATCAACATGAAATTTTTCTTAGAGTTGCACACAACAACAACAATTTCAATTTTTCAAGATTCGGACTACGGATTATTTATGTTGATTGGAAACCCTATCAAATGCAATGGTATTGCAATATGCTATGCATTTTAGAGGGATGATAGTTGTTAAAGGGCATTTTAAGGCCTTGTTTAGTTCCAAATTTTTTTTCCCAAAAACGTCACATCGAATCTTTAGACACATCATGGAGCATTAAATATAGATAAAATAAAAAACTAATTGCATAGTTTGCATGGAAATTGCGAGACAAATCTTTTGAGCCTAATTAGTCCATGATTAGCTATAAGTGCTACAGTAACCCACATGTTCTAATGACGGATTAATTAGGCTTAATAAATTCGTCTCGCGGTTTCCAGGCAAGTTATGAAATTAGTATTTTCATTCGTGTCCGATATCCGGTCAAACGTTCGATGTGACACCCAAAAATTTTCTTTTCACAAACTAAACAAGGCCTAAGTGTAGGGAGAGTTTCCCCACCTTTCTGCTTCTCTTCTACTGATATTGCCTACTTTTAAACTGGTACGACAACATACTGTATTTTTGGGGTTAAAAGGTACAATTGTTCACATATTTGCTTTCTCTATCCCTAATCCAACATTATGCATGTTTATAATTAATACTATGATTAAAATGATAAAGTTACCAAAATAAAAGAACAAAAAAAGCATCACCTTTATTAGTTTGTAAAATAGGTTTGATCTTCTGTTAACAAAAGATGTACATACCATGCTAGTGTCATCACAGTGATGAACAATGGGTGAACCCCCAGAAATTAGCCTCTCTTTGCCATCTAAGCTCATGATATCCTGGGATGAAATTGGTACGTGTTAGTTCAAATCATTCACATTCATAGCACAACAATGTTTTGAGCCAGCCATCAATAGTTGAAATATAAAAGAGATTCTTTTGTTATTGTAATAGAAAACAAATTCTGAAGAAACATCAGATTCATTAAAAACTTATTTTCGGTATCAAGAACCAGAAAGGACATCCAGGACTTGTTTTTCCTATGCCCTATGAGTCGTACAATATCTACTATCTACAGTGCATTTCTTGGGGGGGGGGGGGTCACCCTTGACGCTTATGACAAATAAATCAGACCATTTTGTTCAAAAGTTTTCAACTCAGAACTTGTTTTATTGGGGAAAATGCAACAAAAACACAAAAATGTCTCTATGGTCAACATGTATAGCTCATTTTCTGTAATAAAGGGTGTTGATTCTCTATACAAATCCAAATATTTTAGGACCCGCTGATAAAACTGGATGTTTGGTAACCTAAAGTCTAGCTGAAAACTTGATTATGTGCTGCTGAAAAGCTTAGCTTGCATTGCATATTGGCATACATATAGTACATGTGGAGGCAGCAGCTACTAGACTTTTCTCCAACAAAAACTAGATAAACTTTTGGATAAAAGTGGCACGCTTTTCGAACTGCTAAACGGTGCGTTTTGTGCGAAAACTTTCTATATTAAAGTTGTTCTAAAATATGAGATTAATCTATTTTTCAAGTTTGTAATAATTAAAACTCAATTAATCACACGTTATTACCACCTCATTTTGCGTGAAACACTTAATCTTTATCTTCATCTTCATCTTCAGGAGATTCAAACACCACCTTGTTGGCTAAGAAAGCTTACTGTGTAAGACTACTTGACTTGCTGACCAAGGAAAAACATACGTGACTTACTAGCAAGTCTAGCTTATTGGAGAAGGAAAAGGTTCTACTGACCTATACTATGCTTACTAGCTAAGGAAGAACTACTAATCCTATCTTACTATAAAGTTATCCCCCACTAACTCCTTAAGCTTAATATGCAAAGATGCCACATCATCATCCACTAACAAGATGCTACATCATCATCCACTAATTAACAAGATGTCACATCATCATCCACTAACAATCATCACATTTAAACATCACGCAAACATGTTATATCTTTGTAGTTTTTATAATTTAAGAGCTTTTCAAATACAAACATGTTAAATTATCATCCAACATAATTCACATAATGTTTCAATGTATATCTTCATACTAAATTCCCGCAGCAATGCGCGGGGTTTCACCTAGTAGTACTGATTCAGAGATTACATGTTAACAGATGTCACATGTTTTCAGCAAAGACTGTTTTCCTTGCCTCCTAACTTGTAATTACATACCTTGTCAAAATTGAATATATGTTTATGGACACCCTTGTCCAGCAGTTCCCATTGCCGATTAGCTAGGCGGAAGGAATAGTCATTGCTTGACATAGGAAACTCAATTCTCTGAAATAATAACAAAAAATGCTTAGAAGGTCTACTGCAAAAAATGAGAGATCAAGCTCAAAATTGAAATTGAAGTAAGGCTGTCAAATTCTGAATGTAATGTAGGTACCTCACCTTTGGATGTGCAAATTCATTTCCAATGAAGTTGAGATATGCACCACCACTTGTTGTAAAAGTAATTAGTTTGATTATCTGAAACATGTGAAAGAAGATTATTTTTGGCAGAACGTAAAATTTATTGCTCATCAATTCCTATGCCAAGGAATGTCATAAAATAAAATAAATACAGAAAGCCTATAAACACAGAGGTCCCTTATCTCATACCAGTCCAGCTGAGCTACAGCTTGCTTAGAGGATGAGCTAGGTTGGATTTGAGGCTATGAATATTAAAGTTGGCCAAAATAATTCAGGCAACCTTACCTGACCAGCATGTGGCCAATAATGTTCACCATCTGCACTGACACACAGCAGTGCGCTACTGTCATAGGCTTGGAGCATGGGCTCTATGTGTAGCAGGTCACTAGTAGGGATGCACGTGGGAATATGGGGTCAAACTCACATGGGTTTACCCATCAAATTTCAGGCCTGTTTAGTTCGCGAATGAAAATTTTTGGCATGTCACATCGGATATACGGACACACATTTTAAGTATTAAACGTAGACTAATAACAAAACAAATTACAGATTCCGCCTGTAAACTGAGAGACAAATTTATTAAGCCTAATTAATCCGTCATTAGCAAATGTTTAGCACCACATTGTCAAATCATGGCGCAATTAGGCTTAAAAGATTCGTCTCGCAATTTACACGCAATCTGTGTAACGAGTTTTTTTTTTTTGTCCATATTTAATACTCTATGCATGTGTCCAAACATTCGATGTGACAGGGTGAAAAATTTTTGTTTGGGAACTAAACGGGGCCTTCATGGGTCAGCATGGGTTGACCCACCATGGCCATATAGAGGTGGGTCGACCCACCTGCCTCCTACTGAGTATGCACAGATGCTCAGCCGTCACCGCCATCTGCATCACCTCCCAGTGCCTTGTCCTACCACCTCGTCCCTGCGCTGTTCTCGGCCCTGCGCCATCGTTCCTGGCTACCACTGAAGAAAGGGTTGGCTCAGATGGATCGATTTGCCACTGCTAGGTGCGCAGACTGTTCTCCATCTGCTATAGGTCAAGTGTGGGATTTTCATCTGATTGTATTCAGATCCATTCTTGAGTGAAAAAATTCAGAGCAATTGGTTTGCTATGTATGAGTTTATATGCTCAGATTGTGTTTGTCTGCTCAGATTTTCAGAAGCATTTCTCTGTGCCGCATCAATTGGTTTGCTCGCATGCATGGGATCTGCTGGTTTGTGCGTTGATTTGCAAGCTGCGCCTGAATGCACAAGGGGTCAGGGTCAATGGGTCAATGCATGAGGTTCCATGAGTCAATGGGTCAAGCAAAGATACGTGGGTCAGCTTGACCCGGCCTGTAATTTATCACCTTGGGTGCCATGGGTCGGACCTCGAGTCGACCTATGTGTATCCCTAGTTACTGGGCCAGCCATGCAGCAAGGCAAGAATGCTTCTCATCTAGATATTTCCTCATCTTAAAATTAGTTCAGATCAAATGCTTATCTCTTGTTTGTTAGCATACCTATTAGTATCACATGTTAGGGGCAGCTATGAGAAGCCACCTGATCATGTTCTTGCCGTCCGACCTACCTCCAACTAATGTTTTCCCTGTCATGAACTCAGTTCATGACACTACCATAACCAAATGCAAAGAACTGACGATGTAAACTAAATATTTTTCATCATTTCCTACAGGGGCTATACCAAAGAAATTAAGAGGTGCAATAATGAATCAAAGTATACAATATTAAAATTACAAGTTAGGGATAGTCATACATTGAGCAATGAGGAAGCCCTGAAAATCAAATCATTGTCAACAGAACTATTTGAACACTTTCCTTCATAAAGAATTATTTCAGCAAAAGATTTCCGCCCTGATATTGACTGTACCAAAATATTAGATGTGAGAACCTAATCACAAAGTTTGGTGAGAAAATAAATAATGAATATATTTCTCAAATGTTTCAGTTTGGCTTTTCATGAATGAACACACATCTAAAGATTCCTATAAAGTAAAGAAGCAGCATGCAGAAAACCAGGTAGAGTGTCCCTCCATAAGGCATAAACTACAAACATATTTGATTAGGATTCCAAAAAACATAACTAGGATTCTGAAATTCATGGACATATATGCATTACGCAAGCATAGTATCAGTACAAAAGACAATGAAGCATGAGTTTTACACATCTGCCCATGCCCTTGTTCAAACCAATCTCACAATATTATGATACAGCCAGCTATTCAGCAATGTCTAAGCAGAGAGCACCAAAATATGCATCTTAAGAAAAGAGCACCGACATATGTCATTATAAGGTACGTTCAGGCAAAAAACCATGCCCTAGAGAGATAATTGAACAAATCTCTAAATTTAAGGAAATGAGGTAAAGTGTCAATATACAAGAATTATCACTAGTGAAATAATTGAGACTTTTATTGCGATTAAGCCCAATATGCCAGGATAAAAATGGCTACCATATGCTAGTAGCAAAATGCACTATACACAGTTAATCAAATTGGTCAAGTTTCTCAGAAAGTGACTTGGTAAAAAAATATTACACTATGGTGAAATAGAAGTTTGCTGTTTCTAAGCATGATATAATAACATATTAACATTATATGTTTTCTCAACCAAGTGCAGGATCTGTGCTGTTTCATTCAGTAAGAAGAGATTACAGTAATAATAACATGATATAATTAGTAACAACAGACAAAAAATTAGGCAAATAGTATCACCTGGTTGTGATTTTCGACGTAAGATAGCATATTACTGTTGTTGTTTACTAGTACTCTCATAATCTGTGACAGCATAGTCCAAGATAGTCATTGGATAAGAAATATGATACTTCAACAATAACAAATGCAGGGAAACTATAATTGGAGACTTGGAAAACCATTGTCCTGGCATATAATCATCAAGATGGAATTCCATAAGGAAAATAATGCATAAACTGAAACCCTGAATTCCCAACACAAACGATGGCATGCAAAAATATTTAGATAGCATGCAGACCTTATTCATGCTCCATTCTTGCTCAGGAACATTTTCAAGATGCCACAACCACATTTCAGGAATTGAAAGATTGACCCAGTAATCAAATCCTAATCCGCCTTGAGTGGTTGGCTCACATAGCCCAGGATAAAATGTTGCCTGTATAAACAAAACACTGTAAAAAAAACTGAAGGACCAACACATGCCAAACTAACACAATATTAGTTTGGAAATTGCAACTAGTAGCCATTTTAATAGGTAGAGATAGCGAACTACAGTCACTAAATAGAAAGCATGTATGCCTATGACTCTGTTAGACAGGCATCTCAGTGTTACAATAGTTGCAACCGAAGGGCAGTACCAAGTTGCACATTGGTGATAACAATATCTCAATACCAAACTGCATATCTAAAACTGATAATTATGTGACGTGAACATAAATTTACAGGAAAAGAAACCAAGTATAACAACAACTTACATCCTCAGCTATTGTTATAATATCTGGATGAAGCTCATGCAACATCTCATTTGCTATAATTAAATATATCAGCGCATCCTCGTCGACGTATTGATTGTAATACCTACAATTAAGAATTTAAGATTATGAAGAGCAGATATGGTTCTGGAAAATTGTAGAACAACAACATACTGCAGAAATGTAGTGACTAATGTTTTAGGAAAATAGTGAAAGCGTAGAACTTACTCTTCAGTGGCACCAGTGAAAGTAGAAAAGCCATTATGAGTATATAACATAGAAGGCAGTGAGTGAAACTGGAATCCATCAACACGGTATTCAGTGACCCACCTAGTAAAATTAGCCAGATGTCCTTAAGTTACTGGTAGATTATAGAACAGAAAAGAATCAAATTTTGATAGTATTCGGAACATAAGACTGCAGCATGAAAGCATATGCTTAGATTTTACCAATTTAAATTAGACAATAAGAAGTGTAGAACATCAATATCATCATATTTGAACATTCTGGTACCCCAGTATTTGTGGTGCCCTCGTTTTCCTGCCAAGGATCAATTACAACAAGGATGTTGTAGTAGCAAAGAAGCATAAAAAAAATCAGAGTCTTAGGGAAATACGAAATTTAAGATGTGTAGAACATATGAAATTTAAGTAATACAACATGTCAAACCACATGCAGCATTAAACATTAATGCTAGGCATGTCAGTACAAATTTCATGGGCCTTTTACTTAATAGTATCAGTATGTTACTTCTACCAATCAGTTGGCCATATGAACAGGCAAGTACACAGGGCACAAATCAGGTCAAACAGCTACCAACTAATCATTAAATTCATGCAATATATACAAAATGAATATCAAGTTGAGAGGAAATTGCACAATTATTTTCCTGTGTATGGCCAACGTAACCTATCATATATTATGCTAGATGTTGACTGCTATTGTTTTAACTTTTACTACTGCTGTTGGACCAAATTATTTAGGGTAAATTGGATCCATGCCATTGCAAATGTGCCTATTCAGATAAATGTCATTACAATTCATCTATTCGTAGTCGTGCCACTAGAATATTACTACCTCCGTCCCATTATAAGTGCAACCATGAGTTTCCGTGCCTAACTTTGATCGTCCGTCTTATTTGTAATTTTTTTATAATTAGTATTTTTGTTGTTATGAGATGATAAAACATGAATAGTACTTTACTCGTGACTTTTGTTCTTAATTTTTTTTCAAAAATTTTTCAAATAAGACGGACGATCAAAGTTGGGCGCGGAAAACCATGGCTGCACTTAAAATGGGACGGAGGGAGTACAAAATTAGGACTGTGCCACTGCCATCACGTTTTCCTCCATCTCCTTTTTCCATCTTCTTCCTTCTCTCTTCCCATCTTCTTGCGTTGACCACGCTGGCCGGCAAGCTCTGCCTCCCTCGGGGAGGAGGAGCTCCACGGCATCAGCAATGACAGTTGAAGGGGAAGGGGTAGAGCAAGAAGGATGGCGGTCGATGGGGCCGGGGATCATCGCCCTTCGTCTCTGCTCCTGCGGCGTCGGCGTCTCCACCGAGCTGGATCTTGCAAATTCCATCCTCTTCGGCCGGCGGAAGGAGCTCGGGGCAGGTGGCGGCGAGCTTGTGCTTGAGTAGGCTAGGGGCGCGAGGGCTCAAGAGCCATCATCGTCATCGTTGTCGTCGACTCACTCCCATTTGTACCGGCAGATCCAGACAGCGAACCCCGTCCTCTCCGGCCAGCGGGATAAGATCGAAGACGAGCGGCCGCGGCATGAGGTCCGGAATGTCCCCTTCCTTGTCGACGCTAGAGTAGGTCGCCCGCCAACGAGCATGGAAGCGGAGGTAGTCACCCGCCAACGAGCACAAAAGCGGAGGAGACCACCTTGTCGCTCCTAGATTTCGAGGTCACCGGCACCTAGCACGAGCGCCTTGAAGCCGCCGCCTCTAGCAATCTAAGCTGGACACCACCCCACGCTCGGGCGGGCCAGGTCTGTGCGAGCGCCACCTTCCTAGTCCCCGGCCACCCCAGATCCGGGAGGACGTTGTCACCGCGCCCTTGGCCATAGCCGCCGCCTCCTTGGCCCTCGCTACACCGAGCGTTGTTTGGTGCGAGTAAGGAAGAGATGACAGGAGAGGGAAGACGACGGGAGAAAGGAAGAAAACGAAAAAAAAAAAAAAGGAGAAGCATGGAAAATGTGATGGCAGTAGCACGGTCCTAATTTTGTAAAATTTCAGTGGCACAGCTACAAATAGACGATTGTAATGCCATTTATCTGAATAGGCAAATTTACAATTGCATGGATCCAATTTACCCAATTATTTATCAAGTTAATCTTGGTCTACAAGAACAGGATGCTTTCCTCATATTAAGCAGTTCAACCCACCTATAAATGTTTGTAAACAAAACTGTAAATTTGGCTCCTATGAGCAAGGATGATGGTCCTTCTTGAGTTTATTAAGTTGAACTCATTTAGCCGTGGTAAGACATTTGCCATAGAGCAAACATGGTGCATGAAAACTTATTATTTACAAATTGAAACAATACAATAAAAAAGCAGAAAAAGAGTTTACATATAGTTCTACATATAATCCTCAGTAAAACAAAGTTTACAATAAGGAACAAAAAGCAGTAGATATAATGTTACGTACCGCTGTGGAAGTAACAATCATTAGAACCATCAAAGAGGGATAAGCCAACCAATTCATCTGCTGATGCATAGGAGTGGACAATATCAAGAAGCACCACTAATCCAAGGCCTGAGCAAACCACAAGGGTGTGAAAAGGCACAGATGTTAATTCTTGTGACTGTTTCACTTCATAATATAGTGCTACCAAATTATAGGACAATTTGCTACAGATATGCCACTTGTGATATTTCAAACTTGCATGCATAACAGAATGCATGAAAAGCACCAAGAAGATATCAAACACAAAGACTTCATTGTTATTTTTAGAGTAAATTGCACTTTGCACTACCTAGTAGCACAGTTAGACATATCAAAATGCGATACTCTTTTTACTATGACCTGGAAATTCAACTTTGCCAAAAGCAAGAAAACAGAAAATATTTTAATGCAATGAACGTTTTGTGCAAGGCCTGCCTCAAATATAACGCGTGCAGTAAGCTCAGGACCACCACATGAATAAGCATGAGTTTTTAAATTACTGTGTGAATTTCCATTGTTGCTCAAAATAATTATATTTGAGAAGCAAACCGTGTGCCTCATCCACTAGTTTTTTGAAGTCATCTGGCGAGCCAAATCTGCTACTGACTGAAAAATAATTGGTGACCTGCAAATACAACACATTTTTTCTAAGACAACTATACAGAAATGGAATATTCTAAAAAGAGTTGAATACAGTGGAAGATTTCCATTGTTTATAAATGCAGTAATCATTTACAGTGTAGCTTCTGGACATAATTCTACATCAGAGAAAAATCATTGTGGCAGTTATTTTAACAACATAAATTCTCTGATTATAACGAATAGTTTTTTTCCTCCATAACTCCCGAAACCTCCTGAAAGCTAGAAAGTTATCTGAAGCATCATTAGATCCCATGTATATTAGTTTGTAAAAGTTTACGATGTTCATTATTATTGTCTGACTGTATGGTATAGCAGAATATATTTCAAAAATCTCATTTTACACTGTATATATTCCCAGACACTTAGATATATTTGGAGTTTTGGACTACAAAGTATATCGCTCTGCTCAGTGTGGTTAAGTGTAAAGGTGTAAACCATAAGTATGTTTCCAATTGTAGAATCAAGGTTACACCACATTTCGTTTGATTTTATCAGCGATCAGCATAGCCAGCATTTTAATGGTTCATTGAATTTAACTTCCATTTGGGCAAGGGTAGCCCTTTATAGTCTTGTTGGAACTCCAGTTGAGTTGACTTGCAGTTTGTGATAGCTTACTCAAAGCAGTAAAGTGTTTACCTGACAGCAGGAACAAGGTTACCTCACATTGCAGAGAAAATGGTACCAAGAATGGGTAAGCAATTACATGGCAACAAGGAAAAGGATGGTTTAACAAGATTCCACCCAAGTATAAGTGAATCTACATGATTACAAGCATGATGGGCTCGAGAGCAAGGTTTGATAGAATCCATTATGGGGTTATATTCTGTGATATTATTGCTACCGAGTGGTTGAACTCCAATCTTTGCTACAGAAAAAGACCACAGAGAAATATTGTATATTATTACAATATGCTGTTTAAATCAGTAAATTCTCACCTTATAGCCAACAGAAGAGTAATCCTTGTGTTCCACAATTCCAATCAATTGAATAGCATTATAGCCAGCATCTTTTATATGAGGGAGGACCTAATGGAAGAAACAAAAGTTGATAATGAAGTTAAGAGTAACCACAAAACACCGAAAGGCAGGTGTTAGGAAATACATTTGATGTGAACTCCTGAAATGACGATATTTTTTGCTCCGATCCACTTATTCCAACATGACATTCGTATATCCTAAGTGAACCTTTGACCTTCGGCCGTTCAAATCTCCATTTATAAATTTCTTCTGGAGGAGGATCCCAGTGTACTGCATAGGACTGCTTCCCTTCAGCATCTACACAAAAACTAGAATTTTGAATTATTATTTAACCTGGATTGGAAAATTGAACACGAGAGCTGTGAGCTCAACAAGTAAAGATGGCATTAACATTTAACAAAATAGTCTAATAATGTATGTGCAAAGTGCAAGAGCTATTTAAAGTAGAACTATTAATATTACAAACTAAAGAAAAATCTTTGCAAGAAAACAACATGCAACTTGTGTAATCATGTCAGCTTATCACAACAAACCTTATAATTACCAATGATAATAATCATTAATAAACCTGTAGCCATTTATGAAGATCTAGCAATAAAAAAAAATGTGACAACATCTTTTACTAAATCCGTATCGTCATTTACTACCTTTTCAATTAAGTCAGCATTGTACTGAGACAAACTGCAGTACTTACAGTAACAATGACAATACATGTATTGCAAGCCAATCTATAATAATAGAAGAATATCATTACAATGATAAGTTGGGAGAACCTGGAAGAACATAAGTAGCCCAAGCAGGAATGCGTTCCAAACCACCATCAGGAGTGTTAAAATAAACACGGTACTTGTCTTTATGAGAAATTGCTGGAACATATTTCTCCAACCAAGCTTTTCGCCCTTTCCTCATTTCAACCCAGTAAGCAAGAGGTGGTGATTTTCCTTGAAATTTTTCAAATGACACTCGATCGGTTGCAACATTGAAAATGTCAAACTCCTGCCCATTATCAATGATATCATAGCAAGGCAACGAACTTGCTGAATCATCCTTCTGCAAGGCTTTCCACTCATTATATCTTGTTTCAGGATCAGGTATGTCACCTAGTTCCTCCTCTGTTTGTGGACCATTTGGACCAAACATTTGCTCATATAGCTTAGCAACCACCTCTAACCGAGACTTCTGTGACTTAATTTCTCCAGGTTCCCAATACTCTTCGTTCATTCTGTGGATCAATTCTTCCACATCAACACCATTATCACCTTTGTCATAATCATCCGTGTAGTTGTACTCTTGGAAATAATATTCATCTGGTTCTTGCCCTTCCCTAAGTTTATCTTCAAGTATGATAGTCCAATATCCAAAATCATCATGTCCCAAATGACCTTCGCGTGCACAATTTTCAGTAGTTGACCACTGATTAAAATCACCCACTACAGAACAATAACGAGCACCTACATGACATTACAATTTTCTGTAAATAAATGTAACACATACTCAGTTAATGTTAAAACAAAAAAGAATCACAAACAGGACATAATACCCAGAACTATATCAATTATAAATCACATAGTAGCATCTTGATTGTCGAATAAGATTATATCTTAAAGTGGCAGATATGTTCGTGTTGATAAAAACGGTGCATGAAAGAAGAGATACTCCCTCCATCACTAAAAGATTGTACTTTCGGCTAGTCAAAGACAGATTAAGTAGGAGGTTAACTAAGCCCTTCATTAATGCAGAGAGAATGAGGAGGAAGGAGTTTTACTGGTATGATGACTAAAACGAGAAGAAAAGGATGAAGTAGCATTAAAGAGTTCTAGTGGAACCCACTCTATTAATAAAGCCTTTGTGGGAGAAATTCTTAGGCTAAAATTAGAGTGTATAAGGGACGAAGGGAGCAGTTGTTAGTAATGTAGATACAAAGGGAAAACCTAATTTGGGGAGGATAAGACAATTGAAAGAAACCACAAATAGTAGGTATTGCTTAAATGAGCATTTCAAGCTTTCTAGTGTATAAAGAAAACTATGACGTTTACATCATTAAGTTATCTAATAGTTCTTTAGGATGCTGTCGTCTTTTTGCATAAACTTTATGCCCTCTAGTATTTCTATCTCTTAGTCAGGTCAAGCATCGCATAGTATGCAGGATGCTTTCTTTTTTCATTGAGCAAGAAAAGAATAATGTAAATCCTATAGTATTTCCCACTTCTCTAAGAGCAAGTCTAATAATATAGCCCGCTGCTTACTGTAATAGTCTGTGTGGCAGTGTGATACTTCCATGTCAGCTACAGATATTCATACAGCCAACTACTCCAACAGCTAGCTCTAGCACAAATCCAACATATACTTTATGGGCCCACATTCACCACGTTCTCCATCTTTCCTTCCATTTCTCTTTTTCTACCTCCATTGTTACAGGCTCATCGGAGCAGTTTTGGAGCACGGATCTTGAGAGACAGGGGACAAGAACGCCACAGACTAGCTCAGGGTCCGAGCCCAGCGCCATTGAGCTGGAGATTCCGTGGGGCATGGGCCATCCGCAGTCACCGAGCTCGGTAACAAGTGGGACGAGCACGCTGCCACAGTGCTTGGGTGTGAGCCGCCGAGCTCCAAAGCTCTGGATTGCCGAGCTCCCTCAACCTGTGGTGTCCTTCCTATCTCAGATCCAGCGCATCTTCTCTTTTACTGGTCGACTTCTTCAGTTCTTCCTCAAGATTACATTCTCTTGTTTTTTAGATAATGAGATTCCATTCTGTTGTTGCTTGCCAACGTCGAGGACCGGTCCAAGCTAGTGACACCGCGGACTTGGCATCGTCGGCTGCCTGGAAGGCTGGAACCCACACGGATTGCAGCATCAGCATGGGCTGCACTGGGCGAGCAGCCAGTGACTAATTAGGAGCGCGCGAGCAGCCAGTGACTAATTAGTCACCGGCTTGTGCTCTCTCTCCCCTCCAGCCACCATCAAAATCAACGTGGCCAACTGGTACGGCCCTATTATACCTGCTCTAATAGGCATAGTTATAAGAGCCACACCAACATGATGGCCTGGATTAGACCAGTCCAGTAATCAGGACCATTTGTACAGTTGACCCAGGAAAATCCCGGTTCAACCAATGGCTTTTTTTTTCACCCAAGCAAACAGAGAGGTCATTTCTGCCGACCCACAATATCAGATGCAGCATGTGGAGCATCTAAAAATTACGTGTGAGGCTCAGTTCAAATCCAAGACCTGTCGCTTCACGCTGCATTGGATAACCAACTAGGCTAATATTATCTAAAATCTGTTTAAAAGTACTGTATGGTTCATGAGATCCGACTGTTGACCCATCGGTTAGACCGTTGACCCAGTCCAGTCTAGATTAGCAGAATCTTAGAGACAAAGTGGAGGGAGAAGCTCTGGCCAGCAAACCAAGGACGAGCTGCCTATTTTTTATCCTCCGACCTTTGAAACAGGGCCGTAACAGATTACATGTTGATGTGTTACAACTGTAAATACAGATGATCATGACAGCCTTTGTGTGTTAAAGCTGGTTCTGCTGGGGACATAGCAGCAAAATGCAATCGTCATTTTGTTCAGAAGAGCAAAGGATTAAGAATATTATCGCACAAGAGTTGTAAATAGCTCCATGACAATTTTCACATCATCTTGTAAATTTAGTTAAACATGCTTTCTGTTCTTTATCTTCATACACATATATCAAGATTTAAGGTTACTCCATCCAGCCAAAATAGGATGTTGCCTTGGACTTTTAAAGGTCAATGAGAATCTTAAATATTTAGTTCTTTTGCATAAATCTAAAAAGAAGTGACAGTTGTAATGTAATAAAAGCTTTTGTTATCACAAACTTGGTTATATCATTTTCATGTGCCCAAAACCTACATTTTAAACAGTGCATATTGTCAAAGTTGTGTTGAGAGCATGCATCCTAAGATGACATTCTTTTGTGACTGGAGAGAGTATTAATTATGGCCGTATAACAGACTAGCAATGCAGACCTGTCTCCAAGATAATCTATACCTGGTGCCCACTCCATGAAATCCACACGGTGCTGCCGATGTCGATGCATGCCCATTAACTCAAACCTATATCAGCAAAAAGTAAAACAGAAAAAAAAAAAAAGAAGCACGAACAGGCCAATGGGCACATCACACTACCAAAGAACCCAAGAATGACAACAAAACCAGATGCCAAGATTGTAGGATAATTACCCAGAAGATGCCTCTTTCAGATCAATTAGACGAGAGTGCAGCTCCCATCGACGGTCTTTCAAAGCTTTGTACCTAATAATAAAAAGCGAGATAAGAAGAGAGAATCTGTTCACATATGATCTTACTGATACGATGCTTTTATGATGCACACGTTGGGTTCTATCATGGAATCAATGCACAAACTGCTATATTTAGGCTGGTCTGTTGCATGCTTAGCAGCAACTCTCCTTCCTGGCTTCCTTGTCTCCCTTCTCGCAGTGTTACTTCATCAGAGCTCCTTGTTTTTCTGGCTGTACTTCATCAACCTTCTGGTTCATCTCCATACCTTGCCCCTCCTTCCATAATTCTATCTACAGTTCAACACCTAATTTGAAACTATGGAACTTCCATCAGCCTGATTCTGGTGCTAAGAAGCTGGGTTTTTTTGCCACTTCGCCAGCACCACCAAGAAGCTGGAATGGCTGTCAGCTGTTGTTGCCCACTTTCCCTCACCGCATGCAAACAGGGTGTGCTCATTTGGGGAAAAAAAAAGTACCACCTCTTTTTCTGATGGATAACTAACTAGTCACGCAAATCAAGCCCACCCTACCAAGGAAGCAATTCAACGATTTCTTGACAAAATCACAACCACTTCCACCTCCTGTTTCTGACGGTAGGGGGAATTAGCTAGTCAATGCGTACAAAAATCCCAACCATTTTGGAAAATCAGGCAAATCTGTCAGCAATATATGGAAGGAGATGTGTACAAACACCCAGTCAAGGCATCAGTCGACCAGTTACAACGAATTTAGCAGAGGGGAAACCGGAGGTTGCACCCTGCCATACCAGACGCTCGGAGAACGTACCGGTCACGGAGGAACTGCGCGAATGCGCGGTCGGAGATGCCGTGCTTGGCGAGGAAGCCGACTGGGTCGATGGCCTCGCCGCGGCCGGGACGCTGCGTCCGCTGCTTCTGCTGCCAAGGCCTGGGCGGGCGGTCCTGAGAACCGGCACGACCGGAGGAGGAAGAGGAGGAGGCGCAGCTGCAGGGGCAACCCTCCCGGCGGCGGAGGCCTGAGCGGCTCGCGAGGGGAAGGCGGCGGTGCGCGGGGACGAGAGGAGGAGGTGGTCTCGGGGTAGAGAGGAAGAGAGCGCAAGAATCCATTGTTGGAGAGGGGAGGGGCGCCGCACCGGCCGGAGGAAGGAGGAACGGGAAAGGGTCGGGGGAGGGGGTGGGTTTAGTAGAGGGATAAGGTCCCGGCGCGAGGGGGTGGGGTTCAGGAGAGGGATAACATGTTCAGATAACTAGAAAACCCCGTGACAACAAAAATAAACATTCCCTGTGACAGCAAAAGTAAGCAGCAGACTAGTGGGCCTACGGCTCTATCTTCACAGACACTCAACTGGGGTATAAGACAGGACTCCACCCAGTAGGGGTGAAAACGGAGCGGATATTATCCGATCCGATCCGAATCCGTCCGATGTAAGGATATGGTAAAGGTTGTTAGATATCCGGCCGGATGCGGATGCGGATTTTGTCATGCGGATACGGATGCGGATGTGGTATCAATGATATCCGACGGATTCAGATTATCCGATTTTTTAATCGGATTATCCGATATAGTGTTTGGCGGATAATCCGCAACTTTCATTCCCATCTAACATTCTAGCCTAATAGCCCATCTATTCTAACCCTAACCTAATCCTTCCTCTCCTCCCCCAGATCCCTCTCTCTCTCCCGTCAGCCCTCAGTCGTAGGGGAGTGGCGGCGCGACGGCGAGTCGACCCAGCGCGACGGCGACCCAGAGCCGGCCGGCCGCTCCTCCTTGGCTGCTAGTGCCGCCGCCGGCTGTAGCCTGCTAGCGCTGCCGCCGCTCCTCCTCGGCTGCAGTACAGGCTGGTGGTGCCGCCGCCATTCGTCCTCGACTCCTCGGCTCCTCGATGCCGCCGCCACTCCGTCCACCGTCGCCGTCAGCACGTCTTCAGCGCCGGGCCGCCAGCGCACCATCGCATGCCCGTCACCAGCCCAGCCGCCATCCCTGTCGGCTGTCGCCAGCAACCATCCCCGTCGCGGCGTCGCCACTCGCCAGCCACCACTGTCGTCTGCCGTGCCGTGTCATCGTCATGCTATAACTGCTCGAGGCCTCGAGCTGCAGCTGCTGTTCCAGTCCGACGACAGATTAGGTATTGTTTTCTTGTACACTTGCAGTCCAATTTGAAGTATCAAATTTGGGATTTACTGATTTAGTAATGTAGAGATGAGCTTTGCTTACGAAAATTACGTCAATAGCAAGTTATAATTTGATTAATTGTTCATCATTCATGAGGATCGTAAAAAATGGCACCTAGAAAAAGAGGGGCAAAAGCAGCAGCTGCTGCTACTGCTACTGAAAGTAGCATGGCTGCCTCGTCGCCAACTCCAGCTGAAGGAGCTGGAGGGGAAGAAGGGCCATCAACTGTGGGCAGTGGCAATGAAGGTCCCAACACTACTATTGTTGTTGATGTGGATAACATTGGTGCAGAGGGGGATGGAGACCATGAAACCAATGATGAACCTGCAGCAAAGAAAGCAAAGAAGAGATCCTCACCAGCTTGGGATCACTACAATATTGTTTATAAGGTGGTTAAGAAAAATGGGTAGATGGTTAAAGAAGAGTGGGCCAAGTGTAAATATTGTGCCTATTCAGCTAGGCGCAATAGCAGGAATGGTACTTCAGTGTTCTTGAACCACATAAAAACCCACAATGTGGTTCCAGGACAGCAGCAACTCAAAATGGATAAGGATTCCGGTACAACATCAGTTGAAATATATAGGTATGATCAAGAGGCCTCTTTACGGAAATTTTATTTGGCAATTATCATGCATGAGTATCCTTTCAGTATTGTTGAGCATGAGTATTTTGTTGACTTCATAAAATCTCTGCGGCCTACCTTTCCTTTGAAGAGTCGTATAACTGTTAGGAAGGCTATACTTGGTATATTTTCAGAAGAATGGAAAAGGTTATATGAGCTTTTTAAAAATGTCAATGCTCGCTTTAGTGCAACAATGGACATGTAGACCTCTAACCAAAACAAGGGTTACATGTGTATCACGGTTCATTGGGTTGATGACAATTGGTGTATTCAGAAAAGGATTATCAAGTTCCTGCATGTTAAAGGGAGGCATACTGGGATAAATTTAACTAATGTATTTTCTTCATGCTTGCATAAGTGGTTCATCGAGAAAAAAATGTTCTCTCTTACTTTGGACAATGCAGCAGCAAATGATGTTTGTGTTAAGGATGTGATTAGGGTGCTGAATAGAAAGAGTCCCCTCGTGTCTGATGGAGCATTCTTTCATGTGAGATGTGCATGTCATATACTTAATCTTGTTGCTAGAGATGGTTTGGCACATATTGGACAAGCTGTTCTGAATATTCGATCATTTGTGATTCTTGTGAAGTGCTCTCCTTTACAGAAGGATGAATTTATGAAATGTGCATCTGAAAGTGGATTGGATACAACGAGGGGACTCTCAACTGATGTTTTGACAAGGTGGAATTCAACCTACCATATGTTGTCGGATGCCATATATTATAGAAAGGCTTTTGAAAGGCTTTATGAAATTGAAAGAGAATTGTATGATGAGGCTCTTATTCCAAAAGCTGAAGATTGGGATAAGGCAACTACACTCTGCCAGTGCTTAAAGAGGTTTGATGATATCACTAACATTTTGTCTGGTACTTCTTATCCAACTGCAAATCTATTTTACCACAACTTTTGTGAAATCAAGTCTTTAATTAATGCATGGATGAAAAGTGATGATGTTACCATCAAAACAATGGCCACCTCAATGAATAAGAAGTTTGAGAAGTACTGGAAGAGGTCAAATCTTGCTCTTGCTATGGCATATTTTCTTGACCCTAGGTTTAAGACAAAGGCAGTAGAGTATAAGATGATGAGGTTGTATGGTAAGCAGTCATATCATGTTCATATGGAAAAGTTTACTGCTGTTGTTAATCAATTTTATCAAGAATATGCTTCTTTTTATAAGACTACTATTGCACCAACAACTACTGTCAATGCTGAACCAAAAGAAATTCATACCATAGATGAAGCAGATTCTGATTTCATGAATTATGTCTATGCCTCAAGTGTGGATAGTGGAAATGATGCAAGTGACTTGGATAAATATAAGGCTGAACCATCCCTCTTGGTTCCTAATGGAGATAAATTTGATGTTTTGTCATGGTGGAAAGCTCACAAAGATGTATATCCAGTGCTATCTCTTCTTGCCCGCGATGTCTTGTCCATTCAAGCTTCCACTGTTGCTTCAGAATCGGCTTTTAGTGCTGGGGGACGTGTTCTTGATCCATTTCGTACTAAACTTGAACCTGAAATGGTAGAAGCACTAGTCTGTACCAAGGATTGGATTGCTGGATGTAGAAGAGGTGATCACTTGTGTCATTTCTCATTTACATTTTTGTAAAAGGTATTCTTGGTTAGTTGGTTTTTTATTAATAGTCTAATATAGCTTTCTTCCAAATTTTTCAGATCCTAATAAAAGGGTTGGATCTATTCTTAATGATCTCGAGGTTGCGGAGACCTTGGTTGCTAATATGACACTTGACGAGATTGATGATATGGTATGACATTTTATTGCATAAATTTTGTTGCAATACATTTTGTAGTCCCATTGTCAAAATAAATGTATATTGTTTGCTCATGCTTATAGGAAAAGCAATAGAGCAGTGATGATGAAGAATAAGTGATGAAGTGAGGTGTGAAGGCCTGAAGGGCATGTTGGTGTGTGGTTGTGTGTGCCTGTCTGCCTGTGTGCATGTGCATTGTTCACTGCTATATCTGCCGTATGCTTGTATGCCTATTGAACAACTGTGTTGTGTGCTGTGCTGTATGAGATGTGTGCTCTGTGCTATATTGCTGGCTCATATGCTGCATGCATGTCGTGCTGAACTACTGATGAGTCATGACTTATAAGTTATATTCTTAAATTTTAAGCAATGCAGTGACCAGTGACTGATGAGTGATGGATGTATCTTGGATTATTTTGTTGGATGTGTTATATTAAGCAAAATTATATTATTGATGTGTTTTGGTTGGTTTTTCCTAGAGAGCTGAGATCATGTTTAGATGTTATTTTGCCATCGTATTGCGGCTAATTGTATTGGCGTCCTCTTGTTGTATGGATTGAATACAAACTTGACATCCGACAACTTTTGGTCCGTTTCCGCACCGAGTCCGCACCGAATCCGACGTCCGAAATAATCCGCTCCGCATCCGCACGTCATCCGCACCCGCTCCGCATCCGTTTAAAAAATAATGGTTTAGGATATGGTATAGCTATTATCCGTCCGAATCCAATCCGTTTTCACCCCTACCACCCAGGACTTCTTCTCCAAAGCTTATCTTACTGAAGGGAAAAATATAGAGCAAGAATAAGTACAACCACATTACTCAGCAAGTCACCCGGGAGATGCATGATTAATGCAAGGGTACAATGAGTAATATTATAGGGGTTAGATTTTGCAGTAAACAACATTTAAAAGTCACTTACTTGCTCAAAACTGTTTTGTAAACACAATCCTAGAGCTACACAGTGTTATTAATCAAGTCTGTGAACCCACACGAACTTGCCTTAGCCCAAGGCCTATGATGATTTAGACCGAACTGGCAACCAAACCCAGGTCCTAGCTCGTCCCAAACCAACCCAGGCCAGACATTCCACATTTTAGTTGTTAAGCAAGTTTTAAGAATTAAACCACTAACTTGGATACATTGCTAGGCCTGCCCATAACCGAGGGCACGGCTATTCGAATAGATTATACTCTGATCAGAGGTGTACAACTTTACCCACAAGACACATCTTTACGCCGCATTCCATGGCCTTGGGACCCGTCATAAAAATGTGACATAACCCTTTACCCATCTTAGCTGTGAACAAAAGCACCGACCCAACGCTCGCCTACGGCCGGAACCCCTGGGACAGGTAAGTTATGGTTGAGCCCCTAGCAGCAGGACATCCACCGGGTGTGACCTGTGCCACGACATCTTGACTACCGGACACCCGCCCATGTAGCCTTCATTTGCCTCAGAGATATCCATCGCAACGACTTCAGCCATCTCCATCCGTGTCATTTTGTTCAGGACTAGACTGAGCACCGAGTTAAGCCTTACACATTAGACATGTGGTTAATACGGTAGTGCTTTGCAACAGAGGCCCGACGACCGGTCCTTATGATGGCTGAGGTGCTACTATAGCCCAGCCTAAAACCATTTTGGGGGTTTTGAATGGAGTGGGAGGTGTGTGTCCAATTCCACATAAGCCAACCATTGCATAATGTCCAAATGATATGAGAATTCCCAATGTCTAAAGTTATAAAATCACCTAGTGTTGCCTAATTAACCAGCCAAGCATCTACCTAAGTTTATACTAGTGGAACCATGAATAGTGTTACCACTAGTTGGTGTTTTATTTTCCTAAGGTAAACAAGGTGATACTAACAATATCAATCATAAGGCTATAACAAGGATTAATAGGTAATGCTAAATAAAAGAGTGAGAACGCGGGAATTTAAATAAAGCGGTAATGCAATAAATTAAAATAAAATAATTTTATAAACTGGGATTCAATATGCTCAAGGATGATGCGACTTGCCTTGCTCAGAGAGAACGGCCTTCCAAACCTTCGGCGACAACCACGAACCACGCTTTAGGAACCTGCGAAATGACAGGAGCTACGCGAAGCACACAAGCAAAGCTACAAGCCTATAAAGAAGCAATAACAGTACATAAAAAGAAAGGCACATGGTTCTTTAGGTTATAACAAAAAATAAGAGACTTGAACGGGTCGATTCAGAGTACTTATGATCAAGATATGATCTTTCGAAGTTTATGTTAACGACCAAATTTGGTAATGACATGGGCCGGATTTGAAGCTAGAGTCAAAGCCGATTCGGGGAAGTTCAGTTCGAGAAAGCAGAACACGCATCGCTTACAAGCAGCATTGGCTACCGCATGAATCGGCTACTGCATATCGGCTAAACATCAGATCCAGCGGAGCCAAGCTGATGCAACCAGTCTCGGGAAGGATTGGAGTCCTAAAAGGGCAATTGTATCTATTAGTTAGGACATTTTTCAGTTTCCTTAGAGATATTTTGGTAAGAGTCCACCTAAAGGACTCATTCGTATTTTAAGTTGTGTCAGAGATAAGAGTCGTGTCCAGCAAGGACATGTTATGTACTTCGGGTATAAATATGATCCGACATCATGAAATCAAGTGACGATAGTTCAATAATACTTCGGCGCATCGCCACCCTTTTCTATTTTTGTTGTTTCGACGAGTTTTTGCTTTCGAGTTGGGCTGCATCGGGTTTGATCTCCGATGAAGAGGTAAATTTTGTCATGGTGGCTTGCGTTCTCGGGATTAGTGCTTACATCTTCATGATACTCTAATCTTGTCTATGCAAACTGCCGAGTTATCATATATACCACATAATCTAGATTGATCTCGTCATCTAAGCTTTATTGGATAGCCTCTATCATCGAAAACGGCCGATAGGTTTAGGCTTCGATATCAAGTTAGACTATGCAGTGTATCTACCATCTTAAATGAGTTTTCATCGATTTGATTAGATCTTATATTTCTTTTCATGCTTAATGTTGCATCGGTTAGGTTCGATCTGTTAAGTACTATCTTGAAACGCTCTATCTAGCTCTTTCTTTGATTACTAATAGAGATAGCATCGGAGTTTCAGCTGATCTTACCTGATTTAGTCTTCTTGTTTCCTTGTTTGGTTCTGGATCATCTAAATCTGCCCCTTATATCGAGATCTCATCCGTTTAAAGTATGTTAAGCTTCTTATCAGTCTGCTAGCTTACTTTGCTCGTTAGATTGGTTTCAGTGTTGTATATTTCATCTGCGCTGGTATCTTGGTATAAGGTGGTATCGGAGTATTAGCCGATACACGTTAGGTTTACCCCATTGGCTATACTGTGAGCATACATAATCCCTACTTTGGAATGCATTTAGATATTGAGTGATTTATACTGTCTCAGTGCAGTGACCGATCTATCCCAATCACTCTATCTAAGCATGTTCCATTGGATGGATTACGTATCGTTGACATCTACAACCGATCGAGTAGACCCAACAATCTCCAAGTTTTTATCTGCCTCTGCCGATCTGACCCAAGTTACATCGGCATGGCCTCGGACGATACGTCATCGGCAATCCAGTCAATCGGCTATCGTTGATGGATTTAACTCTTTGCCTCTTTTTCTATCTTGTTGGTTGTAGGATCAAACCAGCTGGCACGCTCAGAACCCGAAGGCAATTTCTTGGGACCTGCAAGTTACATCGGCATGGCCTCGGACGATATGTCATCGGCAATCCAGCCGATCGGCTATCATTGATGGATTTAACTCTTTGCCTCTTTTTCTATCTTGTTGTTTGCAGGATCAAACCAGCTAGCACGCTCAGAGCCCAAAGGCAATTTCTTTGGACCTGTACTAGAGTTAAGCAGATCTCTCAGGCCAGTGCGTGTTTTTCATGTCAACACGCTTTCTTGGCACGCTTGGTGGGACCGACTTTCGTGAACTCTTCTTCATGGCAAACCTCAAGAAAGGAGAGCTCGATCCAGAAAATGTCATCTCGATAACAATGGACAAGTTGACCCCGGAGCGGAAGGCATAATTTGAGAAGATGAAAGACAACTTGCAAACCGATTTCTGCATTCATTCGCACCAACTCGTTCCGGCACTCTGTCAAACAAGGATGACACAGAAACAAGTGCCGCCAATGATGACAAGGCCAAAGGCGACAATCGAGAGGAAGAACTCGAGGCACTCAAGCTTTTGCAGGACCAGGTTGATTACACCGTTCATCATGCTTTGGTCAACTAATCGGGAATGCTGGTCAATACCTTTAACCTACATGATCAAATCTATGGTTGACGGCACGATAGCTGAGCATCAAACTCAGGGCCCAGTTTTTTTGCCTGGGGGTGTTTTTCCGAACTACAGAACTCTCAGCACAGACAAGCAGCAACCCATCGCGTGTGCCGCCCCAGGGCAGCTGTGGTTACACGATACCCAGGTACCCAACAACAAGCGTTGGGCCGCACCGCATGGGGTGGGCCAAGTGTGCTAGGCCCCTGCGGCATACTTGTAAATAAAGAAAGACAGATTTCCGAGATAAGATATAAATCTCGGGGATCATGCATATCTTTATAGATGGAATAGGAGGATCTAGTTGCAATCAACTAGATACTTTCCTTGTAACCCTCCTCCCTCATCCTATATAAGAGGGGGAAGGGGTCCCTATGTAACACACTGAAAATTTGCTATTTTCTAAATATGCATCATGCCGATTCTTATGTTCTTAATAACCTCTCTAAACCTAAGAAATTATAATTAGAGGGACCTCCTAAAACTAACCTGCATAAAATCCCTCTTTGGTATTTAAAATCTTTCGTGGTCTTATTCTAAAAATTGATCTTGATAAATTGAGGTATTCTCTTTGATTTGATTTTTGTATCTTAAACCTTCTTTCGACTAAAATTTCCTTTATTCAAATTTAGTTTGAAAATCCTTTTTACCTTTATAAATTATGGTCCAAGAAATCCTCCAACACTATCTTTGAACCTAAACCAAAGTAATTCGAATTTTCTTGGAATTAATTGTTAACCCATCCCTTTGATCTTAAACCTATCCTTGATTCTCGATCCAAATTTCCTTTTTAGCCTCAAATACTTCTCTAGAATCCATGCCATATATTTTGGGCTAAAATTCTATTTACTCTACTCCCTCCGTATTCCCTCCACACACTAAAAAATATTCAAATCTAGAGCCATATTATTTATGGTGTTGAATATTTTGAATTTCTATTTGAGTGCATTAAATAAACTCCATCTCTAAGATATTGCACTCAAATAAACCAGAAAATATCTCTTCTGGAAATTATATCCTTTTAAACCTTCTTATTCAAATATTCTCCGAATTCTAATCCCTTGTAAAAATTAGCCATCCAAATTGCTTCCAATTACAAACTCTCCTCTAAACTAAACCTCTATGAAAATTAGACTTTCTTCCTATTTAGATTGGGCTGAATTCTCCTTTTTCCTCCTCTATTTCACTCGGCCCAAGTCGGCCCAACCACCCAGCCGAGCCGTCGCCTCTCCTCCCGTGGGCGCACAGGGCGCCCACGTCGCCGCCGCCGCCGTCTTTCCTTCGCTGCTAAGCATCCGCCGCTGATGTCAGCCGCCACCTCAGACCGCTGACGCCAGCCACTGCACCAAACCGACATAATCGACCAATCGGATGAAAGGCCGGCGCCGTCATTCTCTTCCTCACGCCGCCGCAGCCGTGTCTCCTCTCGCCTTCTCCTCCGAAACCTCCATAAGCAACCGACCTCCGCCGCCTATAAATAGCCGGCGAGATCGTCCTTCCCTCCCCACATCAGAGCTTGAAGCTCTCTTCTCTCTCTCTTCTTGCCATGTCCGGCCATGGCTGCCACCACCCGATCTCCCTCACCGGAGCCCCACTAGCCAAATCCTTGCACCACCGACTTCGCCTCTCTCCGGCGAGCCCATTTTTCTAGTTTCCCCTATCCCTTAGCCATCCTATAAGCCACTATAGCCACTTCTTTCATCGCCGGAGCAAAGCTTTTGTCTCCACCGTTCCGGCCTCCTCCCTCTCCCTCTCTGCCAAACACCACCCTCCCCGGATGCTCGGTGCTCGGGAACACCACCCGCCTCTGGCGTCGCTACCTTCCAGCCGCCGGAAAGCCGTCGCCTCATCCTCTCTCTCTTTTCTATTGCTCGTGTTGGAAGAAGAGAAAGGAGGAAGACAACGGGAGGAAGAAGAAGAAGGAAAAGAAAAACAAAAAGGAAGACTGACAGGTGGGCCCCTACACAGTACACTTTTATATTTTCTAGATTTAATTCAAATCCTATTCTTTAGAAGCCCATATCTCCTAAACCGTAGATCCGATTCCAGTGAAACTTGGACCTAAATTCATCTAAATTCAAACCCTATCTTTTGACCCCAAATTTACTCTTTTAATATTTTATTTGAATTTATTCAAATACTGTTTAAATTTATGTTTGCCTTTTCAAATATTTCTTTTTAACCCAAAATACCCTTTAGCCACTAAAAAGCCGCCGGTTGGAACTTTACACCTTCCATGGGGATGTTCGCGGTTTTCTATCCCCGACGTCGAACCGTTGGTTATAAAGCCCAGCAAAGCCTAAACCCAAGGTCGGAGTGCTGCTCCTGGCACCCCTCGCCTTGATGCGTACAGCGGTCGGAGCTTCACTATTCCCTCGACCTCCACAGCACGCCGCACAGTTAGCTCTCGGGCTCTGTGTGATCCTACCCGCTCCACCGCCACGCACGGTTGTCGGAGTAACACTTATGCCCCACTAAACCCACACAAACCTCCTATCCCTCTAGCCGTTATGCTGTCTATTGACATCGCCTAGAGAAGATACCAATTCTAGTCGTTATACTGCCCAACTCTAGCAGCGACTAGCAAACACCTAAACCCTAGCTGATATTTATCCTACCTCAATCAGCTTGCTATCCAGACTCCACGCTAGCTACAATATTATCCCAACCATTTACCCTCCAACTACCCATAACCTATACATGAAATACGAGCCGATATGCTATCCTATTTCTTCAAGGAGGAGATGGCTTCAATCATTGACGTTACCAGGTGCCACGGTCGATGAGATCGTTGATGACGTGCGCAGCGCAAGGCGATGCAGGAAATCACAGTGTGTGGCGCAGCCCGTCGACTGCCGCCTCGTCCCCATGCGCCGCACTGCGCTGCCCTGCACAGCCACGCATGATGCCCATGCACGAGACGAGCGGCGTGCGCGAGATGAGCGGATGCTTGGAGGATCTGCCATGCACAAGATAAGCGACATGCATGTCGCAGGCGGCATCTACGATCCTCTATGCCCGGGGCTTCTACCCTCGTGTGGTTGGTGCGGCTCGCATGGATTCGGCTACACTGCCTCTACCGCATATCCGGGGGCTTTGCCCCGGTGCGGCTCACATGGATTTGGCTATGCGGTATTCGTCGCATGCTCCCTTATTCGCCGGGTTTGACATTCTGAATTCTTGTATATTAGATTGATCTTGTTTTTTTAAGTAACTAATGTAGATTGATCTATAATTATGCATGGGCATCGATGGCTACTTTCGCGAGCGGAGCTGTGGTGCATGCTGGTCGTCGGCGTGATCACTGACTGAGCCGCCGTCGCGCTTGCACTGGCCGGGATGGACCTGCTGCTGCCCTGGAAGATTGCATCACCATGACAGCCATCACTGGTGGAGAAATGATCTTTGCTGGGTCGACCCAAAACCACAATAATCCCGGTTCTTTACTAAAAATGATCTTTAGTCCCGCTTGAAAACCCCAGAGGCATTCTATGATCTTTAGTCCCGGTTGGTAACACCAACCGGGACCAACCGGGACTAAAAATCATCTTTAGTCCCGGTTCATCCCGTCAGATTGATGTCATGGGGGCGATGATCTTTAGTCCGGTTGGTGAGACCAACCGGAACTAAAGATCACCACTTTAGTCCCGGTTGGTGTTCCCAACCGGAACTAAAATTCGAAGTGTAGTATATAATCCTTATCCCTTATCCTCTTCTCCACAGATCGAATCATCTTTCCCTTCCTCCTCCCCTCGATGCTTCCTCATCCCGATCCATCCCCTCCACCTCTTCCCCTTCCTCATCCGATCCCCTCTCCTCCACCTCCTCCTCTCCCCTTCCTGCCCATCCTTCCCTTCCCCTCCACCTCCTCCCCTCCTCATCCCCTCCCCTCTCCTCTACCTCCTCCTATCCCCTTTCCTGCCCATCCTCCCCTTCCCATTCGGTAGCCGGCGGCCGGCGGGGCCATGCCCGGCAGCGGGCCGGCGGCCGGCGGGGCCACATGCGGCGGCCGTGGCGGGCGGTGGCAACGGCGTTGTTTTCTCTTTTTTTTTAATTTGTGATTCACATGTATAATTTTGCGATTTATTGGATGGATCTGAGATGACCTGTGATGTATTTGATTTGTGTGAATTTTTTTAGGATTTATGATGTATTTGATTTGTGTGTATATGTAACTTTAAGATTTGTGATGTGGATTTGGGATGTTACTTTATTTGTGATGTGGATTTAGGATGTTATTTTGATTTGGGGATATGGATCCGGCATCCCACTTGATTTGGGAGAAAATAAAAAAAAGGGACCATCTGGGACTGCCGCTATTCTCTCTTTACTCCCTAAAAAGAGGGATGTTTAGACTAAAGATCCATCTTTAATCCCAGTTATTTGAACCGGGAGTAAAGATAGCTATAGCGGCCCTAGCATGCACAGCCAATGTGTCAGATCGATCTGCATGCCTGGCATGCCAAGGGACAAGCAGGGAGCCAGGATACGGCATATGCATCTAATCTCCTTGCTGCTAATCTAAAGACTTCATTCTAGCCCCCAATTGCTCGCTCCTCCACTTTTCGAGCTGTCGTGGATGCTGCCGGGGCGCGGCGCGTCATCCGGCGCTGGGAGGCTGCTCAAGCGCTGGGGCTGCCCATCTCTCCTTGCCTGCTGTGCTGTCCGTTCGATCGAGCTTGTGCGGTGTTGATGGCCTGCGGTAGCTGGCGTTTTTGCGTTCGCTCTGCTGCGTTGCTTCTGTGCGGCTCGTCAGCTCAGCGCGTTCGTGTGCTTGGTCCATGCATTTTGGCTCTCTGTCGGCTGGGCCGTGCGCCTGGTTCCCGTTTCTTACCTACTGTGAGGTGTGTCCATGGTTTGCTGCTGCTGCGGTGGCACCAGTGCTCCCATTTTTTGTTCTTTGTCTGGTGGGATCGTTCCTCCATGTGTTCCTCTCTGATGCGTGGGTCCTTTGCCTTTTGTTGCTCCTGCTTTCCTGTGCGTTGTGTCTACCGGTGTTTGTGTTGCGTGTCCGTGCTCTGGGTGGTTGGAGGAGCAGGCGTGCCTGCGGTTGGCAGCTGCTCGGTTTGTCCGGTGCGTTTTGATTGGGTCGTCTCCCCTCGGTTGAATCGGCTGTTGCGCCTTCGTTTTGCACCGAGGGTGTGCTAGCCTGTGTGCACTTTCGGTGGGCCTATTGCCTGTGGGCCCCACAGCCTTTGCTTCCTTGTTGGTGGGTGCGTTGTTGTTCACGTTCCGGATCCCTGCATCCCTTCTATGCTATTTTTCCCCTTCCTTCCAACGATAGTGCTTCTTCCTGCTTTTCGTTTCTAGCCTTGCACCATCGTTTTCGCTCCCTTTTGGCTGCCTGTGTTGCCGCATTCCATTCGCCGCTGCTTGGTCTCGTTTGGTTCCATCCGCTATGGCAGGGTAAGGCGCTGGCTTGCAGCGGGTTCCTCTCCGCGGTCACTCCGCTTTTCTGCGGCTGTGTCGGCTTTCTGTTTTTGTTATCCCTTATTGGCTGATTGTTCGGTGGTGTCTGTTGTGTTCGTTCGTAGGGGCCGGCATTTGCACGGCGTGGATCGTTGCTTCCACGGTTCTTGAACCTGTTCATCAGCGCAGCAAAGGTCTTCCGCGGCGGCAGCTCGCGGTAGGTTTTCCCTCTCGTGCTTTGGGTCCGCATGGCAGACCCCTCTGTATCCCCTGCCTATGTTTTGTGCTTCATATGTCCTGATTACATTGCTTTGTTTGTTTCAGTGCGGACCCCCCTGTCTTTCCTTCGCTTTCTGGATCAACGCGTTCGTGTCTCCTCCGTCTCGTCCTCCTATCGTACCTGCTTCGTCCTTGTTGTTCCACGGCGTTCGCGGGCCTCTTCGTCCGAGGTTATTTCTCGCTTCCTTCCTTTCCATCTCTGTCTCTGTTAGCGTATCCATGCATGGTTCGCCATGTTTTTAGTGGTTGTTGTGCTTTTGTGCTTGTGCTGTGTGCATTAGATCAGGCGTATCTGTTTGCAGTCTTCGTGTTTAATACCGTGCGCTCACGTGTTTGGTTCCCCGGCTCGTGTTTATGTGTCACTCGTACGGTGGGCTGCTGTCGAGCTAACGGTCGGCGCGTTTCGCTTTGTAGCCGTTGCGTACGATGGTCGGTGCGCGTCTGCTTTCCAGCTTCCTCTCCTGCTGTCCCCCCCTGGCTGCCAATAAAGATTTTAGCTTCCCTTACTCTTCTCTTCACGGCTTTCCCCATAGCGCTTGCTTCCTCTTTCTTCGTCTCCTTCTTTCTTGTTTTAAACTACTATATTATATACAGTGCTTATATTATATATATATATATATATATATATATATATATATATATATATATATATATATATATATATATATATACTGCTTACCCCTTCTCTCCATTCTGTAACTTCTGCAGGCGCTATGTTTACCGTGAACACGTCGCACATCCTGCTTTTGAATGTAGTCGCGGAACGCTGCATGCTTCCACCGCCGTGTTATCTATGGGAGTTTGACTCCGGCGATAGGTTGTTGGCTGGAATTGAGCTTGTCTTCCCAGCATATGCAGCCCCAGCTCAGTTAGACACCGTTTTTTTCTGGTCTGTAGCCTGTGACCCTCTCCAGAGCGCGCACGAGGCTGCAGCCATGGAGGCTGTCAGGTACCTGCAGCGGCGATATGGTTTTCTTGTGCGCGACTATAATTTCCAATCTATGTTAGCATATAGAACGATAGCAAAGTGTGCTGTTGAGACTGCGTTGATGGCTTGTGGGTGTATCACGCGATATAGATCGTGCCGCTCACACATGCCTCCACGTTGTGATGATATCATTCAGTCGTGTGCTTCGCTGTGGTTCAATCTTTATATTGAGGATGGTGATCGCTCTGCTCATGTGTAGAGCACCCCTGATGTATGCCAGTCGGAGATGTTGTGTTTTCTGTATGCTACTCTTTGTTTTATATGCTATTATTTATTGAAGTGTTGTACCTGTCGTCAGCTATGTCTTCCTGCCTTTTTTTCTTCGTGTGCATTCTGCTTCGTTCTCCTCTATCCTTTTCACCGCGGTAGCGTGCCTGCTGCTGCTTCTGTTGTCATGCAGTCACACGGTTTCTTCGTTGCTCCCTGCCTGCTCCAATTGTTTGGTTATGCTCTGCAGATGTCGCAACAGAGTATAGATAGGGTTCGAAGGGTACGTGCAAGCCGTGAGAGGCGAGCCACCAATGTCTTGCTGCGGCCCTGTGCGATGGACATACAGAGCACGGTGGGAACATCGTCTGAACCTTTGCGGGTAGATCGGGGTAAAAGGCCACGTTCCCTTATGGATTTTTCAGCTGGCTTTTCCAGGCTGCATAGACAACACCGTTGTTTACTGCGGTAAAAGCTGCCTCCTTTGCCGCCACCACACGCTCCTTCTGGCATGGTAGAAAGTTATTTTTATAGGCATGTTATCCTTCTGTTATACCCACGCCGGTTAAGACATGGTTATGATCTGCCTGTATTGCAGCTTCCGCTAGCAGGGCAAGCACTGCCTCATCAGCAGCAGATAGGGAATACATCCAGTCGCTCAAGGGTTCGTATCCTGCGATAGGAAAAACAACCTATGCTTTGTTTAGTGAAAAAAAACGTCTGTCTCACAAGTGTGTCTTACAGCGTCCTACCCAGGCCGGTCATAATATGGTCCTCCAACGCATGAGTATCCATATTGTGGTGCTGTCTTTTGGTTCCAGGAGAGGGTTAAGTCACTCTCTGCTGTCTCAAAGAGGAAAATTGTCTATAATCTATGTTGCAAGAGCGGCAAAATACAGATGCCTCGTTTTCAGCAGCCCCTAGAGCCTCTTGCAACTCTGATAAAATCTGATGGTGATGCTCGATCGAAGAGATTTTTAAGACAGATTTGATCATACAATTCATGCTTTGCTTTTACTTCGATGGGCGCAACCATCGACAGATCAATTAACACTGGGAATGCACCTTACGTTTTCAAAATCAACGGTGTTGTGCACCACAGGATTGGCACTCTTTTGCCATCGCATGGTGCGGCACCAAAATTTGCGCAGCTGTACATCTATGATCCTGCTAACGAAGTCCAAAATCGGTTAAACATTTTCGAGAACGAGCGCGATAGCAACGATAGGCCTGACCCTGAAATAATCGCAGCCTTATCGGCCATGCTTGACACGCACAACAAACTTGTTCAGAATTTTAGGTACGCCAGGTCACGACTTGCTGAACATGGCGATGAGAAGATAACTTTGCGTCTCCTAGGCTACAATGCTAAGGATGATGTTCAGTACAATCTTCCAACAAGCGGTGAAATAGCTGCCATAATAGTTGGTGACTTTGATGCGAAGGAATGCAAGTTTGATGTGCTTGTTCATGATAGAGATCATGGGATGCGTCATGTCTCATCGCTACATCCATCGTATTTAGCTTTGCAATACCCTTTGCTTTTTCCGTATGGCGAACGTGGCTTTCATCTAGGCATTACATACGCTGATTATGATGGGGTTGGTAGGAAATACATTACGATGCAAGAGTTCCATAGATATCTGATTCATTACAGGCTAAATGAACCTAATCCTTTCACGTGCTATGGCCGGCTTAGTGACCAGGCCGTTGTTGATGTTTTCTCAAGCATTGAAGCTAACAGGATACAATTTATAATCGATCATCAAACCGAATTGCGTGCTGAGTCCGTTGAAGGGATTGTAGATGCGATTGATAGAGGGGTTACGAGTGGAGATTCAGTTGGTAAACGCCAGGTACTCCCTGCTAGCTTTACTGGAGGCAGGAGGTATATGGTTATGAATTACCAAGACGCAATGGCAATCTGCCGTGTATATGGCTCGCCTGACCTCTTCGTGACATTCACGTGCAACTCTAAATGGCAAGAGATTGCTGAAACTATCCGCTTCGAGCCTGGTCAGCAACCATCTGACAGACCAGATATGATTGTTCGAGTCTTTAACATGAAGGTGAACGATTTCATCACTGATATTAGAGAGGGGAGAACGTTTGGTAAAGTACTTGCAGGTACCAGCTCCCCTTTCCTGTACGTTGTTTTTCCTGCCGCCAATTTTTCTGCTCATGCTCTTTTCCTTACCTCTTATTAGTTCTCTACACCGTCGAGTTCCAAAAGCGTGGTCTCCCGCATATACATTGCTTGGTTTGGCTTGCTGCGCCCACCGCAGATATTTCAGCATCTGTCATAGATAGCTTCATCTCTGCTGAGATACCCGACTTCGACACTGATCGCCTAGGGTATGAGCTGGTCAGTGAGTTCATGATGCATGGTCCTTGTGGCGAGGCAAACAAAGCATGCCCTTGCATGAAAAATGATAGGTGTTCGAAACACTACCCTAAAGATTTCCAGGCTAAGACTGTTATTGATGAGTCTGGATTCACGATATATAGAAGGCGAAATGATGGTCGATATATAACTAAATATGGCATCCGTTTGGACAATAGGTCGGTTGTACCCTACAATCTCAACTTGCTCAAAACATACGAGGCACATATCAACGTTGAGTGGTGTAACAAATCGAATATGATTAAATATTTATTCAAATACATTACAAAGGGGCATGACTGCGCAAAAATATACTTTGAGACTACTTCCAAAACAGGGAACATATCACCAAACCATGACCTAGCTCCTCCTGATGAAATATTAGAATATATGGATGCTAGATTTCTTTCTACCTGCGAAGCACTTCATCGCATATTTGAATTTGATATACATTATAGAATCCCACCAGTTGAGCGTCTAACAATGCACTTACCTGGCAAAAACTATGTTAGGTATGAGAAGGGTTCTGACTTAAGAGCGGTGCTTAACAGCCCCGGTGCAAGGCGATCGATGCTAACTGAGTGGTTCGAAGCTAATAGAAAATATACTAAAGCACGCTCATTGACGTACTGTGATTTTCCAAAAGAGTGGTCATGGGAACCATCATCTAGAACATGGCGAGAACGTACACCAGCTACGAAAATAGGCAGGATCTATTACGTGCATCCAACGTGTGGTGAGCTCTATTATCTCAGGATGTTATTGATGATAGTTAAAGGAGCACAGAGCTACGCTGACGTACGCACCCATAATGGCATTGTTTACAGCACTTTTAGAGAGGCATGCGAGGCGAGAGGGCTGCTTGAAGGAGACAATGAATGGTATCTTCTTTTTGATGAGGCTATAATATCTGCATCATCGAAACAGCTTAGGCAGTTGTTTGTCACTGTTATCCTCTATTGTTCTGTTGCTGATGTTCGATCCTTGTTTGATAAGTATTGGCTTCATATGGCAGACGACATCCACCATAGATTAAAGAAAACATTAGATAATCCGCGGTGCATCATCCCACACGAACACTTGCTTAGCATCCTTCTCCATGAGCTCACAGCTATCTTTGCGAATAGCGGTGGAAATATAAGAGATTTTAATCTCCCAGTCCCAACATCTGCCTCACATATGCCTGCTGGTAATAGACTAATTGATGAGGAATATGCACCCGATCCACTCATGATGTCTATGCACGCAGATTCTTTGATTTCACAGCTTAATGCTGACCAGAAAAAAACCTTTGACACTATAGTCTCCTCAGTTTCATCGAAGCAACCTGGTTTTTTCTTTGTGAGCGGGCATGGGGGAACTGGGAAAACATTCCTGTGGAATGCTATGATTGGAAAGCTTAGATCACAGAATAACATTGTTCTTGCTGTCGCTTCATCAGGAGTAGCATCTCTGCTGCTGCCTAGAGGAAGGACAGCTCACTCCCGATTTAAGATACCAATCGATATTGATGAAACCAGCCTTTGCAATATAAAACGAGGCACTATGCTTGCTGATCTTCTTATTGAAACTGCGCTGATTATATGGGATGAGGCCCCAATGACGCATAGGCGCTGTTTCGAAGCGCTTGATCGAACGCTGCGTGACATCCTTTCTGAAACTAACCCTGCAAATTCGATTATACCTTTTGGGGGTAAACCTGTTGTTTTAGGTGGTGACTTCCGACAAATATTGCCTGTTGTTCCAAAAGGCTCACGTCTAGCTGTTATGAACGCATCGGTTACAAACTCAGATCTATGGAAACATGTCACGCTGCTAACTCTGAATATTAACATGAGATTGCTGAGGCCAGTGTTGACACAGAACGAGAGGGACGAATTACATGAATTTAGTCAGTGGGTGTTGGCTGTTGGCGATAGCACACTGCCCATGATCGCAAAAGAAGGCGAGGTGGAACCTTCATGGATTACAATCCCTGATGATCTTCTCATTGTAACAGACGGTAACAAGATTGCTGCTATTGTCGATGAGGTGTATCCCAGCTTCATTACATCGTATAAAGACCCTACGTATCTAGCCTCTCGTGCAATTGTTTGCCCTACGAATACGATAGTTGATGAAATAAACGATTATGTTGTTGCGTTGCTTCCAGGAGCTCCAAGAATATACTTAAGCTGTGATACAATATCAAAATGCTCAGAGCAAATCCCAGATTTTGACCTATTATACCCCCTTGAATTTCTTAACTCTATTAATGTTACTAACTTCCCTACTCATAACCTTGTGTTGAAAGAGGGTGTTGTGGTTATTGTGCTACGAAACTTGAATCAATCAGTGGGTCTTTGCAATGGGACAAGGTTGTTAGTTGCTGGTTTAGGCAAAAGGATTTTGCAGTGCATCATACTCACAGGATCAAACATAGGCGAAACCGCTTATATACCAAGAATCACACTGAGCACATCGAAGGTAAAATGGCCTTTCACGCTTCAGAGAAGGCAATTTCCACTCCGCGTGTGTTATGCCATGACTATCAATAAAAGCCAAGGCCAAACACTTGACCAAGTTGGCGTATACCTTACAAAGCCTGTTTTCACACACGGCCAGCTCTATGTTGCCTTTTCAAGAGCAACAAGCCGATCAGGTTTAAGAGTGCTTATCCAGAATGATGATGGCTCATGTGGAAACCAAACAAGGAACGTAGTTTACACTGAGATACTATCCGCTGTGCTACAGGCGGTGATGTCCTCGTTGCCCTTTCACACATGTTCTTTCTCTCTTAGCAGCATGACAGCCAACGTTATTTTTCCTTTACAGGCTGCGCCGCCTGGCGCCTAGCGCAGCTTTCATGAACAAGACATGGCCGCTCTTGTACATAAATTTTGCCATAAATATGTTCCATCTGTATGTTTGTACTATATACTCCTGGTGCGTCATGTGCTTGCTAAACCTGTCGGCTATTACATATGAAACAAAAATGCACTACCCTAACAAAACAGGCGATTTTAACCAAACAAACCTTCAGATCCACAAGCGATCCAGGAAACCCTGCCCTCCTCCACTGTTTCCACCCACTAGCACAGCCTCTTTCTTTCCTTCCTTCTTCCAACCTGCGCTTCCCCCTTCTAGATCACAACGCTAAACAAGAGCGCCTATCCCCTCTTATAACCTAGGTCAACGCTGCCGTCCTCCTGTCAAACACCCTCTGCCCAAATACACCCCCCTCCTATCTCCCAAAATATCCTCTCACAGTACATAGCTAAAAACAAAGTCCCATATATCTCCGTTCCTGCTACATACTACAGCCCACAAAGCCCATGCCTATCTTCTTTCTTATTTTCTACACACTTTTCCTCCCAGCTTTCCACGGGTGCTGCGCGCGAGGCGCGCTTTCTCCGCTAGTTAAATTGATTTCTAATCAGATTGATTATTACTATGACTAATTCAGTCTTATGTTTATACTATTGTACGCATGTACAAAGGGAGATCGAGATCAAGCCATTCACCGTAGCACAGTGGGCTTTGGCCATGCCGCTGATCGAGCGTGTCCTGCACAAAGTCCAAAGTCCAGTCCGTCTGCGGAAGCCAGGCGCACGCGACTACACCCGGGAAACGACACCGCACACCTGGGGGCTTCGGCCCTCGCGTGACTAACGCGGCTCGACTTCATCTAGGGCACGCCTACATTCTCTGGGTGCTCTACACCGACCTCACCACGGACTCAAGGATTTCGCCTCCCTCGACGTCCGGGTGTTCTTCGCCGACCCGCCTAGGACTTGGGGGCTTTGCCTCCCTTGTTGTTCGGGCGCTCTACGCCGACCCACCCATGGATTTGGGGGCTTCGCCTCCCTCGCTGCCCAGGCGTTCTACGTCGACCTCACCACGGACTCAGGGATTTCGCCTCCCTCGATGTCCGGGTGTTCTTTGCCGACCCACCACGGACTTGGGGGCTTCGCCTCCCTCGTTTTCCGGGCGCTCTGCACCGACACCGCCACAGGCTCGGGGGCTTCGCCTCTCCCAGTCGTCCGGGTGCTCTACGCCGATTTCGCCACGGACTCGGGGGCTTCGCCTCCCTCATCGTCCGGGTGCCCTTCGCCGACCTCGCCACGGACTTGGGGGCTTCGCCTCCCTCATCGTCTGGGTGCCCTTCGCCAACCTCGCCATGGACTAGGGGGCTTCGCCTCATTCATCGTCCGGGTGGTCTTCGCCGACTTCGCCACTGGCTCGGGGGCTTGACTGTTGACGGTCATTATCGATCAGTTTCGACCGTCAATATTACTAAAATAGAGGAGAACAAGTGATGCTTGCAATGCATATATCTGTTAGAATAATAAACTTCCACTAGTACTAGGTGTACTAATCTTTTGCAGAGAATGACAATAAAGTGGAGAAGAATCGACATCAACACAGACGACAAATCAATCGGACGATGTCGAGAACTAGACTTATGTATGAAAGGGCCATGAACTCAGAATTAATATGAAGAATTGGGCCAAAATTCACAAGTCTGCGAATAGAAGCAACAGAGGAGGCCGCCAGCCGAAATTGGGCTGGATTGGGCCAGCCCCAGGTTCGGCCGAACCAGGGGGTTCCGCCGAACCCTCCTCGGCGCCATCCGATCCAGGGCTTCGCCTAGACGGTGTGGATTAGCCCCCAATGACGGTTGGAGGGTATTTCCGACCATTCCAACCGTCACAACCTTCATTGGCAGGCTATATAAGAAGTTGCCATTCTCACTTCACTCACACACTTCAAGCAATAGTTTTCTCATTTCTCTCAAGTTTAGTTTAGTAGTATCTAGCTGGTGGAATAGGAACAGAGTAGAAATCAGGAGTCCGGAAGCCTTCGGAAGAGTTCGGGTATGGCTCTAGTAGCTCTTCTCTTCTCTTTTGTAAGCTTTGTACTTTTATTAGAATACTCTTCTTTATACATTTATGGTATTGAAATATACTTTCCGAGTATATGAGTACCTACTTTACATTATGTTCATGTTATACTGAATATACGGCTAGCTTATCTGGGATATGCTTGGGTGCGGGTATAATGTTTGCTTATGCAATTACTCTATGTCATGACGATGATATTTGAGTAGTATCTGGTAGTTTAGACGTGGTGTCTGGATTACGGGATATCATTATTTGGGGTTATATATTGCGGATGAGAGTTGGGCCGTTGATGGTGACAGCTCAGTACGGGTATTCCTCCGCGCCAATATATAATCCTAATTTAATTTCCCGGGGAGGGTATTCCTCCGTATTTAGCCCCGATTGTATGGTCATGACGGGTTGTCGTAAGGAACTCGGTAGTCAAGGGTGGCTTCTCGAAGTACCAGGAGGGCATCGGATAGAGAGTATTAGCTAGTATATCAGTTAACTAGAATGTATGTATACTATGTATAATAGATGTATAGGAATAGATTTTCTTTCTCTTTTCTTTCCACTTAGCTCAGATGATTTATTATGAGAATGAGTAGTTCATGCTTGTGTGTCACTCTACCCTTGGATTATCTTAACCCCTGTTTAGAATATGATTATCACAAGTGAACGTGCAGATATGTAGCCTAAAGGGTGGGGTGAATAGGCTTTCCTGAAATTTTCTCAACAGGGCCTGGAACCTCCTGGTGATGAACACCGGAACTTCCAGGCAGGATGAGTAGCCCGGAACTTCCGGAGTTCTTGAGCCAGGAACTTCCGAGCAGCAGAGATAAATTAAAACTGAGATGAAAAACAGGTCCTAGCAAGAGAAGTTTAGGCACACTGAGGAACAAGATGAAGATCGCACAATATCAGCAGATTCACACAAAGATCATGCACAAGAGAGACAAAGACGATTTTTTCCCGCAGTTCGGATCACACGAATCCTACTCTCCGTTGAGGTGCTCCAAAGAGCCGGGTCTCGATTAACCCCTTGCTTCACTTATGCAAAGATCCCAGAAGAGGTCCACAGCCTTCAACTCAACACTTCTAGGTCATTTTCTAGAATTGAGTGACCACCAAGATCCAACTCAAAATTTCTTCTAGAAAAGACCACAAGTGCAAGTTGCTCTACCTAGGACAACCTCTGAAAACTTAGCACAAGAATCTTTACTCACTTACCTCGTTTCCTTGCGGAGGTGAGGAAAATCTTCACAAACTTTCCCGGGACATCCACAAGATCTTTGGAAGCTCACGGGCGACACCTAACCGTCTAGGAGAAGATCTCCAAGAGTAATAAGCCCAAGTGACAGCCCACAAGATATCCAAAGTGCTCAATCAAACCTAATCTTCAAGCCATCTCCAAAACACTCCTACACTCTCATCTAATCTCTCAATCTCACAAGATAGGCTCTAGATTTGAGTGGAGGAAGCAAAGGAAGCTTGGGAGTGGCTAGAAAGCCCTAGAACATGAAAGAACTGAAGTGGAATGGCCAAAGGGTGACCTGGGGATGAAAACCATATATATAACGGCTAGGTGACGTCATCTAGCCGTTACTCCCAAGTTTGAACTGGAAACCTGCCAGGAAGTTCCGGGCAAAAGTGCCAGGAACTTCCGGGCAGCACTTAGGAAATTTTTGCAAATAAACGGCGCCCGGAAGTTCCGGCCAGAACCTCCGGGTAGCCCTCCTTGTCCCGGGGAGAAAATCATTTTTCAAAAATGATTCCAAAAATCTTTTGACTCATGGATATGACTAAGAGCACTTTGTATACACTAGAACCATACTTGAAACCCCTCTTAATAGTATGGTTTTTCCTAAACTCAATTTCGAAAGTGAAAAACCTAGTCTAATCACCTTCGGTGTTTTTCGCACTTAGGAACATTCAAATTGGGGGGTCTCCTTGCATTCTTAGCCATCAAAACTTGCTTTGGGACTAAACTCCTGTGAATAAACATGATAAATACGTTGGTCCCCTTTAACTACCTTGTCATTAATCACCAAAACCCACTAGGGGGTTTAAGTGCACCTTCAACAAGTAATATATAAATTATTAGTCAAGCTCTCTCTACATGATCTTCCAACGGGATAAAATAAATACGATACCCTTGGAATACTCTCGGGTGAAATGCTACAATGGTATATCCGTGCGCTTGCGGATGAACTCTGTAACCATATATAATATACCAGAAGTATTTCTGGGCCATTGCTGGGAATTATATTTCTAGTAATGTCGTTAAGAAATACCAACATTGACACCCATCATTGCCTGGGTACTACTCGCCGACACCGGGTGATTCGCTCCCCGCGTAGGACGGCTACTGCGTTGCCGACTGAAGGCTCGCACCTCCGAGCCGATCGCATACACCGCCGCCGGGTGATCCGCTCCACGCGTAGGATGGCTACTACATTGCCGACCGAAGGCTTGCACCTCTGGAGCCGATCGCATACGCCGCCGCCGGGTGATCCGCTCCCTGCGTGTTGGCGGCTCTTAAATGCCGATTCTATACCGCCAACATCTGCATAAAGATCAGATAATAAAACATCCAACATAGTGATAGGTGCTTAATCTCACATATTCTACAAGTGTTAGTGTATATTTGTATGCAGATGATAAACTCCGGTGTTGGGAGGAAAATCAAACTAAAGTGAGGAGAATTATGCATCCATACAAGGAGGAGTTGTGAACTTCATCAAAACATTAGTGAATCAACCAAAAACTCCGAGAAATGTACAGAGGAGAGCCCAGGGAGTCCACCGACTGAAGGCCAGGCCAGGAGGGCCCAGCCTAGGTTCGGCCGAACCCCCCTGATCACCATTGATCCCGGGGTTTGGCGTGGACGCTCCAAATGTTCTCCCAATGACAGTTGCGGGGCAGTTCGGACATTTCCTTATCACAACCGTTATAACTGCCCTATAAAAGGACCTCACTTCACTCACTTCAAGACACACTTCCAAGCTTGAGCTGAATTATAAGAGGCTTTATTGTACTATATTGTATACTAGAATAGGAAGAGAGTAGAGTAGAAGGAGTCGGAAGAATTCCGGAGTTGTCGGTAATCTTCTCCTATTTCTTTTATTCTGTTTATTACTTTGAATTTAATATAATATTCTTTCTGAGTAATTTAGATTTATCTTGTGATAATTATCTCTTGATTAGTTCCTAAATAGCATACGAGATTATTGTTCACTATAATCAACTAAAATATAGTGATTGCTTTAGTGAGTTATAAACACTAAAGTATATAGTAATTACTTAGACGTGGTGTTTAGGTAATTGTTATCCAGTAATTGTTACGTATCCCACAGTACGTTTGAGGTGGGTGTAGAGGTGTTGACAGCCCTCAAGATCACTTAAGTCCTCCCTGTCCGGGTATGTAGTAGAGTGACATCTGGGAACAGCGGGTTGCCAGTGCCTGAAGTATTGCATTAGGATTAAAGTTAAGCTTTCCCTAAACACTGTTTCTCACTAGTAAATCCTCTCTTCCTTTAGGAGATCATTAGTTGGTCAGAATCTTGCATATTGGCATGAATTGTGTGCTTCTATTGTACATATTCAATTGAATCAATCCTTTGATAGCTTTAGATGGAATTATCATCAGAATGGAATATTTTCTGTTAGGTCGATGTATCTAGCTTTAATTAATAATGGTTATATTGAAAGAAACAAGATTATTTGGAAGCTTAAGATGCCACTTAAGATTAAGATTTTTATGTGGTACTTGCTTAAAGGGGTTGTGCTAACCAAGGATAATTTGGCAAGACGAAATTGGAATGGTAGTTTAAGATGTTGTTTCTGTATGAAAAATGAGACTATTCAACATCTTTTTATAGAGTGTCATTATGCAAAATTTGTTTGGAGAGCAGTACAGTTCTCTCTTTGTTTATACCTTCCTACTACCATATCTAATATGTTTGATGGTTGGGTTTTGGGGGTAGACAAGAAGAAGAGTAAACTCATACTTGTAGGAGCTTCTGCCATATGTTGGGCTCTGTGGTTGACTAGGAATGATATGGTTTTTGACAAATCACCATCTATCTCATATATGCAGGTAATTTTCAGGGCAACATATTGGCTCCGATTTTGGGCACAGCTGCAAATGTGTGAAGATGATCGAGAGCTTATGAAGGTTGCATGTCGTAGGCTTGAGACAACGGTCATGCAACTCTTTGCAAACTATGGATGGAGATTCACAAATAGACTTGAATAAATGTGCTCTCCTTATCTTAGTTTGATTTTTTATTTTGTTGGGTGTGTTTAATTCATTTGAACTACACTCAGTGTTTGGGTGTTACTTTTATAATAATTGGTTGTAGCTCTGATGAGCAAAGGCCAGGATATTTTATTCCATTATCCAAAAAAAAAAGTAAATCCTCTCTATCCTAGCCTATCATTTGCTTGGTGTCCTTGGATGAACTGGACGAAGATCTGATCACACACGTTCCCTTGGATTCGATACCCTTGGAATACAACAAATAAATCTCTCATTTGTTGTGGATGTTACAACACAATGAATCTCTCATTTGTTGTGGAGGTTACAACACAATGAATTTCATTTGTTAATGGTGACTTTATTCTCGTTTGTTACAAAACGGAAGAGCAGCAAGCAGGCTCGGCTTGGTCGGCCGCCTCGCCTCGCTACGCCCACGGCCGAGGCCGACTCGGCATGCGCGCATGCGTGTGGCAGTCCAACCATCACCTCAATCGGTCAACAGGGAATCTCTAATATCACCCTATTTAAGTTGAGGTTCTTCCACCTAAATTTTCAAGGCAGTATTATTCTCTCTAACATTACTTGTGGGCTCTTGAGATTTTAATTGAATTAAATTGGGCCTAGCCCATTTATTCCAACAGATTTCGGGAGCCAGATTCTCTTCCTCCCCACAGACCATTTGACCACGCAATCCCTCTCCAACCAGGGGTTAAACCAGTGAATCTGAAACCCTATAGATACTCTCCTACCCAAAAGGATGAAATTGAGAAACAAGTGACTCAAATGATCCATCAAGGAGTTGTCAGACCAAGTGAGAGCCCTTTTGCATCTCCGGTGCTATTGGTAAAGAACAAGGACGGCACTTGGAGATTCTGTGTGGACTATAGAGGACTGAATGAGATCACAGTTAAAAACAAATATCCTATGCCGGTTGTGGAGGAGCTCTTAGATGAATTAGCTGGAGCAAAGTGGTTCACTAAGTTGGATTTGAGATCTGGGTACCACCAGATCAGATTGCAAGAGAAGGATGAGCATAAGACCGCTTTCAAGACCCATCATGGCCATTATGAGTTTCGAGTCATGCCATTTGGCCTAACTAATGCACCTGCTACCTTCTAAGGGTTGATGAATACCATCTTTGCTCCCTGGATCAGGAAATATGTATTGGTGTTTGTGGATGACATTCTTATTTACAGTCGGACTTTGGCTGAACATGAGCAGCATATTAGAAATGTCATGCAGATCCTTCAAGAACATCAGCTGTATCTCAAACTGAACAAGTGCTCGTTTGCACAGCAACACCTGGAGTACTTAGGCCATATAATTGGGGTGAATGGAGTTGCAACTGATTCCTCAAAGGTTGCAGCTGTGCAGCATTGGCCAAGTCCAAAAACCTTGAAACAGTTAAGGGGTTTCCTAGGTCTGACTGGGTACTACCGCCGATTCATCAAGAACTATGGGCAATTGGCTCGGCCACTCGCTGACTTACTTAAGAAGGATGTGAAGTACCAGTGGAACCAACCCCAACAACAGGCCATGGATGCCTTAAAGCATGCCCTCCAAAACTCGCCGGCGTTGGCCTTGCCTGATTTCAATAAGGAGTTTGTTGTGGAGACAGATGCAAGTGATAAGGGCATTGGTGCTGTTCTTATGCAAGGTCACCCAATTGCCTTTATCAGTAAGACTTTGGGGGTTAAGTCTCAAGCCTTGTCTACTTATGAAAAGGAGTGCCTAGCTATTCTTCTGGCAGTTCAGAAATGGAGATCATATCTTCAGCATTCAGCATTTACCATTCTGACTGATCACAGAAGCCTAACACATCTGACAGAGCAGAAGCTAACTACTACTATGCAACAGAAGGCCTTCCTGAAACTCATGGGATTGCAGTACCAAATCAAGTATAAAAAGGGTTTAGAGAACAAGGCTGCTGATGCTTTGTCCAGGCAGTCATAAGAGGAAATGTGTGCTCTCTCTGTCAGTGTTCCCAGGTGGATGGAAATAATCCAGGAAGGATATGAAAAAGATGAGGAAGCTAAGAAACTTTTGGCACAATTAAGTCTACAAACAGATGGGCAGGGGGATTTCCAGTTGGTGCAAGGAGTCATCAGGCATAAGGGAAAAATCTGGTTGGGGAACCACATTGAAGCTCAGGAGGCTGTGTTGCTGGCATTGCATAGCAATGGTGTTGGGGGTCATTCAGGCATCAGCCCTACCTATCGCAGGATTAAGAACTTGTTCTCTTGGCCGGGTCTGAAAAAAGCGGTGAATGATTATGTGCAGAGTTGCGAGATTTGCCAACATGCTAAGGTTGAGCACTGCAAGAGTCCAGGTTTGCTTCAACCACTTCCAGTTCCCTTGCAAGCTTGGACCACTGTTAGTCTTGACTTCATAGAAGGGTTGCCCAAATCATGGGGATTTGATACCATTATGGTGGTGGTCGATAAGTTTACTAAATTTGCCAAGTTTGTGCCTATTTCCCACCCATTTACAGCTCTAACTGTGGCCCAAGCTTTTATCCAACACATTTATGATGTGTTTGGCATGCCCAGTATGATCATTTCAGATCGAGATCGTGTTTTCACAAGTGCACTGTGGCAAGAATTGTTCAAGTTGGCAGATGTTAAACTCAACATGAGTTCCTCCTACCACCCACAAACGGACGGGCAAACAGAAAGGCTAAATCAGTGTCTCGAAGCTTACTTGAGGTGCACCGTGTATTCTTGCCCCACTCAATGGTCACAATGGCTGTCCCAAGCACAGTTTGGGTATAATACGTCTTTTCACAGTGCACTGGGTAAAACTCCCTATGAAGTCTTGTTTGCAAGGAAGGCTTCTCACTTTGGGTTGACTGATCTGGGTCAGAGTACAGTACCTGACATTCAGGTCTGGTTACAGGACCGTGCCCATGTGAATGAATTGCTTCATCAACAATTGCTGCGAGCTCAACAACGGATGAAGCATCAGGCTGACAAGCACATATCGGAGCGGGTGTTTGAGGTTGGTGATTTGGTCTATTTGAAACTTCAACCATACGTGCAGATGTCAGTCGCCAAAAGATCTTGTCAGAAACTCAGTTTTCGCTACTTCGGCCCTTACAAAATCCTGAGTCGTGTTGGGGCGGCGGCCTATCGTCTGGAGCTGCCTCAAGGGAGTCTGATTCACCTTGTAGTGCATGTGTCTCTCCTCAAGAAGGCCATCCGACCAGGTACTCCTGTGTGCTCTGACTTACCTATCCATTGTGTTGAGCAGGATGATCAGGTTCAGCCAGAAGCAGTGCTACGCCGCCAGCTGATCCAACGAGGTGGTGCAGCTGTTCCGTTCGGGCTCATTCGTTGGACCAATCTCCCTGACGACTTGGCAACATGGGAGAACCTCCGGCAACTATGTCAGCGCTTCCCTCGTGCACCAGCCTAGGGACATGCTAGCTCTTAAGAAGGGGGGAATGTCCCGTTGATTATGTTGATGTAGTTCTGTGGGGTCTATTTTAGACTTTGATTCATTACCAAGGGGCCGTGTGCTACTGGGCCGTGAGACTAAGGCCTTGTAATCGTTGTACGGCACAACTATATATCCAGACCTTCGAGTGGGGGGCTGGGCATCGATGAGAAGAAGAAAAATCAAACTAACTCTATCTCAATCTCTGCCACCTACCTCCTCTGTTCTTCCAAACCGAGCTCTGAATCCCCAAATCGACTGATTCGATAGGCGAGACGCCGGTGAAGGTCGCAGATCGTGACACCTAGCCTATGGCCTCCTCAACCCTAGATGCAGCCGCCGGCAAAACTCCGGCGAGGTAAAGATTCAGGGGAAGTTCCCTGGCTTCCACCACTGCTACAACCCCGACTCCTCTCTTCTACTTCCTCCTCTCTAATCCTGTGATGTGCTACGATTTGTGTTCTCTTGTGTGGTGTTGTTCTGTGAACTATGCTGCACCCTGATACTTGTGATGCCTATGAACTGCTCATAATGCCAATGTCAGAATAGTGCATACTGATTTTAGGGTTCTATGTCAATTTGCTTGGTCTGTTGATAAATGCTATATGCCATGAATGAATGAATGCTTACATAATATATCCTATGAAAATGCAGTACCGAAATTAACAGCACACTAACATGATTTTGTCCTTATAAATATGCTTGCATGTAGAATTAACTGAAATATAGAAATTGTTAAAACACTAACATGATTAAGTCCCTATGGATATTATACTGCTATACCGAATAGTAATTCAGAGAATTAATATGAATTCATGCATACATGATGCATTATAGTAATATGAATAAAGTGATCTAATGACCTACACCAATGAATTTTGATCTGGCTTTCAAAGCATTTGGATTACTAAAACAACAGGTAGATGATGCTCCTATAGATGGTGTTGGTCTTAGCAATGGAAATGCTGCAGTCTGACTTTGATATCATGCTCTTCTAGGACTTGTGATAAGGACTCATAAATTTCTGCTTATGGATCTCTAAAGATGTACTTGTGCACTTGCTATACATATTACCCTACAGATTCGGTATTACTTATATGAAGAACTAAATGCACTAGTCAATTCTTGAAATTGCTACAGTCTCACTGTGGGATAAAATTTATATTAATTTACACTGATGAAGCTAATAGATGCATACACTAGTCTAGGATCATTTTCTCTAAATACTCTGTTATCAGTAATATACCTACTCTGTTTATTATTCCATATATCCAGAATAATTCTTGTACTGAACATACTGCTACATGTTTTACTGGATACTAATATAACCTACTGATGTCCCTAAAGTATTATTGGAACTAGAGTCTGAATCGTAAAGGTTATAACTAATTCTAATTAAATCTGTGTTTAAGATTCATCCTATAGAATTAAATAGAGAATCTATTATTAAAGGAACTACATACATATGCAGTACTTAACCCATTTTAGTGATATGTTGTTCTTCTTACGGCTAACTACATGATAAAATAATTTATCTGAATAAGAATTAATCTTTCTAATATTTACTCAGATTAAAGTATCCATATCCTATTGGTTACCTCTATTGATTTTATGGTGACAGAAAAATGTGTGGTTCAACTCCTCCTTCAGAAGTCCAGATCCTCCTCTCAACCGCTGCTTCTCTGGATCAATGGTAACTCTGCTGGAACACCACTTGCTCCTTCTTCAGGTTGGTCTCTCTGCTGTCTCACTTCAGCATCTCCTTGCTGCTTTGGTTTATATGGTAAGATAAGTGAAAATCTTGATTGGCATCTGGATCTGCTACTTCCCTTGCTTTTCCTGGAGTTTATCCTCTTGCTTGATTTCTGCTCCATCTTGCTTGAGCTACTAATGGTTGCTTCTCCTAGTACTCCTCTGACCTCTCATTCATTCACCCTAGCCTCTCCTGGCTGTACACACAAGGCTGCTACGGCTGTGGTGAAGCATGGGTGAGATGTTGAACTACTGATCTGCTAGCTGTGATTATTTCTCTTTGGCTTGAGTTGAATCCCTAGCTGAACTGCTGGTGTTGATTTCCGTTGCGGCAGCAGCTGCTATTGCTCTACTGCGGCAGGTGCTTGAGGTGGTTTTCCAACCGATGCAACCGAGGCTGGGGTTCACTGAATAGCTTGGTTGATGTATATGTGAATTTGGTGAAGACTAGGTGACTCGCCTACTTTAGTTTTGATGGTTGTTTACTGACTGACACCTAAGCAGTGCTTGACCGGTGGAGTAATGTGGCATTTTACTAAATTTTTCTAGTTAGATAAATTCTGATACAATTAGGTACTTTTACACTTGAGTCCCTCGGGGTCTCTAAAATTGAAGGTTACTCTGAGATTAGGGACTGATTTGTAATTGTTCTAGAACTCAAGAGTTTTTCTGAAAACTAAATAATTATTGAATCTTTGACTGAGATGTTTCAGTTTATGATATGGTATCTATAAGCACCTTATATATGCACAATATATGTGATGCATACTGTATAGGATTTCTAAAGTACAATTATATGCATGTATGTATGCAGACCTGTAGTGGTAAATTGTAAATAAAGAACTGTGGTTTCTACTGTGCACATGTGTACCTCACTTCGTGACAACTAATCTATGCTATAATTTAACCAAAACTAAATTATCCTACTCCTCACCAGGTTTACTCTAACTAAAAATAATGATGCATATGGATATGACTTGATAAATAAATGACAAGTAAACGATCAAAAAATCAACTTAAGTTGATGCATCAAAATACTAAATTGTCAAGTTCTTTTACTAGAACGCACCCACTTGTCAAGTTGTTGCAGAATGTTCAATTCTCAAGTTCTTGTATTATATCGCACCCACCCGCTAAATTGGTGTACCATGGGTGCAATTTACTCTATGATCTAATCTATTTCCGGAGGATGTTTTAATCTTTAATCCAGTAATAAATCATTTATAAATTGTTTAATTAATTTTGAATAGTCTTTTCTTTAATAGGTTTTAATTGGATTAATTTTGTAAAATTCATAACTAATTCATACGAACTCAGAATGAGGTCGTTCAAGTCTCATAATTCATCTAAATTCAAGCTCTACCCATTTATAAACTTTAATTGTATTGTTTATTTGGCTTTATTAGTGTTTTTCCTTGTTTTGCGTTCTAGGTTTAGTTTTTGGTCGTTTCGAAGGAGCGTTTGTTTGTTGGAGAAGTTGAAGACGCTTGTTTGCAAGACAAGTTACACAGATCCCAAACAACCCTTTGATCATGTTGAACCCGTTTAAAGCTAATGTTTTATTTCAACTTATGCATTGTTTTCGAATATCATCGGGTGGTGAGCCTTTCCCAAATAATTATAGCTGAAGATGACTTTATTTTCCTATGGGTTATAATTTGATTAGCTAGAACCTTATATATTGGTTTGGTTCGGCTATATGATTATTAAAGATGCTTAGAAACAATAGCTCATTAATGGGGTTAATCATGTTTCACTATCATTTATTGTTATACCCTTAATGGTAGCTCACGATGGTCAATCGTGTTATGATAATTAATTGATATTTAAAATCTGATTAATGGTGAGTTGTGAGCACATGGTTTTGATGGTCGTGCTCATGACAATTAAGGATCGGTTCGCGATCTACTGTTGTGAAACATTAACCGTGCCAACCACAAGCCAGCATGGGCAACGGCTTTATCTTTTGTATAGTATGGTTCATTGCGGGGTGCCAGACTGTGAAGAGGCGAGAAGTCCGTGGGGGTCACTAGGGAGTCCATGCCTCTGGTTTTTGAGGGGTGATTATGATCCAGGAATGGTGCACTGTGGTGAGTTGTGTTGTGCGAAGGGTATTGTCACGATTTCCCCCTTTGCAGTGCGTGGTGGTACTTTGGGGCATGGCAACATGTGTGGAATCGTGTCTTGTGGGTACAGTGGTACATCTCTGGCCAGAGTAAAACTATTCGAATAGTCGTACCCGCGGTTATGGGTGGGTTGAGCAATTTTTTCGTGATTAGTCCCACACTACTCATTAATGATAATAATGTGATAATTAATTTGACTCCTGGTTTGGAATGGTACATTCCAGGTTTGGAGGTTTGATCTGTACGACCGGGGTTGGTTGTTCAGGTTTGGTTGGGCCTGAGCAGCATGGGTGTGCTGTTTAGTATTGATTAATATTGATGATTAATTACTCTACTGTTCTCCTACTCCTAAATATTTGCTAAATGCTGCTTTTGCAAATGAGCCAATACTATGCCATCCTTCGGTATCCTTGTGCACTTGCATATTTACTGTGTGGCTTGCGGAGTATTCCATGTACTCACCTTGCAATAATCATCAAGCCTCAGTTGAAGAAAAATGATCCAGAAGGAGAAGACCTTTGGCTTAGATCCCAATTGAGCTGCCTGTGGGAGTGGAGCTGAAGCTTCGCTAGATTTTATTTTCCACTGCAGTTTTCTTCGTGGTGAGGACTAAGTGCCTCTTAAGTAGCATTTATCGTTTTAGTTATTTTGATGAATCTGTATATTAAATTGTCAGCTTGTGTACCTCGGCTGATTCCTTGACGAGGATTTAATGCACAAATTAGTTTGGAAATTACTTGTGAATTTCCAAGCGTGAGAAGTTGGTATCAGAGCCATCTCGACTATAGGTCAAGCCAAACGGTTAAACCCATAAGGACGTGTCTTTGCTAAAACAAAAATCCATTTGCAAAAGTCTGTTTTCCTCCTTATCCCATTGCTCCTTGCAAAAGCTTTCTCGTCCTCCCTTCCTCGTCTTTCAACTTTCCTTAGATGAATCCCTACAAGGAGAGGTTAGAAAAGATGATGGCACGCTTTGATGAAATTTGAGGTGATGTGCCCAAGAAGAATGATTAGATTAACTAGAGAAGAGCAACACAAGAAAGCAACACATTTTTTCTAAAAGAGGATGAGCAATATGAAAACTAAGGTTTTACAAGTGAGCTTGGTTGTATGACATATGATCTTGGATATGAGGTTCCACCCAAGTACACTCAAGAATCTACTAATGTTGGAGACCAATTGCGCTGCAAGACAACTGTTACTCTCATTTCTGACAAGGAAGATCTTCTCCAACTATCATTTAATGGTGAGGCCGATTGTTTCTTGTATGCTCGTGAAGGAGTCGCTTCGCTGATTGTTTCTTCTATGCTCGTGAAGGAGTAGCTTATGAAGCTTTGTGCCGTCTCTGTCATCATTTCAAGGATCGTCAGGAATACCATATATCACTACCATCCGAAGCATGGTGACAACTTTTGGATTAATGGTTGTGCACATAGTCAGGGTGAAGAGAATCAAACGATTGTGCATATGACTACGATGTTCAATGCTATTGATGACCTCCACACTGATTACAAGAATCAAGTCGTAATTCAGAAGAATCCACAACAGGATAAAATTGCCAGGCTACAGAAGATAGTTGAACAAATGAGAGACATGTCTCAACCTAAAGATAGTGACACCGCCAAGATGTTGAAATTTACTGAAGCTCGTTTTGCCGAGTATCGCAAGGACACCAATCATAAGCTCGTCCTTCGCCATAAGAGGATCTTCGAATTAGAGGACGAACTGCAGAAGTTGAAAGGAGAACCTTCATCGGATGAAGATTATTATGAAGACGTGAAGCCTACTCAAGTTGTCATGCGTCTCTACACTGGGGTTATTTTCTCTCAAGGAAGGACGATTCCCGTGAAGATGAGTCAGTTGAGAAGCCCCAAGTCCAAAGGAAAAATGAAGAAGTTTCAAGCACCAATGTCAGAACCTAAGCTTTACCCTCAAGAGTAGTGGTCTTTTGTTTAGTTAGATCGTTGTGTTAGCTTGCTTGCTTAAGTTTTGTTTGTGTGTGTGTGTGCGTTTTAGCGTATGGAGTATATCGAGGGTTGTGATAAAACCATACTAGTTTCAGAGTTTAGTTCTATGTTAAAGAACAACTTGCTTCACATCAATAAAAACTAAAGTTTAGTAAAAAGTCTATTCTATTCTGAATCCCCTACTACTTTCTTAACCCTTTCTATCTCTCTCTTACCTCCTACCTAAGAGAATGGATTTAAGGAAAGGAAGTTTTGTGCTCAACAGTGCCAGTGGTTTTAATAACAAGTTAACAGTAAAGGAACAATGTGTCTGGATCTCCAAATAAAATTCATCCTGATGCTAATGTGGACAACATAGTCTGTCATCCAAGGAAGGTTAAAAGTCAGATGCTCAAGGGACGCCATTGAGAAAAAAATCAAGAGAATTGTTCACATTTGGTCTCTCACTCGGTTTTAGGTTCCAAGTTTGATGTGAGCAAGAGTCATTAAGGAATAAGAAAGATAAAAGCTTACATCTAGGCCATCAAGATGATTATTATCGCTACAATGTGGTTTATAAAAGGAATGATTATATCAAGGTGTATGAAAGAACAATTCTTTTTGTAAGTCAAGAGAATAGTGTCAGTAAGGTCAAGACATTCAACAATGAGGAATATGAAGAGATGTTGATTTCGGAAAAAAAAATAGCAGGAGGATTAGAATATTCATGTCTTCAATGAGAAGTCAATGAAAGTTAAAGCCTGCATTGTTTTGGAAAAGCAAAACACGTTAAGTTGACCGGTTATTCTTGTTATCATGGTAAAGAAATATCAAGTGAAGGCTCTAATCCTAAAAGATTTGCCTCTCGATTAAAGGAATGGATTAGGGGAAAATGATTGCTAGCCCAATTCAGTAATAGTCAGGATTATGAAGAATGGCGGTAATCATGACATTATTTCTGTTAATAGTAACCAGATAATATCTTCAGATGTGATCAGCAAAAGTATCATCATCATCAACAAAGGTTCAAGTTTGTATATTTGAGTAAGAAGATTGTTAATGAAAAGGAATGCACCCCTTGCATGTTAAGGGATTGGTATGTGTTAATTGTTTGAGTCAAGAAATTTTTGTAGAGACTATGCTAATTGCAGTTAAGAATCTACAGTCCTAGAGAGAGATATGTAAAATGTGTTCATGACAGTCTATTCAGTGTGAGACAATTTCTAAAGAAGGTCGATGATTGAAGTTCTAGCATTAATAGTCAATTAAGTAAGATGGATATTAGCTGTAGATGGTTGCACATATGATTCTACCCTGGATGTCTATAGTAAATGCCATGAGAACTGGAGCAAGTTTGAAGTGTAATAATAATTGATGCAAGATGTCAGTCACAACAATATTCTCTATTTCATCTTGATTTAGATTATAAGTAAAAGGATGTAACGCGCCGATTTTCGTTCGGGATTAAAAATCAATTAATAATTGCATCATAAATCGATAATTAATTCTAGAAATCCATTTAAATGGCTCAAAACTTCTAAAATACATATCTAATTCATTCGAACTCCGAATTGAGCCATTCAACTTGCAAAATTCATCTAAAATTAAGCTCTACATGTTTGTTTACTTTTTATGTACTGTTTTCTAGGTTTTTATTACGGTTTTTCCTCGTTTTGAGTGCCAGCGTGTAGGATCCGTCATTTCGGAAGTCCGTGGTCGCGAGGAAAAGGGTTCGGAAGATTGTTTTGAAGGAGCAAGGCAAGTCACACATTCCCCTTGAGCATTTTGATCCTAATTTACAAATGTTTTATCGTTTGCAAATAAAATTACATGTCTTGCTAATTACATGGGATCCGGGTATTACCTATCTGTTTGCTTGTGCCATGTTTACTTGATATCTGTCCTTTGTCAACATTAGGTAATAAATCAACTAGCTCATGTTACTTATGTGACCTAGCTATAACTATATGCTTAGCCTTGCTTAATTACCACTAGCTCAGTTGACGGGATAATTACAGTATTAGACCTTTTTAGTATCAGAATGAGCTGCGTGCTCGAGACATCTGGCCATGCTTCATGGTCGTAATTATCCAACTAAAATGCGACTGAATGGTGGGCTGTGGGCACATGGTTTTGCTAGTCGCACCCATGGAAATTAAGGACCGGTTCACGGGAAACCCTGGAAGAATTCAGCGTACTTACCACAAGCCAGCGTGGGCAACGACTGGGCTTGTAGTGTAGCTTTCCTCTAGCCGACGTACCCAGGCGAGGGTGGGCGTCATGGAGTTGGGTCGGCCGGGGTGTCCGGTTGATCAGCTTCCGGATTCACCGCGGCACGAGAGGGGGGCTGCCCGTTGCTTGCTGGGGACGGGGGCGAACCCTGAGGTGTGGTGCGATCGGTTAGAGGGGGTTATGCGAAGGGTCCTGTCACGGCCTCTTTCCGGTATGTCGTGGTGGCATGTCGGCGCACGGAAACGTGTCGTGGGGCTGTGTCTTGTGGATACAGTTGTACATCTCTGGCCAGAGTAAAACTATTCGAATAGCCGTGCCCGCGGTTATGGGCGGTCGACCAGATTCACTGTGATTAGTCCCACCTTAATAAATTGACTCAATGCACTGTAGTTCAGGTGGGTTGGTTGGGCCTGTTCAACGTGGTGTAGCGTTGTTTAGTGGAGATTTAATATTACCTTAATTACTCTACAGTTTTACTGTTTGCTCAATAAAATGTTTTACAACCGCCTTTATGCAAATAGCCACAAACCGTCCTTGTGTTCCCCTTGCACGTCTGCATCATTGGTGTGGCTTGCTGAGTGCGGTGGTTGTACTCAGCCTTGCTATTGTTCCCCCTTTTCAGAAGTGTAGTGCTTCTGAGCTGAAGATAAAGTTAGAAGACCAAGGCTCAGGCCCCAGTTGAGTTTTGCCTGTGGAGTGGAGCTGAAGCCCCGCTAGGATCGCCTTTTTCCGCTGCTGTCGTTCTCTTTCGGTGTGAGGACTAAGTGCCTCTTCTGTAAGTATTTACGCTTTTATTTACGTTTGGAACTATATATTACTTGTCGTTTTGTGTACCTGGCTGGTCCTGGACAGGGATTTAATACACAAAATAGTCTGGAAATTTGGACTAAATTTCTGGTCGTGACAAAGGACGAGTTAACTATGTTACTATTACTCAGATAAATGAAAGGTCAGCCAATGTCTATATTGCAAAGGATCTTTAATAGTTCAAGAGATTTAAATGGTTCGTGTTTTCATAAATGAATAAAAAAATGGCTCCGATAGGTGCGGTAATGATTAGTCAGAGGATAAGATATGGATCCAAGCAATTAGTTTATTCATGTATTCCTGTTTGTCAAAGATATATGAGATTCAAAGTTGTTTTAAGGAATACCGGTATGTTTAAAGTTTATGGATTCAGGTAAATAGAATCATCGTTGTGTTGAATAAGCAAGTAATCAAAGAAAGCGAGACTATGGATTCTACGATGTTGTATTGGAATAATATAGTTGATACATGAACCTTACTATCTATCGAAGGTCAAAGGAGTACTCATGTCAAACAGATGTTTATGGCAACTAAGGAAAATGAGAATAAAGACGAAGTGATAATTAATCATGGATATATAAAGTCGTAGTGGAAGTATCCTACACCAGAGTCTACTTGAAAGCACTTAAGAAAGTTTATACTCTACTAATATGGTACAAGGACAAGAATGGTTTGCTTGTCGACACACCACTAAGTACAAGTTTTGACGAATGACTACAAAGTTTCTATGAGATAGCAGATGGGTCGTTCTACGAGCTACACATACACCAATGGGACAAAAATGAGCATGGACATCACTACTATGTTAATCTGAAGTAGGAAGATGATGATAATAAGGAAAAGGATAGGCAGAATAGTGATAAATAACGAGTCAATTGAAATGGAACGCTAGTTACCAAGTCAGTCTGAGATCAGATCAACTGTGGAATTTTCTAATTCAAGGTATTCTGGAATTGCACAAGCCAAAAGATATACGGTTGCAAAGTGGTTTACATTGATGTTGGAAGTAAAGTCTTGTTAGTCTGTCTGCGTGATTGATGGCAAAGATATACAAGAAGCTATATTGGGAATTAGAATGTGAAAGGTTAAGGTGTTACCGTTACAGGAAACAATTATATTTGAGATACAGACAATAATCGTTTTCACTGCAAAAACATGAAGGTCGAATCAAAGAAGATACTTCGGGATCTGCTGTCGATTAAAGTATTTTTAATCCCGTATTGAGAAGGCTGAGATATTCCATTAATATACTTAATGGATAAGAAACTTGTTTCCATAAGATAAGAGGAAATCGTTTTACCATGGAAAGCTGGATTCAGCCGAATGTTAAATGTTATTTTTCTCGGAAAAGTGAAATCATGGGAACTAGTTCAACTCCAGTAATAAGTAAAGTTTTATGGACCTGGTAAGTCAAGGGTGCTCAGAAAAGGAGATAAAGAAAACACCGTTGTATTCCCTCAAGATTTGGTGATATGTGATCTTATATTCAATATTCTAAAGGTCGAGGGGATAGTGTTTACAAAAGACAGACCTGACAATGTCTACAAGAGGATTATGTTAGGTGTTAGTTCTATTGGAAGAAGCACATAAAAAGAAAGTTGGATAAAGGTGTGTTAGATTGACCAATCAGTTTGACAAAAGTGAGTCAGAAAAGGATTGCCCTACCCGATTTCTTGCTAGCCGTTCCAAATCTCGGGACGGGATTTCTGTAAGGGCAGTGGATTTGTCACACCCTGAAAATCGCTAAATTATAAAACGTTGTGAAAAAAGAATTTTTAGAAATTATTTAATGATTAAAGTAAGTGTGTGAATAAAATCTATGAAAAATTTGAACATTAACTTGAGCTGGATAAAATTTCATTAAATACTTTGTGTGGATTTTTCTTGTATTTATTTGAGCATTGGAAGTATTTTTAATAAATGAAAGATCATTTCAGCATTTATTTAAATTAAAAAGTAATTTAAATCCTCCCCTTTGTCTGGGCCGAATTCAGCCCATTCCGTCTCCTCTCTCCTTTCCTTAGCCCGCAGCAGCCCACTCTCCCTCTTTCTCTTGGCTGAAGTCTGATTCGGGTCCCTCCTTCTACCAGCCCATGAAAGAAAGGAAAGTCTATTTTTTTCTCGGAAAAAGTACACCAAAGGTCCCTCAACTTGTCATCGAGTTACAAAATTGTCCCCTAACCGTAAAACCAGATATCTAACATCCCTCAATTTACAAAACCGTTCACTTTAGGTCCTTCGGTGGTTTTGACCACGATTTTATCCTAAGTGGCGGCTAAGTCAGGGTGGGACCCACGTAGGCCCCACGTATCAGGATGCCACATCATCATCCTCTCTCTTCCCCACCTCTCCCTTCCTCCTTTCTCTCACTCTTCTTTGCGCAAGGCCGGGAAGCGGGTGGGAAGGAGGCCGACCGCCAACGGGGCAAGGAGGATGACGTCGGCGGCCGGCAACGAGGCGGAGGCGGCGACCGGCGGTGGCAGCAGCGACGACACGGGAGAAGGGGAGGCGCGTGCGAGCTCGGGGTTGAAGAGGCCCGGGAGGCGGGAGAAGGAGGAGGGCGGCGGCGGCAGCGTCGCAGGCGAACTCGAGGACGGAGACCCCAGCAGCGGTGAGGTGAGCGAGGATGACAGAAGGGGAGGGAGCGGCTGCGGAGAAGAGATAGGCGAACAGCGGCGCCGGCGGAGAGAAATTGGGTGTCGGCGTGCTCCTAGCTATGCCTAGGCGGAGAGGAGTTGAGCGACCGGCTGTCCCCTTCTTCTGGACGACGGCGCATGGGGAGAAATGGCGTGCTTGGTGGGCGCGGCGGGCGCAGCAGGCCCGGCAGGCGCGGGCGGCAGCCGGCGGGGGAGAAGCGCGGCGGCGGCTCCCGACAAACTCGGCCTCGAGCTCGACGACCTCCTGATTCACTCGCGCAAGGCAGAGGCCGAGGACGCCATCGGACCACGGGGTCTCCTTGGCTTCCTCCGCCAGCCTCATCCGCTTCCGCCTCTCGTCTGATAGCGGCAACGTCGACGACGGAGCCGCGGTGACGCTCTACCGCCAACGGCAATGACGGAGCCGCGTCTGCGCTCCTAGCTTCGCTTCCCGCCGTCGAGGGGGGGAGGCCCGCAGTGAATGCGCACGGAGAGGAGTTGAGCCAGCGTGGTGGGCGGGACTGTATGATGAAATTCCTCGCAGTAAAATTTTCACTTGATCTGAGAAGATGAACATATCTCGGGAAATACTCGCAGTAAAAACTCCCCGTGTTTATTTCGTCGGTCTGTGGCACTCATATATATCTATTGCCGCATCGTGAGGTGGATATTCGTTGCATCTTGTAAGAGGAAGAATTGAAACATCAGCAATTCGTCGTCGCTCGTCGGCGGCCGTTGGTAGTACTGTAGTAGACTGGCTTGCCGTAGGCAAGAGCAGCGATTCGTCTGGCTTGCCGTAGGCAAGAGTCGGTGGTCCGCTCCAACCTGTACGCCAGGGAGTTCATCGGTGTGTCCCCATCCTTCGGCCCCTCGCCGCCGCGGGGTTCGCAATCTGCAAATCCTTGTTCGCCGTAGGCAGGTGCACGCGCAAGTGGTGGCCACTGGCTCCCTGGGCGATGAGCTGATGACGATCTCCACCGCCGACGCCGAGTTCTTCCTCCATACACCCTCCTCTCCCGCCTCGCCCTCCTAGTGCGAGAGCTCGCCCGCCGCTGCCCCCGCTCCGCTCTGCTCACTCGGCTGCCGCCATCCACGATGCCCAGGGGAAAAATGAGAGAGAAAGGAAGAGAAGACGGGAAAAAGAGAGTGTGCGCTGACGTGTCATCCTGATTTGTGGGGCCCATGTGGGTCCTACGCTGACTCAGCCGCTACGTATGATAAAACCGGGGTCAAAACCACCGAAGGACCTATTGTCACCGGTTTTGAAATGTTAAGGGACGCCGGATATCTGGTTTTACGGTTAGGGGACGATTTTCTAACTCGATGACAAGTTGAGGGACCTTCGGTGTACTTTTTCCTTTTTTCTCCCCTCGCTACGGTACCTTCTTCGTCCTCCAGCCGAGCCTGTTCAGAGCCCGAGCCATGTGCGTGCGCCGCCGCTTCCTCCGCAAAATCCGTCGCATCCCGTGCTCCGCTTCCAAAATTGATTGAGGGGATTAGTTGCTCTTATCCTTCTCTTTCTTTCCCCTCAAGAATTGGAGCAAATACCGTTGTTTATCGCGTGGATTCGAAGCGGAGTTTATCTCCTATTTTGCCGGCAAACCCTAGCTCTTCCGCCGCGGATTCCTCCCGTATCCGAGCAGATCTCCTCCTCCTTTGGCTATAAATAGCATGCCTCGGACCTCCTCTTCAGTTTCCCCTCTTTTTCCCAAGCTGTCGTGCCCTAGCCGCCTCTCCCCGTGCTAGCCTCATCTCTCCGCCGCCGGCCATCACTCCAGCCACGCCATGCCGCCTCCCTGGTCGACGCCGCCCTATGCCATCGCCTCCATCTGCTCCGCAAGGACGAGGGCTACCTCGGCCGCCATTTCCCTTGCGCCAAATCTCGTCAGCAGCTGCTCGCCGACGTGAACCTAAGAGCCGCCGTTGCCGCTGCCTCTCCAGCTGCCATCCATCGTCGCTCCATGGTGGCCGGACCTCGCCACAGCCTCCGTCGGCATCGCAGCAGTGAGGGGAAGCCCGGCCGCCCTCTCGTCTCCACCAGAGATTGTTGTAAAGTCGTCGCCACCGTCGTCCCGATCTCGCCGCCGCTCGAAGCTCGTCACTGGCTGCTAGTCTTCGCCTTTCGTCGTCGTGTAAGTATCGGTAAGGACCGTCTTGCTCTCCTCTTCGTGTTGGTGTCATCGGTTCCCGCCGCCGTGCTATCGTTTGCCGTCGCTGGCCGTCTCCCGTTGCCGTTTCTCGTTGCCGTCGCCATTGGTGAGAATGTCGTCGCCTCCTCTCTCTCCCAGAGCTGTCGCTTGTCGCCGGAGCACCGTCGTTCAGTCGTCGCTGCCGTCCAGAGCCACCCGCTGGTGATGACGTCATCGCTGACATCAGCGCCATCTCAAGCCATTGCAAAATCAATATAAATCCTGTTATCTCATTTAATGATATATTATTCCTTTTTAATATATGTCATCTACCAAATATGATCTAATCTATTTTCGGAGGATGTTTTAATCTTTAATCCCAGTTATAAATCATTTGTAAATTGTTTAATTAATTTGGAATAGTCTTTTCTTTAATAGGCTTTAATTGGGATTAATTTTGTAAAATTGATAACTAATTCATACGAACTCGGAATGAGGTAGTTCGAGTCTCATAATTCATCTAAATTCAAGCTCTACCCATTTATGAACTTTAATTGTACTATTTATTTAGTTTTTATTAGTGTTTTTCCTTGTTTTGCGTTCTAGGTTTAGTTTTTGGTCGTTTCGAAGGAGCGTTTGTTCACTAGAGAAGTTCCTAAAAACGAATTGAAGACGCTTGTTTGTAAGACAAGTCACACAGATCTCAAACAACCCTTTGAGCATGTTCAACCCGTTTAAAGCTAAGTTTTATTTCAACTTATGCATTATTTTCGAATATCATCGGGTGGTGAGCCTTTCCCAAATAATTATAGCCGAAGATGACTTTATTTTCCTATAGGTTATAATTTGATTAGCTAGGACCTTATATATTGGTTTGGTTCAGCTATATGATTATTAAAGATGCTTAGCCATGCTTAGAAACAATAGCTCATTAATGGGGTTAATCATGTTTCACTATCACTTATTGTTATACTCTTAATGATAGCTCACGATGGTCAATCGTGTTATAATAATTATTTTGATAATTAAAATCTGATTAATGATGGGTTGTAAGCACATGGTTTTGATGGTCGTGCTCTTGACAATTAAGGATCGGTTCGTGAGCTACTGTTGTGAAACATTAACCGTGACTAAATGGCTAGTTCAAGTTGTGTTTAAACATCGACTTAACCTAAAACATCATTTAACCATACACATAATCAAATTTGCCACTACTTGTGTGAAAATAGTTGATAAATATTTATATATACATGACATAATAAATCAATTAATTCAAAAATTTCAAGTTATTCAAATGAAGTTCTCGAATATGACGAAAAGAAACAAGGGTGTTGCCATCCAGGCCTCTACCCTCATCAAAATATTCCATGTAGTCATCTCAAATTAAAAATATATATTCTCATTGCTTTGAACCCTCCTTGTAGTCATCTCAAATTAAAAAAATCTATTCTCATTGCTTTGAACCCCACAAGTCACCACTTTGGTCGATTTGATCTTGCGAATGTACCACACAAGTCCAGTGATACCAACGGCTGCTGAGATTGAGAACACAGCGCTTGCTGAAAAAAAAAATGACTGAAATCATTTTTGAAATCTCACTGTTTTATCCAAAGAAAATGTAGTAATCTTATTAATTCAATTCGGATCAAGATTGTATTTTAAGATGTGGTGCTCACCGGCAACAACTCCAGCTGATGAATGATACCTTGAGGCAGGACCATCTGCACATAAAAAGATCATACTGACATTAACTGCCTCTGAAATATTTTTTTTCTAAAGACAATGAAAGTAACTTTCAGTATTTGTATCACCTATCGATACGTATACCCATTAATTGCGAGCAATTACTCCCTCCGTCGTTTTTTAATATATGACATTATTGACTTTTGTTACAATTTTGACTATTTCGTCTTATTAAAAATTATATGCAAATCTTAAAAAATATAAATATTGTTTAAATTAAGCCAAAAAAATTTAACATAATATATAAAGTCAATGATCACATATGTTAAAAAACAGAGGTAGTATATGATACTCCCTCCATTCCAAAATATAAGGCATAACTACCCTTAACCCAAAGAACAAGAAATAATTATTATCATCTTTTAGTTTGGATTATTCTAATAAATATAATGCATGCATCCAATAGAATTAGATAACATGAGAGTGGAGGATTTAAAAAAGTAATAATTTAATAGAAAAGATGCTATAGTTAATTGCATGCTTGTATACATGCCTTATAATATTATAGAACATAAAAGTGGTTGTGTCTTATATTATGGAATGGAGAGAGTATAATTTAGGGATTTCTTTCTCTCCAAAGAAATATGAGGGACATAATCCGTAAGAGATCCAACATCATCGTTCATAAATTTCACCATCTTTATCACTTCATGCTACAACCAGTACTAACGGCTGATCACGGTGGCAACTGGAAACATGGAGGAACAAATTTAGAACTTGTTTTAGAACACAAATATAGTTTTTTAGTTATGCATCGTTTTCTGTAGAAATTTAAATTTGTGGTTATTTTTGGGTTGCTGAAGAAATTTAAATTTGTATTCATTATAGTTCCTTTTGCAAATTAGATTAAGATTAGATAAAATATATTATCCAGCAGTCAAGCCCCCCTATTTTTCTTTATTTACACGACCCAATATTCTCAATTTCAACCTGAATTATTTAAGAAAAGCTTTTTGGCCAAAAGCCAAACCGTCCTAGGCCAGATTGAAACAGTTTATTAACAGTATTATCATAGTAAAATTATCTACACAGTTATATATAAAATTAAATATATTGATATATGAACTTAAAATAGCTTAGAATAAGATCTAAATAATACAATAGAAGAACCGAGATAGTTAAAAGAACACAAATCAACTTATTTTGGAACAAATTTTAAACTCATCAACTATTTTTGGACATAAGTAGTACTATTTTGATTTTAGCACTTTAATTTTCCTTGTTCTCGCCTTTTGCCTCACCAAAATTTCCTGATTGATCATTGCAATTGTTAATTACTACCTATTGTTGACTTATACACGTGTTTGGTTCAACCCAAATTTTCGAAACAAAGGCAGAAGTTCAACCCAAATTTTCGAAACAAAGGCAGAAGCTCTGCCTCCCTTTTTTCATTGACTAGAAAAATGGCCCGTGCGTTGCAATAGCTGAAGATTTTTTTAAAAAAAATATGAAATTAAATTTTTAAAAATACAGAAAACCTAAACCCGAATACTATTTGGAAAAAAATAGTAGTAGCAGAGAAAAAGATACGACAGCAGTAGTTCCACAGTGACGCATGGACATTCTCTATTCTGCTCTAGTTCTCCCCACCAGCCTGGACCAAGTCATAATCTATGCTCTTTCTTCGGTTGGAAGAAGCACATGTTCATAATAAAGAGCGCATCAAGAGAGCAGCGAGGGAGCAGACCAGGCCAACCGAATGGGTGTCCCTCACCCAATCTCAAGCAGGCAACAAAGACACGCTCGGGGGCAAGCGACAACTGCTGGCAACCCGCGTGGAGCAGCAGAGCTATCGAGGGACCACAGGGCACAAGAGGCCGCCACTTTCCCTTACGCGGCGACGGCAGGAAGCCGGCATCTTGAGCACAGAGATCAGGGGACGATGCCAGACATGCGGATGATGTCGGAGAGGAGTTGGTGCGGGGGTGCAGGGGGCAAGGCCCCATCGGCGAGGCTAGCGGATAGTTGCGGGGCAGTACCAGTAGCCTAACGATGACTCTTGGCCTACGCAAAGGTTGGGGAAGAGTGGAGGAGGGGCCGGCTGTTGAGAACAAATCTGTGCTCGGCAGATGGTGCCAGATCCGTGTTGGCGTGAGAGTCCTACTTAGTTTCAGTGCAGGTCCAAAATATTGATGAGATGCAAATCGTGCTGGTCAGTTTGATCCTGTAACTGGCAAAATAAATAAATATGTTGATCACCAAAGAGCCGATCGGCTAACGAGCCAATGTCGATACCAGCTGATGTCGATAGGGTTTTGAGCAATCGACTGTACATGTCATCGGCTGGTGTCCTGATTTCATCACATCCAAATGATCAGATAAACGGTGAAACATTTGTTCCGATAGGCTATATTCAACTTGTATGTAATCCTCATAAGCCGATGCAACATCTAGATAACTCATCGGCTAAAACCTCGATAAAACCCTTATTGGCAATCAATAAGCAGGCTAGAGATTATGGTTCTAAGCACGACTTAGTAGATCAAACTTAACTGATGCAACACTAAGTAGGAAAACAAACATAATATATAGACAATCAAGCATTTGACTGGTTTCTAAGCCAACAATGTAATCTAGCCAATATCGACAAAACCCTAGATGGAGATTGGTCGATGCAAGTAGAAAACACTGTCAATCTATCTTATATAATGCATACGACAACTCGACGTCTTACATGGACAAGATTAGAGTGTCGAAGCGATGGAAGCACTAGTCGCAACAATGCAAGCTGCCATAACAAGCCTTACTCCTCGTCGGAGATCGAAGCCGATGCTGCCCAACTTGAAACAAGAACTCGTCGAATGTAAAAGGGTGGCGATGCGCCGAAAGTAGATTGTGTTGATCTATGGAGATAGGATACAGGGACAACAGGTGTACATATTTATACCCATGGGTAGATACTAGTCCTTATTGGACACGATACAAACTTTCCTAAAGATAAAAAGAAAAACATAAAGTCCTTATCGGACACTAAACACACTTTCCTATAGATAGAAGGAAATTACTAAATCCTGCCTAATTAATAGATAGAATTAAGCCGTCATGCCATAGTCTTCATGTTTCCTTTTGGATAAGTTTCTTCTGGATAAGTTTCCATTGGTTGATTGTGCTCTTTCCTTAACCAAATTCACTAAAGAATCTTACCAAATTTTGGCATTAACCGGGCAGGATAAGTCCCTCTGTATGCTGGCGGTGGAGAGTGTGTCATGGCGGCGGGGCCGACCGACGCTAGCGCTAGGTGGCGGTAGCATGGTGGGAGGGGTCAGCGTAAGGAGCTTGGTGAAGATGACCTAAGCGGAGGAAGTTGAGCTGGAGGAACCAATGCCCCTAGCGGCGGCCATCTGTTAACAACGGAATGTTGCATCAGACTCGGAACGATAGAAGCAAGATCGAAGCGGATTTGGTGCCCAAGTCGAGTTGGTTTCAAAGTCGGACAGCGCATCAGCTGGCATCATATCGGCTGGAAATAGAGTACATGTTTGATTTGGCCGATATAGCAAGTGGCCGATACAATAAGGCTTCGGCTCCGTGTGGTCCTAATTTGGAATAACCGCCATTGCCAATTAGAGATAGATCTCAATAAAGACAATTGTATCTATTAATTAGGGTATTTTTGTTGGTTTTTGTTAGAGATATGGTAAGAGATCGTCGTATGGTCTTGTTTGTATTTTATCTTTAGAAAATTTTGAGTCGTGTCCATAATGGACTAAGTTTGTACTCGGTGTATAAATATAGACCCCGGATCCTTGTAATAGAGGACAAAAAAATCCATTACAACTTCGGCACATTGCCACCCTTTTGTTCTTCTTTTCGGAGAGTTCTCTCGACAAGAGGTAACTTGTCTCGATGACTTATGCTATCGGGGATTACATCTGGATTTCATCTGTCTGTTTCGAACCAGGATGATAACTAAATAACACGTGATTTGTGATTTTCAGCGGAACTGCTCGCTATCGGGCAACCAGCGCGGCGGGAGCAAAATCGGGCGATCAACCCCCTCCCTCCCCCCGCCCCCCCGTCGACGCGCATGCCCCCCTAGGCCCCACCATTTGTCCTGCCTCCACTTGCCACGTGTCCCTACCAAACATGTTTCACCTAGTATACTCGCAATGTTTCACTATGTATAGATCTAATGTTGCAGTGAATTAAAATATTCTTTTGCAACAAATCACCCACATATTTTGGAAACCCTCTATTACGGGAATTCGTTTCATTTTTTGTTCCACAAAAAAATGTTTCACCTAGTGTACTCACAATGTTTCACTATGTATAGATCTAATATTACAGTGAACGAAACATTCTTTTGCAACAAATCACTCACATATTTTAGAAACCCTCTATTAAGGGAATTCGTTTTATTTTTTTGTTCCACCAACGATGTTTCACGTAGTGTACTTATAATGTTTCACTATATATGGATCAAATGTTGCAGTGAACTGAAACATTCTTTCGCTATTTGTTGAAACATTGTTTTTATATAAGGTGAAACAACGTCCGATTTAAACGATTGAAACATTTTCGATCTACTCAGTGAAACAATTCCGATATACCTGGTGGAACATCGTGCAACATTTAAAAATAATTCAATAATAAGCTAAAAAAAATTTTCATCGGAATAGATCTATGTGTGGTCTTGTTTTAAAGATTTAATTGCAATGAATTTAATGGTGCAATCGGATCATGATTTGGATAAATAATTTACGAGAAAAAATAGTTTAAAGTGTTTTTGCATGCTGCATGACACTGACAAAATGCTGACGGCAGCGCCCGATTTTACCCCCTCCCTATAGGGCCGCCGACCAGGTGTCGCCTCCGATTTTCTGTCGTAACATATTCGTTTTTTAATCGATATAACGTGCGCGATCCATTTTTCTGTTCTTTCCATTTGCTGCTTGCTGCCTGCCGGCTGGTCTTTGCTTGCTGCTGCCCTGCCTCCTCCTACTGCCTGTACTTGGCTGCTCTCCTTGCCCTTGACAGACAGCTTCCGCCGCCCGGATGGCCGGATGCCCTGCTGCTGCCGCTTCCTGCACTGCTGCTGCCGCCTGTAGCAGCTGTGCTCGGGTGCCCTGACTCCGCGACCTTTGACTGCTCCGCATCCCCCTGCCGATGGGTGCCTCGGGACGAGCCCCCAGCGGCCGGCGCCCTTCTGCGGCTCCACCCCCTCCCACGCACAAAGACGTACGGAGTTGGAGAATTTTGGAGGACACAGGTTTTGGGTGGACTGGAAGGACAGGAGGAGGAAAGAAGGCCAGAAATTCGAGTCGATTTCCAATTCGCGGTGGCGCGGGGTGGCGTTTGCTCACGGTGGCTATCGGCGGCAGCGGACGTATGGGATGAAGGAAAAGCGAACAGAGTTCTGTCGAGCAGATTTCTCTCGGGCTGGATTTGACCGAAGAAGGAAACTCAAAATACAAAAATACCCCCACGCAAAAAGATGGAAGACAATTTTACCCTTTTCAATTTATACTCTAAATTAATCTAAAGAAACATTAGATGAATCTACACCAATAGATCGTTTATACTGCCAGTATATACTTGCAGTATAGTGTACCGTAAAAATCCTCTACTTTTAATGTTGTTCACTTTACCCCGATTAAGTTTTAGCTGGTTTGATGCTATGTTAGACTCCAAATGTGCAAATATCCATGTTTGAGGGGGAGAGAGATGGGGTCCCACATATCCGTGTCACTCACTCACTCTATCTTCTTCCTCCCCATCTGTCACCACCCCTGCCCCTTTCCTAGGCTGTTGGGGACTCGGAGAGGAGCTCAAGCTCCACCGCCGCTGTGAGCCCCCTACTCACCTCTGTGCTTGATCCATGTGTTTATAATGAAGATACACGTGGGTATTGGGTTTATGACTTAGTGCAAATGTAGTAGTTAGTGGTACTGGACTACCAACAAACTAGAATTGGGAGCCGTATTTGCAATAGCAGCAACCGATGGTGTAGTTGGTGTGGGAGCAGGCTTTTGCACTAACCCTATTCTTCATGCTAGCTCCGTACGTTGTCGCCTCTACGTTACCTCTGTCTCAGCAACCACTAGGCAAGTTGGAGATGACAGCGCTCGCTGAGCCACTGAGGACTGTGGTCGAACCCATGGCTGGGTGTGCTGGAGGTGGTGGTCGCCTGGTCGGCGGTTGCTGAGTGGCCGGCGTGCATATAGAGAGGAGGGGAGAGGAACAGAGAAAAGAGTGGTAGAACTGGCATATGGGCCCAACGATTTTCAATTTAAGTTTGCTGACTGGATAACCATGTAGGCGTCGTATAGGCTAAAACCACCTATTGAAGGTGTAAACTAAATGGTTTTAGGAGTTAGGGTGTTAGATGTCAGATTTTAAAGCTGAGCGGTGTATTTTACGCAAACACAATAGGTAAGAGGGGTAAAATGTACTTACCCCTTCTGTTGAGAATTTTGGATTTATTTTGTTCATGGCCAGCTACTTTCTGAATTTGCGAGCCCACCATTCAAAATTTCATTTTCGTTCATAAGAAACTCAATCCGTTACAGGTTCCATCTAAACGCTCTAAAGGAGGTGGTTTACATGGGGAAACCAAACAAATCACGAAGCAAATGGATATAAGGGCAGTCCCAACCCTCCACCTAGGATGGTTTTTATGGCATTAACTATATTGCCATGTAGGACTTTTAGCTTATGTGGTACTATATTAATTAAGAGAGAGTGAAGAGAGAAAGAAACTGGGTCTCATGCAAGACCCAGCTTCGACCCAGCTTAACACGAGAACCTATGCACTAGACACTATCAAGTTTTGCATTGTGAGAGAACAGTGTCTTCATAATAGATGAATAATAAATATGATTGGTAGAGAAGAGAGATAATGTATTTATTAATGACCCACTTTAAGAAATTATGGGTTGTGGAGTCTAGTTTCTATTGTGATGCTTTATTGACATGGCACCATAGACACTGTTTATAGATATTATGGATTGGGACTGCCATAATGTAATCACTTGTTGCAATCATTTTCATGACCATTACGGTTACCATGTTCCAACCAAAAAGCACCATAGTGTAACTGCTAATTGTTTGGCCTATAAATACTGATTGAATAGGGGAGAACTTGGCGAGCGCACCTGCACAGTCCGTGGTGGAGTTCCTAGCGTCGTTGCAGATGCAGACGAAGTCCCTCGTCACCGGGTCGAATCCGCACGTGCCCCCCGCACCGCGCCGCCGGTCCTCGCACTGTAGGCACCGCGTCGTGACGGGGATCTCGAAGTCCACCCGCACACCGTACGCCGGCACCTGGTCGTAGGGCGGGAACTTGTCCCCGACCGCGCGCCAGTATACGCTCGTGTACGACTCGCAGTGCCGCAGCATCAGCCGCAGCGACTCCGCCGCCCGCGGCCGGTACGCGCAGCAGCTCATGTTGTTCTCCTCCAGCGCGCCCCGGCAACCCGGCAGGTTCCGGCAAAGGTACCCCGCGCTGTCGCACGTCGAGTCGCACCGCTCAGGGTACCGGTCGCAAACCGCCGGCCGCGGCTCCACGATCACGCGCTCCTCGTCGCAGTCGAAGAAGAGGTAGTCGTTCCTCGGCGACAACGAGAAGCGGGTGCTGGTGTCCAGGCTGAAGGGCGCGGCACGGACGGAGGTGAAGGGCCGCTCGCACGTCCACATGGAAGGGTCCGTCACCACGAGGTGCGGGTCCGCGTAGTCGGCGCCGACGACTGGGTACGTGCCCGACGGCGTGCGGAGGCGGAGCGTGGCGTTGTCGGCGCAGGTCAGCATGTTGCGGTAGTATGGGCTGCCGCACCCGTCGTCGATGCTCAGCGGGTAGCGCACCGGGATGCCTCCGCAGCTGTCGCGGCAGAGCCCACCGGCGGCGGGGCCACCCAACATCGGCACAACTACAAGGATCGCTAAGAAATGGAGATGGAGATGAATCTCCATTGGTTTGTTGAGTGGTACTGGTGCAATGCAACTGCAGCAAGGGAACTAGGGAAGTGACTGATCGATAGCTTGTTGCATGTTATGCGAGAACCAATTAAAGACAAATAAGTAAATTAAGGAGTGAGGGCCATGTAGCTTATGGTTAGGCCACTGCTTTTGCACTTTGGGTTTGGAGCTTTAAGGCTTTGGGCTTTCACTTTGCTCGGGTTAGTGTTAATACATTTGCCGGAATCTAATACTGTTGTCGTGTCTATGACTCTATGGTCGGCAACGTACCACCGAAGCAAAGAATAGCGCAACAACTTGGCTTACTTTCATGGCGAATCATATCTCCAGCAAGAAGACAATGATTTTGTCTACATGTCTTTATGTCTTTTGCCCTATTGATCCACTGTGCAGCCTTCAGCAGAGTCCGACGTTAGAATGGTGCTTAGCGCTTCTGCAAATGAGCACGCGAGAATGTGACCACATCAGAAGAGGGGGAAGAGGAGAATTAATGTTAGGGACAGATCCTTTCTTCCTATATAATTGATCGGTAGCGCTATTCCGTACTCTACAGCGTGGAATATTAGTTCGAGCACCGCACAATACCCTCTCCTTCGTTTTTTTCTTTTTTACCATTCCACTTTCCGTGTTTCTTTTTTCTCTTTTCCATCTAATCTGTATATTATCAATGGGCCCAACCAATCCGTATATTATCAATGGGCCCGGTGAAATATTAACCATGCAGATTTTTCTATTTTTCGTTCCTTTTTGTAGTTTTTCTATTTTCGCGTTTTAGTAGAATATTTACTGTCTAGTTTTTCTTTCCGAGTTTCCGTTTTTCTAGTATCTCCCCACGTTTGAAAAGTAACAAATTTACTCCGTGGAGTTTTTCGTTTACTCCTATCGTCCCACATCTGCTCACTCAAAAGTAATAAATTTACACGCATGGCTAATAATTCTTTTACCAATATTATAAATATTGTTTAGATTTCGTGGTCTATGAGTAAAACAATTATTACCTTTCTCTCCATATAGCCCATGATCTCGTAGCCACCGTGTAGTAATATGTTTATTGATGTGTTCAATACACAGTATAAGAGTAAAAACTGAGATTTCATGGTCTGTGAGTAAAACAATTGTTGGTATTTCTTAACGACATTACTAGAAATATAATTCCCAGCAATGGCGCATAAATAATCCTGGTATATTATGGTTACAGAGTTTATCCGCAAGCGCACGGATATACCATTGTAGCAATTCACCCGAAAGTATTCCAAGGGTATTGTATTTATTTAATCCCGTGGGAAGATCATGATAGAGAGAACTTGACTAATAATTTATATATTACTTATGATAATCATATCCTAAGTAGGGGTTAAGATAATCCAAGGGTAGAGTGACATACAAGTATTAAGCTACTCATTCTCATAATAAAATATCTAAGCTAAGTGGAAAGAAAAGAGAAAGATAATCTATTCCTATACTTCTAGTATACATAGTATACATACATTCTAGCCATCTGATATACTAACTAATACCCTCTATCTAATGCCCTCCTGGTACTTCGAGAAGCCACCCTGACTGCCGAGTTCCTTACGACAGCCTATCATGACCATACAACCGGGGCTAAATACGGAGGAGTACCCTCCCCTGGGAATTAACTTAGGACTATATACACGCGCGGAGGAATACCCGTATTGAGCTGTCACCATCAGCGGCACACCTCTCATCCACAGCATATAACCCCAAATAATGATATCCCGTAATCTAGACACCACGTCCGAACTACCAGATACTACTCTAATATCATCATCATGACATAGAGTAATTGCATAAGCAAATATTATATCCGCACCAAAACATCTCCCAGATAACCTAGCACTATAATCGGTATAACATGAAAATAATGTAAAGTAGGCATTCATATACTCGGAAAGTATTTCAATGCCATAAATGTATAAAGAAGAGTATTCTAAATAAAGTACAAAGCTTACAAAAGAGAAGAGAAGAGCTACCAGAGCCATACCCGAACTCTTCCGAAGACTTCTGGACTCCTGATTTCTACTCTATTCCAATTCCACTAGCTAGATAACACTAACTAAACTTGAGAGAATATGAGAGAGCTCTTGCTTGAGGTGTGTGAGTGAAGTGAGGATGAGAGCTCCTTTTATAGCTTGAGAATGATGGTTGTGACGGTTGGAAAGGTCGGTAATACCCACCAACCATCATTGGGGAGCCATCTCAGCCGTCTAGGAGAAACCTGGATCAAACGGCGCTGCGTGTGGTTCGGCCAAACCCAATGGTTCGGCCGAACCATGGGCTGGCCCAACCTGGCCTAAAATCAGCAGGTGGCCTCCTCCGTTGCTCTCTTTCGTAGACTTGTGAATTTTAGCCCAATTCGTCGTGTCAGTTCTGAGTTCTTGGCCCATTCATACATAAGTCTGGTTCTCGACATCGTCCGATTGATTTATCGTCTGAGTTGATGTCGATTCTCCTCCACTTTATGGTTATTCTCTGCAAAAGGGTTAGTGAACCAAATACTAGTGGAATATTATTATTCTAACATGTATATGCATTGCAAGCATAACTAGTTCTCCTCTATTTTGGTAATATTGATGGTCGAAACTGATTGCTAACGACTGTCAACAACATTTACCACCTTCCTCTCGATATAGCCATGATCTCGTAGCCACCGTGTAGTAATATGTTTATTGATGTGTTTAATATACAATATAAGAGTAAAAACTGATACTAAGAGTATTGTTGATCCGTATCACAAAATAGTCGTATGAATGAAAAAATTATAGGCTCAATCACACACAAGCGATAAAATGATTCAGACGAAAATCCATCTGGTGGCTTTGTTGGATCTTGCAGGATGAAGAGCACGGTCTGTGTCTTGTGACTGGTAGTGCAGAGGGCAACCGGGCGGTGAGCAGTAGTCGATGATGGAATCATGGAAGGATGTAGCGGTGTGGTATAGAGATGAGCACGACTTTGTGCAGTAGCAGCCATCCATCATCTAGCAAGCACGGAAAAAATGCAAAAACATTCTCGTTCATGTCAATAGAGCAAAAGAAAAATAGCAAACAACCTCCATCACCGGCGGACTCCACCCTATCCTCTGCGGCCAGCCACATGGAGCACGATGTGCAAATGTAGGACCTGTGCAGTCCATTAATTGAGATCAGGTAATATTGGAGATTGCACGTTAATTTGATTTGCAAACAAAAAAAAATTTGGGCTTCATGCGTGAAGTTGAAGGAGAGTATGCAGATGCAAATCAGAGTGTCATTTCCTTACTTGCTTGTTCTATCAATGTCGCCGACGTGGAGCAGCCGCTGGTTGTTGCTATTGGCCCGGTTGAAGACCTCCTTGCTAGTTAAGGTGTTGCCCAGCGTCCAGCAGCGAGGCCCGAAGCAATGCGTTCGCCTCAACCGCCACCGGCCACCGCTCGCTGGCCACCGCCATCAACTGCCACGGTGTCGTCGTCCTCTTCCATGGTGTGTCGCCGATCTGTGGGCTGGGATGGTGGATCAATTCAGATCTGAAAAAAAAGGAAAAAAATAAAATGGGGGCGAGAGTGGTTAGTTGGGTACGGAAAAATAGAATATATACCGGAAGCAGAGAAGTTGTTTTTATCGAAGTAAATCATTTACTCCGATAATGGCAGGAGCACGATGCAGGACGTAGGATGGGATCGGAAGCAGGGGAGTTATTTTAATTATCGAAGTAAATCGTTTAATTGAATAAAGGTGTGTGGTTGAGGCGCGTGATAGGAGTAAATCGTTTACTCCAACAACGGTAGGAGTGGGATGACGGGACGTGGGGTGGGGTGGGCCTGGGCTGATGTATGTTTGGCGCTTGAAATATTAGGAGCGCGATGTAGTAGTTCTATATAATCGATACCCACTATAAGCATTAACTCCTGTAAAGCAAGCTCCACGTTAAGCCACATCATCAGCACATTAGAGCCGCTGGATCTAGCACATTGGAACCATTGGATCAATTGCCATGTTGGTTTAACAAGCATGCATGAATTGTCCATTCAAGGGCCATTCAGAATTGCTAATAAAGGCCAAAATGAATGTAAACCAGATGGACTCCTAGCCTCCCACTCCAGCCCGGCCCGTGCGTTTGATCTTCCGCCTTCCGAAACTGTTGTAATATACATGCACATATTGTATTATTTGTGGCTGATCTATGTAATTATGCACAGGTTGTATTATCTGTGGCTGATATAGAAACTGACATTGGCTTTTGAAGAGTCAATTTGGATTGCACTATATGTATGCGGGACGTTGATCTTCCTCTGGATCAGCTACCTAGCCTCATGCTGTCATGCATAGGAAAATCCTTCCAGCACAGCCACGGCTCTTTACCTCTCCAATGTTGGCCATTCATTGTTTGCTTCATAGATAGCCTCTTCACAGCACATCCATCATCTGCATGTGGTTCACCATTGCCTTTTTTCCCCTCTTCTCCTGCCCTTGCTCTGCGCATTTTGATCGATCTATGTTTTTATTTGTGTTTTAGGACTGTTTCATACTAACTTCGCTTATCTTGTATTCCATAGAATTTTACTTCCATCCATAAAGCTTTTTTTTTCATTACATATCATATAGAACTATACTTTGACTCTTTCGATATAAATCATAACAGTTTTTTCTATGTATATTGTTGCAGATAGTTAGACAAGGAAATGCATACATATGTGGGGTTCATGAAGGAAATGCATGTTTGTATGGTGTACTGAATTGGAATATGAACTAGAAAAAGATTTGTCCATCTCTTTTTATTTGGCAACTCATATTTAAAAAGATTTGTCAGCTTCTTTGTTTAATTCGATAGATAGATCATAACTTGGCATTGCCAATTTAGTCTCCACACAGTTCCTCTCATTCACTCATTGATGAACATATTTCCGGAAAAATCATTACCATTTTGATGTACTCAACAACTATTTTTTAAGATCATGTATCATGTAGTAGCTATCGGTATTTTCTCTTAATTTGTCGTCTCGCAGAAAATCATGTTCTCTTTATTGTTAAAATATCACAATCAAGTCAATTAAATATTAATTAGTCATTTTAATACTCTCTATTTTATTTACATTATTTTGAACTAACCAACATGAAAAAAAAACAGAGGGAGTACATGATAAAGATACTCATGTTTGCTGGCTTCCATGATTCTTACTAATTGGATTATCTTAAGTGGAACTCATGTTATTTCTTTTCATAGCAACATAATTACGTCAAATGTTTATATCTCCATATGTTTCATTTTGTAGCCAAAGTACTCCTATCGTAGACGATATAAATTATAGAATTGCATCTTTTAATTATATATATAGATGTCCCGCGGTGTAACATACCCGAATTCTAGGATTAAGGAATTTCCATCAAAACTAGTTGAAAGGAAAGTTCTTCAATTTTGTGGACCAAAAATTTCCATTTTAAACCTAGGTAAATTTGATCTAACTCTTGCATGAATAAAATTCTAGGACAAATTAAAACCTTTTCATTTATAACCTAGGATAAAAATGTAAACCTATGTGTAAGCATGCATACTCTCATAGGACATGTTTAGACTTGAGTCCATATGCATTTGGATTTTCGATTTTCATTTCATAATAGGTCTCATGAATATAATTACAATCTAGACAAACAACTAAACCATTAGGGCCTAGTTCTAACTAATGGAAAATAATACATAGGAACCATAATACACCTTAAAAATATATCAACAAGGCCAATGTCAAGCCCCACTAAACTAATTTGGTCATCCATCTGAAGAAAAGTCATGAACACGGAAGTGAACAAATAAAATAACTCATACAAGGTATATTCTATCTTAATCATGTCTATAAGCATTCTCTTAATTTAATACTAAAGTAAACTTATTCAAAAATAGGTAAGAAGCTCATGACATGTGTAAGGTAAACTGTAATTCTAACATATCAACATCACCTCAGGTTAAGAAGAGTCCAAATAAAACTTTTATAAACATTTACATGCATTTAGGAAAAGGATACACATATAAGAGATAAGTCTTGCTAATTATCTAAAATAATTCGTGCAAGATAAAATCATGGGAAAATTCATGCAGGCTCTACTTAACACATGCAACTCACTGTAATTTTGGTATAATTTACTAACTAAATTTGTACCTTAAATAAATAAGTCAAACCAAACAATAGACTAAATATAGTTCTTAATCGGCTAAAACAATACCTAACTAAAATGTGCATTAGACTGTATAGAAGTGCATGAGTGAAATAATTTATTCAAATACTAGGTTAATTATCATGAATAAATATAATTTTTCCAGAATTTATCTTCTCTGTCTCCTAAAAATCCAAACTAGTTTCCAATGAGCCCATCTTCTTCTAATTTCTGTGTGTAATCTATCCATAATTCTTGAGTGCAACCAAAGAAAATGGAATCTGGGCATCTTCATCTACCTCCAGAAAAATCCACACTAATACATAATGTCCACAAATTAATCTATGAATTAACAAAGATGGGGAAGAGAAATAAATCCGGTAAATAATTGAAAATCGACTTTCACTTAATCTCTACCCATACCACTCTCACCCACCTAGCAACCATCGCCCTGGACCCACCTGTCATCGTCCCTAGGTCACCCCATCTCTGTATCTGTTCCCCAGCCGACCAAGAGACACTGAGGCTCTGATTGGCAAATGGGATGAGGAGTGTGGGAAATGGATGTTATTTCCATTTTTCATATTTCCACCATTTGGGTGTGGATGGGAGTGGGATATGGAATCCTGCTTTATTGAGGGTGGATTGACTGCTAGGGAAAATTACTGAATTACCCTCACCATTTGAACTTATAGCTGTGCTGTTTGTTTACTCATTTAGCATAGTTTGAAGGGGTATTTTGGTCATTCTTCTAGAAACTTATTTTTCCAATCCATCCAACCAAACATGGGATAAAATTTCCATTCATATAAACTACCACCACATCCTACCAGGGTATTATATCTATTTCCCAATGGGTATATATAACCCATTAGCCAAACGGAGCCTGAGGGAAAGAGAGAGCGAGGAGGAAGCGGTGCCGACCGGCACTGGACGCTCGCGACGCGTGGCCGAGACGTGGCAACGCCGAGCCGAGCCTCCTTCTCCTCCCAGCCGCATCGCCCATCTCACTCCTCACTCTAGTGCCGACCAAAGTCACCAAACCGAGAGAGAGAGCCCTCGGACTTAACATCACCCAAGAACTTGTCGCCGGCCGTGAAAAAGATGAAAGCTTCCATCGACGTCAAGCCGCGCTCGACATCAACTCTTTTCCGTTCCATACTCTTCTCTCCATGCCGAGAAAATCCTGTTTTGACTCCATCTTGTTTCGTCCACTACAGCGACGGGAACGCGACCTTGTCTACGGGAGCTCTGGAGCGCGCTCCAAGCGTCCCCGCAGCCGACATCGTCGTCGTTCTGACCGCTGTAGACCAAGCCAAGCCGAGCCGTCGCACCAACGTCTTCTCCTTGAAGTCCTCCTCAAAACCCCTCAAGAATCCCAGGCAATGAAGCAGCAAGTGCGGAGATCGGCCACCGTCTTCTTCACCTCCGGTCACCGTCGCCGTTGCCGAATCCACCTCCTCCGGTGAGTCCCAATCCGATTCCATGCATCAGTAGCATCCATGGGACCTCACTAATCTCATGGGCATACATGTATGGCAATCCATTGAAGGAATCGAGCCGACGCCGTTCAACCGGAGTAGAGCGCCGTCGCCAAGCCGTTCCGCAAGCCACCGCTGCCGCCAAGACCTCGGCAAACCTCGCTAGACTCACGGTGAGCATCCTTGAGGCTTTAGTGTCGCATTCATGCACTTTATTCATCTAGATCCGGCCCCTAAGGTCACATGCAGCACCACCCGAAACCATCCTCCACTCGGACTCACCGCCGGCGTTACTCCGATGTCCACTAACCGATAAAAGTGAATGGAATCGCAATAACATGATCTTCATTTTGTCTTTTGGTCGCACCCCCAAACGAGCCATCGTTTGCTGCTGGCGAGCTCGAGATCGAGCTCGGCCATGGCGCTCTGTTCTGTCCAGGTCGCAGGGACTTTGTTTTGAGAATTTAAATAAATATAAGGTTCAATATGCAAACATACTAAGCACTGACATATGGGCTTAGGACTGCGGGTTGGTTTCTAGAAATCTCAAGGGCCTTTTTTGCATATTGGCCATAGGACTGACAGTGGACCCCTAGAAACAAAATCTGAGATTATATAAGAAAAGTACCTAAACCTTGTAAAATCCATATAAAATCAAATATAACTCTTTTTGAGATGATTCGAGTTTGTGTGAACTCACTAAGTTATGAACTTTAATGTTATGAAATAAAAAGAGTAAATTGCATTGGTGGTACACAAACTTGTTAGGTGGTTGCAATTTAGTACATGAACTTGTAAAATGCTTGTTTTGGTACAGGAACTTATCTAATCCGTGTGAACTAGGTCCAAAATGGCTTGGCAAGGTTAATTTTACCTAGCTGATGTTGATTAGTATTTGGCGTGCATACGTATAGTGAGTATATATAAAACATGCTATATTTATAAATTTGTTCTCTACTTTATCTTGAATTTCGTATGTTTCTAACCCATGTATCATTGCTCGGTATTTTATATCTTTCTCTACAATCACTATATCTCATTCTATCTTTTTATTGAATAGGTGTATGTCTAAGTAGCAACCTTCTTATATATATATATATATATATATATATATATATATATATATATATATATATATATATATATATATATATATATGTTTACGTAGTATCCTAATCAGCACCTAAATCAACAAAATTAGTCATGTAATATCCTTTTGACCTTAGTTCGCACGCGCAAGATAAGTTCGTGAACCAAAATGAGCATTTTACAAGTTCATGTACTAGATTGCACCGACCTAAGAAGTTCGTGTACCGCCGATGCAATTTACTCAAATAAAAACTTGCACACACTGTACAAATTTTGTCTCTAAAATTTATCTAAGATAAATCACACATAAAGCATGTACAAACTTATAAAATGCATATAAAATTCATCTCAACTTATTTTTGAACAAACTTAAGTTCCACAGATTCACCAACTTACACTCTCTGGTTAGGTGAAATAAAAGCATATACTTACTTTATGCCGAATGCCTCTAAAACTATTATCTTTAAAATATTGAGATTTAGATAAGCTGAACTTTAAAGGTTTATATAAAATTCATTTCAACTCATTTTTGAGTAAACTCAAGTTCTGTAGGATCACCAAGATATGTACTTCCAAGTTGTAAAATTTAAATATATTCTTACTGTATAATAATAGCTCCTAAATATTTATGTAAAGAATAACCAACCTAGGGCAACCTTTAATTTGTACGATTTATAGAAAATTTATCTTTAGTTCAATTAGAATGAACTAAGTTTCTATAAAACCAGCAAATTGCATACTTCAACATAAAAAAATAAAACTTGGCACCTTTTGTAGAGAACATAGTTCAAAACCTTAATTTAGTGAAATAAAAGTTTAAACACATAGTGTTGTCAAAGCAATACATAGATATATATAAGTATATATATGCACTTTAGCTCTAAATAAACCTAAATAAAACTTGTTGGACCAGAGAAACCATACGTTCCATCCCTAACCACCAAAACTTGGCACACTTAGCTCATTTATCAATTGGGATGGAACCACCAAAACTTGGCACACTTAGCTCATATATCAATTTCTAGGTTGATATGTTACATGACTAACATAGGACACTCCCTAGCTTATAAAATATATGTAGTAGAGTAATATAAAGTCTAAAATTATGAACTAAGATTAGATTGGTTAACTGAAATATTCATTTTATACATCTCTAGCAAATAGAACATGTTCTGTACATAAAACTTCTAAAGCCATGTATACATAGAGACTATATGCCTAGAACACGTTATAAATTGTAAAATATATAAGGAATTCATAGTAACTCCAAAAATTGTGAAACCAACTGTGTTAGTCCTAGAAAACACACCACTACACCCCTGTGAAGTCTAATCTAATAAAAATCACTTGGCAAAAATATTTCATAATGCTACCAAAGCCAATACTACTATATATCATAACTTCTAAAATTCATAACTCTCAAATAAAATAAGATAAAATAGAAATTATTTCACATAAATTCATTTTAGACCAATACCTAATCATTGTGCACAAATCATGCATTTTACATTATTAAATCATGCATTTTACATTATTTTGGATTTTCAGCTCTTTCGGTGTTTAATTGCATAACATGTATTTATTTAGATAAATGCATAAATGGTGAAGGAGTGGATTAGGTGCTAACATTTCTCAATATCAAGGCAAGTTTTTCTCCTCCCATACTTTGAACACAATGAATCCCATGATTTGAGGAATGAAAATGTTTGTTTGCAAAGTTGCATGTAAATTTAGACTATATCGGTATTTAAAATTGGGATAAGGTAGTTATGACCTATTTGCTGCATACCCTACCTTGAATAATTGTGATCCTTTCTGCTTGAACCCCTATAAATGGTTAGAGTACTCTCGTTGTGCTCAAATGGGTTTATGTATGCTCTATGTGCAACTACTTGCTTAGCCATGCTTAGAAATATGCAAATGCTCATTCCATCTATGATTAAAATGTGATTTTGACACATGAACCTTTGCTGGAATAAAATGAATGTGATGGGTATTTGTGAACTAAAATGTGAATTTAGACTTGGGCGGCAAGTGATGTGCATATGATGTTTGTTGCATACCGACAGGGGGAGTGTTTGCCCAAGTCCGTAAGAACTGAACTTGTGTCACCCACTTAAAGTTATTCGTACATCTACATGTGCTAGTATGGGATGGCTTAGGCTGATTAATCTATTTAGGACTAGCCTTGCATTCTAGTAGGCCGGTGTGTATGAGTTAGTCGATAATTCTTAGGAATAAGTCGATGATTCAGAGGAACTTCCTATTTACCCCGACGTGGTAGTTTAGGTGACTAAGTCTGTCCAATACAACGGTATTGTGCCACGTGGTGGGTTCCCGTCGTGTCCGCCGCCACGGCCTTAAGTTTAAAGCATGGGCCCGCCACTTAACGATTCTAGGCATATTCCAAGTATGCCTAGGATGGAGTTCCCCTAAAAAAAAAGTATGCCTAGGATGGAGGAACACGCATCGTGCTGGTGCAAGGCTAGGCTCTAAGTAGTTTAAAGGCTTCGTTATGACCTCTAGACCACATTCAACATGAAGAGTGTGGTGGAGTTTTGCAAACTCAAAACAAACTGGAGAGTTCATATCATGTGGGTAAAGCTGTACAAACTCTGCAGAGTTCTAAATACTAATCGATTAATCGTGCTCACGATCATGAGCGCTTTGGTGAAGTGTCATGAGTACAGACTCTATGTTTTAAAATGTGAACATGTGACTTGGTTTGAAATTGTGTATGTGGTGATATATTATGACGTTGTCAAGGATGACATCAAGAGATTGATTATGATGGAATTATAAAGAACTTAATGTTGAAACTTAAATTTTGTTTTTGTTAATTGAAGCATCAAATCCTTTACAAAAGAATTGCGAAACAAAACTTACTTTACGCTGAAATTGAACTACATATAGGGTGTGTTTGAGGAGATGGGGATTGGGAAGATACGCAAAATGAGGTGAGCCATTAGCGTATGATTAGTTGAGTATTAACTATTTTAAATTTTAAAAATGGATTAATATGATTTTTTTTAAAGCAACTTTCCTATAGAATTTTTTTGCAAAAAACGCACCGTTTAGTAGTTTGGGAAACGTGCGCGCGGAAAACGAGATGTTTTCTCTCTCAATCTCCCAGAACACCTGGGAACGAACGAAGCCATAGTCTTCCTTTGAATATATGCCTTAACATGTAGTATGCTAGGATTGACTTGTGCTTGCCAGTAATGTACTGACTTTTGCTGTTGATATAACCTTTTGCTTGCAGGTATATATTTAGTTGCTGAGTGATGCGGGTTTCAATTGCTTCTTCTAGAATGAGAACTTAAATGAGGTGAACCCCTAGTCGGTGTGCTTGTGAAATATCCGTTGTTCTCTAATAAGTCTATTTGGTCGGTCGGCCTATGTATCTCTAAATTAGTTGTAAATTTTAATCGCTTTCATCTTATTGTGTGTGCTATGTATAACCATGCTTAGGATGAAAGTGTGAATCTAGTGCACATCCTAGGAACTAGATTCACATGAGTATGAGTTAAGAATATTTGAGATGTTGTAGATTTTTAGCTATTTTGTCAAGTCTCCTGAATTTGTAACACATATGGTCGCCGCCTTCGAGTGATTCGACGGGCATATCTCAGGCTGAAGTTGACTGGCAGGCTAAAAGCCTTGCTCCAATATTCCTCTCTCGAGACGTCGGATATTTCATTATGTTTGTTTGATGATTTGAATTATTCATTTTCATCTCTCAATTATAATGGAAGGTCCGAAGAGTCTACGACACGCGGCGACGGGAGGGGTACCAAGTAGTTCTAGATATAATTAGACCTGTTATTTATATCTAGCCTAAATAGTCATATATTTTTTTTAAAAAAGAATTGGATAGATTAATTGTTAGTATTTATCTATCCATACCTATACTAATTGGCACTTTCTACTGGCTCTCACCTTGATTAGAAAAATCTTGCCGTTGATTGGATAAATCCAATCATCACAACTGTAGATCTTAAATTTTATAAAACTACAGATACTTTACACAATCTATCATAAAACTACATATTTTAGAACTAGTTTTACAAAACTACAGATTCAATGTCTTCGTTTATCACAAAACTACATGTAATTTGAACAATATATCACAAAACTACAGATTTAAGAACTTGTTTCACAAAACTACAGGTTTAATATCTTCATTTATCACAAAACTACAGATTTAGTGTCTCCATTCTCACAAAACTATACTGTGAGAATGGAGACACTAAATATGTAGTTTTGTGATAATGAAGACACTAAATGTGTAGCACTGTGATAAACGAATACACTAAATCTATATTTTTTGAAACAAGTTCTTAAATATATAGTTTTGTGATAGATTGTATAAAGTACATGTAGTTTTGTGATAAACGAAGACAATAAATCTGTAGTTTTGTGAAACAAGCTCTTAAATCTGTAGTTTTGTGATAAATTGTGCAAAATAGCTGTAGTTTTGTGAAATTTACTCTAAAATTTAATTAATTCGGTTTATTGCGGTGGGCCACCATTAAAGTCGATGCAATCTACGTTGTCTACCGTATCTGATGTTGTTGCCAATTAACTAATTGGGTACTTTCTACTAGCTCTCACGTTAATCAGAAAAATCTAGCCGTTGATTGAATAAATCCAATCATTGTAGATCTTAAAATTTAATTAATTCGGTTTAATGCAGTAGGCCACCATTAAAGTCGATGCAATCTACGTTGTGTCTACCGTATTTGATGTTGTTGCCGATCGTATCTCCGATATCGTTAATACGAACACAACTACACAAAGCGTCCTAAAAAATTCATTAGCGGACGGAAGCTACGCAGTCGCCCTCTATCCTGATCGTCGCTGATCTTGAATTACACTAGAGCCTGGGACGCGCCAATGGCGCGCCGCTTGGAGGCAAGCAAGGTAACCATGGTTGCTTCGCCAGATGTATGTAAGCATCAAGCAAAGAAACTGTTTTGGTAAGCGGACAATACAATTAAAGCGTTGGAAAGCTTTTCTGTTAAAAGCAATCAAATATATCGCATTGCTAATTAGGTACAGAAACATTGGTGTTTAGTGGTCTTCAATAGTAGACATATAGATATAGATGTTGGCTTAAATTTACATGCAAGTGTATCAGGCACATTAGGTGCCTATAGTCCACTGATAGCAAAAGGTTGTTTGTAAGGTAAGGTAATTAGGTAAATCACTAAGTTGTTTTTCACAGGAGATCAACTGTTAGTCCAACGTGGGATCAACTGTTAGTCCAACGTGGGTTGCCTTGTAGAAAAGGAACATGCAAATTGCCTGGAGGCGTATGCCGTTGATTGCCGCAAAATCCTTCCATCTTTTTTCAAGTTGCAACGGCCATCTGTTGACATGCATATGAAGCAGCATGTTGGCTGAAATACCTTCTGGTGTTTGGACTTCAATACTGATGGTTTTCTTGTTTCCCATGAGCGGTTCTATATACTTTGAAAATTCCTTAGCTAAGTACTTTAAAAGACATCATATGTGAGCTATTCGATATAGTTGTAAGGAGAGGGAAAATAATTAATGTAGGTACAAGGTAAAATGATAGCAGGCAGCGGAACTCACAACTGTTTTGTTTCATGAATGAGTTCATAGCGACAACGTAAAGCTTTGCTTTAAGGATGTAGAGTCTGGGCAATATCTGTGATATAGTGTTTCATGCGAGATGTTAGCTAAACGTTTTGCGCACAGAAGCACACATCCCTAAATTTACGCCTTGTGTTGCTTGCATTGTATTTTCGGAAAGTATTTTCTTTGGTCACTGAGAAAGGAGTATGTGCTCTACAGTAACTACCATTCACAGATATTGGTAAGCAATTAGTTACAAATGATGTCATATTTTATCAGAATGCATACGATTCAAACGTAGATGCAGGTTCTAAGAAAAGTTCCCCTACTTCAATATAAGAAAAGTTCACCTGAAAACAAAGGGGAACATTATCTATAGCAGAAAAGGAGTTCTCTAATGAACAAAAGGGTCTATGCACTGTAGCATCAGTGATAAGATAGAAAGGACTAAGAGCATACCTCATAACTACCAACTCCATTTTTCTCATCACAAATCCTGTTGCCATAGATAAACTGCCCTGAAAAGACATGTAAAATATATCATATCTACCATATCAGATGTTAAATGAGCATACATTTGTAAAACTACTTGCCAATTTTATCCTGAAAAAATGAAGATTCTCAGTTGTATTACGTCCTAAATACTTTTGAAAGAGAAGAAAAGAGTTGGTTTCTATATAATTCCAGAAAAGAAGTTGCAGGTAAAAAATATATCCATATCCAAAATAAAAGGAAAATGAATAAAAAAATTAGGACAATATACTCACCAATTATTTAAACAATAACAAGATATAGTTTTCATTAAAAATTGGATTCAACATACCCATCAACCAACATAAGTAAGGTAGGGGTGGCAAGTAACCAGGAACAGGAAATTAGTAAAGAAAAACATGAATTTTATTCAGATGGTTGATCATGCATGTGCACTTAAAAAATATAGAACTTTCAGATGGTCATACAAACAAAGTAAAATCTGAGCTGTGCATATTCTTGGAAGGTTAGGGTATGTGTATATGAATCTGATTTCATTTAAAAATATTGAAAATCAACCCGGATTTAATAGAGGAACCATCATAAATTATTAATCATTTGAATTGTAGAATAGCATGTGAAACCAGTAGGTTATGAATCTGGGTTAAGTTTGCATATGTATCTAGTTCTTTACTACAAAACTCTGAAAAGAAACCATAGGATGAATTTTAAGTACATCTAAGTATGCATAGTGATAAATAGTCATAGTTCTACTAAATTTCAATAACTTAACAGAACATATAAGTTTTTTTTCTACCAAATCATTTACTGTAAAAATGGTTAGTTAATCAATAGTTTATTTTTTTCCTGCATCAACAACTCTAATCTAGTAAATTAAAGTCACAATATACAGTCAGCAGCAGTAAATCATCTGTATTCAAGGTCAGGTTTCATGGGGTTATAATTCCATTCTCTATAGTACATATCTTGTCATGATTTCAAAGTATAGAACCATGTAAAATACTGCATCATTCAATATGATTTATTCGAGAATATGATCCTGTTGATGTGCCAAATTCAATTATTTCATCATGCAAGCATATACAAGGACTTAATTATGTTAGTGTGTTTTTTATTAGCTTTTCTAGTTCCAGTACTGCACTTGCATCAGCATTCATTCATTCACTCATGGCATACAGAAATTTATTCATCCAACCCTAGCAAGCCAATTTATCTAGTACCCTAGAAACAGTAATTACAATCCTGACTATAACATCATCAAGTTGGTCGCTAGGATTAGTTCACAATCATCACAATTCAGAGCATGTTATTGCTAGTTATTGGATGATTACGAAAACAGAGAGCATATCCATGGTTTGCAGAATAGAAGCACAAATGAAGTGAAAATCATTGTGTATATGCAATCTTAATCTTCCCGATCATTTGCCCATTTATATCTATCAACCTGTCGAATTTCTTGTTCACTCATCCGATGTTTGATATATAAATTGCAACTTGACACCTAATCACTCAATTCAGTCAATAAAGTTTGATATATTTAAGATTGGCTAGTAACATGCATAAACCTGCAGTATAATCCTAGTGAAATATCATTGTTATTCGCTGAAATAGAAAAGGAACAAAAGGCTTCCAGAAGTTGGGAAGAACAGGAGTTTGCAAAGAAAAGAAATTTATCTCGTCGGTTGTGCTACCGGCATCGACTCAGTGCGGAAAGAGGCGTGGGCGAAGTGGCACAGTTTCGCATTGCAGCATTTTAAAAGCATATCCCTCTCCAAAACAAGTATATGCAGTAATAGTACTCGCTTTTGGCCTTGAGCCACCTGTGCCTCCACTCGCCGCCGCGCCGCACACCTACGCAACTCATAGCTGCCGCACCCTCGCCCACAGCCTCCGCCGGGGTTGACGCTCTACTGACCGCAATGCCACATGCATGTGCCACCCACAGGCAGCCGCCGCCACACACATGCATCTCCAACAGCATGAGAATGCACATGCATACAAATAATTTCAGGTTCCGTGGCCTGTGCAACATGAGAAAATCAACCAACTTATACATACAAAGACAACACAGGTGGGAAAGGATGGTGGATGGGGGTATTTACTTGTAGGTTGCGGCGACGGCGAGATACGACGATGGGGACAACGGTGGCGGCGAGATCCCCTATCCGGGCCGACAGGTCTAGGACTGGGGAAGGCGGCGGCCTCGACAGCGAATGACGGCGCGGAGGAGAAGGGCGACGCTGATGGATGGACGGGGCCGGCGGTGGGACGGCACCGGCGGAGGGCTGGATCTGGAGGGGGATCGCGGGCACTCGGTATGGGAGAAGCGGTGTTGGGAGGCGTACGGGACGGGAGTCGGGAGGGGAGAAAAGAAAAACCGTGTGGGGCCCATGCATGGGGCCCACGAAAGGTAGGGCGAATTTACGATAATACCCATGAAATTAATAGGGGTGTAAGGGCAATCTTTACAAACTCTGATGACAGAAAAGTAATTTAATCTCGAAATACTTTGAGCCCAGGCGCCTAAAGGATGCTTTTGGCTCCCGCCATACTGAAATGTTGAAATCTTTTGCGCCGAAGCCCATAATTTCCTTATTTTTAGCACATCAATTAATAAAATTAATACCTGAAATAATTAATAGAGCAACTAAGCGGTATATCTCTATATGAATATATTAATAAAATAGTATAATAATGAGTGAAAAGGGTTTAAAAGTGGATTTATGTTGTATTTCAAAACACCCATCTCTATCAGAAATAGTTGGGCCTTTTGGGCCGAAAGAAGCTTTGTTTCATTCCATCTCTATTTAACATTTTCCTTTTTCTTTTTATTTTATTATACCATTGTGAAGTAACACACAAAAATAATTATCTTATATACACCAATACATTTTTTATATGTGATAGACTGCGTATAAGTAGTTATGTAGAAGTTTCACGAATTTTGGAACTGGTTTATTATTTTCTATATGTTAAATAAATTTATACAATGTTATGTAAATTAATTCTAAAGCAAACTGTGTGCATCTAATGGTATACAAAAAAATTGCACAAAAATTATATTTCGGCTCATATGGTCCATTCTAACCCATGTCGTGGAGATAGATGAAAATTAAATTGTCTTCTAGGGGCAAACTTCTATCTTCAAATTACCATATAATAATTACAATAATATCTAAATTTGGTCACAGAATTCTAAAAATTGACATGACAACTTATTTTTGGTCCATACTATTACCATAAAAAATTTAAAAGGTTTTAATAAAGTGGTACCATATATTGTTCACAAATGGATACATTTCTCACATAGTTTCTTATAACACAAGTCAAACTTGGAGATTTGAATACCTCATAACATTTTCCAACTCGTATGCACCTCAAATTTTGATATAATCTTATGTTCAACATAATAATAGATAATATGAAGTTACATTAGCATTTGTTATGCAAAGACCTGTTTTTCTATTCTCTACTAAGGTGGAAGAAAACAAACCATATTAAAAAGATCCAATTAACATAAAAAAGATGCAACTACATGAAACATCAAGATTTTAAAAAAAATCAGAAAAAAAGAACCATCAAATTTGGAGTTATTATGAGAGAGAAATACCAATTACAAATTCTAAATCCAGATTAAAAAGAGAATAATGAGCCATATATGTGTTATTCATCTTAATCCACATTGCGGGCCCCATGTGCCAATGGCTGCAGCGACTTATCCTGCTCCGACTGGGCCGGCCCACGAAATGGCCCATTCTGGAGGGGAAAGGAGAAAAACTATTTTCTTTTTATTTAATTGCTCTTAAGTGTTTTTAATCAACTAAAATTAGTCTAAATTATTTGAAAATTCCAGTAAAAATTGTTTAAGCATTTGGAGTCATAAGGAAGATTATAAAAAAATTCCAAGACACAATTTCTTTTGTCTTGAGTGCTCGATTGCTGACAACATAGAATGCACTGTCCAAGCACCCGCACACTCAGTTACAAACCCCTATCCATTGGCATCAACCCGTCTTGCCTCGTCAGTCGCTCGCCATCACTACCATGGATAGCTGCTAGATCTAATGATGTGGCCCCATCCACCAGCCATATTGTTGAGCATCGCCGCTAGTGACAAGGGTTGTCGTCTAGATGCCACTAAACTTGAGGAACTTATCGAGAGAGTTAAGGTAAGCTCTCATGGCATTGAAATGTAGGAGGGAGTAAAAAAAATGAACATAGTATAATTGAGATTTGAAAACAAGCACTAGTCAATTTTTATTTCTTTTGAAATTTAAAAGTAATAGATCATAATAAATAATTTATTAATTACATGTAGTAATCAAGGTTGGGATTCGGTCCAAAAAGTTTGAATTTCAGTGAGGTCCAAGACCTTGGGTTTAAGAAGTAGTTGACCAATCTTTCTAGCTCCATTGTGAAACCACGCCCAAAAAGCAAGATGCAAATCAAGAACATTCACAGTTTGATCACATCTTTCTTCACTTGCTTCTTTCTAGTAAACTGAATTTTACCCTATTTCAGTACCATTTGATAAGCCCATATCCGTCTGACCAATTCACTCGTATTTGCCTAAATATGGATCAGTTTTACCAAAATTTGTCAAACTTGGTTTAAGTTGATCAATTTTCATTTGATTATTCCGAAATTCGTCCATTTCGGTGTACTCCGTGATAGTAATAGAAAAACATAGTCATGGTAAAAAAATAAATAACATTCAATAATGGCAACCTGCAGCCCTTTGTTGTGTGTTGTTGTGTTCGTGCATAATCCAAACAATGAAATGTTATTATAGGCGCTTTTAGAAATTTGTGGCTGAGTACATAAATAGAGAATTGAAAATCTTAGGTGAAGATCGGACGGCGGAGAATATGGCAGCAAGCACACCATTATACTCCATCGTAAAAACAATTCACTCAATCCTCTCTCTAGATCAGTGGCGCCAAATCCACCTCCTTGGCGGCAAATTACCTGCACTAAATTTTCATTGACGCACGAAATCTCTCTCATGGCACGCCTAATCTCTCCTCAATTTGAGCTCGCCACCCTCCCCACCTCGCGCAGATCGGGGGGAGTGGGCAGCATGGAGGAGCTCGCGGAGCTCGACAGCGGCGACCACAGCGGGGAGCTTGGCGGCGGCGCCAGATCCGTCCTCGAGTTCACCGCTCCTCCCCACCTCGCGCAGATCGGCAGGCATGGAGGTTGGCGGCGCAGCTTGGAGGAGCTCGATGTCCCCTGCGCAGACGCAGCCCCTCATCTCCCTACTGACTTCCTGAAAGTGTCAATTAGGCCTAGAGGGGGGGGTGAATAGGCTAATTCAAAAATTCAACTAAAAGCGGAAGCAGTAATTTTTGGATATTTCCGAATTTTTCAGATATATCCGAAAATTTTCGGAGTCAGCACAAACAACAAAGTAAATCCTAGATCTAGAAGCCTACAACAAGAATATGCTAGCACAAACAGCAACTAGACCTATAGCGGCTCAAACAAGCAAAGCTAGTGGAGAGGGAGGAAGTAAAGTCACCAAAGACGAAGCTCACGAGGTTGTTCCCGAAGTTCGAATCCTTGAGGGGATTCTACTCTTCGTTGAGAAGCTCACTAAGAGCCGGGTCTTAGCTAACCCTTTCCTCGAGAGGTTGCACTAAGCACTCTCCTTCCACTAAGGGTATCTCTTCCCTTTCGGAGGCGAGATCCGACCTTCACAAACTTCTCCCGGCCAACCACAATTAGATCGGTGGCTCAGGAGCGACACCTAGCCGCTTAAGAGTCCTCAACCTTCAAGAGTAACAAATGAAGCAAAGAACTAAGGAGATGATGCAAGTGCTCACAAATCTTCACGAAGACAACAACAAGCACTCACACAAACTCGAATCCACAACTCTCACACACACACCAAATCCAAATCGAACACGGGTGAGAGGGGAAACAAGAAAGCAAGGCTCAAAAGTGCTAGAGAGATAGAGCAAGCCAAGGGCACAAATGATTGGAATGGAACCAGCAGCCCTCACAAGTGAGGGGAGGGGGCTATTTATAGCCACAGCCCAGATTCTGCCCGTTATGCACAATAATTGAGATTTTCGGATATTCCGAAAGATTTTCGGACATGTCCGAAAATTCCAGCTCAGCACCAACAGCAAAGTCAACGAAAGAATTTTCGGACATTCCGAAAATTTTTCGGATAAGTCCGAAAATTTTCAGCACCAAAACATCATTCTGGATGTTTTCGGAAAAGTCCGAAAATCACTTTCGGACAAGTCCGAAAATACATAGAAGCGACTTTTGCCTTTGCTGAAGTTTTTCGGAAACTCCGAAAATCAGTTTCGGAAAAGTCCGAAAATGAACAGAAGCGAAATTGACTCTACTGATGGTTTTCGGAAAATCCGAAAATCAGTTTCGGACAAGTCCGAAAATATACAGAACCACTTTTGCCTTCGCAGTCATTTTCGGAAAGTCCGAAAATCACTTTCGGATATGTCCGAAAATTTCCAGAAGAGAAAATCTGTTTCTGTGTGTTTTCGAAAAGTCCGAAAATGAGTTTCGGAAAACTCCGAAAAAATCCAGAACACACCAAACTGAGGAGAAACACTTTTTAAAAATAGATTTTGAGCACTTTGATCACTCCTCATATGTCAATGCATCATCCCTCTTACTAGTGCGGCATTCCTATTGACTCAAACAAAAGGAAAAGTTACAATATACCATTTGTCCTTTGCCGCATCACATCTCATCAACGTATTTGACGGGATATGCATTATGCTAATTCATTGAGGACATAACAACCTTCACATTTGCTCAAATAAAAATGTTAGTCCTCTCTAATCGCATTGTAATTAATCACCAAAATCATTTGGGCCCTAGATGCACTTTCAATCTCCCCCTTTTTGGTGATTGATGACAATACGATTAGAACACAAGAGAGAATGAATATAATTTAAGGTTTTTGGTGCAAAGTTTTAGTGAAAGCTCCCCCTAAGAGTGTGCATAAAAGCAAGTGGAGAGCTCCCCTTAAATCATTGCATCCACATTGAAGCTCACAAGAGAATAAATATATCACATATGCTCATCACATCCAACACATCACATGCAAATGAATAATTACATCTCATCACAAGCACCATATAAAGAGGATAAGACATTGCACCACATTAAAGATAATAAGATCCATTACATCACAAGCATTCATAATTAAACAATAGTCTTACAAAGCTTTAAACTTAACATAAAAACCACAATAGTCTCAAACAGATAAAAACCAACAGTGCTCGACTCTAAGGACAAGATAGATAAACTAAAGCCGTGATAGATATTCTCCCTCTTTGGCATCAAGACACCAAAAAGAGAGGACGAGGAGACGATGACTCAAGCGAAGGGCGCCTGAGGAGGATCCTCGGGAGGTGGAGGAGGAGGATAGCCATAGCCATGGCCATATCCAAAGAAGTCGAAGTCGGAAGGCAACCCGGCAAAAGGATCCTCAATCTCTTCATCCTCTGGCTCATCGGGCTCGGCCTCGAAACCCGGAGGAGAAGGAGGGATATCAATGTGGTGGTCCTCATAATACCGTGCCTTTAGGAACTTGACATCACGAGACGTCTTCTTTGCCGAATTCCGCAATTGGCGGTTCTTTTTGGCCTCCGCGGAGCAAAGACGAAAAAGACTCCGCAAAATGCGGAATAAGGGAGACGGCTCACGACGAGCCGCAGAGGCAGGGCGCTCAGGAGCAGGAGGCGGCTAAGTGGAAGAGGAGGGTATGTCCTGAGCAGCCGAGGAGCGGGGGGCCTTAATAAGGCGCAAGTGCAGCTGAGAATGAGTCACATCATGGCGGAACTGGAGCTGAGTCACAGTCTCAATCACCCGCATAATGTGAGGGGCATAGACCAACCCCTTCTTGTACTGAATTGAAGCCATGCGGATCTCCTCCCACACAAAGTGATAGACATGGAAGCGATGAGGAGGGGGATCAAACCGGAGAAGCACGGTCCTAGAGAGGTGGTTGATGCTGCTAGCATCACCATCCTTGGGCACAAAAGACCGGCGAAACATCCGGTTCAAGTAGGCAAAGTACGGCTTGAGACCGTTGACTTTGCCCAACACCACATTTGGATCATTTGGAGTGTAAAGGGGAAGCAACTCTGAGTTGGCAGGAATTTGAAGATTATGAAGATCATCAAGGTTGAGCAAAGAACGAAGACGGAAGCCCCAGATCTCAGCCAACTGCTGATAAGAAACAGAGTACCAGGTCCCCTGAGTCATCCAGTGCATGGCACGATAGCGATCAAAGTATACAGTGGCATAAAACTGAGCAATGATCTCGTTGCACCAATTTTGCTGCAACGTCATGAAGGAGCGGATACCCATGAGATCACAATTGGCAATCACAGAGTTGATCACCGGATCATTGTGTGCCTGCAACTCTTCCCAATTGATCCATTGCATAGGAACAGTGGGATGAGCTTTGGACTTAATCACAGACTCATAAAAGTCTTGTTGAAAGAGAGTCCAAAACCGCGGATCCGTGGCGGTGCGGCGAAGGGAGCGCGGATCCTCATCCCGACGAGGAGCAACAACCTCAGACTTGCGCCGCCAATCATACACTTGGCGAATCACCGCCGGATCCCTCTCGGGGGTATGAATGCGGAGAGGCCCAATGGGGACATTGGGTTGGTGCGGCGGTGTTTGCGGTTGACGAGAGGAGCCCTCACCATCACCACCACCACCATGAGCATGAGTAGACCGCCGAGCCACCCGCGCAACCTGAGGAACCGCATCCTCTCCACCGGACCAATCACTGTCCGAATCATCATGAGAAGATGGAGTGGGAGAGCGATCCCTCGGGCGCTTGGACTTGTGGGAGGTTTGCTTGCGGGGAGGCATCCTTCAAACAATAGAGATACAAGGAATCAGGTATGGAAGCCAAAGAGACAAGAAACAAGTGATTGAGGGCAAGAAACATGCAAATCCGAAGTGATAGGGGTCGGCCAGGAATTTTCGGATATATCCGAAAATTTTCGGACAAGTCCGAAAAATTCCGGCCGAACCCTATAACTCAGATACCGCACAAATCCGCCAACAAAAACTTGTGAAATTGAATCTGCAGGGCCTATGGAACTAGGGGAACATCTCCACCAAAGGAAATCGCAAGATAAAACTTGAGGAATCTAGGGATTTGATTTTAGGGCAAATACCTCAAGAACGCGAAGAACACGTGAAGAACGCGGTGAAGATCGACAATGTAGGGCCCAAGAAGTGCCCCAAACGTGCTCCCTCGAGGTTGGAGAGGAGGGGAGTCACGGGAGGTCGCCAGAGAGGAGGAGGTCGCCGGGGGGTCGCCGGTGGGGAGGGAGGAGGGAGTCAACCCGTGGGGAAAAGAAGTGGAAAGGAGAGAGAAGGGAGTCCACGGGGTGATATATAAAGACCCCGAAATTTTTCGGATATTTCCGAAAATTTTCGGATATGTCCGAAAGGATACAGAAGAGTTGCGCACGGTTCTGATGTTTTTCGGACATGTCCGAAAATTTTTCGGAAAGTCCAAAAAATCCTGGGATGGCAGCAATGGAAAGAGCGACGGGACAGGGATTTTCGGAATGTCCGAAAATTTTTCGGAAAGTCCGAAAATTCCTGGAAAACTCAGTTTTGCAATGAGATTTCGCCGGGAATTTTGATGAAACTATTTTTCAAACATTTTAAAGGAATTTTGCAAGGGACAAGCACCGGGAATTTTGACCAAAAACAATTTTTTTACAATGATTTTTGATAGGATTTAGGAAGGAAGGGATGGTCAAGCACTAGAGGCTCCATTTGAATTTGTGACTAGCACACAATCAATCACACAAAACAATAGTCACAAGTCAAATGGACGATCCAAGGGATCAAAAGAGAGGGAATTATCATGAGACAAGATAATCCACCCTCGAGAGAGGGAATGTGTGAATCTATTTCAAGTTGTGCTAGGACCAAAATTCATTGAAAAATGAGATCCCCATACACATAGATTCAAAATCTCTACAAAAGTGACTAGTGTCCATCCATGAATTGAATGACCATTTTGTCACAAAGTGGTATGCAAACCTATTCTACCAAACAAACATGCATGCAATAGATCAAGACACATTCCGAGAATCCAAAATATTTAGTTCACTCCTCAACTCACAAAACCTAGCTTCATCTAGAGGCTTGGTAAAGATATCCGCCAATTGTTTGTCGGTTCTCACATGTTGGATGTCTATGTCGCCTCTTGTGGAATGATCTCTCAAGAAATGATGGCGAATATCGATATGTTTGGTTCGGGAGTGTTGAACGGGGTTGTTGGCTATCTTAATGGCGCTCTCATTGTCACATAGGAGTGGGATTTTGGATACATTGAGGCCATAGTCTCTCAAGGTTTGCTTCATCCAAAGAAGTTGAGCACAACAACTCCCCGCCAAAACATATTCCGCTTCGGCGGTGGATAGGGCGACGGAGTTTTGCTTCTTGGAAGACCAAGAAACAAGGGACCTACCCAAGAATTGGCAAGTACCCGATGTGCTTTTCCTATCCACTTTGCACCCGACATAATCTGCATCGGCATAGCCAATGAGATCAAACCTCGCTCCCTTAGGATACCAAAGACCAAGGTTAGGTGTGTGCACTAAATATCTAAGAATTCTCTTCACGGCCACTAGGTGACACTCCTTTGGAGCGGCTTGAAATCTTGCACACATGCACACACTAAGCATAATATCGGGCCTAGATGCACAAAGGTAAAGAAGTGAGCCAATGATGGAACGGTATACCTTTTGATCGACGTCTTTACCTTGCTCGTTGAGGTCGAGGTGGCCATTTGTTGGCATGGGAGTGTGAATTGGCTTGGCGTTCTCCATCCCAAACTTCTTGAGCATGTCCTTCAAATACTTTGTTTGGCAAATGAAAGTTCCTTCCTTGAGTTGCTTGATTTGAAGGCCGAGGAAGAACTTCAATTCACCCATCATGGACATCTCAAAACGTTTGGTCATCATCCTACTAAACTCTTCACTAAAAGACTTGTTAGCAGAACCAAATATAATGTCATCGACATATATTTGGCACACAAAAATATCATTATTATGTCTCTTAGTAAAAAGAGTTGAATCGGCTTTCCCGATTTCAAAGCCGTTTTTCACAAGAAAGTTGCGAAGACACTCATACCAAGCTCTAGGGGCTTGCTTAAGCTCGTAGAGTGCCTTGTGGAGCTTGTACACGTGGTTGGGATACTTCGGATCCTCGAAGCCCGGTGGTTGCTCCACGTATACCAACTTGTTGATAGGCCCGTTGAGGAAGGCGCTCTTGACATCCATTTGATATAGCTTAAAATTGAGGTTAGTAGCAAAAGCAAGCAATATGCGAATCAACTCAAGTCTAGCTACCGGCGCAAAAGTTTCACTGAAATCTAATCCTTCGATTTGGGTGAACCCTTGCGCCACTAACCTCGCCTTGTTCCTTATTACGACCCCGGCCTCGTCTTGCTTGTTGCGGAAGATCCACTTTGTGCCAATCACATTTTGCCGAGGTCGCTCCACCAAAGTCCACACTTCATTCCGGGTGAAATTGTTCAACTCCTCTTGCATCGCCATCACCCAATCCGGATCATTTAGAGCTTCTTCCACCCTTAGAGGTTCAAGAGAAGACACAAACGAGTAATGCTCATAAAAATTTGCAATACGAGAACGAGTGGACACTCCCTTGTTGATGTCTCCTAAGATGTTGTCGGTGGGATGATCTCTTTGGATACTTTGGTGGATTCTTGGGCGAGCTAAGTTGATCGGTGAGGGTGGCACTTGCTCGCCTTCTTCACCTTGATTCAAGCTTGAGGTAGAGGGAACGTCGGCTTGGGTTGATGTAGGTGGCTCCACTTGTGTTGAGGAAGAGTCTCCTTGTTGTGGCTCCCTAGGACGCACGTCCCCAAGAGCCAATCTTTTGATTGCTTCGCTCGGATCCTCCTCTTCACCTAACACATGTGAGTCAACTTGCTCTACTTGAGAGCCAATAGTTTCGTCAAATGTCACATCACGCGCGATCTCAACAATGCCGGAGGTTTTGTTGAAAACGCGGTATGCGCATTCATTTAACCCATACCCAAGCAAGAATCCCTCATCCACTTTGGGAGCGAACTTAGAGGATCTAGCCTTCTTATTAAGAATGTAACACTTACTACCGAAAACACGAAAGTAAGAGACATTTAGTTTGTTACCGGTAAGAAGCTCATAGGGAGTCTTCTTAAGAAGGCGGTGAAGATAAAGGCGGTTGATGGCGTGGCATGCGGTGTTGACGGCTTCAGCCCAAAAGTGGTCCGATGTCTTGTACTCATCCAACATGGTCCTCGCTATCTCAATGAGAATCCTATTCTTCCTCTTGGCCACACCATTTTGTTGAGGTGAATATGGAGCCGAGAACTCGTGCTTGATGCCTTCTTCATCAAGGAAACTCTCGATGCATGTGTTCTTGAAGTCCTTGCCATTGTCGCTTCGAATGTTCTTGATCTTGAGGTCGAACTCGTTTTGTGCTCTTCTTGCAAACTTCTTGAAGATAGCTTGTGTCTCACTCTTGTCATGCAAAAAGAACACCCACGTGAAGCGTGAAAAGTCATCAACAATAACAAGACCATATTTGTTACCTCCAATGCTTAGATAAGCAATTGGCCCGAAGAGGTCCATGTGGAGAAGCTCCAATGGTCTTGTAGTGGTCATCACATTCTTGACGGGGTGATGTGCTCCAATTTGTTTGCCGGCTTGACATGCGCTACACACCCTATCTTTCTCAAATTGAACATTTGTTAGTCCAAGGATGTGATCGTGCTTTAGAAGCTTGTGAAGATTCCTCATACCAACATGGGCTAGCCTCCGATGCCAAAGCCACCCCGTGTTGGACTTAGCCACTAAGCATGTCTCACGTTTGGCTTTACTTGAGGAAAAATCCACAAGGTAAAGCTTTCCCTTGAGAACACCCTTAAAGACTACGGAGGAATCATTCCTTCTATAGACGGTCACATCAACATCAGTAAAAAGACAATTGTAACCCATAGAACATAATTGAGAAACGGACAAAAGATTGTAGTTTAGAGATTTTACCAAGAGAACGTTGGCAATGGAAAGATCATTAGGGATTGCAATCTTACCCAATCCCATAACCTTTCCCTTTCCATCGTCCCCGAACACTATGTTATCTTGTGAAGTGCCATTTGGATCAAGAGTTGAAAACATTGATTCTTCTCCGGTCATGTGATTTGTTCATCCATTATCAATCACCCAACTTCTTCCACCGGAGACATATTCCTACAAGAGATCAATTTCTAGTTTTAGGTACCCATACTTGCTTGGGTCCTCTCATGTTAGTAACAAGTGCCTTAGGCACCCAAAGAACTCTCTTGATAGAAATATTCTTGCCCCTTGGGCCTACATACTTAGCAACAACACGACCACTAGCATTCTTCCTATGAATATAAGATGCATCAAAAGAACAATGTGAAGCATAATCATTAGGAAGGATACTTTTGGCCTTAACAAAATTGCTAAGACCTTGGGGCCTCTTGATCATCACACTCTTGTCCACCTTTCCTTTTGGTGGAGGAACATACCCAAGACCCTCATGGTTGAAGTTGTCCTTTTGATAGCCTAGGTACTCCTTTAGGGCCTTACTACCCATATGGCACTTAAGTAGGCCATTGTGAAGAAGTCCCATAAGCTTCTCATTTTGCTTTTGCAAAGCACTCAAGGAAATAGAGTTAGTAGCACAAGCTTCAATATCAATATCTTTGCATCTCACACATGGTTCATTGCTTGGGACAATTTTGGAACAAGATGGCTCGCCAGGGAGAGAGACACTATTCTTTAAGGTTTGAACTTCTCTTCAAGAGTGAGGTATGCTTTGTCCAAGCTATCCACTCTCTCTTGAAGTTGAGCGTTCGCCATCTCAAGATTAGCATGAGACTCTTTGGTTTGCTTGTAAAGCCGTACCTATGCCTCATTTCTCTCTCTCCTTAGCGAGCTCACTCTTGAGTTCATGAGACCGCTCTTTCTCACGAATGAGCAAAATCTCTTGTCTCTCAAGAGTTGCATATTGGTCCTCAATTCTCCCAAACAACTCACTCAAGTGTGGTGTCACGCCCAGAAATTCCCGAACAGAATTCCAAGCAGAATGTGCATTAAAATCCCCGTCCAGGACCGGCCGGGGTACACAAACGACAAAGTTGACATACAGATCCACGTCTTACAAACATTATAAAGTCTTACATAAATGCAGCGGAAAAACAAAGATAACTTGAGCTAAGCCTTGACTTGATCTGTAGCGGGAACACCACTCCATAGGCATCCTCGATGGCACGGACGAAGCCTACTCCTCGGAGAACCCACCATCTGACGCATACTCAAACTCTGGGGTTTGGGGAAAATAGAGCAAGACTGAGTACTACCCACTGTACTCAGCAAGTCATACCGGAATAGGGGAATGGTGCAGGGATTTATCAAGGGACAGCTATAATGGTTCATTTGCATAAAACTGGCATTTATAAACAGAAGTTGAATGCGGAAAAAATAGTTGTAATAATTAATCAATATTAATCATCCACTGTCCAACGCTATACCACGTTGCAACAGGCCCAACCATCCACCTATACTATCCAATTTCATTAAACTAAACTAGGATGAGACTAATCACGGTGAATCTGGTTGACCGCCCATAACCGCGGGCACGGCTATTCGAATAGTTTTACTCTGATCAGAGGTGTACAACTGTACCCACAAGACACAGCCCCACGACACGTTTCCGTGTGCCGGCAGCCACCACGACATACCGGAAAGAGGCCGTGACAGGACCCTTCGCATAACCTCCTCTAACCAAGCACACCACACCTCAGGTTTCACCCCCACTCCTCGCAAGGCAGCGGGCAGTCCCCTCTCGTGCCTAGGTGAATCCGGAAGCCGCAAAGGCCGTCGCAGGGCCCATCCAAACTCCATCACGCCCACCCTTGCCTGGATGCGTCAGCTAGAGGAAAGCTACACTACAAGCCCAGCCGTTGCCCATGCTGGCTTGTGGTAAGTACGATAAGTTCTTCCAAGGCATCCCGCGAACCGGTCCTTAATTGCCATGGGTGCGACTAGCAAAACCATGCACCCACAGCCCACCATGTGATTTATTTTAATTAACCAACACCAAAGCGGTGGTACTAATCCAACATTACCATTAGAACCTACAGTCTATATTTTAATAGGATTTTCCCCATTGTGTGCTAGTTGAACTAAGCATGGCTAAGCAATCCCTAGTCCAATGTCTATTCATGTTATAACCCAAGCTAACAAAGGAGCATGGTACCAAAATAGCATGGCTGTAACAATAGGTAAACATCCCATAGTATTATTGCAAAACAATGCAGTATTTGAAGGAAACATTAGAACATTTGCAATAACGGATCAACATGTTCAAGTAACAAGCATGACTTGCCTTGCTCTGCTGCTGGAGGAACCTCGGCGACTATCTCGAAGTACACCGGAGCGTCGGAAGAGCCGGAATCTAAGCGACAAACAAAGCAAACAATACATACAGGCTATAAGACTACTAAAACAGAGAACAAAACCATTTTAATGGATTCTACACATTTTTCTTGATTTACTGAGACTTGAATGGGCTTAAACGGAGCTCGGATGAATTAGTTATGATTTTTAGAAGATTCACTGTGTTTATTATTAGAAAAGAAAAGTCCTTAATGAATTATTGCGCAATAAAGACCCAGGGCTGATGTCATCAAAGGGGTGGGGCGGCGCCGACAGGCGGGGCCCGCATGTCAGTGGCGCAAGGGGAGAGAGAGGGGGCGCCGACAAGTGGGCCCCACAGGTCAGCGTGTCACGCCCTAAAATCGCCTAATTTAAAAATACATTGTTTAAGTCATTTTTAGAAATTAAATTAAAAGCCTACAAGCTAAACCCTAATAATCTAGGAAAATTTTCAACATAAAAATAAGCTAGATAAAATTTTATTAAATACTTTGCTTGTTCCTCTATTTTCTAGAATTTTCTGGGAATTATTTGAGTAATGGAAGTATTTTTAATAATTGGAACAACATTTCACAAATTATTTTAATTAAAAAGTTCCAAACCCCTCCCTAAGGTTGTTGGGCCGTTTTTGGCCCAACTTGCCTTTTCCCACCCGCGGCCGAGCCGGCCCAGCCGACTCAGCCGGCCCAGCCGAGCCGCCAGCCCCCTCTCCCCTCACGTGGAGGCCGACAGGTGGGGCCCACCTGTCGGTGGTGTCTCCCACCTCCAGCCGGCCGGCTGCAGCCGAGCCCTAGCCGGCCGAGCGCCGCCTTGCCGCTCCAAATCCGCACCCAATCCGGCCCCTTTTCTTCCGATTGTTTGAGGGGTTTTTATCCTCTCATCCGCCTCTATCTTTACCCCCAAAAATCGGAGCAAATCGTTGAGTATTTTATCCGAATCGAACTCGTTTTCGGGTTTATCTCCAAAACCGAGTTTTTGATTTCCCGGGCCGATTTCTTGTGGGAGGAGTCCGATCTCTTCAATCCAAGGCTATAAATAGGACCCGCTAGTCCTCCTCTTTCGTTTGCCCCAACTCCCAAGCTTTCCCATGCTCCGTAGCCTCGTCGCCACCGCCGCTTTGCTCGCCATCGCCGCCGGCCATCTTCCATCCGCGCCGCGCAGCCGCGTCCGCCGTCGCCGTCGGTCGCCGTCACCGTCGTGGGCTTCGCCAAGCCGTGGGGAAGCTCGGCCCCCCGTCCCCCTTAGCCGCCGGCCGCCGTAGCCCGCCGCCACCGCCGACCGAGCCGCCGCCGTTGTTCGTCGTTTGGCACGAGGGTGAGTACCGTTGGGTTCGTCTCGTCGTCCTCTACGTGTACATGTCCTCCAAATTCGCAGCCGACCATCCAATCTCCGGCGAGGTCGCCATCTTGGTTCGGCCGCCATTGATGATGTCATATCATCGGTTTTTTCTTTTTCCCGATTTTCTAATAGATTAAATCTTCAGAAAATCATAACTAAATAACCGTAGATCCGTTTCAGGTGGTTCAAGTTGCTAAATTTTTATAAAATCAAGATCTACATGTTAAAAATATTTACATGTACTGTTTATTCTTGTTTTTATATTGTTTTGTTGATTTTTGTTTAATTGCTTTAGTTTCCGACGTTCCGGAGGAGAGCGTTTCTGTTGAGGAAGGTTTCGAAGCGTTTGCGGAAGCTCAAGGCAAGTCACACAGATCCCAAACAACCCTTTGAGCATGTTGAACCCGTTTAAAGCTATTATTTTATTTCAACTATGCATTGTTTTTGAATTGTCATCGGGTGGTGAACCTTTCCCAATTAATTAATGGCCGAAGATGACTTTATTTTCTTATGGGTTATAATTTGATTAGCATGAACCTTATATATTGGATTGGTTCAGCTAAATGCTATATGTATGTTTGCTTAGCCATGCTTAGAAACATTAGCTAACTAAAGGGGTTAATTATAAACTATATTATATTATTATTATTAATTATGGTTATATTTAATGGTAGCTCACGATGGTTAATCGTGTGAGGTTAATTAAAGGATAATTAAAACCTGGTTAAGGTGGGTTGTGAGCATATGGTTTTGATGGTTGTGCTCATGACAATTAAGGACCGGTTCACGAGCTACTGTTGTGAAACATTTACCGTGCCAACCACAAGCCAGCGTGGGCAACGGCTTTATCTTTTGTATAGCATGATTCATTATAGTGTGCCAGACTGTGAAGCGGCGAGAAGTCCGTGGGGGTCGCTGGGGAGTCCATTGCCTCTGGTTTTGAGGGGGAGATTATGATCCAGGAACGGTGCACTGTGGTGAGTTGTGTTGTGCGAGGGGTATTGTCACAGTTCCTTTCCGAGGTACCGTGGTGGTGCTGAGGCGCATGGTAACATGTTGTGGGATTGTGTCTTATGGGTACAGTGGTACACCTCTGATCAGAGTTTAATCTATTCGAATAGCCGTACCCGCGGTTATGGGTGAGTTGAGCAATGTTTTTCGTGATTAGTCTCATATTACACATTAAATGGTAACGGTGTTAATTAATGTGACTCCTGGTTTGGAATGGTATATTCCTGGTTTGGAGGTTTGGTGTGTTCAACCGGGGTTGGTTGTTCAAATGAGGTAGGGTCTATGCAACACGGGTGTGTTGTATGGTGATTATTTAATATTGATTAATTATTCAACTGTTTTATTATTCTCTTAAATATTTATTAAATGTTGTTTATGCAAATGAGCTATATTATGCCATCCTTTGTTATCCTGTGCACTTGCATATTTGCTGTGTGACTTGTTGAGTATGTCATATGCTCATTCTTGCAATATTCAATCATCAGAAGAGGAGTATCTCAGCGAAGGTGATGATCTGGAGGATTAAGCTTGTTCCTGGTTAAGATGCCTGTGGAGTGGAGTCGCCATAGCTGTTCCGTTGTTTGCTTTAGTTTTATTTTCCGCTGCGTAGAATGTTATTCTTTGAGAGGAACTATCCACCTCTGTAATAATTTATTATTTGCGAATATTAAATAGTTATTTATTTGTATCTATTATCAATTTGTTATTGTGTGCCTTGGTTGATTCCTAGACGAGGGTTTAACACACATGTAAGCGTTTGGAATTTTGGATTGAAATTCCGGGCGTGACACAGCGGCACTAAGCGGCCGGTCCACCGTGGACTGGGACCACGCGGGTGGTCCACCGCCGGTCCACAGGACCGACGGCCCGGATCAGCCCGGGGCCGATCGGACGGTGCGCGTGGCGGCCTGGCACGGCTCGGTTCGGCACAAAGCCGGCCGGCCGGCCATGGGGGTGCGGCGGCGGCGCACGCGACCACCGGCGACGGCAAGCGGCGGCGTGAGCGGCGGCGGCGGACGGCGGACGGCGCACCGGACGGCGGCGTTGACCGAAGGCGACGGCGAGCGCGTGAAGAGAGCGGCGGCGCACGGGGAAAAGGGGAAAGGAAGGAGGGGGGGAAGAGAATCCTCACCGGCGAGTATGGCGGCTGGAGCGGAGGATGAAGGTAGCGGCGACGACCCGGCGACGAGGAGGAGCGGACGGGCGGCGGCGACACCTAAGGAGGAAGAGGAGAGGGGTTAGGGGTTGGGAGGAAACCCGCGGCGACAAAAATGGCCGGCCGGAGTTGGAGGGAATGGAGGGGCTCACCGACGAGCGAGGAAACCGGAGTTCCCGTGGGGTTCGGGCGATGCGAGGCGGCGGCCGAGATGCTCCGAGCGGCGGCGAAGCTAACGGCGGCGGCAGCTCTAGAGGCGGAGGGGCGCAGCTGGAGGCGGCGGCGTTGGCGGTGAGCGGCGCGACGGCGGTAGGAGGCGCGGGATGGAGCGGCGAGAGCGGAAAACGAGAGAGGAGGGCACGGGGAACATTTTATAGGCGGAGGGGGAGGCGGACGTGGCCGGGAGGACCTCCGATTTCGCCGGCGACGTGGGGAGGAGAGAGGAAATGGGGGGATTCAAAATGCGAATCCCGCCCCTTTCGTGCGCGCGCGCGGGCCGGGAGACGCGGGGAGAGGGCGGCGACGTGGCGTGGGCGCTAGGCGACGCGGCGTGGGCGCGGGAGAAGTGGAGGAGGTGGGCGCGGCGGTTTCGGTGGCAGCTTGGCGACGTGGGGCGGGCGGCCGGAGGAAGGGGACGACCCCGACAGGTGGGGCCCAAATGTCGGCGTCCCGGGGAGAGAGGGAGGCGGCCGGCTCAGCTGGGCCTCGGCCTGCGGCCGGCCCAGCGGAGAGGGGGCGAGAAGGAGAATGGGCCGGCGGCCCATTCGAAAAAAAAGGGAAAAAGAAAAGGAAAAAGGAGGAAATGAATTTCCTAGAATTAAATATTGCTTGTGCTCATTTTTAATTGGTTAAAATTATTTCGAGGGCTCTGAAAATTCCACTAAAATTCTTGTTAGCGAATTTCGACGTGTAGAACTCAAGAAAAATTCCACATGCCAATTCCGATTATTATTTGCATTGATTTATTAGGATTTACTCTTGCTTTTACACCGATATTTTCTTGGGACCATTTAAAAAATTAATTTAGGTTTGGGAGGAGAACTTCAGGGTGTGACAAATCTACCCCCCTTAAACGGAATCTTGGCCCCGAGATTCGGAGGAGCTGGCGAAGAGGTGCGGATGGGCGGCGTTCAACTCATCTTCGCTTTCCCAAGTTGCTTCCTCCTCTGAATGGTGGCTCCACTGAACCCGGCAAAACCTGGTGACCTTGTTTCTAGTCCTCCTTTCGCTGGTCTCAAGGATGCGAACTGGCTTCTCCACGTAGGTCAGATCCTCCTGGATATCGATGTGCTCCGAATCGGCCTGTTCTTCGGGTACCCTCAAGCACTTCTTTAATTGGGACACGTGGAACACGTCATGGATGCCGATCATATTGGATGGAAGCTCTAGCTGATAAGCAACTTCTCACTTTCGTTCCAAGATTTTGTATGGTCCCACGAAGCGTGGTGCCAACTTGCCTTTAGTTTGAAAACGGTGTACTCCCCGGAGCGGAGTAACACGAAGGTACACGTAATCCCCTGTTTCAAAAGTGAGCTCCCTTCGGCGGTTGTCCGCGTAGCTCTTCTGTCGAGACTGGGCAATTCTCAACCTTTCTCTGATAGTTCTGACTTTCTCTTCTGCTTCCGTTAACACCTCTGTTCCGAACAGTTGACGCTCGCCTGTCTAGTCCCAGAAGAGAGGTGTGCGGCACTTCCGACCGTATAATGCTTCGAACGGTGCCATTTGAAGACTAGCTTGGTAACTGTTGTTGTAAGAGAACTCCGCCTACGGCAAGCTTTTGTCCCAAGCTCCACCAAAATCAAGTGCACAAGCCCTTAACATGTCTTCCAATATTTGATTGACTCGTTCGGTCTGACCATCGGTCTGCGGATGGTAGGCTGTGCTGAAATTCAATCGGGTTCCCAATTCCTCTTGCAATTTCTGCCAGAACTTTGAAGTGAATTGGCTCCCTCGATCAGATACTATCTTTTTGGGTACTCCATGTAGACACATGATTCTCGAGAGGTAGAGCTCTGCCAACCTTTTGCCCGTATGCGTGGTATGTACTGGTATGAAGTGAGCCACCTTAGTGAGTCGATCCACGACTACCCAGATTGAATCGTGACCCGGTGATGTCCGGGGCAGTCCTGTTATAAAGTCCATTCCAATCTTCTCCCATTTCCATTCCGGGATTTGAAGAGGTTGGAGTAAACCTGCTGGCCTTTGGTGCTCTGCCTTCACTCGTTGGCAAACGTCGCAGAGTGCGACGAATTCAGCTATTTCCCTTCTCATGCTGACCCACCAAAACTTTTCTTTGAGGTCTTGGTACATTTTGGTGCTGCCTGGATGAATGGAGTACTGAGTCTGATGAGCCTCGGTGAGGATCAAATCCTTCAGTTCCTTGTCGTCAGGTACACACAGTCTTTCTCCCATCCAGATTGTGCCATGTTCATCCTCAAGGAAGTCCCGTGCTTTTCCAACCCTCATATTCTTTTTCAGTTCAGCTATCTCAGGATCCGTCACTTGAGCTGCTTTGACTTGATCCATGAGCGTAGGCCGTGCTTCTAGAGCGGCTATGAACCCGTGTTCAACGATTCCCACGTTGAGACGTTCAAACTCCTGCTGCAATTCTTCACACATGCCCTCGGTGCATAGGGCATTGCAGTAGCTTTTCTTGCTTAATGCATCTGCCACCACATTGGCTTTACCCGGATGGTAGTGAATGCTCATGTCATAATCTTTGATTAGTTCCAACCATCTTCGTTGTCGGAGATTTAGATCCGGTTGGGTGAAGATGTATTTCAGACTCTTGTGGTCCGTATATACTTTGCAGCGGTTGCCAATCAGATAGTGCCTCCAGATCTTCAAAGCATGAACCATTGCTGCCAATTCCAGGTCATGAGTTGGATAATTCCCCTCATGTGGGCGCAACTGCCGCGAGGCATACGCGACCACTCTGCCCTCCTGCATTAGAACACATCCAAACCCGTGGCGGGATGCGTCGCAATAGACTTGGAAGTCTTTCATCTGGTCGGGCAGAATCAGAACTGGTGCAGATACTAGTTTCTTCTTGAGCTCCTCAAAACTCTTGTCACACTCAGCTGTCCATTTAAACTTCTCATCTTTCTTAAGCAACTGAGTCATGGGTCGGGCGATCCTGGAGAAGTTTTCAATGAATCGGCGGTAATAACCCGCAAGTCCAAGAAAACTCCGAATCTGCGACACGGTCTTAGGTGGGGTCCATTTGGTAACTGACTCCACATTCGATGGATCAACTGCCACGCCCTGAGCTGTAATAACGTGGCCCAGAAATTAGACTTCCGACAACCAGAAGTCACACTTGCTAAACTTGGCATATAACTGGTGCTCCTTCAACTTCTTGAGTACCAGACGGAGATGTTGCTCATGTTCTTCTTCGGACTTTGAATAGATAAGTATGTCGTCGATGAATACCACAACAAACTTGTCCAGAAATTCCATGAACACTTTGTTCATCAGATTCATGAAGAATGCGGGTGCGTTGGTAAGTCCGAAAGACACACTCATACAACCCATACCGAGTGGTGAAGGCTGTCTTTGGAATATCCTCTTCCCGAATTCTCAACTGGTGGTAGCCTGATCGCAGGTCTATCTTAGAAAACACTTTAGCTCCTTTCAGCTGATCAAACAAATCATCGATCCGCGGTAAAGGATATTTGTTCTTGATTGTGACCTCATTGAGTGCGCGATAGTCGACACACATTCTCTTCGTCTTGTCCTTCTTCTCCACAAAAATGACCGGAGCACCCCAAGGTGAAGTACTTGGTCGAATGTACCCTTTCTGCAGCTGCTCATCAACCTACTTCTTGACCTCTGCTAGCTCGTTGGCTGCCATCCTGTACGGTCTCTTGTAAATTGGAGCGGTTCCCGATGCCAAATCAATCCGGAATTCAATCTCTCTCTTGGGTGGCATGGTAGTGAGGTCTTCGGGAAACACTTCTGGGTACTCGCAGACTATGGGGATCTCTTCCAATTTCCTCAAACTCTTCCCCTCGGTGACCACTGGGATTTCCACCTCAATCTGATTCAAGGAGACCCCTTGCTTTGGTGAGACTAGCGATTTGTACACTACTGTGTCTCCCTTCTCGTTGGTCAAGGTGACTGTGCGATTCGCACAATCAATGACTCCCTTGAACTTGGTCAGCCAATCCATCCCAAGAATGACATCTAGGTCCTTGGATTCAAGAAGGATGAGGTTGGCTAGAAATGGTGATCTTTGAATTTCTATTAGCACTGAAGGGCTATAACTGACCGAGGTTGAACTATTTCCCGGGGTATGAACCCTCATTGGTGTACTAAGCTCTTCTTTTCTTAACCCATGCATCCCCACAAATTTCTTTGAAATGAAAGAATGCGTTGCACCAGAATCAAAAAGTACTGTAGCAGGGACTGAGTTGACAGAAAACGTACCCAGTACGACCTCTGGTGCTGCTTGTGCCTCCTTTGCGGACGCGTGGTTGACACGAGCCTGGACGAACCTTGGCCCGGCACGCCTAGGCTTCGGGCATTTGTCAGCGAAGTGGCCAAGCTCGCCACAGTTGAAGCAGGACCCTGGCTTTGCTCCAGTCTCCTTCTTGGCTTGCGTGGACGGAGCTGACTGTACTGGTGCCATTGGTGGACGCGGAGCTGCACTGCGGTTGGGCTGACCTCCATGGTGGTTCTGGCTGCCACTGGCGCCCTGATGGAAGTTGCTTGAGTTGAAAGGGCGGTGCTGGCGGACGATCATGGTGGTAGGTCCACCCTGCTGTCCGGGAGTGAAGCGCGGTCGCTGATGGCTTCCTTGGTTGGACCGGAACTGCGCCGCCTTTCTCTTCCTGTCCATTTTGTTGCGCTGATCCTCCTGACGGATTGCCTTGTCAACCAACCTCTCAAAGTCGGCGTAGTCTCCAGAGATCAGCTGGTTGGTTATTTCGTCATCCAGACCTGCTAGGAATTTCTCCTGCTTCTCGGCGTCAGTGCGGACATCCTCCGGCGCATATCGCGCGAGGCGATTGAACTCATGGAGATACTCTGTCACTGTCCTGTTGCCTTGGTGGAGTGCCCGGAATTCCCTCTTCTTTTGTGCCACGACCCCGTCTGGCACCTGCGCCTTCCTAAAGCTGCGACAGAACTCCGCCCAAGTGACCACAGTGCCTGGCGGGCGGGTGGCCATGTGATTGTCCCACCAAGCTGACGCGGGACCTTGGAGCTGGTGCGTGGCGAAGGCGACCTTCTCCTGATCGTTGCATTGCAGGAGGTTTAGTTTCTTCTCTATGGCATGTAGCCAGTCATTCGCCTCCATGGGGTTGGTCGTGCTGGAGAAAGTGGGTGGCCTGACGCGTAGAAACTCTGGCAGTTTGGACTGAGGGGGAGGGGGACCAAACTGCTGCTGATGCTGCTCGGCTTGCTGCTGCATCCTCTGGTGCATCTGCTGGTGCTGCTGCTGCATTTGCTGCATCATGGCTGCCATCATCTGAGTCTGATGAGCCATTACTTGGGCCAGAGTCGGATTCTCGGGGAGTGGTGGCGGACCATTGCCGGAATCGCTGTTGGGATGCACACCGTCAGTGCGCTCTTCGCCGTTGCTGCCCTCGCCTGTTGTGCGGCTACCATTCCTGGTGTAGACCATCTGGAGGAAGAGCACACCGGGGGAGGGGGGGTAGAAGAAAAACAGATGCTCAGGAACTAAGCTTTATTATATAGGAATTTTAAACTGCAATTGTTCTGATCTGAATTAAAACACTTAAACAGCAAGGAAAATCCTTATTAAGACAGCCATATCATAGGCACATGATATCGACCGTCGACTGACCCACAAGCGAGCAGACCTAAACACACAAACTAACAGACAAATACTAAACAGTCGATAAACTAATGGAAAGCGAGCCTAATGCTCGGAACGGCTCTTGCGGTCGGTGGAGTCGAAGGCGTCCTCCTGCTCGTCACCAGGTCCCTCTGAGCGGCTCCTGGAGTCTAGCAGATACGTCTCGCCGCTGCCCGGCTCTGAGCCACTGGAGCTGCTGCTACTATGGTCGCGGCTGCCACTGGGAGTGGCAGGCAACCAACCCCCGTTGCCACTGGCTGGGCCCCTGACGGCTGATGCTGGAGCGAAGGAGAGAGCAAACGCGGGAGCTGACACTAGAACAGGAGCTTGAACTGGCGCTAGAGCTGCAGGAGCTACGGGAACTGCGGGCGGAGCCGGAGGAGCGGCGGGAGATGCAGGCGGAGGTGGGTTCCTGGGCGCAAGTTGAATGCGCACGGGTGCCGTCGTCGACTTGCGGGGCGTGGTGCGGATCCGGACTCCTCCTGGCGCGGGGAGACCCTTCAACTGAGCATTCTCCCTCTTCAGGCGTGCTATCTCATCCTTCAGAGCTATGATCCTCACGAGCTTCCCATCATTCAAGGCCTTGGACGCCTTGTGCAGATCCGAGTGCATCCTGTCCATCCCCCTCATCACGGCGCACATGTGGCCGAAGGTGGTGTCGTTCTCACCGGCTGTCTGACGGAAGGTACTGACATCGTCGCCGCTGGCTCGACGAGGGTGAAACCGGTACGCCGTGTTGCAGAAGATGTAGTTGTGGCGCTCCCCTAGTCTGGCCATCATCTGGTATGCTGCCTCCTGACAAACGTGATCTGCTGTGCCTCTGGATGCCTCGACCACCATGTTAGCGAGGCAGGTACCCACATATCCATGGACCTCCAGGCGAACACGGTGAGGAAGCTCGCCACTGAGCGGTGGAACCGTCGAGTACTCTGGCGCGTTGGGGTAGCCCACCACCAGTGTCATGCGAGCCAATTCTGCCACGAAATCATCCATGCCTTCTCCGCGGTGGTTGGGTGGGTGCTCGGCCATCTAGAGAAGACAAAGGGGGTAGGATCAATGCATGCTCAAATCCAATTTTAAATAAAGCAGTAAAGGACTCAAATAAGAGAAGCTAATAAGAGCGGAATTTTATGCATAGATCATTTTGCATGAGAGCGAATAAATAAGACAGACTTACATAGCGGTAAAATAATCAGAAAATTAGATACATACTAATAATAACAATAAAAGCATAAATACCTTGCAACCCATATTCCTGAGCTAGGACCTAATGCATTTCACCCATCAAATCCCAACTGACTGTCAAATATATCTCAAATAATTTTACTAAAACCCTAGACTGACTTGTTTCGACAAATCTCACTTAAACGAGCGACCAAGATTTTTCCCTTGAACCACAAGAACAGATCCCAATTTTTCCCGGAACAAATCCAATTGCAAAGAACATATGCAATGAAAAGGATTCAGAGGGCTTTTAGGTTTTCCATTTGGCTTGTCCTACGGTCAAGGTCGGCTCTGATACCAACTTGTCACGCCCAGAAATTCCCGAACAGAATTCCAAGCAGAATGTGCATTAAAATCCCCGTCCAGGACCGGCCGGGGTACACAAACGACAAAGTTGACATACAGATCCACGTCTTACAAACATTATAAAGTCTTACATAAATGCAGCGGAAAAAAAAAGATAACTGGAGCTAAGCCTTGACTTGATCTGCAGCGAGAACACCACTCCACAGGCATCCTGGACGGCACGGACGAAGCCTACTCCTCGGAGAACCCACCATCTGACGCATACTCAAACTCTAGGGTTTGGGGAAAATAGAGCAAGACTGAGTACTACCCACTGTACTCAGCAAGTCATACCAGAATAGGGGAATGGTGCAGGGATTTATCAAGGGACAGCTATAATGGTTCATTTGCAAAAAACTGGCATTTATAAACAGAAGTTGAATGCGGAAAAAATAGTTGTAATAATTAATCAATATTAATCATCCACTGTCCAACGCTATACCACGTTGCAACAGGCCCAACCATCCACCTATACTATCCAATTTCATTAAACTAAACTAGGATGAGACTAATCACGGTGAATCTGGTTGACCGCCCATAACCGCGGGCACGGCTATTAAAATAGTTTTACTCTGATAAGAGGTGTATAACTGTACCCACAAGACACAGCCCCACGACACGTTTCCGTGTGCCGGCATGCCACCACGACATACCGGAAAGAGGCCGTGACAGGACCCTTCGCATAACCTCCTCTAACCAAGCACACCACACCTCAGCTTTCACCCCCACTCCTCGCAAGGCAGCGGGCAGTCCCCTCTCGTGCCTAGGTGAATCCGGAAGCCGCATAGGCCGTCGCAGGGCCCATCCAAACTCCATCACGCCCACCCTTGCTTGGATGCGTCAGCTAGAGGAAAGCTACACTACAAGCGACGGCGGTAGGAGGCGCGGGATGGAGCGGCGAGAGCGGAAAACGAGAGAGGAGGGCACGGGGAACATTTTATAGGCGGAGGGGGAGGCGGACGTGGCCGGGAGGACCTCCGATTTCGCCGGCGACGTAGGGAGGAGAGAGAGGAAATGGGGGGGATTCAAAATGCGAATCCCGCCCCTTTCGTGCGCGCGCGCGGGCCGGGAGACGCGGGGAGAGGGCGGCGACGTGGCGTGGGCGCGGGGCGACGCGGAGGAGGTGGGCGCGGCGGTTTCGGCAGCGGGTTGGCGACGTGGGGCGGGCGGCCGGAGGAAGGGGACGATCCCGACAGGTGGGGCCCACCTGTCGGCGTCCCGGGGAGAGAGGGAGGCGGCCGGCTCAGCTGGGCCTCGGCCTGCGGCCGGCCCAGCGGGAAGGGGGCGAGAAGGAGAATGGACCGGCGGCCCATTCGAAATAAAAGGGAAAAAGAAAAGGAAAAAGGAGGAAATTAATTTCCTGGAATTAAATATTGCTTGTGCTAATTTTTAATTGGTTAAAATTATTTCGAGGGCTCTGAAAATTCCACTAAAAATCTTGTTACCGAATTTCGACATGTAGAACTCAAGAAAAATTCCACATGCCAATTCCGATTATTATTTGCATTGATTTATTAGGATTTACTCTTGCTTTTACACCGATATTTTCTTGGGACCATTTAAAAATTTAATTTAGGCTTGGGAGGAGAACTTCACGGTGTGACATGTGGTAGGGATTCCTTAGTTATGGACATGAACAATTCATCATCCATAACCTCATCAACCTCATCCTCCTCATCACTAACAAGATCAACATTAAATGACTTGAGGGGAGAAGGTACCTTAGGCTCCTTTGCTGATGTGACCATGGCTACCACGGATGCAACCATTGCTCACATCATGGATGAACAAGAAGGTATTGAGATCACATCGTCCAAGTGCTGGAATCCGATTCGGCCACCTGCTACACTGCTGACTTCAAACGGCCGCCGAATCTGCATACGACCTCCGTTTTTGGCCCGTGAGTACTTGATGGAAAGCTCTCGGATCCCTCTTTCCAACGGATCCAGCCTCATCTCCGAATTCCATCTCGTGTGGCCGGAATCACAGGCACAAGGTGCTGCGTCACCTATAATGGGCCTATGGGCTTGTAACTTCATTTGGGACCCCGGCCCAGGTGGGGCCCATGTGGGGTGCGCCCCAACCAGGTGGAGCACGACCCTAGGCACCCCTAGGTCGTCCTCCCACCCCTATATATAGCTAGGTACCCCTTCAGGGTTTCTTGGGTTTTGATAGATTAAAGTTTAGCCATTGCTACTTGCTTGCAGCGCGCGTGTCGGCTAGACCGTCCGTTTGCTTGTTCTTCGGAACCCCAACTTATCATTTGTATTAAATTCCTATTTGCAATATCAGATTGCTTTTTATCTTGTTCTTGCTTGTTTCTTTGATTTGCTTGCAGGAATAGGGTTGATCTGCATCGGCAAGATCAACAACCCACGGAGAGGTGTATCGATCGCTAAGGCGCAACACAACGTCTAGTACGGTTGTAGTCAGATCGTCAACGTTTCTCCCAAATCGTAGTTATCACAACTCACCGAAAGATCGGGCCAACAACAGCCTTGAGTGCCGAGTGGAGCTCAGGGTTCATCAGGTGGTATCAGAGCTTTCGTTGCTCGGTGAGTTTTTATCTTCCTATAACCAGAAAATAGCCATACAAAAAAAATTGCATCATTTACCTAGCCATATTTGTGCCATTGCATTGTTCATTTCAGTTTTTGCTTTGTTGAGTTTGCGTTGCATCGTCTAGTCCTGTTGCTGGTGTTAGCGTTTAGTCCGTTTAGAGTTTCGAGTTCTGGTCACGTTTAGTACCACTGTCGTGTCTTTGTTATCGTCGGGACCTACAAAAACGGAATCGTCTTTCCGCCAAGGTTCCATTTTTCTAGTTTTCAGAAGCTTTTGTCGGTCGGTCTTGGAGTTGCTGAGTTGCATCAAGGGTTTGTCGTCTGTATTTGGCCGTGCTTGTTTCTTTTGCGCGAGGAAGAGGAGAGAAAGAAAAGATAACAGATCGGTTTTTGGAGGAAGTTTTGCAGATTAGATCAATCAGGTTGGTTAGTTTCCATCTAAGGCCAAACTTTCCACTTGGGCCGAGTCTATTTCCTCCCCCACGTGTGAAGACCGGTTGGCGCCATCTCCTTTTGTCGCCCACTATAGCTGAGTCCGACTCCCTCCCTCTCACGTCGGTTTCACCTGTTCCGAGTTGTGTCAAACACCTTGGTGAATTTTTGTTTGGTGTCAGTTTCGAGATCCGTTTGGAAAAACGGAACCAGTATAAATTCAGCATTCCATTTTTGTATAATTTTAATTTTTGGGTTTAGACTTTTACATTTGAGTCCCTGTAATTTTTATATTTACGTTTGAGTCCCTGTAGCCTTACATTGAGGTCCTTGAATATATTTTTGTAAAAAAAATCAAAAAAAAAGAAAGAAAAAAAAAGGCAGTAAGGTGCATAAAAAAGGTGAAAAAAAAGCCGCACCGAAAAAAAAAGAAAGGAAAGAAAAAAAAAGGGAGAAAAAAAAGAAAAGAAAGAAAGAAAAGAGAAAATATTGTTATGTTTGAGCTGAACTTCATATATCAGAGTTTCATATATCATAGTTGTGCATGAGTTGTTCCTAGTGCTATCTTGTGGTATCGTTTGTGTCTAGGCTCGCGTCTCTAGTACGTTCTAGCCTAGGACCAGCACGGTACTTGACTTTGAACGATCATTCAACTTTGCATTCTCTGATTTGAGCATTTGCTATCCCTTTGCTACATACTTAAGCCTACCCAGAGCTCCACAGATCTGATTGCAGCCGTACAGCAAGTGTTTGCCAAGGCATCGATACATCCAACCTCCATTGGGGTGCTTGGTTAAGTCGGAGTACGTCACCTTTCCGCTTGCTTTGTTAAGAACTTGTAAGAGCTTGGTTAAAAGCTTGAGTGTGTGTGATATTTGAGCTGCCACTACCTAGTAGTTGATAGGAGCGTGCATATTTTTGTGTGTTTCTTGTTTGCTACTAACCATGGCAGGATTGCGTAAGGGAATACGGGAACATCGACTTCTACACCTTCGACGAGATATGACGACTTCTCCACGTGATGCATATGAGGTACATGACTATAATTTTGAACAAGTTGCATCTAAGTTACCATTCTAGGATGGGAAGTATAATTCTGTTGCATACATTGATTGGGAGCTAGCAGTAGACAATGAATTTGATATATATGATTTTTCTGATGCTCAAATGATTAAGGCTGCTAGTAATAAGTTTACCTCTTCTGCATAATTTTGGTGGACTTATGTTAGTAATAAACCTGAAACTTGGGATGAATTGAAAACCATGATGAGAAAACGCTTTGTGACATCTTATTACAAATGTACTCTTCGGGAGAAATTAGAACATCTGAAACAAGGTGATAGAACTGTTAGGGAGTACATTCATGAATTTAAGGTCTGTATCATCTACAGTGGTCTCAAAGAGTGCAATAAAAATACAATGCGTAGATTTTTCAATGGGCTTAATTCTGAAATTCAGGTTTTGCTTGATAATGTGACATATAATCATATTGGGCACCTATTCATGCTTGCTCGTAGCATTGAGAGTCAGATCATATCAAAGGCGAGGATGCATGACCAATGTGATTTATCTCCTATTTCTGAATTCCCAATATACTTATGTAATGATGATGTGCAAACATTGGAGGAGCAATCTTTTGTCTCCCCTGTTACTAACGTTTTTTAGGAAGATCAACACATCCAAGAAAAGGAGAATGGTTGTCACACCCTAAAAATTTCAAATATATAAATTTCTATTTAATTGGAATTATTAGAATTGATTTTAAAAGCCTAGAAGAGAAGATCTAATTTTTAAATAATAAATTCCAATATAAAATGGGGCTAGATAAAATTTTATTAAATACTTTGCTTAATTCTATAATTCCTAGATTTTTCTGGGATTTATTTGAGCTAAGGAAGTATTTTTAATAAATGGAATTGCATTTCATGAATAATTTAAATGGAAAAAGTTTTTTTAAAAGTCTCTTTTGGCTTTGGGCCGAAAGTCGGCCCAAAACCTTCTCTCTCTCCTCCTCGGCCCAAGTCGGCCCAGTCCGCAGCCGCAGCCGTCGCTCGCGCGCGCGTCCGCCCGCTGACAGGTGGGGCCCGCCTGTCAGGGTCGTCGTCTTCCTCGCGCCGCCGCCGCCCGAAACCCTAGCGCTGCGCCGCCGCCGTCTCTTTCCAAATCCGGCCGATCCTTTCCGTTTCCGGTGAAATCAATAGAGGGGAAATGATCTTCTCGATCTCCTCTACCTTTTCCCTTTTGGAACTTCGGCTAAAATCGTTTGGAAAGCGGAGGATTCGATCTCGAATCTGATCGGTCTCTCTCCTCCGAACCCTAGACTTTCCTTCTCGTCGCCGGCCGCCGTGGGCCTTCGCCGCCGTGTTCTTGCCCCTATAAAAGGATCCCCGGTGTCTCCGCTACCCGTCGCCACCCTCGCCTTCGCCTCTCGTCGTCCGTAGAGCCCTAGCGCCGTGAGTCCTCGCGCCACCGTCGTCGTCGCCGCTCCAGCCGTGCGCCGCCGTCACTCCAGTCGTCGCCGTCGCTCGGGAAGGCCGCTGTCGTGGTCGCCGTCGCGTCGCCGTCCTCGTCCGCCCCTTCGCCGTCGCTGTCGACCGCCGGAACATCGTCGCCGTCGTCAAGCCGGAGGTCGCCGCCGTTTCTTCCTCGTCGCCGACGTCGTCCGGTCATCGTCCGCCGTCGCTTTGGTCGTCGGTGAGTTCGCCGTGCCGTCCGCTACCCGTAGGTGCTCTCCGTTCGCGCCGCCACGCCGTCGTTCGCCGGCGAGCTCGCGCGGTTCGGTCGCCGCCGGAGGTGACGTCATCGCCGACGTCATCGATGCCGTCCGCCGTGGTCCGGCCGTGGACCGGTCGATCTCGGCCGTTCGTTTTGGATGGATCGATCTCGGCCGTCCAATCTTGTGAACCGTCGCCGTGCACCCGGTCCACCGCTAACCCTAGCCGCTGACGCAATAAATCCTCTTTTCCTTTTCAAAAATAATTCATTATTGCGTCATAATTCAATTAAAATCCATATAAGTGTTTTAATCCGATTTAATCTTTAAAAATTCATAACTAATTCATCTTAGCTCGGATTTAGTTGGTTCAAGTCTCTAAATTTTTCTAAAATTGAGATCTACATGCTAAAAATATCCACATGTACTGTTCATGCTTGTTTATGTGCTGTTTTGGTGTTTTGCTCTTTTCTGTTTAGATTCCGACGTTTCCGGAGAGTCCGTTTTCGCAGGAGAAGAATTTGAAGAGTTCCAAGGCCAGCAAGGCAAGTCACACAGATCCCAAATAACCCTTTGAACATGTTGATCCCGTTTAAAGCTATTGTTTCTATTCAACTATTGCATTTATTTTCGAATGTCATTGGGTGGAATTAACCTATTGTTTGTTATAGCCCTTTTGTTCTTGATTACTTTATTCCTTGATACCTTGGGTTCTTATAAATTGACTAGTTGAGCTTACTGGTTCAGCTAGATATTAGATGTGATTGCTTAGCCATGCTTAGAAACATTAGCACACTATTGGGATAACTTATGACTCCCTATTATAACTCATGATGGTTAATCATGATTGGTTAATTAATTAATTTGCCAACTAAAACCTGTTAATGGTGGGTTGTGAGCACATGGTTTTGATGGTCGTGCTCATGACAATTAAGGACCGGTTCACGAGTTTCGGTTGTGAAACATTAACCGTGCCAACCACAAGCCAGCGTGGGCAACGGCTTTACCTTTTGTATAGCATAGTTCATTGCGGGGCACCAGACTGAGAAGTGGCGGAGATAAGCCCACGGGGGTCGCTGGGGAGTCCATGCCTTGTTTATAAGGGGGTGATTATGATCCAGGAACAGTGCGCTGTGGTGGATTGTGTTGTGCGAGGGGTACTGTCACAGCTCCTTTCTGAGGTACCGTGGTGGTATCAAGGCGCATGGTGACATGTCGTGGGGCTGTGTCTTGTGGGTACAGTGGTACACCTCTGGTCAGAGTAAAACTATTCGAATAGCCGTGCCCGCGGTTATGGGCGGGTTTAACAATGTCTTTCGTGATTAGTCTCATACCTCTCATCATAATAAAAGATACTATGACTGGTAATAATTTGATTAGCTCCTGGTTTGGAATGGTATATTCCTGGTTTGGAGATAGAACTGTGCAGCCGGGATTGGTTGTTCAGAATGGTTGGGCCTATGCAACAGGGTATGTTGTATAGCGTTGGAATAATATTGTTTAATTATTACTCAACTGTTTTACTAAATTCTGAAATGTTTATTAAATGCTGTTTATGCAAATGAAACCCTATTATGCCATCCTTTGTTATCCTGTGCACTTGCATATTGGCTGCGTGGCTTGCTGAGTATGTCATATACTCACCTTGCAATCATTCATCAGAGGAGGAGTTCTACAGTGATGCTGATGGTGTGGAGGATTAGGTGTAGCCCTGGTCAAGCTGCCTGTGGAGTGGAATCGTCTGCGCCGTTTATCTTATTTTCCGCTGCTTAGATCTTTATTGATTGAGAGGAACTATCTACCTCTGTAATGACATTTTATTCGCTTATTAATTAGAGTAAAAATTGTACTCTATTATCAATTTGTTATTGTGTGCCTCGGCTGATTCCTGGACGAGGGTTCGCGCACATGTAAGCGTTTGGAATTTTGGATAGAAATTCCGGGCGTGACAATGGTATACTTGAGAAGAAAGAGGATGAAGCACCTGCGATGTCTGAAGAAAGTTCGCAAGGTAAATTAAATGGTGCTGAGAGAAATGAAGGTGAGTATTCTCAAGGTGAGCTACACTTGTCCACTTTTCATGCTATAGTAGAGCTCATTAGTGGAATCAATTGCTGAGTTGCCTTTGTCACAAGTTGATTTACTTGTTGTTCCTTGTGATAAAGAAGAGTTGTGCGATAATGCTTCACTTATATCCATGCCACAACTAGTGAATGAACATGCTATTCCTGTTGTTAATACTAAGTGCGCTGATTTTAGGCATGTTGTTCACATTGCTAATAGAGTAGAGGAACGTGAATTGACATCTTCTTTAAATACTTTGGGCTATATTCTGTTTGATGATTCTTGTGAGCTCAATTGTTTGAAGAACAAAATATTTGCTCATTCTGATTTGCCATGTCCTCGTAATGTTATATTTCACATCTTTGGTGAATATAATGATCTTGGAATATATTTGGTGCATAGAGTTTATATATGTTCGGATTTAGAACCTCCTGTACATGTGGATAAAACTTGCAAGCTAGAGAGGCATGTAATTTCTAATCATATTACTTCCAGTTTGTCTTGTTTTGATTGGATGAAACATGTTGTTTTAAATCGACCACGCGATGAGAACCATATGGAAAAACCGAGGACGGTTTTCCTCGAAGAAGGGGAGGATGATGTGACCATGGCTACTACGGATACAACCATTGCTCACATCATGGATGAACAAGGAGATATCAAGATCAAGTCCTCCAAGTATTGGAATCCGATTCGGCCACCTGTTACACTGCTGACTTCAAACGGCTGCCGAATCTGCATACGACCTCCGTTTTCAGCCCGTGAGTACTTGACGGAAAGCTCTCGGAGCCCTCTTTCCAACGGATCTGGCCCCATCGCCAATTTCCATGTCGTTTGGCCGCAATCATATAAACAATGTGCTGCGACACCTGTAATGGGCCTATGAGCTTGTAACTTCATTTGGGACCCCGGCCCAGGTGGGGCCCATGTGGGGTGCGCCCCAAGCTGGTGGAGCACGACCCTAGGCACCCCTAGGTCGTCCTCCCACCCCTATATATAGCTAGTTACCCCTTCAGGGTTTCTCGGGTTTTGTTTAGATGAAAGTTTAGCCATTGCTACTTCCTTGCAGCGCGCGTGTCGGCTAGACCGTCCGTCTACTTGTATTCGAAACCCCAACTTATCGTGTGTATTCATTCCTATTTGCAATATCAGATTGCTTTTATCTTGTTCTTGCTTGTTTCTTCTAGTTTGTCTTGTTTTGATTGGGAGCTAGCAGCACCGACAAAACTTGTGACATTTACGACGCTCTCTCTAGCAAGTGAAAATGATTATTGATACCGTCAAAATGATTATTGAAAGCGGGAGTTGCAACAATTTAGCAAGTGAAGAGATGGTCAAGAAGCTTGGCTTGACTACCCATCCACATCCACATCCGTATCATATTCTGTGGTTTAATACATGTGGTAAGATGAAGGTAACCCGCTTGGTTAAAATACCTTTTTCTATAGGCTCCTACCATGATCAAATTGAATGTGATGTTGTGCATATGCAAGCTTGTTCTGTTATTTTGGGGCGACCATGGCAATATGATAGAGAAGTTGTTTTTGATGGTAGGACTAATACATATAATTTTATGTTCGATGGTAAAAGAGTTGTTTTGCATTCTATGACTCCAGCCGCTGCTTTGAAAGATGATTTTGCAAGACTTGAATGTGAAAAGAAAGCGAAAAGTGAAAATCAGATTATTGCTAAACATCCTGCTTCAACTAGTAAAATAGAACCAAGTACCACAAAGAATGAAATTAAGTTGAAGGGTGCTTTGTTGGCTTCTACATATAATATTTGTGCACTAGATGAGCCAGATTCTTGTTGCTATGCTCTATTTTGCAAAGATCCTATACTCACATTGGCTACTGCTCCTAGTACTTTATATTCTTTGCCACCCGCTATTACTAACCTTTTGCAGGAATATGAGGATGTTTTTCACGATGAGATACCTCCAAGGATGGCCAATGGACGAGAGAGTGCACACAATCAAGAAGATGGGATTGAGTCGAGGATGACTCCAATTCAAGAAGGGGAGGATGATGAGGACATCACTTCGTCGGATACGCTCATAACTTCACACGCTCCAATGATAATTCCAAGTCCAAGTCCAGTTCGGCCTCTGGAGACAGCACTGACTTCAAACTGACCTAGCGCCTTCATGCTATCTCCGATTTGGGTGATCTTGGACTTCGTGGAAAGCTTATCTCGCTAACTTTCAAACGCATCTAGTCTCATGTCCAAATTCATCTCGAGTCAACGGGAATCGCCAAAATAAGACAGTTCTGTTGCTGAAACCGAACTTGGGCCTTGGGCCTTGTAATAGACTAGGCCCATCCCGGACGTGTCTCCCTCCACCTCCACGAATTAGCACTTAACCCTAGCTTTATTTTCCTCTATAAATAACTTTGTACATCCTCAAAAAAATTGGGTTTTGTTTAGTTGAATTTTGCCAAGTGACATTCACCTTGTCTCTAGTCCTCGCTCGATTAGTCGGCGACTATAGATTCAGTGCCCCCAATAGTTGTTGTGTTGATTTGCCGGGTCGATTAGATCTACCACTTCAATCACAACTATTCCTTTGTGCTTAATCACCTATTCGCAATATTTAGATTGCATCTTATCTTGTTCTTGCAGTGTTCTCTCGTTTGCATTGCAGGGATCATCAACCGCGCGTCACGGTTGGTATGACATCGTTTGTGGTGTAGCGATTGCACGGCGTCCTGGACTTGTTCTGGTTGGTAGCCACGTCGTAAACGTCACACTCGATCAAAGCGAGAGTTATCCCCTCACCAGAAGATCGGGCCACGAGAGAGAGCGTCATCAGTTGGTATCAGAGCAAAGCTCTGATACAACCAGGTGGTATCAGAGCTTTCGTTGCTCGGTGAGTTTTTATCTTCCTATAACCAGAAAATAGCCATACAAAAAAAATCGTATCATTTACCTAGCCATATTGTGCCATTGCATAGTTCTTTTCAGTTTTTGCTTTGTTGAATTTTGTGTTGCATCGTCACGTCGTGTTGCTTGTCTTAGCTTTTAGTCCGTTTAGAGTTTCGAGTTCTGGTCACGTTTAGTGCCACTATCGCCACCACCGCCGTGTCTTTGTTGTCATCGGGACCTACGAAAACGGAATCGTCTTTCCGCCAGGGTTCCATTTTTGTAGTTTTCAGAAGTTTCTGTCGGTTAGTTTTGGAGTTGTAGAGTTGCATCTGGGTTTCGGTTGTGTGGTTCCCGTGCTCTTGTTGCTCTGATGTGCGCGAGAGAGGAGGAAGAAGAGTTTTCCAAATCTGTTTTTGGAAGTATAAGAGTTTAATCTGGAAAGAAATAGTAGATCAGATTGATAGAAAATAAGTTTCCCTTTTTCTCTCACCATATCCGGACTCCTCCACACGTCGCCCACCACCACCGTGAGGAGTCCGACCCCCTCCCTCTCCTCTCGGCTTCGGTTTCAATGCATACCGTGAGTTGCTAGACACCTTGGTGAATTTTTTTGTTTGGTGTCAGTTTCCTGATCTGTTTGGAAAAACGGAACCAGTATAAATTTAGCATTCCATTTTTATATAATTTTAATTTTGAGTTTGGACTTTTACATTTGAGTCCCTGTAATTTTTATATTTACGTTTGAGTCCCTGTAACCTTGCATTAAGGTCCTTGAGTTGGTTTTTGCTGAAAAAAAAAGAAAAAAAGGCAGAAAGGTGCTAAAAACAAAGAAAACAAAAGCCGCACCGAAAACAAAAAGAAAAGAAAGTAAAAAAAAAGATAGAAAAAAAGAAAGAAAAGAGAAAAAAAATCAGTTGTATCTTTGAGTTTGTTTTCATGTATCAGAGTTGTGCTTGAGTTGTGCTATCATGTGGTATCGTTTGTGTCTAGGCTCGCGTCTCTAGTACGTTCTAGCCTAGGACCAGCACGGTACTTGACTTTGAACCATTATTCAACTTTGCATTCTCTGATTTAAGCATTTGCTATCCCTTTGCTACATATTTAAGCCTACCCAGAGCTCCACAGATCTGATTGCAGCCGTACAGCAAGTGTTTGCCAAGGCATCGATACATCCAAACTCCATTGGGGTGCTTGGTTAAGTCGGTGTACATCACCATTCCGCTTGCTTTGGTAAGAACTTGTAAGAGCTTGGTTAAAAGCTTGAGTGTGTGTGATATTTGAGCTGCCACTACCTAGTAGTTGATAGGAGCGTGCATATTTTTGTGTGTTTCTTGTTTCCTACTAACCATGGCAGGATTGCGTAAGGGAATACGAGAACATCGACTTCTACACCTTCGACGAGATATGACGACTTCTCCACGTGATGCATATGAGGTACATGACTATAATTTTGAACAAGTTGCATCTAAGTTACCATTCTATGATGGGAAGTATGATTCTGTTGCATACATTGATTGGGAGCTAGCAGTAGACAATGAATTTGATATATATGATTTTTCTGATGCTCAAATGATTAAGGCTGCTAGTAATAAGTTTACCTCTTCTACATTATTTTGGTGGACTTATGTTAGTAATAAACCTGAAACTTGGGATGAATTGAAAACCATGATGAGAAAACGCTTTGTGACATCTTATTACAAATGTACTCTTCGGGAGAAATTAGAACATCTGAAACAAGGTGATAGAACTGTTAGGGAGTACATTCATGAATTTAAGGTCTGTATCATCTACAGTGGTCTCAAAGAGTGCAATGAAAATACAATGCGTAGATTTTTCAATGGGCTTAATTCTGAAATTCAGGTTTTGCTTGATAATGTGACATATAATCATATTGGGCACCTATTCATGATTGCTCGTAGCATTGAGAGTCAGATCATATCAAAGGCGAGGATGCATGACCAATGTGATTTATCTCCTATTTCTGAATTCCCAATATACTTATGTAATGATGATGTGCAAACATTGGAGGAGCAATCTTTTGTCTCCCCTGTTACTAACGTTTTGCAGGAAGATGAGCACATCCAAGAAAAGGAGAATGGTATACTTGAGGAGAAAGAGGATGAAGCACCTGCGATGTCTGAAGAAAGTTCGCAAGGTAAATTAAATGGTGCTGAGAGAAATGAAGGTGAGTATTCTCGAGGTGAGCTACACTTGTCCACTTTTCATGCTATAGTAGAGCAACCATTAGTGGAATCAATTGCTGAGTTGCCTTTGTCACAAGTTGATTTACTTGCTGTTCCTTGTGATAAAGAAGAGTTGTGCGATAATGCTTCACTTATATCCATGCCACAACTAGTGAATGAACATGCTATTCCTGTTGTTAGTACTAACTGCGCTGATTTTAAGCATGTTGTTCACATTGCTAATAGAGTAGAGGAACGTGAATTGACATCTTCTTTAAATACTTTGGGCTATGTTCAGTTTGCTGATTTTCATGAGCTCGATAATTTGAAGGAGAAATTATTTGCTAAGTCTGATTTGCCATGTCCAAGTAACGCTATTTTTCATCTCTTTGGTGAATATAATGATAGAGGAATATATTTGGTGCATAGAGTTTACATCTGTTCAGATTTAGAGCCTCCTGTACATGTGGATAAAACATGCAAGCTAGAGAGAAATGTTATTGCTAACAATATTGTCTCGAGTTTGTCTTGTTTTAATTGGACGAAACAGGTTGTTGTAAATGGACTACGCATAGAGCACCATATGGAAAAACCGAGGACGGTTTTCCGTGAACAAGGGGAGGATGATGTGACCATGGCTACCACGGATGCAACCATTGCTCACATCATGGATGAACAAGAAGGTATTGAGATCACATCGTCCAAGTGCTGGAATCCGATTCGGCCACCTGCTACACTGCTGACTTCAAACGGCCGCCGAATCTGCATACGACCTCCGTTTTTGGCTCGTGAGTACTTGATGGAAAGCTCTCGGATCCCTCTTTCCAATGGATCTAGCCTCATCTCCGAATTCCATCTCGTGTGGCTGGAATCACAGGCACAAGGTGCTGCGTCACCTATAATGGGCCTATGGGCTTGTAACTTCATTTGGGACCCCGGCCCAGGTGGGGCCCATGTGGGGTGCGCCCCAACCAGGTGGAGCACGACCCTAGGCACCCCTAGGTCGTCCTCCCACCCCTATGTATAGCTAGGTACCCCTTCAGGGTTTCTTGGGTTTTGATAGATTAAAGTTTAGCCATTGCTACTTGCTTGCAGCGCGCGTGTCGGCTAGACCGTCCGTCTGCTTGTTCTTCGGAACCCCAACTTATCATTTGTATTAAATTCCTATTTGCAATATCAGATTGCTTTTTATCTTGTTCTTGCTTGTTTCTTCGATTTGCTTGCAGGAATAGGGTTGATCTGCACCGGCAAGATCAACAACCCACGGAGAGGTGTATCGATCGCTAAGGCGCAACACAACGTCTAGTACGGTTGTAGTCGGATCGTCAACGTTTCTCCCAAATCGTAGTTATCACAACTCACCGAAAGATCGGGCCAACAACAGCCTTGAGTGCCGAGTGGAGCTCAGGGTTCATCATTTGCCATGAGGCAAACCGGAGCATCCTCATCACTTGAGTAGTCGAAGAGTCTCGGTGGTGATGAAGGCTTGACGGCGAACGTGGCGACTCCTTCATCACTTGAGCTTGACTCGGAGTCAGAGCCAAAGATCATCCCAAGGTGAGCTTGGCCATAATGTTCCCTCTTGCTATGCTTGTGCTTCTCCTTCTTCTCATCTTTCTTCTCACTCTTCTTCTTATCTTCCTTGATGTGGGAACCATCCTTGAGGTGGGGGCAATCCGCAATGAAGTGCCCGGGCTCTTTGCACACGTAGCACACTCTTGCAGAGTGTCTTCCACTTGACTTGTTGGAGTAGTGCTTGGAAGATCCTCCCTTGAAGAAGCCGCTTCGCCTCATGAACTTGCCGAACTTCTTGACGAAGAGAGCCATATCTTCATCATCGATCTCCGCCTTGCTCTTGCTCTTGCGGTTTTCTTCTTCTTCTTCCTTTACCTTCAAAGCCAAGTCTTCCTTCTTGATGCTTGCGGTTGAGCTTTGGTTGATGTATTGGATGACATCCTTGGACTCTTGCACGAGCATGTCATGGGCAAGGATGCGTCCGAGCAAATCATGAGGTGTGAGAGTCTTGTAGTCCGGACGCTCACGAATGATGGTCACCAAGGTAGAGTTCCTTGGAGTGATTGCTCGAACCATCTTCTTGACCACAACCTCATCGGTCATGTCCTTGGAGCTAAGTCCCTTGATCTCATTGACGATCTTGCTCAACTGGTCGTACATGTCGCTTGGGGTCTCACCATCCAACATCACAAATCTCTCAAATCGCCCCTTGAGGATCTCCACCATGGACTCACGAATACTATCCGTGCCTTCATGCAAGTTCCGAAGCGTGTCCCAAATCACTTTGGCACTCTCAATGCCATCCACACGGTTGAACTCACTTCCACTCAAGGCGCTAAGTATTGCATTAGCGGCTTGAGCGTTCTTGTGCTCGTTCTCATCGTCCTCCTTGGTGGGATCTTCTGGATTCTGCAAAACATAGCCTTTTTCGACTATTCTCCAAATAGATGGGTTAATAGACTTCAAATGCATCTTCATCTTATGCTTCCAAGCGGCATAGTCCGTACCGTTGAAATACGGAGCTTTGCCGCTATAGGTACTCACATAAGATGCAGATGTAGAGGGATAGTCATAAGGGATCTTAGCTCCCCTATCACCATCGTTCCCATCCCCCGCTTGGCCCGACATGATCTCTCCAAGCGATTAAGCCTAATTAGGAGATTAGGCTCTGATACCAATTGAAAGTGTCAATTAGGCCTAGAGGGGGGGTGAATAGGCTAATTCAAAAATTCAACTAAAAGCGGAAGCAGTAATTTTCGGATATTTCCGAAATTTTCGGATATATCCGAAAATTTTTGGAGTCAGCACAAACCAGAAAGTAAATCCTAGATCTAGAAGCCTACAACAAGAATATGCTAGCACAAACAGCAACTAGACCTATAGCGGCTCAAACAAGCAAAGCTAGTGGAGAGGGAGGAAGTAAAGTCACCAAAGATGAAGCTCACGAGGTTGTTCCCGAAGTTTGAATCCTTGAGGGGATTCTACTCTCCGTTGAGGAGCTCACTAAGAGCTGGGTCTTAGCTAACCCTTTCCTCGAGAGGTTGCACTAAGCACTCCTCCTTCCACTAAGGGTATCTCTTCCGTTTTGGAGGTGAGATCCGACCTTCACAAACTTCTCCCGGCCAACCACAAGTAGATCGGTGGCTCGGGAGCGACACCTAGCCGCCTAGGAGTCCTCAACCTCCAAGAGTAACAAATGAAGCAAAGAACTAAGGAGATGATCCAAGTGCTCACAAATCTTCACGAAGACAACAACAAGCACTCACAAAAACTCGAATCCACAACTCTCTCACACACACCAAATCCAAATCGAACACGGGTGAGAGGGGAAACAAGAAAGCAAGGCTCAAAAGTGCTAGAGAGAGAGAGCAAGCCAAGGGCATAAATGATTAGAATGGAACCAGCAGCCCTCACAAGTGAGGGGAGGGGGCTATTTATAGCCACAGCCCAGATTCTGCCCGTTATGCACAATAATTGAGATTTTCGGATATTCCAAAAGATTTTCGGACATGTCCGAAAATTCTAGCTCAGCACCAACAGCAAAGTCAACGAAAGATTTTTCGGACATTCCGAAAATTTTTCGGATAAGTCCGAAAATTTTCAGCACCAAAACATCGTTCTGGATGTTTTCGGAAAAGTCCGAAAATCACTTTCGGACAAGTCCGAAAATACACAGAAGCGACTTTTGCCTTTGCTGAAGTTTTTTGGAAACTTTGAAAATCAGTTTCGGAAAAGTCCGAAAATGAACAGAAGCGAAATTGACTCTACTAATGGTTTTCGGAAAATCCGAAAATATACAGAACCACTTTTGCCTCCGCAGTCATTTTCGGAAAGTCCGAAAATCACTTTCGGATATGTCCGAAAATTTCCAGAAGAGAAAATCTGTTTCTGTGTGTTTTCGGAAAGTCCGAAAATGAGTTTCGGAAAACTCCGAAAAAATCCAGAACACACCAAACTGAGGAGAAACACTTTTTAAAAATAGATTTTGAGCCCTTTGATCACTCCTCATTTGTCAATGCATCATCCCTCTTAATAGTGCGGCATTCCTATTGACTCAAACCAAAGGAAAAGTTACAATATACCATTTGTCCTTTGCCGGATCACATCTCATCAACGTATTTGACGGGATATGCATTATGCTAATTCATTGAGGACATAACAACCTTCACATTTGCTCAAATAAAAATGTTAGTCCTCTCTAATCGCATTGTAATTAATCACATAAATCATTAGGGGCCTAGATGCACTTTCACTTCCCCACCGTCGGCGGCGGCCGGTGGCCCCCACCTTCTTCTCCACCCCCCAGCCCCCGACGCCGGTGGACCCCTTCCCCCTTCTTCTCCCTGTCCTGTAGGTTGCAGCAGCGCTAGCAACATCCACCATGCTAGCAGCAGCGGACACATCGCCAAGATGAAAGCCCTCTTAAAGTCCAAGCCAGGTATGCTGGCCAGCGTCATGCAGCAGACGCACGAACTCCTCACCTTCGTCGACCTCCACTCTGGATCACGCGGTGTTGTCGATATGAAGTTATCAATGCAAATCTTTTGCAATTTTGAGGATGCTAATTTCTTTATTGCCTTTTGAAATATATGCAGAGGAAACTACGTACAAAACTCTTGTTTTCCTATGTCAAATGGGGGTACCAGCCCCCTGAGCATCACACCATTTTACTATGTCATTTTAGTCATACTTTCAAAGATGCAAGGATGAACTCGTGTTGAATCTTTAATTGCATTCGCATTTTCACAGGAGCTTATGAATGTCATGCGCAAGGATTTGTGGAGAAGAATCGGGATGAATGGGGATAGATTGGATTATAGTAGATGAAATAACAAGGAACGGTCCTGAACGTAAATGGCGCGACGCTCTCCGTCGCACTGAGAAGGCAGGCCGACAGGCACTAAGATAAATCTTGATCTAATGCCTAATTGACCTAGGATAGGATCCCCTCCTTATATAAATGGATGACTCATTAATCTAGTCCTAACAAACCCTAACTCTATCAAATGGGCCTAGGACTCCTAGCCCAAAGCCCATGACATTACTCCCCTCTTTTTGAGCAGCTCGTCCTCGAGCTGCAGCACACCTGGCTAGACTCAAACGAAACACCATACCCTAAACTAAAACTTTAAGCCTTTTACATCTCGGCTTTTATGAAAAACAGAAATAAAAAACAATTCATGCGCAGGAGGACCCCAACCTGAGGCACCTAAGGAGAGGAAAAGCCCATTCCTTGATCCAAATCAGAAGGCTCAGACCAAAATTCCTTGGCTCAAAATATGAGAAAGATCCACCTTTGCATCATATGTCAACAAGGAAACCACCCAGCCCAACTGAGAGAGGGCAGAAACCCTATCTCCTTTCCTTTCAGGAGACCACGCCGCTACGAGCGACGCAGCCGTGGTCGATCCGCCAACTTCGCGAACCAGCACGTGGGGCCGGCACGATCTGCGCCATCGCGACGCGTGAATGCCACGCCCACCCGTCACGCCTGCGAATCGTGCCGCACGCACGCCGCCAAGCTCTACTCCAAACATCACCGATACGTGCGCCTCCACCTGCGGAAACAAAGCCGCATCGCCGGAAAATAGCGCCTGAAAACCAAGCCCGTACCGTGTTGTATCATCATCGAAGTGGAAATCGCCGCCGTTGAGGGCGCCAACGGCGACGGTGCCATCGCTAGTCCCAACGGCGAGGTGGAGGTTGCGCTGCCACTCTTGGACTTGGCGCCGCCGGAAGAGGAAACATGAGCGCCTCGCCACGAGTCACGCCGCCCCTGCGTTGTTGCAGCGTCACCGCTGAATGTTGCCGCCATCCGTGCTGCTTGAAGACGCGCCCTCGCGAACGCAAGGCCACCGCATACCGGTATAATGGTTCGGCCTCCTCAAGGAAAGTTGTCAGCTCGGCTGACTGAGCCGCCATGGCCCGGAGTTGCGTCGCCAAGTCCATCATCTTCTCCGAGATGTCGGCAAGGCCTTCGCTAATGTTGGGAACCGTAGCGATCTCGGCACCCATGGGCACAGAATCGAAGCTCTGATACCAAGTTGTCACGCGCAAGGATTAGTGGAGAAGAATTGGGAAGAATGGGGATAGATTGGATTACAGTAGATGAAATAACAACGAACGGTCCTGAATCTAAACGGCGCGACGCTCTCCGTCGCACTGAGAAGGCAGGCCGACGGGCACTAAGATAAATCTTGATCTAACGCCTAATTGACCTAGGATAGGATCCCCTCCTTATATAGATGGATGACTCCTTAATCTAATCCTAACAAACCCTATCTAATCCTAACAAACCCTAACTCTATCTAATGGGCCTAGGACTCCCAGCCCAAAGCCCATGACAATGAAGTACAATTGTAACACCCTGAAAATTCGACAAATAAAACAAAACCTGAAATTGAGTACTTTCAAAAACTTTTAAATAAATTGCATCATGCCGATGTTATTGGTTCTTTTGTTGTGCATCATGATGGATGTTATGGTCGTAATTGCTTGCCAAACTATAAAATGTCACAAATGAAAATTAAGCTAAAGCTATACAACTGCGTAACAATTATAAAAATAAGATATTTATTATGAACCATATAAATATTTACGCAGAACACAACAAAACCATCCAAGGAGAAGGTTAACTACTAATTAATTTATAGGTCAAATGTTAAATACTTGGAGCATGTTGACAAGTGTCATGATATCCAAGTAACCATGAGATAGTCGCCACTACAACTACCCTATATATAATGGAGTGTCCTCACGAATAATTAATTTGATATTTATAACTTTCATTGAGTCTCTCATGGAATAGAATGCACTCATATAAATGTTGACGAAAAACACGAGGCCTGGGAGATCTGCTTAACTCCAGTGCAGGTCCAAAACTTGCCTTTGGGTATGCTAGCGTGCAAGTTGATTTGATCTTGCAATCAACAAGAAATAAAGACAAATAGACCGTGGTTAAATCCATAAATGATAGCCGATCGGCTAGGTGCCGATGGCGTATCATTTATCTTTGAGCTGATGTCATATGTAAATCGATCGGCAGTTATAAATAGATAATAAAGAACTAAATCTACTCGATCGGCTGTAGATATTAACAATATATATATAATCCTGGTGTCGATATATACTTAAATCAAGTGATTGGGATAGATCGGTCGCCGTACCGAGACAGTATAAATCAAATATATATTAACAACAAGACTATATATGTTCATAGCCGATCAGATAGATCTAGCATGTATCGGCTAATACTCTGATACAACTCTATGTTAAGATATTAAAACAAACAGAATATACCAAACGGAAGCTTAATATACTTAGATGCAATAAGATCTTGACGTAAAGGGCAGATTTAACATGTCAATAAAACATATAGAGCAAATGTAGTTAAATCAGATAAGATCGGCTGAAACCCCGACGCTACCCTAATCAGCAGCCAGAAGGCAGGCTAGAGATTGATATTCTAAGCACGACTTAATAGATCAAACTCAACTGATGCAGCGTTAAGTATGAAAAGAAGAACAATATTTAGACAATCAAGCCGCTGGAAATTTCATAGAGTGGTAGATATCCTATATAATCTAAGTCAACATCGATGTCTAACCTAATCGGCTGCCCTCTACCGACAGATGTTAGCCGATTGTAGGTTAGATAGCGATATTGCCAGAGATTATGTAAGATATATGATAACTCGACGAATTACATAAACAAGATTAGAGTATCATAAAGATGGAAGCACTCGTCGAAATAAAACTAAAACAAAAGGGTGGCGATGCGCCGAGATTGTATTGAACGTGTGTGTTAATTGATTACATGGGGTTCGGGGTCTATTTATACCTACAAATTACAAACTATGTCCATATCGGACATGACTTTTATCTCTAACAAACTCTAAGATACCATAAGTCTTTATGGCAGACTTTTGCCCAAACATATCTCTAAGGAAATTACATAAAATATCCCAATTAATAGATACAATTGCCTTCCCAGGACTCTATCCATGCGTGGCAACCATCTCGAAGCATATCAACTCAACCCGATGTCGTACACCAAGTCGTATTGTCGGAATCGGCTGCATCACCAAACCAAGTCTGACTCGAATTTAGCCGATCCAATCGTAGCCGATCCGGACTTCAGCCAATTCTTACTCTGTTCCCGCGATAATCCTTATCTCTGATTCTGCTTCGATCTAATCTTCCTTTCCGATGCCGATATTACCAAATTTGGTTGTTAACAATAAAATAATTAGTTATGTAAATAAATTGAGTTTTATATATAAAAAGGGCTTATAGGAGTATTCGATTCACTGTTTAGACCAACATTGCACAAGTCTCATAATACCTTCATAGAATAAAACTTAAATAAATTAAATCTATCTGTGCAAAATATATTGTTATACAAATAAACTCGATCAATGTGTCGTCTGTTAGTAGGGACACATCTGAATATATAATCCAATGTTATTCTCAAATCTCCAAAATATATAAGTTCACATTAGGTCAAAAATCCAAATTAATCTAAAACAATTCATTTGTGATAGAAATAAATAAATATTCAAATACAACATTTGAATTCTCAAAACCCAAAATGTATAGATTCCATCTCATTCCATATCCAACCTACTACATTGCAGATTAGCCCCTGCCTCTCCCTCTTTTCCAATTTCTTCATTTTCTCTCTTTTCCATTTAGCCACTGTTCATGGGCCACCAACCATTCGATCTAGGTCTAGCCCAGACCGAACTCTTCCCGACCCAGCGCCGCTCATCCCCGATCGCCACTGAGCCATGCGCGCGCCTTCCCAGCCCGTGCGCCGCACCAAGCGTGACCATGCGCCGCGCTGCGTCGCGCCACGCTCGCGTGGGCCCCGTCACCCAACCGAGCCGCCGGATTTCCGCAAAAAGTTGCGCCGCCACGCGCGCTGGCGTCACCTCGTCCCATAGAGAGTCGCCATCGAAGTTGAGGGATAACGGCCGCCACGTCGCCCGGCGTCACCCTAGAAAATAGTCCTGCACCTCCCTATCGGAGGCCTTTACCACTGCCCATCGCTGCCAATCATGTCACCATCGCATCACCATCTCGTCGCCCCTAGCTGAGACCATTGGATAATGCGGTGTTCCTTCCCCAGCTATCGATTCCTTCCCTGCCACCCTACCACATAGGTTATCATTCCAAGCCGATTCATTGAACCCGAATCATAGGAGGAGGAAAGCTTAGTCGCGTCAACCTCCCTAAACCTAGGCCGTAGACAGCCATCGAGCGCGCCTGTCATCGACCTTATCCTCCACGCCATACTGGCTTATTCCCAAGCCAAACCCCCATAAAAACCCCATCCCTCTCTGCGCTTTTTATCAAATACATTTCGTTGAACACCTTGTATGCGTTCCTCCACTGCCATGAGTTGAAGCCGGAGCCAATGCCTTGACCGCGGGAGCTGTGACTCGGGCCGCCTCTACTGCTGCTGCTGCCATGGATCAACGTCGGGTGCCGCTCGAGCCGGAGGACTTGCTGTCGAACACCTGCACGCTCGCCGCCGTCGGCATCCTCTGCTTTCTTACCACCTCCCCACCGCGACGCCGCGTTTCGCCGACTTGCCTTCTCACGGTACACCCTCGTGCCCGTAGCGTCCTCTATTCCAGTAGTAGGTAGCTCCTGTTCCAATATTGGCGATTAGCGCCTATGGCCGTGCCGGCCCGGCCGCCGTTCCGCCGCCGGCGAGCACCCCGTGGACATGCTATCCCGGAGGCTCTCCCTTCCATCTTGTTAGAAAAACGGAATCAACATAAGCTGTAGAAGCTCGTGCGCCAACCCAATTGATTAGAGACCTCGCCACTCACCGAGTCCCCTTGCACCCCGGAGCTAAGCCATGGCGGCCATGCCGCGCTGCTCGCCTCCGCGTCGCCACGCGCTGTGGCAGCCGACGGGAGATCACCGGAGCTCCTCCGCGCCTCCCTCTCACTCTTTTCCATTTTCTTCATTTTCTCATTTTTCCAGTTAGCCACTGTTCATGGGCCACCAACCATTCGATATGGGTCTAGCCCAGACCGAACTCTTCCTGACCTAGCTTCGCTCCTCCCCGATCGCTATTGAGCCACGCGCGCGCCTTCCAAGCCCATGCGCCGCACCAAGCGTGACCATGCGCCGCGCCGCGTCGCGCCACGCTCGCGTGGGCCCCGTCACCCAACCGAGCCGGCGGATTTCCGCAAAAAGTTGCCGCCACGCGCGCTGGCGTCACCTCGTCCCATTGCGAGTCGCCATCGAAGTTGAGGGATAACGGCCGCCACGTCGCCCGGCGTCACCCTAGAAAATAGGCCTGCACCTCCATATCGGAGGCCGTTACCACTGCCCGTCGCTGCCAATCATGTCGCCATCGCATCACCATCTCGTCGCCCCAAGCTGAGACCATTGGATAATGCGGTGTTCCTTCCCCAGCTATCGATTCCTTCCGTGCCACCCTACCACATAGGTTATCATTCCAAGCCGATTCATTGATCCCGAATCATAGGAGGAGGAAAGCATAGCCGTGTCAACCTCCCTAAACCTAGGCTGTAGACAGCCATCGAGCGCGCCTTTCATCGACCTTATCCTCCACGCCATTCTGGCTTATCCCCAAGCCAAACCCCCATAAAAACCCCATCCGTCCCTGCCCTTTTCATCAAATACATTTCGTCGAACACCTTGTATGCGTTCCCCCACTGCCATGAGTTGAAGCCGGAGCCAGTGCCTTGACTGCGGAAGCTGTGACTCGGGCAACCTCTACTGCTGCTGCTTCCTTGGATCAACGCCGGGTGCTGCTGGAGCCCGAGGACATGCTGTCGAACGCCTGCACGCTCGCCGCCGTCGGCATCCTCTGCTTCCTTACCGCCTCCCCATAGCGACGCCGCGTTTCGCCGACTCGACTTCTCACGGTACACCCTCGCGCCCGTAGCGTCCTCTATTCCAGTAGTAGCTAGCTCCGGTTCCAATTTTGGCGATTAGCGCCTATGGCCGTGCCGGCCCGGCCGCCGTTCCGCCGCCGGCGAGCTCCCCATGGACATGCTATCCCGGAAGCTCTCCCTTCCATCTTGTTACAAAAACGGAATCAATATAAGCCGTAGATGCTCGTGCGCCAACCTAATTGATTAGCGACCTAGCAACTCGCCGAGTCCCCTTGCACCCCGGAGCTCGGCCATGGCGGCCATGCCGCACCGCTCGCCTCCGCGTCGCCACGCACTGTGGCCGCCGGCGGGAGATCTTCGGAACTCCTCCGCGCCTCCCCCGGACGTCGCCGAGCCGCTCGCCGCCGTCCCGGCTCGGGCCGACTGCGCCGAGCCACGCGTGCCGCACCTCTGCTCGTCGCGTGCGGGAGGTAGAAGACGATGGGGAAAAAGGAAAGAACGAGAGAGGGAGACCGTGTGGGACCCACATGTAATTAGCGCACAGTAATCCTGCACCTAATGGATATTAGCCCACTCAATGACATGTGGGGTCCCTGTTATTAAAAGCTAAGAAAACATAATTATGATTTTGTGTCCATGACACGTGGGTCCGGATGATTAGAAGTCTAATTAAAACCAATATTAATCTTACTGTCTATGACAAGTGGGACCCACCAACAGGGCCGGTCCCACCTGTCAATAACACAACTTGTTTCCATTAGAAAATAAAACCGAGAAAAGAAATATATGAATGGACCCACCTTTCAGCCTCTGAAGCTTATGGATAAGGTGAGAATAAAAACAAATCACGTGCGCACAGTACCCTTTCACAATTAGTTGAATTAATTCAAACTTGAATCTTTAAACTAGCATAACTCACTCATTTTAACTCGGATTTGAATGAAACTTGAACCTAAATTCATCTAAAATCAAGATCTATCTGATAGGACCACTTTCTCAATTTACTTTGCACTGTTTGAATTTTTGGTGATTTTATTTGAATTCTAATTGAATTCGAATCAAATCTTTCGCACGTAAATTTAGATTCCGAAGAAGTTGCTGAGTTAATCGAAGATCCGGGCCAGCAAATCTGTGAGCAAGGCAAGTCATCACTAATCTTTGAGCATATTGGACCTATTGCGAACTTATTTTGATTTAAATAAAGTTTGCATGCTATTTATATATGAATGCCCTACTTTGTTATATGCCATACCTTTGATACTGATTATCCATATAATCTTTGTAATCCATGATATCGTGCGTCTTTAGTCAATATTTGACAAATGCTTAGCCCATGCTAATTGAGATCCATGCATATTCATATTTATCAAAATGCTTTACGCTTGGGCAATCGCCTTGGGAAGGTAATTGACATACGGCATGTGGAGACATGAGCGTCACATTCCCATGATATTGATGAGATGATTTATGAAATAAATTTAAACTAAACAAATGTTTTCGACTGGTGCGGCTGGAGGACTTGGGTGGTGTCCGGAAAAGGCTAGTGCCGTCCCTGGTCAGTTAAGGACCAAGCCATGAAGCTAAGCATGAAACGACCCCCGTACAACCGTACTTCTCGAATGGGTATAGACCTAGTGGAGTAAATAGCCGAGCGGAGGCAGTACCCCTGCATAGTGATTTCTTTCAGGTGTGTGAAGCGACAAGCAGTCGGCTGGCGGATGCCCCGTAAGGGTGGCCAGAGATTGACTTAACAAGACTACAAGAAGATACCCAAGAGAAGACAGCTGATACGGACTAGGTTCAACTACAGGAAGCAACATTAGGAATGTGTGTGTTTTTCCCTTCCTGGGAGCGCCAGAGCTCCTCTCACTGCTAGAAACTTATGACGCCTAGACTGCGTGAGGATATAAGTTCATGGAACGGGTACTGCCAATGTGAGGTTATTGAAAGGCTTTGCCGTGACGCGTCTCATGTGTTGGGACGAGGCTCATGTGTTGGGCAGTCGCGGAGTATGGGTAAAGTGTACATCCACTGCAGTGTGAGTAAACCAAATCTATTCGAATAGCCGTGCTCGCGGTTAATGAGCACCGGGACATGTATTATATTTGGCTAGACTCTAAACTCTTAAAATGATGGGTGGGATATGCATGATGATTTTTAGACTGGTGGATCACCTTCTCGAGAGGCGAGAAGGGGTAGACCCCAGAAAACCATGACGACCAGTGGCGGGAAGCTATCCTTGGGAACAGAATGGATGGTGGACAGAACCGTCGCTGTTTAATGAACTATGGAGATAAAATTTGATCAGTTGACGCTAGGTCTTAGGCTTGTGAAAAAAATTGCAAAATTGGTTTTATGCAAATAAACCATTAGCCCTTCATTGAATATCCTCTATCATATGCATCGTTGTTGTGGTGACTTGCTGAGTACGGTTGGTACTCACTCTTGCTATTTACAAATTCCATCAGAAGCCAGGGATGAAGTCTCGGATGGCCCATATGCTTACTACCAGGAGGGTGAAGAAGATGGCGGCGCTTAGTAGGTCTTAGTTATGGTCGTTGCCTGTGGCAATGGCGTCGCCGTTGCCTTGATTCCGCTGCTTATCTATTTATGCTTTTGGGATGTATTCCGGACCGTTTGGTCCTATGTTCTAAGACTGCCTGCGGGCCTATGATGTAATAATTCGCGCTAGACAATCTATGTATGCGCAATTGATATTCCAGCAATGTAATCGTGAGTACCAGACTACTTGATCCAGGGAAATGGTACTATTAACACGAGAGATTCCTGTTATAAAAATGGGGGTCTACAGAGCTGGTATCAGAGCCATACGACTGTAGGAAAAAACCAAATGGCGCACACACCACCGTAGTTGGCCAAGGCAGAAAATTCCCATATATGGATACTTTTAAAATAAAACGCTATGTTTATAAAACCAAATATGTTTTCCACCTTACTCTTGTCTACCTTCTTCACAAAAATAAGTTTTACGTTTATCTAACTTTGGTTTTTCTTAAAAATAGATGGCCGGCCGACGTCGGGCATCGAGTAACAATGAAGAACCCCCGGAACCCGACCTAACCACTTTGGCCGGAGTTATGGCTACACAAACCCAACTGCTACAGGCCATTGCCAACAACCAAGGAGGCCGTGAAGGCTCAAGCTGTGGCGCGTTCATGAGGACTAAGCCACCCACCTTCGCTACGGCGGAAGATCCTATGGAGGCGGAAGATTGGCTACGCATCATAGAGAAGAAACTGACCCTTGTTCGGGTGTGCGAAGCCGACAAAGTGTTCTTCGTGGTGAACCAACTGGAGGGACTAGCTGGCGATTGGTGGGATACTTACAAGGAAGTTCGAGAAGAAGATGTTGGAGAACCCACTTGGGAAGAATTCATCGTGCCAACTGCTGTGATGCGCATGAAGAAGAACAAGTTCAGAAGACTGTGATTGGGAAATACAACTGTGCAAGAGTACCTGAACCGGTTCACTCAGCTGGCCCGTTACGCAACTGGGGACCTTGCTAATGAAGAAGAGAAGATCGACAAATTCATCGAGGGGCTGAATGATGAGTTGCGGTGGGCCTATGATTGGACAAGATTATGATAGTTTCTAGAGCCTGATCAACAAAGTCGTTAGGTTGGAGAATGATCAAAGGACTGTAGAGCACAACCGCAAGAGGAGGCTTGCTATGAATCGCCCACCTCAGGGAGCGCCTCAGTGGCTCAAGGGAGTTACTTCATTGGGATGGAAGCCCATCGTGGTGACAACCAACCGCCCTATTACACCTAACAACTTCAATAGACCAGTTGCGACTCCGCCCCGCGCATCGACACCAACCCTGGCCGCTCCTGGAGGAAAGAAGAATGTGGACTGCTTGAACTGTGGGGAGTATGGGCACTATGCCAACAACTGCCCACATCCACGCAAAAACCCCTGTCCATACCGGTGCCAATGCAATTGCCGTTCGCGGGACTACTACCCCTGCTGCTGGACGAGCCCTATTCAGGACACCACAGACCAACAGGTCTGCTACCGGATTTGGCCGCGGACAAGTCAACCATGTGCGAGCTGAGGAGGCATAGGAAGATCAGGGCGTACCGATGGGTATGCTTTCTATCAATTATACCCCAATTAAAGTTCTATTTGATTCGGGTGCTCCACTCATTCATATCTTTGAAAGCAAACCAACAACACAACATGACCTGTGCGGAATTAAAGAAACCCATGTTAATACACTCACCTAGGGGAGAAATAAGGGTTTGTACATTTCAGTTCCTCTCCTTAGGGAGCCCCTATACTATTTGTTAAGAGAAATGATAGCAGCATGAGGATGTGCGTAGATTATCGCTCGTTGACTGAAGTGACTATAAGTACACACAACCGAGTAACAAACGGTAAGAAATCTCGGGACGAGATTTATTTAAGGGAGGTAGGTTTGTAACTCCCTGAAAATTTGACAAATAAAAAGAAACCTGAAATTGAGTACTTTCAAAAACTTTTAAATAAATTGCATCATGCCGATGTTATTGGTTCTTTTGTTGTGCATCATGATGGATGTTATGGTCATTATTGCTTGCCAAACTATAAAATGTCACAAATGAAAATTAAGCTAAAGCTATACAACTCCGTAACAATTATAAAAATAAGATATTTATTATGAACCCTATAAATATTTACGTAGAACACAACAAAACCATACAAAGAGAAGGTTAACTAGTAATTAATTTATAGGTCAAATGTTAAATACTTGAAGCATGTTGACAAGTGTCATGATATCCAAGTAACCATGAGATAGTCGCCACTACAATTACCCTATATATAATGGAGTGTCCTCACGAATAATTAATTTGATATTTATAACTTTCATCGAGTCTCTCATGGAATAGAATTCACTCATATAAAATAATTAGTTATGTAAATAAATTGAGTTTTATATATAAAAAGGGCTTATAGGAGTATTCGATTCAATGTTTAGACCAACATTGCACAAGTCTCATAATACCTTCATAGAATATAACTTAAATAAATTAAATCTATCTATGTAAAATATATTGTTATACAAATAAACTCGATCAATGTGTCGTCTATTAGTAGGGAGACGTCTGAATATATAATCCAATGTTATTCTCAAATCTCCAAAATATATAAGTTCACAATAGGTCAAAAATCAACATTAATCTAAAACAATTCATTTGTAATAGAAATAAATAAATATTCAAATAGAACATTTGAATTCTCAAAACCCAAAATGTTTAGATTCCATCTCATTCCAAATCCAACCTACTACTTTGCAGATTAGCCCCTCCCTCTCCCTCTTTTCCATTTTCTTCATTGTCTCTCTTTTCCAGTTAGCCACTGTTCATGGGCCACCAACCGTTCGATCTGGGTCTAGCCCAGACCGAACTCTTCCCGACCCAGCGCCGCTCCTCCCCGATCGCTACTGAGCCACGCGCGCGCCTTCCCAGCCCGTGCGCCGCACCAAGCGTGACCATGCGCCGCGCCGCGTCGCGCCATGCTCGCGTGGGCCCCGTCCCCCGACCGAGCCGCCGAATTTCCGCAAAAAGTTGCGCCGCCACGCGCGCTGGCGTCACCTCGTCCCATAGCGAGTCGCCATCGAAGTTGAGGGATAACGGACGCCACGTCGCCCGGCGTCACCCTAGAAAATAGTCCTGCACCTCCCTATCAGAGGCCGTTACCACTGCCCGTCGCCGCCAATCATGTCGCCATTGCATCACCATCTCGTCGCCCCTAGCTGAGACCATTGGATAATGCGGTGTTCCTTCCCCAGCTATCGATTCCTTCCCTGCCACCCTACCACATAGGTTATCATTCCAAGCCGATTCATTGAACCCGAATCATAGGAGGAGGAAAGCTTAGCCGCGTCAACCTCCCTAAACCTAGGCCGTAGACAGCCATCGAGCGCGCCTGTCATCGATCTTATCCTCCACGCCATTCTGGCTTATCCCCAAGCAAAACCCCCCAGAAAAACCCCATCCCTCTCTGCCCTTTTTATTAAATACATTTCGTCGAACACCTTGTATGCGTTCTTCCACTGCCATGAGTTGAAGCCGGAGCCGGTGCCTTGACCGCGGGAGCTGTGACTCGGGCCGCCTCAACTGCTGCTGCTGCCTTGGATCAACGCCCGGTCCCGCTGGAGCCGGAGGACCTGCTGTCGAACGCCTGCACGCTCGCCGCCGTCGGCATCCTCTGCTTCCTTACCGCCTCCCCACTGCGACGCCGCGTTTCGCCGACTCGCCTTCTCACGGTACACCCTCGTGCCCGTAGCGTCCTTTATTCCACTAGTAGCTAACTCCTGTTCCATTTTTGGCGATTAGCGCCTATGGCCGTGCCGGCCCGGCCGCCGTTCCGCCGCCGGCGAGCTCCGCGTGGACATGCTATCCCGGAGGCTCTCCCTTCCATCTTGTTAGAAAAACGGAATCAACATAAGCCGTAGAAGCTCGTGCGCCAACCCAATTGATTAGAGACCTCGCCACTCACCGAGTCCCCTTGCACCCCAGAGCTCGGCCATGGCGGCCATGCCGTGCCGCTCGCCTCCGCGTCGCCACGCGCTGTGGCCGTCGACGGGAGATCACCGGAGCTCCTCCGAGCCTCCCCCGGACGTCGTTGAGCCGCTCGCCACCGTCCCGGCTCGGGCCGACTGTGCCGAGCGCGCGTGCCGCACCTCTGCTCGTCGCGTGCGGGAGGTAGAAGACGATGGGGAAAAAGGAAAGAACGAGAGAGAAAGAAACCGTGTGGGACCCACATGTAATTTAGCGCACAGTAATCCTCCACCTAACGGTTATTAGCCCACTCAATGACATGTGGGGTCCTTGTTATTAAAATCTAAGAAAATTTAATTGTAGATTTTGTGTCCATGACACGTGGGTCCGGATGATTAGAAGTCTAATTAAAACCAATATTAATTTTACTGTCTATGACAAGTGGGACCCACCGGTGATTAAAAGGGCCGGTTGGTCCTAATCAACAGGGCTGGTCCCACCTGCCAATAACACAGCTTGTTTCCATTAGAAAATAAAACCGAGAAAAGAAATATATGAATGGACCCACCTTTCAGCCTCTGAAGCTTATGGATAAGGTTAGAATAAAAATAAATCACGTGCGCACAGTACCCTTTCACAATTAGTTGAATTAATTCAAACTTGAATCTTTATAAACGAGCATAACTCACTCATTTTAACTCGGATTTGAATGAAACTTAAACCAAAATTCATCTAAAATCATGATCTATCTGATAGGACCACTTTCTCAATTTACTTTGTACTGTTTGAATTTTTGGTGATTTTATTTGAATTCTGATTGAATTCAAATCAAATCATTCGCACATAAATTTAGATTCCGAAGAAGTTGCTGAGTTAATCGAAGATCCGGGCCAGCAAATCTGTGAGCAAGGCAAGTCATCACTAATCTTTGAGCATATTGGACCTATTGCGGACTTATTTTGATTTAAAGAAAGTTTGCATGCTATTTATATATGAATGCCCTACTTTGTTATATGCCATACTTTTGATATTGATTATCCATATAATCTTTGTAATCCATGATATCGTGCGTCTTTAGTCAAATTTGACAAATTCTTAGCCCATGCTAATTGAGATCCATGCATATTCATATTTATTAAAATGCTTTACGCTTGGGCAATTGCCTTGGGAAGGTAATTGACATACGGCATGTGGCGACATGAGCGCCACATTCCCATGATATTTATGAGATGATTTGTGAAAGAAAATTAAACTAAACAAATGTTTTCGAGTGGGGGCGGCTGGAGGACTTGGGGAGGTGCCCGGAAAAGACTAGTGCTGTCCCTGGTCAGTTAAGGACCGAGCCATGAAGCTATGCATGAAACGACCCCCGTACAACCGTACTTCTCGAATGGGTATAGACCTAGCGGAGTAAATAGCCGAGCGGCGGTAGTACCCCTGCATAGTGGTTTCTTTTAGGTGTGTGAAGCGACAAGCAGTCGGCTGGCGGATGCCCGGTAAGGATGGCCAGAGACTGACTTGACAAGACTACAAGAAGATACCCAAGAGAAGATAGTTGATATGGACTAGGTTCAACTACAGGAAGCAACGTTAGGAATGTGTGTGTTTTTCCCGTCCCGGGAGCGCCAAAACTCCTCTCACTGCTAGAAACTTATGACGCCTAGAGTGCATGAGAATATAAGTTCATGGAGCGTGTACTTCCAATGTGAGGTTATTGAAAGGCTTTGCCGTGACACGTCTCATGTGTTGGGACGAGGCTCACGTGTTGGGCAGTCGCGGAGTACGGGTAAAGTGTACATCCAGTGGTATGTTGGAGTTCTTATTACAGGATCTTAAGCTTTAGTCTATAAACAATCACCTCTTTCTTATGCGGAAAAATAATTGATCAGCTGACCTGTGTTTGAAGGCATTGCTGTTCTTCTTTCTTCTTCTTCTAGAGATGCCTCACGAATCCCTTCCAGTGCCTAGATCAATCGGGCAATTAATTTAGGGTTTGAGGTTAGAGAGAGAGAGAGAGAGAGTTTGGTCATCTGCCTCCTTCCTTCTCTTTCTTTATATAGGCGACACTGGTGGGGCTCGGGGGTTATCTCAATTAGTTTAGGATTCTGTTTTCTGTACCGATCACAGAAAAAACGAATTATCTCTTAGTTTGTTTCTTGTTAGGATAAGGAAACCGGTGGTTTAGATCATCTCCTTACCCTTATCGACACAAGTCGACAAAATCAACCAACATTCTCCCCTTGATTTTGAGACTTACTTACAAGTCTATTAAATAAAATAGCTCCCCAAGGCAATGTGTCTTCAACAACATATTATGTGTCACTAAGACAACAAGACCTATAGCTCACTATAGTACTCAAATAAACTCAAGCTTAACTTAGTGGGTGTTGATTGAAAAATTTAGTCCCCCTCATCCAGGATCTTAGTAAGGCTCTAATTTACATATGTACTGGTCAGAACATAATCTTAATTAATCTTAATTTTATGAGCCTTTAGAGTATGGATCCATTAGCAAATGCTTAGCTTAATAATTTGATCATGGGACATATCTTTCACAACCATATCAATGTGTTAGGCAGAAAACACACAACATGTTGCTACTAGAATAGAAAATTGTGTTCAATTAGTGCACAACTTATAACACAGTATATTTTGGGTGGTTTACACCTTTTGAGTGGTTTATGAGCGCTATTTACCACTCTTAGTTCTGGGAAATATTCTTATGATTAATCATAACATGCTTTAAAATCTAACTGCATCGTCAACTATGCAGTAAGAGATTATTTTGGAGCTTTTCCATGGTTATTGCTCCCCTATGTGTGGACATAGCTTAATCTTAGTTAACTTAATAATCTTTATAAATATCCACACATCTCACAAAATAAGTGTCCAAATGTCTCTAAACTTCTGATATCATTGGACTTTAGAAATATGAGCATGTTACTTGAGATTGCCTTGCAAATAATACAAAACATTCTTAATACCAGTGGTCTAGTCTGGATTTAATTAATACTGCCAAGATTCCCTGTAAAATGTATGCCAAATCTGTATGCATCCAGATTTGAGCTAATCTCAAGCTTCTGTCAGCTGAGTCTAACTTTAGAATTTAATCTCAGCTTGACTAACTTTAACTAAATTCTCTCAAATTATTTCTTTAATTTATGTCAATGTATGACTTACTGATATAAGCCCAGTACTCCTTCAGACCAAAATAATTCATGGAAAAAATTCTTTAGTTTCTAACAGCAATTTGCATTGCTTGACAATAAAGTCATTAGTATAGAGTACCGGTGAATGAAAATTCCCACCTTTAATTTTTATGCAGCTGTCCACCTCACTTGAATTGTTCGAAATTTCCATTAGAGTCAGGCTTAATTTTATTAACCCACTTAAATGACTCATTTAGAAACTTCAACTAAATTCTTTATTACATGGTTCGAAAACCATTTAGATGAACACTTTAATGTCTTATCTTGTTCATCAATCTCAATTTATTCTTACATGGTTCGAAAACCATTTGGATGAACGCTTATTTTTAATGTCTTCATCGGGTGAAACAAGCTTTATTTAGTGTTTACCACCATAATCCGATCTCATAACTTAATTTAATTTCAGCATTAGTATCTTAAATTTCTTAAAGGAAATCGGAGGTTGCTTATGAGTAAACATAGCCTTATGGGTAAACATAGCCAAAAGTAATTTGTTGGCTAAATTCTTAACTTAGTGAATCTTCCCTTAAAGCTTAAATAACATCACTAAAATCAATCCAAGGGAAAGAATATCTCCAACTTATGAGACGTTCTAACCTCCCCTAGAAATGTGACATCAGTCACAATGTCACAATTTCAATGACGTCTCATCTTTTGTCATTACAGGCAATTATTATAATAGTCACATGATCATCCAAAAAGAACAAATATGACTATCGTGCACAAGGACAAGACCAATCACTTTATTATCACACTTAATATAACATGTTCTATTTGGAAAAATAACGGACATGACCCGTTTCTCACATGACTTTAAATAATTAAACTAGTAAAGTTTCTCTTAAAAGAGTAAACAAATGAGACATTATTGCAACTGCTGGAGAAACTAAATGTGAGGTCTCCAACAACCCATCACTTTCATCTTCACTCCATCAGTTACTCTGAGTGTTCACTCCCCTCTTTGCTACCGTTTGGACGGTGCGAGTTTCCTGTAATGAGTTAGAAACATGCACAGCGGCATTGAGTCAAACTCACTAAGTATTAAGGGAAAATTCATCACAAGGGATTTATTTAATTTCATTTATACCTTTCTTGACTAACCACGTTGTGAAGCGTGTGCAATTTCTCTACCAATGTCCATCTGACGCACAGAAGTGGCAGTAGGGACTTGTACTTAAAGGAACAACTGAAGTTGAGGCCTTGATCCCTTCTTGCTTCTGCTCACCCTCTGGCTCGCTATTCTTATTAGAGGATTCCCCTTGATAGACCTTTTTGCCTTTATCAAAGGCATTAGTGAGGTTGAGCCGGTCTTTAATCTTCTGCTTTTCAGCTTTCTGGCGCTCTTCCTCTTCCACGGAGTGTAAGATTAATTCTTGTATGGTCCACTCCTCTTTCTGAGTGTTATATTTTATTTTGAATGGATCATAGTTAGGACCAAGAGATCTCATGATGATGTGCACTAAAAATCCATTAGATATTTTCATATCCATGGATCTGAGTTGATTTGCCATATGAGTCATCTCAAGGATGTGCTTCCTTATACCACTTTTGCCATCGTAATGACTAGTGATCATCTCATTTACAAGCGTATTGGCATGAGTCTCAGGTGCAAATTCAAAACTTTCTTCAATGTTTGCTAGATACGTCTTAGTGTCATTAGAGTCCATGATTCCTCCAATAACTTCTGGAGAGATGGCACCCTTGACATAAATTAAGCACATTCTGTTGGACTTCTCCCAGTTGGCTAACTTCTTATTGTAGGCCCACATGAGATTATCATATTCTTCCCCAATTATATTGAGTTCTTCGGCCGGTTGAGGTTCCTCCAGAGGATCCTCTCTTATGGCTAAGTCATAATCCAACATGGCTAAGTTAATAAGCACATTATTTCTCCCTTCAACGTAATTTGATCCATCAAGAAGCTGAATAGCCTTAAGATGTCCTAATGCTGAAAAATTAATTATTAATTAAACATTAGTAATGCATGCAATTAATTTCCATTGGCTTAATTAATCACATACAAATGAATCTTAATTTTCATAATAAAACACCATAGGGTAGAAAAGATTATGAAATGGCAGAGAATAATGAATTACTAAAAATTAATATCCTAAATCAAATTACCAAAAGTAGGTAGATATGATATAGGGCATAATGCCATTAGTAAATGACATGAAATTAAAATCCTTAGCCATATCACCGTTGGGCAGAAATGGTAAAGGAATTAAGCTTAGTAACAAATTAGAGATCATTGATCATATCACCGTAAGGCACGAGTGACAGACGAATTAATGCACTAATGGCATAAGTAAAATTCTAAGTCATATCACCGTAAAGGCCAAAATGACAAAGAAAATGAAAATAATGATTGACGATACTTAGATGTTTCCTTAATTACATCACCGTTGGGCATAAATAATTAAGGAAATACTAATCTTAATGAAATCATCATTCTTTCTAGATAAACTTCCCGTTGGTTCCTTTAATCTAGAAATAATTTACTCAGTATTGCAACTGATCTTAAATAATAAGCATTGCTAATTGCATATAATGAGTTTACCATGGCTTAATCAATCACATGCAAAATAAACTTACAATTTCATAGTCAAAGCACCATTGGTCAAAAATGATTAAGTATAATCTTAAAATTAATTCCTTAATTATATCACCATTTGGTAGAAAATAACTAAGGAATAAAAATTATAATTGACATGCAATTATAATAACGTGGGTTAAATATAACTTCTCATCTTAATGCTTTCTAGTCGAATTTCTCGTTGGTTCCATTCGACTATAAATAATTAATATACTAAGGAAATGACCATCATAATGATGTTGACATGAAATCATAAATAGTTTCTAGTTAAATTTCCATTCAAGTAGAAATAAATTAAGTGGCTTAAGGAAATAATAATCTTAATAAATATTGACATGAGATTATATTAACGTTGGTCAAATATAATATCATACCATTAATTTCTTTCTAGCTAAACTTCCCGTTGGTTCCATTTAACTAGAAATAATTTTCTAAGTGATCAAATAATTGACCATAATTTTCCAGCAATTTAAATGGCTAAGAAAACTCATAAATAAATTTCTAGAAATAAATAAGACATAAATGGAGGGCTTAAAATAATAATGCGGCCCATCACTTCCCAAGCCGGCCCATAAAAACGGGCTAAATAAATTCTGAGAAAATTAAATTCACGGGCTTAATAAATTAAAAACAAAGGCCCACACTTATCGAAAATCCGGCCCAAAACGGACCGGCCCATTATGCGCGCGCGCGGCGCTTTGGCGGACGCGGCCCAGATCGGCGCGGCCCATGACGGCGACGGCCCGACGCGGGGCCGATCTCAGCCGTCCGATCTGATGGACGGTTTGGATCGGTCCTGCGCCGATCAAATCGCCTGCCGGTGTTGGAAAAGGGTTTCCAACCCTAACCCTAATCTCTTCCCTCTCTTCGACGGCTCTCTCACCCGGGCGAGTGAGCGAGCGGCGACGATGGCGACGACAGTCCGGCGAGGCGGCGTGCGCGCGCGCGGCAAGCGCCGCAGCGGCTCCATCTCGGCCGGCTGGGGGGCGCACCCGAAGGGCGGCGCCAAGCTGTGTGCAATGGCGTCGGCAATCCGGCGAGGCTGTGCGCAGGCGACGGCGAACGTCGACGTGGCCGAAGCTCGTCGGCGGGGGGGCGTAGCCCGAAGGCAGCCGCCAAGCCAGCGCTTCCCGTCCCCGGCGAGGGACGGTGGAGGGACACTCCAAGACGGCGCGCGCACGGGAAAACCGATGTGGCCGCAAGGAGGTGAAGTGGCGGCGATGCCGCTTCCGGTTTAGGGGGCTTCAAAATCCGGTAAGTCACCGAACCCGAGCCTAATTTTCTTCCATTTGGATTTAATTCGGACTTTGTGACTTAGGGTTCTTCCCCAAAAAATTAGGGTTTCTGAGGTGTGGATTTTGGGAATTTCAATCTTGTTTATCCCAAACTCCTCTTTTCTGAGATAAATAAATTCTTCAATAACTTTGCTTCTTCTACTGTTGGCCGAGACAAACAGTATAACATGGTTTAATATGCAACCAAGACTTAAAGAAATTAATCTAATCTAATTCAAAATTGTTCATGCTGAATCAATCTTGAACCTTTTTAAGGATGGCTTCTAATCACAGGGATGATGTGATTATGAGGGATTGAGTGGACTAAAGATCAGCTCTGATACCACAATGTTGGAGTTCTTATTACATGATCTTAAGATTTAGTCTATAAACAATCACCTCTTTCTTATGCGGAAAAATAATTGATCTACTGACCTGTGTTTGAAGCCATTGCTGTTCTTCTTTCTTCTTCTTCTAGAGATGCCTCACGAACCCCTTCCAGTGCCTAGATCAATCAGGCGATTAATTTAGGGTTTGAGATTAGAGAGAGAGAGAGAGAGTTTGGTCATCTGCCTCCTTTCTTCTCTTTCTTTATATAGGCGACACTGGTGGGGCTCGGGGGTTATCTCAATTAGTTTAGGATTCTGTTTTCTGTACCGATCACACAAAAAACAAATTATCTCTTTGTTTGTTTCTTGTTAGGATAAGGAAACCGGTGGTTTAGATCCTCTCCTAACCCTTATCGACACAAGTCGACAAAATCAACCAACATGGTAGACCCCAGAAAACCATGACGACCAGTGGCGGGAAGCTATCTTTGGGAACAGAATGGATGGTGGACAGAACCGTCGCTGTTTAATGAACTAGTGAGATAAAATTTGATTAGTTGATGCTAGGTCTTAGGCTTGTGAAAAGAATTGAAAAATTGGCTTTATGCAAATAAACTATTAGCTCTTCATCGAATATCCTCTATCATATGCATCGTTGTTGTGGTGGCTTGCTGAGTACGGTTGGTACTCACTCTTGCTATTTACAAATTCCCTCAGAAGCCGAGGATGAAGTCTCGGATGACCCATATGCTTACTACCAGGAGGGTGAAGAAGATGGCGGCCGCTTAGTAGGTCTTAGTTACGGTCGTTGCCTGTGGCAATGGCGTCGCCGCTGCCTTGATTCCGCTGCTTATCTATTTATGCTTTTGGGATGTATTCCGGACCGCTTGGTCCTATGTTCTAAGACTGCCTGCGGGCCTATAATGTAATAATTCGCGCTAGACAATCTATGTATGCGCAATTGATATTCCAGCAATGTAATCGTGAGTACTAGACTACTTGATCCAGGAAAATGATCCTATTAACACGAGAGATTCCTATTATAAAAACAAGGGTCTACAACAATAATGCATCACAAATGGCTGTTGTCGAGGCTATGGAGGCAACTTCTGCTGCAGAGAACTTGCCCCAATGTTTAAGGTCAATTTTCCACTGCCAGATTATTATGTTATATGTTGAAATCAGAAAGCAGTATTTACATGGTATAAAAAGCAAAATTGTCTAGACAATTCCTTTCTAGCAAATTAGGTTATTCAGAAATCAGAACCTGCTGGTGTAAACAAGTAAAGGAAAGTCTGAACACTGAATTATTTTTGTGACTGGTCTGAACAACTCAACTATGAGCAATAATTTCATGTACTAACACTAATCAAGTCATGAATGCGTCTATACTCTGATCAAATATTCTTCTGTCTGACCTTGAATGATAAGGAAATACTTTGGTCTGAAAACTAAACATAATTGGTATTCACTGTTAAGTATTTATGTGCTGTTATTGCTTTTACTGGGATCTTTCCTGTTTTTATTCTTTAAGCTTTCATATATTCATGAGCTCCCTATAATTCGTGTTTTTACTGTAGTCTCCTTTTCCTGTCATGTAGGAACTAGGAAGTGCCAGATGGAAGGAAAGAGAGTCCTGGTGGGGCTTGGCACTTTGTTGCTCTCCTGCATGCCCACTCTTTGATCCTCCAAGGCATGAAAGTGCATAAACAATTCGAATGGCACTTAACCTTGGTGTAAATGTAAAGATGATCACAGGTACTCTTCCAATTGGGAAAAGAAAATCCAGATGTTCTATTTTTTTATATTTTTTTATCACATTTCCAAAAAAAATTAATTATTTCAGGTTGTTATGGTGGTGATAGTTCATGTTCAGTTATTATATGGTGGATCAGTAACTGTAATTTTCATCTACAATATGATGAACAACTAGCATAAATGTTCAGTACTGCAACCTGTTCAATCGGAAATGCATTATTATAATGTGCCATAAATAAGTAACTCAATTTTCTTCATTAAAAAAAATTAAAAAATCCATTGCTCTTCTGTCATTGTTTGGAGCCATGGGACCATCACCAGTTCAAAGAGTCTTTAGCTCTCATTTACTGAAAAGAAGCTGCTGTTGTGTCTCTTGACCATTGTGATCTATTTAATCATAACTAGTGAACGTGCACATGCAAGGCACGTTTTCGTAATATATATTTTTTGCTGTTCATATACTGGTACAGTATTAAAGAATCATCATAGGCACCGGTAAAAATATAATTATTGCATTGGTCATTCATGAAATAAACCTAATTTGTTATTTTATTACATAGCAACGGAATGGGAAAAATGTAAATTTTTTGTCATGATAGATTTCATGTCCACTTCCAGACCAGTCGCTTTCATGAGATGAGGTAGCGTCGTTTAGCTCTGATTTGACCGTCCTACATCTGATGGCATTATTGAGGTATTCATGGATCCGAGATGAGGTAGTGTCGTTCAGCTCTGACTGGGCCGTCCTACGTGGATCCTGATATCGTTTAGTAGGTCGTCTTGAACATATGGATGCACATGTATATAATACGACACATTTAGTATTATGTATTTTGTATATTTAAGTAGAAGAAATGAAATATGTGCATGTACCTCGAAGGGAACCGTACACCTCACTTTTTGGGAATAGAGATTTACAAACAAGCTGCAAAACAACCAAATTGTGTACCAACACTTTATTAAATTATTTTGTTTGTATGAAAAAAAATATTGACCAGATTACAATGTCTTCAAATCGCCTGATCGACCCTAATCGCACAGGCGGCCATTTACATAAAAATGGTTGAGATGCAACCAACATTAATCATTTCAACTCAAAATTGTATTTTGCACAATATCAAACACATACTGGTAAATTGTTCCTTTAGTCAATTCACATACCACTTGGCATGTGTAAGATTATACATTATACAAACAGCTTGGAGAGCAACAACAGTGACAATTGTAACATACAGTCATGAACAGCAATAACCTTAATGTATCTAAAAAAACATTTATCAAAAAATCTGTAGTAACCCTGTGGTGAAAACAACTTTAGAAAAACAACTCTCACAGCACGTTACTGGGAGAGCCACTTACCATGGTTTCCCTTTCAACGAGCTGAAATACCAAAGGTCCAAAGTTACATCCATTTCATTGATTTGACATCATTGCATGCTACCTCTGCTAAAGTATGTCCATTCGTCATAACTTAACTGACGTTTTATTTCCAACACCCAAAAACGCAAGTTCTACTTTCTCTATCCTTTCTATTTAAGTTTTTCTATTCAGTAAGGGCTAAATATATGAAGTATCTGAGTTAGAAATATTTGATTGTGTCTTGGAAATGCTATTAGCTCATATTATCATAGATAGTATTATTTTACCTCTATACCAGAGATTAGAAATGTACTTTTTACTGTTGTTGGCTACAATTACGATTTGCAAAGCTCAAAGAACTGTCATTTTAGTGCATTTTGCTCTTGGAAGGTACAATCTGATTTTGTATTTTGTTGTTCTGATTCTAAAAAAATATCTATAAAAAATGTATTGTTCCTTAAAATACAATATAAAGAAATGGATTTCTATAGGATATAAATGCATAGCAATCAAACTGAAATTCAATAAGCCAGTAATTTACATATATTGAATTAATGAAGTGAGTATTTGGATGTACCTGCACTGTCTCAAGATATCAACACAGTAGGCATCTCTAGTACACATAGATTCATCTCACCACTGCAAATTAAGAAATAAAGTTAAATAAAGGAACTGACAAAGGTGAAAGGAAAAAAAATCGTTAAATGAAATCCAAATCTCAAAATACTCTACCTCTTCTTTGTTGTCTCCTCAACCCCTAAACTTCACAAAAGAACAAGAAATCCTAAAACCATCACAGTTCCTGCAAACTGGAAAAGCAGGCCGTTGCATGATCCTCTCATATTGCGTTTTATTTCTTATGACCAACGTAGTGTCGTGCGCCAAAACATGTTTCTCACCTACCATGACCTGATGTTACCAATGTAGTGCACCTCAATGACAAGATAGACAATAGTACAGTCCGGCTGCTGGTTGAACTAAAGCTCTCACATTAAAGGCCCTATATGATCAGATAAATACCTCTACTTCTACCCCTTTTCCAATCTGGGAATTTGTATAGAAGAATTCAACCCCCCTCTGGGTGCAATAACTTTTGTGTGGCTTTCTCTTCAAAAATCGCCTACCAACAAAGACAAATTTTCCCACGAAGAACATTGTGGAAACAGCAAAATACAAAATCTGCTTGCATCAAGACAAAGATGGCGATCACTTATTCTTCAAGTGCTCCTTTGCTGAAGCTTTCAGCGAATCGATGTTTGCCTAGAAGGCACAGAAAAGAAAAGAGAAACTTTATGATATATAAATAGTATAAATGTGAAATAAAAAAAATAACTCTTTTTGCGGGCAATCCAGAAAAACACTTTTGTGAAATGAACAACCGATAATATATGTCACGCCCAGAATTTCTATCCAAAATTCCAAACGCTTACATGTGCGCGAACCCTCGTCCAGGAATCAGCCGAGGCACACAATAACAAATTGATAATAGAGTACAATTATTACTCTAATTAATAAGCGAATAAAATGTCATTACAGAGGTAGATAGTTCCTCTCAATCAATAAAGATCTAAGCAGCGGAAAATAAGATAAACGGCGCAGACGATTCCACTCCACAGGCAGCTTGACCAGGGCTACACCTAATCCTCCACACCATCAGCATCACTGTAGAACTCCTCCTCTGATGAATGATTGCAAGGTGAGTATATGACATACTCAGCAAGCCACGCAGCAAATATGCAAGTGCACAGGATAACAAAGGATGGCATAATAGGGTTTCATTTGCATAAACAGCATTTAATAAACATTTCAGAATTTAGTAAAACAGTTGAGTAATAATTAAACAATATTATTCCAACGCTATACAACATACCCTGTTGCATAGGCCCAACCATTCTGAACAACCAATCCCGGCTGCACAGTTCTATCTCCAAACCAGGAATATACCATTCCAAACCAGGAGCTAATCAAATTATTACCAGTCATAGTATCTTTTATTATGATGAGAGGTATGAGACTAATCACGAAAGACATTGTTAGACCCGCCCATAACCGCGGGCACGGCTATTCGAATAGTTTTACTCTGACCAGAGGTGTACCACTGTACCCACAAGACACAGCCCCACGACATGTCACCATGCGCCTTGATACCACCACGGTACCTCAGAAAGGAGCTGTGACAGTACCCCTCGCACAACACAATCCACCACAGCGCACCGTTCCTGGATCATAATCACCCCCTTATAAACAAGGCATGGACTCCCCAGCGACCCCCGTGGGCTTATCTCCGCCACTTCTCAGTCTGGTGCCCCGCAATGAACTATGCTATACAAAAGGTAAAGCCGTTGCCCACGCTGGCTTGTGGTTGGCACGGTTAATGTTTCACAACCGAAACTCGTGAACCGGTCCTTAATTGTCATGAGCACGACCATCAAAACCATGTGCTCACAACCCACCATTAACAGGTTTTAGTTGGCAAATTAATTAATTAACCAATCATGATTAACCATCATGAGTTATCATTAAGCCATCATTAAATAATAGTGAGTCATAAGTTATCCCAATAGTGTGCTAATGTTTCTAAGCATGGCTAAGCAATCACATCTAATATCTAGCTGAACCAATATATAAAGCTCAACTAGTCATTTTATAATAACCCAAGTTATCAAGGAATAAAGTAATCAAGAACAAAAGGGCTATAACAAACAATAGGTTAATTCCACCCAATGACATTCGAAAATAAATGCAATAGTTGAATAGAAACAATAGCTTTAAACGGGATCAACATGCTCAAAGGGGTTGTTTGGGATCTGTGTGACTTGCCTTGCTGGCCTTGGAACTCTTCAAATTCTTCTCCTGCGAAAACGGACTCTCCGGAAACGTTGGAATCTAAACAGAAAAGAGCAAAACACCAAAACAGCACATAAACAAGCATGAACAGTACATGTGGATATTTTTAACATGTAAATCTCAATTTTAGAAAAATTTAGAGACTTGAACCAACTAAATCCGAGCTAAGATGAATTAGTTATGAATTTTTAAAGATTAAATCGGATTAAAACACTTATATGGATTTTAATTGAATTATGACGCAATAATGAATTATTTTTGAAAAGGAAAAGAGGATTTATTGCGTCAGCGGCTAGGGTTAGCGGTGGACCGGGTGCACAGCGACGGTTCACGAGAACGGACGGCCGAGATCGATCCATCCAAAACGAACGGCCGGGATCGATCGGTCCACAGCCAGACCACAGCGGTCGGCACCGATGGCGTCAGCGGTGACGTCACCTCCGGCGGCGACCGAACCGCGCGAGCTCGCCGGCGAACGACGGCGCGGCGGCGCGAACGGAGAGCACCTACGGGTAGCGGACGGCACGGCGAACTCACCGGTGACCAAAGAAGCGGCGGAAGAACAACGGACGGCGACAGCGGCGAAGAAGAAGCGGCGGCGACCTCCGGCTTGACGACGGCGACGATGTTCCGGTGGTCGACAGCGACGGCGGAGGGGCGGACGAGGACGGCAACGCGACGGCGACCACGACGGCGGCCTTCCCGAGCGACGGCGACGACCGGAGCGACGGCGGCGCACGGCTGGAGCGACGGCGGCGACGGCGGCGCTAAGCTACACGGTGCTAGAGCTCTACCGGCGACGAGAGGCGAAGGCGAGGGTGGTGACGGGTAGCGGAGACACCGGGGATCCTTTTATAGGGGCAAGAACACGGCGGCGAAGGCCCACGGCGGCCGGCGACGAGAAGGAAAGTCTAGGGTTCGGAGGAGAGAGACCGATCCGATTCGAGATCGAATCCTCCGCTTTCCAAACGATTTTAGCCGAAGTTCCAAAAGGGAAAAGGTAGAGGAGATCGAGAAGATCATTTCCCCTCTATTGATTTCACCGGAAACGGAAAGGATCGGCCGGATTTGGAAAGAGACGGCGGCGGCGCGGCGCTAGGGTTTCGGGCGGCGGCGGCGCGAGGAAGACGACGACCCTGACAGGCGGGCCCCACCTGTCAGCGGGCGGACGCGCGCGCGAGCGACGGCTGCGGCTGCGGACTGGGCCGACTTGGGCCGAGGAGGAGAGAGAGAAGGTTTTGGGCCGACTTTCGGCCCAAAGCCAAAAGAGACTTTTAAAAACCTTTTTCCATTTAAATTATTCATGAAATGCAATTCCATTTATTAAAAATACTTCCTTAGCTCAAATAAATCCCAGAAAAATCTAGGAATTATAGAATTAAGCAAAGTATTTAATAAAATTTTATCTAGCCCCATTTTATATTGGAATTTATTATTTAAAATTAGATCTTCTCTTCTAGGCTTTTAACATCAATTCTAATAATTCCAATTAAACAACAATTTATATATTTGAAATTTTTAGGGTGTGACAAACCTACCCCCCTTAAACAGAATCTCGTCCTCGAGATTCGGAAGAACTGGCGAACAGATGCGGATGAGCTGACTTCAATTCATCTTCTCGTTCCCAAGTTGATTCTTCTTCCGAGTGATTACTCCACTGAACTTTACAAAAACGGATAACTCGATTCCTAGTTCTTCTCTCATCTGTTTCCAAGATACGGATCGGTTTCTCAATATAGGTCAGATCCTCTTGGACTTCTATCTGTTCAAGATTAGCTTCTTCGGTTGGTACCCTTAGACACTTTTTCAATTGCGACACATGGAACACATTATGGACTCCTGTTAGAGATTGAGGTAACTCCAACTGATAAGCGACCTCTCCTCTTCTACTGACAATCTTGTAAGGTCCCACGAAACGCGGTGCCAATTTTCCTTTAGTGTGGAAGCGATGAACTCCTCGAAGAGGCGTGACACGAAGGTACACATAATCTCCTTCATCAAAACTTAGATCTCTACGACGACTGTCGGCATAACTCTTATGACGGGACTGGGCCACACGCAATCTTTCTTGAATGATTTTTACCTTTTCTTCTGCTTCCCTTAGAATATCAGTCCCAAAAACCTGACGTTCTCCCGTTTGATCCCACAAAAGCGGAGTGCGGCACTTCCGACCATACAGTGCTTCATAAGGAGCCATCTGTAGACTAGCTTGATAACTGTTGTTATACGAGAATTCCGCATAAGGTAAATTCTTATCCCAACTTCCACCGAAGTCTAAAGCACAAGCTCTCAACATGTCCTCCAAAATCTGATTTACCCTTTCGGTTTGTCCGTCTGTCTGCGGATGATAAGCAGTACTAAAGTTCAGCTTAGAACCCATCTCTTCTTGAAGCTTCTTCCAAAACTGTGAAGTAAACTGACTACCTCGATCAGACACTATTTTCTTAGGGACACCATGCAAGCACACAATCCTTGCCATATACAATTCAGCCAACCGACTTCCGGAATATGTTGTCTTTACTGGGATGAAATGAGCCACTTTGGTAAGTCTGTCGACTATCACCCAAATAGAGTCGTGGCCTGATGATGCTCTGGGTAGACCAGTGATGAAATCCATACCGATTTCCTCCCACTTCCATTCAGGAATCTTCAAAGGCTGCAGCAAACCTGCGGGCTTCTGATGTTCTGCCTTGACTCGCTGACAAACATCACATACTGCTACGTATTCTGCGATTTCACGCTTCATACTTGCCCACCAAAATCTTTCCTTGAGATCCTGGTACATCTTGGTACTACCAGGGTGAATGGAGTACAAAGTATCATGAGCTTCCTTCAGGATTGCATCTTTTAAACCTTTGTTGTCTGGGACGCAGATTCTCTCGCCCAACCATACAGTTCCTTGCTCATCTTCCAAGAAACCGATAGCTTTTCCTCTTCTCATATTCTTCTTAATTTCTTGAATATCGGGGTCATTAATTTGAGCTTATCTAACTTGATCAATTAGAGTAGGCTTTGCTTCTAAGGCTGCAACAAAACCTCTACTAACAATTCCCAAATTTAATCTTTCAAATTCCTTGCATAACTCCAATGGCAACTGTCGTCCTTCCGTAGCATTGCAATAACCTTTCCTGCTAAGAGCATCTGCTACAACATTAGCCTTTCCCGGGTGATAATGAATTCCCATGTCATAATCCTTAATTAATTCCAACCACCTCCGTTGTCTCATGTTCAGATCTGGCTGAGTGAAGATATACTTTAAACTCTTGTGATCGGTGTACACCTCTGTACGAGTACCGAAAAGATAATGACGCCAAATTTTCAATGCATGAACCACTGCAGCCAACTCAAGATCATGAGTAGGGTAGTTCTTCTCATGCGGGCGTAACTGACGAGATGCATAGGCAACCACCTTCCCATCTTGCATCAGAACACAACCTAAGCCAAGCTTAGATGCATCGCAATACATTTGGAAACCCTTCTTTGGATCAGGTAAAATTAAAATAGGAGCTGATGTTAAGCGATTCTTCAGCTCTTGAAAACTCTGCTCACATTCTTCTGACCACTTGTACTTTACATCCTTCTGAAGCAGTCGTGTCATGGGCTTAGCAATCTTGGAGAAATTCTCTATGAACCTCCGGTAATAACCTGCAAGACCCAGGAAACTGCGAATCTCTGAAACTGTCTTCGGTTGTTTCCAGTTGGTTACGGATTCCACATTACTAGGATCAACGGCAACTCCTCCGGCTGATATGACGTGACCAAGGAACTTCACTTCAGACAACCAAAATTCACATTTGCTAAACTTGGCATACAACTGATGTTCTCGCAGCTTCTCTAGTGCAAGACGAAGATGTTCTTCATGCTCTTCTTTTGTTTGGGAGTAGATAAGAATGTCATCAATAAAGACCACCACGAACTTGTCTAGGTATTCCATAAACACCTTATTCATTAAGTTCATGAAGAAAGCGGGGGCATTGGTAAGTCCAAAAGACATAACAGTACATTCGAACAATCCATACCTAGTGGTAAAAGCCGTCTTAGGTATATCCTCTTCTTTAATCCTCAACTGGTGATACCCTGATCGAAGATCTATCTTGGAGAAAACGATGGCACCTTTGAGCTGATCAAACAAATCATCAATTCTGGGCAGCGGGTACTTATTCTTGATAGTCACATCATTTAATGCACGATAGTCCACACACATCCTCTGGGTATGATCTTTCTTTTCCACAAAAATAACTGGAGCTCCCCATGGAGATGAACTCGGTCTGATGTATCCCTTTTGAAGCAAATCGTCGACTTGCCTTTTGACTTCTGCCAACTCATTGGCTGCCATTCTGTAAGGTCTCTTATGGATCGGAGTTGTTCCGGGTATCAGATCTATTCTGAATTCAATATCTCTCTTAGGCGGCATACCAGGTAAATCGTCCGGGAACACGTCCGGGTATTCCTGTACTACGGGAATCTCTTCCAAAGCTATTTGGTTCAGACTTGACCTTAAAGACTCAGAGGACAGTGCATGAACTGTTACAACTCGACCATCATTGCTGGTGAGAGTTACTTTTCTGTTGGCACAGTCTATCACACCTTTATACCTGACTAACCAGTCCATCCCTAGGATGACATCAAGATCTTTGGATTCTAACAAGATAAGGTTGGCCAGAAACGGCACTTCTTGAATTTCTATTCTGACAGAGGGGCTACGTTGCAAAGAGAGTACTTGATTACTCGGGGTACTAACCATCAAAGGACGTCTAAGATCTTCTACTTCCATCCCATGATTTCCCGCAAAACTCATAGATAAAAATGAATGTGTAGCACCAGAATCAAAAAGCACTGTTGCAGGGACTGAGTTAACAAGGAACGTACCCAAAATTACATCTGGAGCACCTTGAGCTTCTGCAGCAGCAACATGATTGACACGAGCCTTTGGCGTAGGTGCGGTAAAGTTACTCTGGGTAGGGGCAACCTTCACGCGTCGGGGCTTCGGACACTTGTCAGAGTAATGTCCTGGTTCACCACAGTTGAAGCATACTCCGGGCTTGCTGCCTTGCTCCTTCTTGGCAGGCTGTTGTTGTGTTGGAGCTGCCACAGGACGTGGAGCTTGATTTCGGATGTTGTTGCCAGCATTGTTGTTGAAGAACTGACGCTGCGGACGAACAACAGACGAAGAACCTCCTTGTGGCATGGACTGGGGTCCTAAAGTAAGACGCGGCCTCTGACTATTCCCTTGTTGTGCCTTGAAGTGAGCAATCCGATGTTTCTTCTGCTCCATGCGGTTGTACTTGTCCTCCTGACGAATAGCCTTATCCACTAACTTCTGGAAATCATGGTAATCCCCAGTCATGAGTGGGTAAGAAAGCTCATCATTAAGTCCTTCCAAGAACCTCTCCTGGCGCTCTTCATCAGTGCGCACATCTTCTGGAGCATAACGAGCCAGACGATTGAACTCGTGCAGATACTCGGTGACCGTGCGAGACCCTTGGGTGAGCGACCTAAATTCTTTCTTCTTGAGAGACACCACTCCCGATGGTATATGCGTCTTCCGAAAAGCAGCGGTGAATTCAAGCCAAGTGATAGGTTCAGCAGTAGTCCTGTTAAGGCGGAAGTGATCCCACCACTCAGAGGCAGGGCCATGCAGTTGGTGTGATGCAAATGAGACCTTCTCCTGATCAGTGCACTGAAGCAAATCCAACTTCTTCTCTATGGCGTGCAGCCAATCACCAGCTTCCACAGGATTAGTGGTGCTAGAGAAAGTGGGCGGCCTCACACGAAGAAATTCTGCTAACTTGTTCTGGGGAGGTGCGTGGTTATTTCCCTGATTCTGCTGGTTCTGGAGTTGCTGCATCATCATGTTCATAAGCTGTGCTTGTTGAGCCAGGACTTGAGCAAGTGTGGGATTCTCTCCATTGTTGTTGTTGTTGTTGTTGGGGCCATTCCCGTTGCTGCGAGTGAGCACCATCTGGCATGGGCAAGAGCACAAGAAGAGAAACCGGGGAAAACTACTTAGGACAGAGAAGTAATTTTTCTTCTAACTTAACTTTTATTGATCTTAACTGAGTTTCATTATTACAAAACTGAAGACTCTCTCACACCACTAAACTCACCAACTACCTAACACTCGAAAGCAAACAAACGCATGCACTTACATCCCACCATTGATGTAAACCACATGCAGGACCCACACACACAACCAAACTTAAAACAAGCAAACTAACACAACGATCTAGGACAACGGCTTGACAAGGAACTCTAGGTCTTCCGGGCATCGGAGTTGATTGAAGGCTCGTTCGGCTCGTCTTCATCATCTTGAGTGGCTCCCCACTCGACCTTTGAATGGGTGCGCTTCGATTCTTCTCCTTCATCATCACTTATATTGACGACCGGAGGATCTGCTAGGGCTGGGGTAACTTCTTTCTCCACCACACGGACCTTTGGCGCCAATTGGTAGCGAGGGACGAATAGAGCTCTCTTCCTTGCGGTAAGACGAACCCTGGCCTTCTGCGGCAGTGCTTCCCCCTTCAAAGCGGCTAGTTCTTTCTCCAAACGATCCACCTTGTCTTCTAGCTTGCAAATCTTTCCACGATTCCGGTCTTCACGATCTTGAGCTGCTAGCACAACCTCCGCGCGGGTCTCATCCATAGCCCACAGCATTTCAACCAAATGCCTTGTGGTAGCATCATCCTCAATCCCCTCAGTCTCAAGGTAGCTGCCACGGTCACTTCCCTGCGGTTGGCGAGGATGGTAGCGATACTCAGTGTCGGCCAACTGATCACTGTAGCGATCACGGAGCTCTCCTATGGCTATCCTTGCCACCTCCTGACATGCATGAATATAATTTCCCCCTCCAGCTTCGAACATCACTGATGGGATATCTTCACTATTACTGTTTAAGGTGGCTTTGACTCGACACTTCTCTTTATCCCGATCATGAGGAATCTGGGCATACATAGGGGCAGTCCCAAATCCTATGGCAAAGGACATCGTACGCAACTCCTGGACAAATCCCTCAACACCAAACAAGTACTCAGGCTTGTAGTGCGGCATCTAAAGACAAGTGAAAGGAGGGAGTTAAGACGTTTGTCCAATTAATAGCACAAGTTTTTGGATTAATTTGAATAAATTTAGAAAATCAAAGTAAAAGATAAGTAAATAAGGTAAACCAAGCTTGCAAGATAAGTTGAAACAGTTGGAAACAGGATCACAAATTTTGCACTTTTGAACAACAGGTTTCAACATAAAAGAAAAGTTATAAAATCAACCTGCTAAATTTATTTCATTGTAACAAGATAAAATAATGTTGTAAAACTTTTGCTGGTAAATGAGCCATTAGTACGGTAATAGATGTACGGTACTAATAGCACAGGATTAATAATAAATAAATTTTTAAATGAGAACAATTAAAGGAATTATAACTGCATGTGCCATTTGTTTGGTTTAATTAAAAGAGAAAGAGAGGAGAATAGTTCTATTTTTCCAATATTTTTAGAGGGCTTCTATGGGTAACCATTTGGCATAACCTAGGGTCAAGGAGGCTCTGATACCAACTTGTCACGCCCAGAATTTCTATCCAAAATTCCAAACGCTTACATGTGCGCGAACCCTCGTCCAGGAATCAACCGAGCCACACAATAACAAATTGATAATAGAGTACAATTATTACTCTAATTAATAAGCGAATAAAATGTCATTACAGAGGTAGATAGTTCCTCTCAATCAATAAAGATCTAAGCAGCGGAAAATAAGATAAACGGCGCAGACGATTCCACTCCACAGGCAGCTTGACCAGGGCTACACCTAATCCTCCACACCATCAGCATCACTGTAGAACTCCTCCTCTGATGAATGATTGCAAGGTGAGTATATGACATACTCAGCAAGCCACGCAGCAAATATGCAAGTGCACAGGATAACAAAGGATGGCATAATAGGGTTTCATTTGCATAAACAGCATTTAATAAACATTTCAGAATTTAGTAAAACAGTTGAGTAATAATTAAACAATATTATTCCAACGCTATACAACATACCCTGTTGCATAGGCCCAACCATTCTGAACAACCAATCCCGGCTGCACAGTTCTATCTCCAAACCAGGAATATACCATTCCAAACCAGGAGCTAATCAAATTATTACCAGTCATAGTATCTTTTATTATGATGAGAGGTATGAGACTAATCACGAAAGACATTGTTAGACCCGCCCATAACCGCGGGCACGGCTATTCGAATAGTTTTACTCTGACCAGAGGTGTACCACTGTACCCACAAGACACAGCCCCACGACATGTCACCATGCGCCTTGATACCACCACGGTACCTCAGAAAGGAGCTGTGACAGTACCCCTCGCACAACACAATCCACCACAGCGCACCGTTCCTGGATCATAATCACCCCCTTATAAACAAGGCATGGACTCCCCAGCGACCCCCGTGGGCTTATCTCCGCCACTTCTCAGTCTGGTGCCCCGCAATGAACTATGCTATACAAAAGGTAAAGCCGTTGCCCACGCTGGCTTGTGGTTGGCACGGTTAATGTTTCACAACCGAAACTCGTGAACCGGTCCTTAATTGTCATGAGCACGACCATCAAAACCATGTGCTCACAACCCACCATTAACAGGTTTTAGTTGGCAAATTAATTAATTAACCAATCATGATTAACCATCATGAGTTATCATTAAGCCATCATTAAATAATAGTGAGTCATAAGTTATCCCAATAGTGTGCTAATGTTTCTAAGCATGGCTAAGCAATCACATCTAATATCTAGCTGAACCAATATATAAAGCTCAACTAGTCATTTTATAATAACCCAAGTTATCAAGGAATAAAGTAATCAAGAACAAAAGGGCTATAACAAACAATAGGTTAATTCCACCCAATGACATTCGAAAATAAATGCAATAGTTGAATAGAAACAATAGCTTTAAACGGGATCAACATGCTCAAAGGGGTTGTTTGGGATCTGTGTGACTTGCCTTGCTGGCCTTGGAACTCTTCAAATTCTTCTCCTGCGAAAACGGACTCTCCGGAAACGTCGGAATCTAAACAGAAAAGAGCAAAACACCAAAACAGCACATAAACAAGCATGAACAGTACATGTGGATATTTTTAACATGTAAATCTCAATTTTAGAAAAATTTAGAGACTTGAACCAACTAAATCCGAGCTAAGATGAATTAGTTATGAATTTTTAAAGATTAAATCGGATTAAAACACTTATATGGATTTTAATTGAATTATGACGCAATAATGAAATATTTTTGAAAAGGAAAAGAGGATTTATTGCGTCAGCGGCTAGGGTTAGCGGTGGACCGGGTGCACAGCGACGGTTCACGAGAACGGACGGCCGAGATCGATCCATCCAAAACGAACGGCCGGGATCGATCGGTCCACAGCCAGACCACAGCGGTCGGCACCGATGGCGTCAGCGGTGACGTCACCTCCGGCGGCGACCGAACCGCGCGAGCTCGCCGGCGAACGACGGCGCGGCGGCGCGAACGGAGAGCACCTACGGGTAGCGGACGGCACGGCGAACTCACCGGTGACCAAAGAAGCGGCGGAAGAACAACGGACGGCGACAGCGGCGAAGAAGAAGCGGCGGCGACCTCCGGCTTGACGACGGCGACGATGTTCCGGCGGTCGACAGCGACGGCGGAGGGGCGGACGAGGACGGCGACGCGACGGCGACCACGACGGCGGCCTTCCCGAGCGACGGCGACGACCGGAGCGACGGCGGCGCACGGCTGGAGCGACGGCGGCGACGGCGGCGCTAAGCTACACGGTGCTAGAGCTCTACCGGCGACGAGAGGCGAAGGCGAGGGTGGTGACGGGTAGCGGAGACACCGGGGATCCTTTTATAGGGGCAAGAACACGGCGGCGAAGGCCCACGGCGGCCGGCGACGAGAAGGAAAGTCTAGGGTTCGGAGGAGAGAGACCGATCCGATTCGAGATCGAATCCTCCGCTTTCCAAACGATTTTAGCCGAAGTTCCAAAAGGGAAAAGGTAGAGGAGATCGAGAAGATCATTTCCCCTCTATTGATTTCACCGGAAACGGAAAGGATCGGCCGGATTTGGAAAGAGACGGCGGCGGCGCGGCGCTAGGGTTTCGGGCGGCGGCGGCGCGAGGAAGACGACGACCCTGACAGGCGGGCCCCACCTGTCAGCGGGCGGACGCGCGCGCGAGCGACGGCTGCGGCTGCGGACTGGGCCGACTTGGGCCGAGGAGGAGAGAGAGAAGGTTTTGGGCCGACTTTCGGCCCAAAGCCAAAAGAGACTTTTAAAAACCTTTTTCCATTTAAATTATTCATGAAATGCAATTCCATTTATTAAAAATACTTCCTTAGCTCAAATAAATCCCAGAAAAATCTAGGAATTATAGAATTAAGCAAAGTATTTAATAAAATTTTATCTAGCCCCATTTTATATTGGAATTTATTATTTAAAATTAGATCTTCTCTTCTAGGCTTTTAACATCAATTCTAATAATTCCAATTAAACAACAATTTATATATTTGAAATTTTTAGGGTGTGACAATATATAACACAACCCCTATCTCCCTCGGTTTACTCAGGTTGCTAGCGCTCCGGTTTTCTCGGTGCATGAGTATGGGCGATCTCCGGTGATCTCGTCCATGGTGACGCCGGCACCGCCGGGAGGATGGAATTTCTCTCCCGGTGATGCTATTCGTGAGGAGGCTTGGCGTCGCTTCCGTTCGCCGGTCCATTTCTCATCGAAATTTAGTTCATCACCTTTCCGGTTAGTTGTGGATCTTCCCCGTGCTAGCTTTCGTCTCACTACTTCTTCGGTGGCTGTGGCCCTTAGGGCTGCTATTGGTGGATCTCCTACCGATCTTGTGGTCACTCATCTTAAGGATCGTTCTTACTCCTTCGTGGTCTGTTCGAAGCAAGTGGGTTTGTGGATTTATCGTCTTAAATCTTACACTTGCGGCGATTTTGTTCTTCGTTTCTTCCTTTGGAGACATGGGGGACCGAATTGGCAGTGGGAATTTGATTCTTGGTGTCGGGAACAGGAAAAGGAATGGGTGCTTGTGGCTCCCAAGAAACGATCTACCTCTTCCTTAAGACGGCCGGATCGTTCTTATGCTCAAGTTGTTCAGCACCATGATATCCCGATTAAGCAGTTTTTTTCAAGTCTAAAGGACTCCTTCTTACGTGCCTCCAAGCCTGACCAACAAAGAATTTCTGTTTTCCACCGGCTTGATAAGAGGAAAACGTTTTCTGTCACTTCTCCGGTGACCTCCAAGGCGGCCGACGCTGCGCAGTCGTCTATTCCAGCAACGGAGTTAATTACGCATGCGTAAGGTACGCGGGATCCTAATTTGTCGCCCATTTCAAATTTGGAAAACACTCCTTTCGGACGTTGCCTGTTAAAAGGCCATTCTCGGGTTTCTTGTTCTGCATTGCTTAGATGTCGGGCCTGTCTCATTCCGGGTCACTTAGCCCGCTTCTGTTTGACCACTAAGCCCACAAAAGCCCAACACCCTAAAAAGCCGAAACCGTCGGCTCGGACTACTGCTGTTTGGAAGGCCAAAACTAAAACTCCGGAAATCTCGCCTTCTTCCTCCTGAAACCCCTCTTGTCCCAAACACATAGTGCTTCCCACCAAAAGCTTCCCTCTGCCCCCAATGGCAAATCTTAACCATAATCCGCAGCGCTTCCTAAGGCAGGGTCACGCTGTGAATGTTGGGGGTGACTTCCGTATCCCACGGGTCGACCTCACTGTCCCGCAGCACCATGCTCGGCGCCATGAAGACTTCTATGTGGCCATTGTAGAGCCAATCCCCTTGGAGCAGGACTGGGATCATCATCGGGCCCTCATTGCCAACTTCGTACAAGATGAGCTACACTATGAGGTTCGTAATAGCTTCTGGCAACCGTCTACAGTAGGTTTCTTCCAGATGAGGTCTGCGATGAATAGGGATGCTCTGGTCCTCTCCCCGCCCGAGTTCTATGATGGGGTTCACTCTGTTACTTTTGTTAATCATGACCAAGGTCCTAATTGGAGGGCGCTAACTACCATAGAGAGGGATGGTTCATGTTCCTAGATTTTCTGCTTGATTTCATTGATCGCCATCATGTGCACCTGGCAGTTGCCTCTTTTGGTCAGTTAACCTTTTGGGCGGATGCAGACAGAATGTTGGGAAGGGTTTTTGTTAGGGCAAAGTACATGGACCAGGATTCTGTTCTGAGAAAGATTGTTCTCTTTGATCCTCTTGGTGCTGGGGGTGGGGGTGAATCTTGGACAATCTCGGTTTTCATGCTACAGGGGGATTTTATTAATTTCCCCCCTGAAGAGGATCTCCCCCCTGCCGGTCCACAGCCGGGCCCTGATGATGCAGCTGATGAGGACCTTGATGATGGTAATGTTTGGTAGTTTGGCAACCCTGGGAACCAGGGGGCCAGAGGTTGGGATGAGGCAGTGCAGCAACATCAGGCTACAAATGAACAGCAAGAAGATGCCTGGGCCAAGACCATCCAATGGGGCAGATTGAAGAAAACCCTGGTCAACTTATTCTGCCTCAACAGATGGCCACACCTCTCTCATCAGCTAGGAAGGCAACAGTCCAGGGTCCTATTCTAGACCCACAAGTCTAGGAATTCTTAGCTCGGCTGAACAGAATTGCTAGAAATGAAACTCCAAGGCACCCCTACTTTTATCCAATGAAAGGCATATTGGACAAGATTGACTTTATCTATAAAGCAAAGGGCATCATGCAGACTTTGATCCAGGACAAGCCTATCCCTGCTGCTTTGAGAATGGCCAATCCTTTCTCGACATTGGTCCTGCCAAGGAAGTCCATCTTTGATCCCTCAGTGGGCCAACATGAACCTGAATGGGCTTTACAACCTTTCGAGTCTAATTCCCCTCCTCTGCCGGAAAGGGTGATTGAGGATGTTCTACCAATTAGTGTGAGGCCCCCTTCTAGCCCAATAAGTGTGGCCCCTGTTGCCCTGCTTCCCCCCAAGGCACCTGTAAAGAAGAAAGATGGGAAGACCATTCTTTACAGTCCTTATAGAAGACAAAGCTCTAGACTTCTGCAGGACAAGGCAACCAAAGAATTGCAGATGGATCCAAGAATGGGCATTGGGAAGCCAAGGGGCAGGTCTGCTAAAAAGCTTAAGGAATTTGCAGGTATTGCAAAACTCTTTATTGATAGTAGTATGCATGAGTCTGATTTCAATGAAACTTCTTATAGTGATATGAACTCTGACTCCTCTCCCTCTGATTGTTCACTTTCGGTCATACAAAAGATGGGGGTAGACATGTGTGTAACAGCCCTAGGTTCATAACCAGGTATTTAGAAGTGCTTTTGTTGTCCTGTAGATTTCATATTTACTATATTACAATTTGATCATAGGCGATGCCAAAGTTAACTCTAATCGATAAAATTGAAACCACTTCTATTTGAACAATAACTTGAACAGAAGTGTACATGTATAATAATTTATTCAAATACTAGTTTATTTATCACCAACAAATATAAATTTTGTGGAATTTTTACTCTCTGTTTAGGCCTCCTAAAAATTCAAACCAACTATCAGCCTAACCAATTTCATCTTTTCACCAGAATTAAAATATTTCGAATTTTTGAGTGAAACTTTGAAAAATGGAACCTAGAAACCGACACCTATCACCACACTAGATCCCTTAATTTTTGAACTAGTTTTATCTAGTCAAATTAAATTTACCAAGAGAGGGAAAGAAAATAAATCCTGGAAATTGCAAGAACGAATCTATACTCAGTTTTTCACCCACCTCTCTCACCCTCATAGATAGCCACGACTTGGGCCCACTTGTCACTGACCTTGGGTGCCTTTTTAGCCCAAAACCCACCCTTGGGCATTCTCCCCACCTCAGGACATAAGGTGGGCAGAGGAAAACTCCTTCTTCCTCCCCTTTCACTTCCCTTGCTTGTTCTTTCTTTTCCTCATCAAGCTGAGCTCCCGGCTCACTTCTCCTCCCCAAATCCCATCTAAGAACCCAAACACAAGCTCTGCATGTTAGACCACAACAATCCCCATCATCCAAGCTTTCCATCCATCCCAACATCTTGCACATGCGTGGAGAGTTGAGAGAGATCGAGAAGGAATAACAGAGTGGTGGTTTCAGCCTGTAGGGCTGCAGCAGCAGCATTTTGTTTTCCTCCATTTGGTGAGCTTCCTTTTCATCCATGGTGCCTCTTTTGAATTCCCTCCATGTTGAACATCTATAGCAACGTTCTATAGGTTGTCCACTCCATTGCAGCAGCTAGAAGGTGGCTGCAACTCACCCCGAGTTCATCTCTTTTGATTTTGGTTGAAGCAGCCCTAGGCAACGTCTCTTGCCGTTAGCCCAAGACCTTGCTCCACATCTTGCCATCAGCCCGAGGCCTTAGCCTTGCACGACCCTACGTCCAGGTTGCTTCCATGTGAGCGAAGTCCGGTGGAAGTTGGAGAAAAGGGGAGTGAAAATAGAAATCGATTTCTGAGATAGCTATTGAGCTGAAAGAGGTATGCGCTTTAAAAATTCATAACTAATTCATATGAACTCAGAATTCAGTGAACCAAAATTTTGTGGATTAAGAAAAACGTGATATTCAATGTTGTAAAATAAAAATGACCAACTTTTGTACTGGTTTTCCCAGTAAAAATATAAATAGCTATATGTATCCCTTGTGTGGTCTAGCTCTTAATAAATTCGTAAGAAATTATTGGTAAAAGCTAAAATTGTGAAACCAATTTTGTTGAGCTTATATTTTAGTACTCTTTGCTTTTGTGGTGTTTTTTTTGGCAAAACTACATCTTAAATCATGTTTAGGAGTTTATTTAGCATTCCTATGTTTTTAACTTGTAAAACCCATATATAAATAATGACAACACATACAGCTGTGAAATATTTTTTCTTAGGACCTGTGAGTGATGTACTTTACTTAAAAATAATCATTATTATGAAAACTTGGTTTGATTTGCAAGTTGCTTGTAATGCTCTAAAGGAAACATTAATATTTACAGAACTGCCATTTTCAGCACCTGAGAGCTTGTCATTTTCATATCTCCCAAACCATAAGTGATAATCTGGTGATTCTTTCACCTAAATTCAAGTTAAAATAATATCTACCCACTGTATTTATTTCATAATTTATTGATCATTTTGCATGTGCATGTTTATTTGGCTCTTATTCGCATATTGCTTCTTTTCGATGGATTCGGAGATTCCGTAGAGTAACGAGGCATATCCCGAGGAGGATAGTGACTACCCTCAGCAGCAAGGCAAGCACCTAAGCATATAGAACCTATGCTTTCTCTAAAAATGATTTGGTTGCAATCTATACGTATATATATGCATGCGTTGCCTACATATTAATATTGTCGGTTTATGGTGTATGAGAAGAACCTATTTATGCATTTAGTTCTTGTAATATTGCTGTCCTTATACCCTATTACCACTGGTTGGGATTACTTGGGATGCCTTATTCATTAATGCTTAGCCATGCTTAGTGCTAATAGAACTATAGGGATAGACAGTGCTATTAATTGTGGTATATAGACAACTTGCATTATTGGGCATAAAACTTGAGCACTTACACTAAATAATGGTTGATGAAATATGTTGGACTTGGACGGATGATAAGGTGATGAAGGGAGGTTGGTTTTTCTCTGATGCAAGTAGCCCCATCTGAGTCATTAAGGACCGAACATTTTGACATCTATTGAAGCACCCTTCGTACTTACCACATGCCTTATTTGGGACCGGCTTGTCCTTTACTAGTTCTATTGTCATCATTTATACCACGTTGGAGAGACGTGAGGGCAGGTAGCCCTTTGGAGGGCCTCGGGTGCCTATGTTGGCCGAGGGTGCCTCCCGCGTGGCGCGCCCGCCTTGGTCACATCACGCACGCACGTGACTAAGTCGTCGGGAACCCCAGCGTGGTATAGGTGGTTGGGGTGGGGCTAAGAAAGGGCATGTAATGAGATTGAATCACTTGTGTACCGCACTCGACGGGGTGTGTAGCATTTGATCTTTGTTCATTTCGTGTGGGTCCAGTTGTACACCTTTGATCAGAGTATAATCTATTTGAATAGCCACGTCCTCGGTTATTGACATTGCTTGATGTGTATCTCACTCATGTTAGCATCAAATGTGGATTATTATGGATGGGATTATGTTTGATGGTGGTGTTGGCATGTTGTGCCATGTTGGTATGGACTTTGGTGGTCCATGGTTGATGATGAGAGCGCCATTTGGGCTCATTTGCTTATACATTTCAGAATTATATACTTGCTGTCCATAAATTAAAATGATGCTAGATTTACTTGTCCTTGCTTATTTTACTCATTAATTTCTCAACAAAATTAGCTTTATGCAAATGTTGAACCTAGAGACCCACTATAGGCTAGAAAGCTTGCATACTTCTCTCTCCCTTATGTATTTATAATTTTGGGTAAGACTTGCAAGTACATTTTTGTACTTAACCCGGTGTCTGCAATTTCAGGAGAGGAATCCGGTTTTGAGTTATGCTTCTTGTGTGGTCATTGCTCTGCTGAGAGCGGCGAGGGCAATGAGTGATCTCTTGCGGCTTGGCTCTTGCCCGGTTGGTTTGCCCTAGTGGGGTTGTGGCACCACCGGTTTTATCTTTTGCTTATGAACTCTATTTGAGACTTCCGCTGCTATATTTATGTGTTGTATGTTGGGACCTCAGACCCTATTATGTGTCATGTACCTCGCTGCACTTTAACCCTATTATGGTACTTGCTATGTTTATTAATTGCTTGCGATGAAAGTGAGGCTAGTCGCATTCCTGGGGACTAGCTAAGCATAAGTAACGGGTTTTGATCGCTTGAGATAATTGGGGATAGCGCTTTGGATCGAGTCACTGGGGTATGCTTTTGGTTGCCACTTTCGAGTGGTTGACGGGCATATGACGTGGTGGACTGGCAAGCTATCTTACGGTTATGTCTTGCGCTCACTACTCGACATTTCGTTTATTATAACAGAAGGTTGTCAACCGCGATCATGGACACATTGAGGACGAGTGGCTATTTATGCGTGTATGGATCCCACTTATCCAATAGTATGTGGTGGTCGCGTTGGACACTGGATGGTATAATACTCGGGGTGTCCACAATGTGCAGGCTCTCTCCTGAAGAGGTGGCAGAATCCAGTCTGGGGGGGGGGTGAAAGAAGACAGAAGATCCCCAGGCCAAACATGGAGGATAAATAATGACGAAAGATTCAGTCTTGTTGACAGGCCTATGTTTTCCATTTGTCATGCTCCAAGGGTCTGTAATTTGATTACTGTCAAAGTTGTTTTATTAGATATTTGTCCTGTCAGACTGCCAAGACTTGTGTGAATGTCTTTTGGTTTGTTTTTCGGTTAGCTGTGCTAGCCTGGGTACTTTTGCCCCTCCCACAATGCTGTGATAATGAATAGTAATTTTAAATCTTGGAATGTCTTGTGCTGGAACATCAGAGGAATGAATGCCGAAAATAAGCTATTGTCTTTAAGGCAGAATATTGAAGGGAGTGGTTGCCAGGTTTTATGTCTGCAAGAAACGAAAAAGGAAAACTTTGAGCTTTCTGACATCAAGAAATTTGCCCCCAAGCGCTTTGACTCTTTTGCTCTTGCCCCCTCCATGGGTGCATTAGGTGGTATTCTAATTGTTTGGGCATCAAGAGTTTTCACTGGGACACCCAAAGAAGTTAACCCTTTCTCTGTGACTTTGGAGTTAACTTCTAGATTCACCTCCCAAGTTTGGTCCTTGACTTGTGTGTATGGGCCATGTAATGGCCCTCAAAGATCAGATTTTGTGACCTGGTTTAAAAACATCCAGATTGATGCTAAACAGAACTGGCTTTTCCTAGGGGACTTTAATTTCTACAGATCTATTTATGACAGAAATAAAGTGGGAGCTGATATGAATGATATTTTCACAGGAACTTCCTTCTTTATTCAGAGTCCTAACACTAGAGCAGTTAGTACGAATACTAAACAATGAACCCACAAAGATGGAAATCTATCTTACTTAGACTAAGTAATTAAATAACATAAGAAAGGATCCTGCATGCTTACTTAATAGAAGAAGTTTCTCCGAACCCGGAGCAGTGTACCGACATACTCCTCCAGAATTCCTCATAGAAAACTATACCCGTTGTGGAAGAAGTCGGAGAGAGCGCCAAACTTCCGGGCACTCCTCCAGAGCTTCCCCTCACTCTCTATCTATTTTCTAATGTACAAAAGATACAATAGAGCCTCTTGTAATTCAGCTCAAAGTTGTGTGTTGTGAAGTGTGATGGAGTCCTCATTTTATTGCCTCCAAATGACGGTTATGGCCATGGGAAATGTTCAAACTACCCTCCAACCATCATCAGGAAGTAATCAAGAGCGTACACATGGAAGATGGCAATCAACGGCCCCAGAACGGGTTCAGTCGAAGTTCTGGGGCGCCTCCCGGCCTCCCCTTTGGCTGGTAGACTTCTTATTGGGCCCCCAACATCATGTACTATGGTTGGGCTCAATCCTAGGTGTTTTTTATTGACTTTTGGGGCCTCCAATCCGTGTAAAACGCGTCCTAATCTTTCAGAGGTGTATTTTGTTGCACAGCGGGTGGTTTTCATCCATAAAATAACTGCATACACATATTTCACCAACACTAGTGAAAATGATTAGTAATAACCCCTACCACTAAGTTCCAATAAGTTGGATACCATATTTTACTTCATTATATGCAGGCATTGACGGTCAGATATTATGATTTAAGGACTGTCAACAACACTCCCACAGTTAACCTTTGCTCGTCCCGAGTGAAGGCTATGGACTCTACAATAGGGTTATGACTTCCTTACTAATAATCATGCAAACAAAATATTCAAAGCCATACCAATACTTGTGGGTCTTTGTAGTGTCTACCATGCGATCCTGGGCAATTGAGAAATGAAACAATCTTGACTGAAGTCACCCTAACTTCTCATGAAGAACAACTTGGGGTTTTTCAAGTAACACAAAGTTAAAACTTTGCTTTGCTCTTCAATTGATTCTCTCAATCACTCAAGGTGTATACATGATCCCTCACAAATGCATATGATTGTGCCTTTTCTTTTCCTACCATCTAATAAGTCTTATGTGGAGCTCAAGGTATGGAAAATAGTAGAGCACTACTTGTATCACATATATTGCAAAGTCAAATAATGCATCCAAGGAAATACAAGTCATACTTTCTGATCAAGAATGTGCATTTCTATGTGTATGGTAAATTTGTGGATGAAAAAAGGAAACATAGTAATAATAAAAATAACTCCTTTTGTATACCTCCTCCTTCATTTCTTTTCTCTTTTGAAGTTTGAGAGAGTGCATGGTATCTATTTTTTTTCTTTGCTCTCTTTTTTTCCTTCATCATGATGCTCCATAGTTGTATGAGCAATATTTTTTTCTTTGTTTACGCATAGCCATGCCTCTCTCTTTTCTTTAATGAACTTTGGAGAAAGAGTGTAATGCCCCGATTTTCGTTCGGGATTAAAAATCAACTAATAATGCATATCTAGAAATTAAATAAAAGTTAAAGCAATTTAATCAAGTGAAATAATAGGGAAAATTAAAATTTCCTTTAAAAATCATTGGCCAAAAATATTTTGTAATATTCTTTGTGCCCTAATATACCCTTCGGATATTTCGGTGAATTTTCAGAGCTCAAGTAATTTTAACATCACAAAGTTCATTTAAACCAATTAAATTAAATGAAAAACAATAAAATCCCTCCCCTCCTTCCTTGGGCTCGGCCCAGTCCTTCTCCCTCCTCCTCCCAGCAGCCCGCCCACCTCCTCCCCCTCTCGGGCCTCCCTCTCTCTCGGCCCGTCCCATGAAAAAGTCTACATCACCTCCCCCTGGCCTCCTCTCTCCCTCCAACCGACAGGTGGACCCATGGGCCCCACCTGTCAACTCCCTCTTCCTCCTCCGGTTCCAATTGCCGGCATGGCCGCCCCACCATGCCGCCCACGTCGTCACCGATTCCGGCCCCTCCCGCTCGCGCCCAAACCTCGTGGATGCGGTTGCCATCCACTCATCCACCCTCTCCCCCATTTTTCCCCAAATTTCCACGCCAGATTCGAGCTCCACCTCACCCACGTCGGCGCCGGCCGTTGCCGCCCTCCCGCATGCCCATATAAAGCATCCCCGTGCTCCCCTCGTTCGTTTCCCCAACTCATCCGAGATCCCCCATGCCCGAAACCACTCCGACACCACCAATCTCCCTCCGCCACCGCCAGTTGCCACCTCCTGCCGGCCACCACTGCCGCCCTAGCCACCGCCATTCTGGGCCACCACCATCATCGGCACTGCCGTGCCGAATTCCACCCCTTCCCCCACTCCACTTTCCCCAATAGCCCCCGCAAACCGTCTCCACCGCGAAGCCGAGCCGCCACCTTTTCCATCACCTCCAGCCGCTCGCCACCACCACTAAAGCCACTGCCGCACACCACCGTTAGTCCCGCCGGCTTCGCCGTGCCTTGCCGCCGCCAGTCCACCGCTCCTTTTCCGCTCGCACCCCCTGGAACTCTATTTCTGCTGCCAACCAGAGCCACCACCGGCTCTACCGCCTTCAGCCGGTCACCGGCACCACTCCCGCCATCGCCGCGCCCCGCCCCGCCGCTAGCGCCATCAGCTTCACCGCGTCGTGCAAATAAATATGCATGTTTTGCTAATTACATGGGAATAGGGTTTACCTATCTGCTCGCTTGTGCCATGTTTACTTGTTACCCGTCCTTTATCAACCTTGGGTGATAATTTATCTAGCTCGTGATACTTATGTTGATCTAGCTATAATTATATATGCTTGGCCATGCTTAATTACCACTAGCTCACATAATGGGATAATTACATTATTGTACATCTAATATTCTGACGAGCTGCGTCCTAGGGACATCCAGCCATGTTTTATTGGTCGTAATTATCCAACTAAAATAGGACTGAATGTTGGGCTGTGGGTGCATGGTTTTACTAGTCGCACCCATGGAAATTAAGGACCGGTTCATGGGAAACCCTGGAAAAATTACAGTGCTTACCATAAGCGGGAGTGGGTAACTGCTTGATCTGTAGTATAGCTCGACCCTTTCCTAGGCACCGGTGGCAAGGGTGGGTGTGATGGAGTTGGGTCGGCCAGGGTGTCCGGTTGTCCAGCTGCCGGATTCACCGTGGCGCACGAGCGGACTGCCCACCTCCGGGGTAGGGGGTGGGGGTGAAACCTTAGCGTGGTTTTCTTAAGAAATACCAACAAAGAGCAGCCTAATAACTATGGCGCAGGCAAGCCCATTCTGTGGCAAGCTGAATGAGGACGCAAGTGCTCATCTGCAGTACCTACACTATTAAGGGTGTCAGTCCGGACGCCATCATGCTCCGTTTGTTCCCTTTCTCTACCGGGCAACAGTCAACACATGGGACAAGTGCTCCACTACGTTCTTCTCAAAGTTATTCCCGATGGGCAAGACCAACGCCCTTCGTGGAAGGATTTCGAGCTTTCAGCAGACAAGGGATGAATCAATTCCCGAAGCATGGGAACCAGGGGCGGGCCCACTTCAATTCATGGGTATTCAAATGAATACCCAAGATTTTTGCACAAAAAATACATATATGAAGTATATATTCCATATGTATATATAGGAAAAAAGAAAAAAAATGCTTATACCCATTCAAAACTCAAAAGAAGCCCAAACTGAACCCTCCCACCACCCACCATTTCAGGCCCATTGGCCCAATAGCAAAGAAAAGCCCACTTCCTTTCTAAACCTATCTCTTCTCCTCACTTCCCTTCCCATCCCCAGCCGCCACGCCAGCCGCCGCCAGCTCGCCAGCCGCCTGCGCGCGCGCGCCTCGCCGGTCGCGGCGTCGCCCCGCTCACAGCCCCCTCGCGCCTGAGCGGCGGCCGCCTGCGCAGCTGCGCTGCGCGCCTGCGCCTGCGTGTCTTGCCGCCTGCCTGGCTGCGCCCCGCCCGGCTGCCCGTCGGGCGTCGGCCGTCGCCCGCGGCGACGCGGCCCACCGCCTGCCCGCCGACGCCGCCTCGCCGCCTCCTGGCTCTTGCCCAGCTGCGGAGCTGCCCTCCTCGTCTCCTCCCGTCCTCGACAGCAGTCAGCAAGTCAGCAAGACAGCAACCGAGCAACGGTGAGTCGGTGAGCCGGTGAGGAAATACTAGGATATCGATTAATGAATTATGAGGATTGAGGATATTGCTTGAATGCTTGAATGAGGATATTGCTTGAATGCTTGAATGACTAATGAGGATATTGTTTGAATGCTTGTTCAGACTGAACTGAAGTGTATTGATTATTTGAATGATTGCAAGAAGCAAGATGGGGCCAAAATATTTGAATGATTGCTTGGTTACATTCATTGATTGAGATTTCTTCTTGCAATTAAGAATGAAGACATCATCAATCATTTTCAAAATATCAAGAAACGAAAAGTTCTTCTCTAAATTGTAAGATTTTTTATCATTTTGCCATTTTATATGCTCTATAAATTTGATATGTTTTGTCAATTAATAGTTTAGTAATGTACTCTAATATGCTTAACGCATTCAATTTATGGTCAATTCTATCTATTTATGACTTTATAAAATCATGCTTATACCATTACATATTATACAACTATTAGACCTTAGGTTAGAAAATTTTCTCTTACAATTTCGAATACCCAAGTTGAAAAACCTGGGCCCGCCCCTGATGGGAACATCTGCAGGAATACGTGGCCACTTGTCCTCATCATGGGATGGACGACTGGCTCATCCTGCAGAGTTTCTATAATGGAGTCACTTCCTCGTCCAGGGATCACCTGGACGCTGCTGCTGGAGGAGCCTTCTTCTCAAAGACGGTTCGTGTGGCCGTCGACCTTATTGAGAAGATGGTGTCAAACATGGGCTGGAGCGAAAAACGACTCCAGACCCGACAGCGTGGCATGCATACTGTCAAGGAGACGGAAATGCTAGCTGCAAAGCTGGATCTCCTTATGAAGAGGCTCGACGATCAGGAGAAAGCCAAACCGCTGGTTGATGTCAAAGCGCTGGACTCGCACCTCATCTATGAGGTCTGCGGGAACACGGGTCACTCGGGGAATGACTGCCCCAAGATCCATGAAGAAGCCTTGTTCATGGGGAACAATGGCTACCGGCTGCAAGGAGGCCAGCGGTGGAACCAGCCCCGGCCATACTATCAAGGAGGCAACAACGGCAACACACAACAATAACGGTAACTTCAATCAGCCCTCCTTGAAGTACTTAGTTTTTGCACAAGCTAAAACTAGGGATGCTATAAACAAAAAGCTTGCCTTAAATGATAAAGTTCTAGAGAACATAAATGTTAAGCTAGAAGGCTTCGCTTCAGCTTTCCAAAACCAGCTGAGTTTTAATAAAATGACAGACTCAGCTAGCGCAGCTAGCCGCTCTAGTTCCTGCTAAGGAAGAGGGATGGATTCCAGGGCAACCTGAACCGTCCCTAGAAAATGTTAAGCAGATCACCACGAGGGGAGGAAAATCCACTCGGGATTCGCCGAATCCTAGCACTATAGGAGCAAGACAAGCTGCTAAGGAGGCACGACAGCCTAGCTCATCAGAACCCGAGGAAGAAGAAGAGGCACAACCCGAGAAAACTACGCTGCAGGGATACTGCAACACTACGCTACTGTCGTTTTCTCAACGCCAGAAGAAGCCCTCCGTGGACGAGCAATTTGCTTAGTTCATGGATATCATCCAAAAGATCCACATTAACATCCCGTTGATGGACGCTATACGGGGGTCGACATATGCCTGCTACCTTAAGGACATCCTGAACAAAAAGAGGCCGCTGCATACCACGGAGATGATCAAGCTTACGGAGGAGTGTAGCAACGGTATACTCCACCGGCTCCCGGAGAAGAAGAAGGATCCAGGGTGTCCCACAATCTCATGCTCGATTAGGACACAACACTTCGCGTCATGCCGAAGGACGTCTTCGACAGGCTGAACTACACGGTGTTGATTTCAACACCCATGAGGCTCCAGCTGGCAGACTCCTCTGTCCACTATCAATCGGGCATCGCCGAGGATGTGCCAGTGAAGATTCGGGATTTCTTCATCCCGGTAGATTTCGTGGTACTCGAGATGGACTCAGACAAGGAAATACCCTTGATCGAGGATCGTCCATTTTTTAGTACCGCGGAAGCCAGCATTGATGTGGGGGCTGGGAACATCCGGTTCCAAATCAATGGAAAGGAGGAGAAGTTCGATTTCAGACCAAGAGCAGAGCAATACTCTATGGTCAAGATCACATACGGGCCGAGTGCACAGAACATCAAGGAAGTTAAAGTGCAGCCGCCGAAGATGGAAAACCTCATTGCCTTCGTGAAGAAATCCCTGGAGATTGAACCAACCAGGAAGAGGCCCTGTCCAAAGAAGACATCGGTGAAGACTGGTGCACATACCAAGAAGCCACAACTCCGGCTCCCAAGAAGCCGCCGCCCGCACCCAAGATCAAGAAGGTGTGGCGGGTAAAGCAAACGATGACCACTCCATCACATCCGTAGATGGATAGAAAGTCTTCAAGCAAAACTGACGGAGGAACGGTCCCGCCCATCGGACCTTAATTGATGATGCCCTCGCCAATAGGTAAAATTGGTATGTATCTCATATTTGCTTTCACCAACTTAGTTTTTGCATAAAAGCATATTTGAATTTTCCAAACACTTTGCATTAAGAATTTTAAATTTTGAGACAAATATGCACAATGAATTTCGGAGCAAAAAAAATTATTTTGGTTGTTTGTCAGCATGACTCCCACACATGTAGCCGTTGGAGTTCAACGGTCGAATATGGAGCTAGCTGGGCCCACCAGTGGTTCGGCCGAACCCCTCTCTCCTTTTGCATACCAACGGCTAGTGGGTCCCACCTCACAATTATAGCCGTTGGAGATGCACTATAAGAAGAGGATGGCCGGTTGAAGGAGTTTATCCCAAATTCAACTCATTTACACTCCTCAATTTCTATTTTGCTCTCAAATTCATTCCAAGCTAGTGCAAGCTCGCCTCATAGTTAAAATCCTCCATTCTCGCATTAGCAAGTTGCTTTTGGTGCAAAGTTAATTGGCGGGTATATTGTCTTGTGCTAAACCCCGCTCGAGTTCGCTTTGTATTCTTGCCTTTGTGCAGTCATGAGGAGTCGACTCTCCCGCTTGCTCAAGGGATACGGCTCCCGATCCGACCAGTTGAGTGATCGGTCATCTACTGACGTGTCAATGGAGGACACGGACACTGTACCACAGCTCCTGACCGGCAACGACCTCGACCTCGTTGACAGACGAGAGAAACAAGCCTACCGGATGCTGAAGGACCGATCGTTCGCTCACACCCGAGCGTACGATCCAGAGCTACTTCGGAAAACATGTATGGATGTAGATTTTGGTGTCATTTGGAGAACCATGGGTTGGCACGACTTTGCAACAGTAGACGAGCCTGGCTCTCGTCTACTAACCATATAGTTTCTGTGCACGCTTAGAGAAGTAGAGGGTGGTGATACTTTTCGACTTTTCCGTAAAGAGTTTAATCTTTTATGGAGTGATTTGAGTACACTTCTCGGTTTCCCCGAATCCTGTAGAGTCGATTTTCGGAAGGCAACTTCCGGTTTTGAGAAAAACATATTCTGGGAAGATATTTCTGGTGCACCGATTTGTAAGAAACGCAGAACCAATGACATCCATAATCCAACTCTTAGGCTTATGCATAAATGGATTGCCATGACTCTGTTTGCTAGAGGAGATCTTAGACCTATTCATGATAATGAATTGATTATTCTGTATGCCATGGTTCACAAAATTAAAGATTCTCCTGTGCAACCTATGATTAGGCAATGGTTAGAAAGTATAAAGATCTCTGCTCCAGTTGAATGCACTTCTTTGATCACTCGTATAGCAAGAGGGCATGGAGTTATTACAAATGATCAAATTGCTTATATCTCAACCTCTCGTGTTTATATCATGAATCGTACTTAGTGCAAGGTCATACTTTGAAACATGGAGCAGATGGGGTCCTTAGTATTTTTCTATCCCGGTTGTACAAATGAAATCCTGTTACCTAACCAGGGGTATCATTTATATAACTGTTATGCGCTAACCATCCCCTGCAGACGGTAGAGGAATCTCGTACAGGTGCGACGCACAGGAATAACCGCAAGGCGGCATCAGAGGAACAGGAAGATTCAACCTACTCACCACCCACTCATACTTATGAGGGTGGCTAGGATTCAGCTATAGAGATGCCTCTGGCTGGGCCCAAGCCCCACGTCACAGCACTGGAGGATCTGCTTGGCAGAGTGCAGGCAGTTCCCAGTGGCAGACACCTCATGAGGTGCGCTGGGGGCACACCAATTCAATAGGCTCAAGTGGCATGCCTCCAACCTCCAGCTGGTGGCGCTCGAGCTCCTCTCGTTGGGACTTAGGTGAGCTCACCAGGAGAATGGACTCACTTGAGATGCAAGCTGGTGAGATACAACAGACACTCGAAGGACACGTGATCCAGGCGCAAGAGTGGCAGCAAAGTGTTGATGCGCAGTTCTCCAACCTCAATAACATGATGCAACAACAACAAGCTGATCTGTAAGCCTACTTCCGCCATCAAGGATTTAATCCTTATCCTGGACCGTGAGCAAGAAGCAAGCTTGGGGGGATGGTCCCTCCCCCGCAAAGGTGACTTGTATCTGCATATCCATTGTATATTTCCTTTCTAGCATTGCATTTATAAATTTAAAAACAACATAAAAATTTGTAAAATAGAAAATACCGAAAATATATAGGATAGATTTTGTCATGCTAGGTAAGACAACCTAGTTCTCCGTGTTGAAATGATGAAAAGTTGCTCTTCTTTATATCTCTAATGTATGTGTTCATAGTTAAGTACTCTCTCAAGTTTTAAGTGAAATTAGCCAGCTGTCGAAGAGCAATCCTCTCTAGCGGGAGATCGTGAGATCCCCCTTTTTGTGAGTTCGGCCGGGGGAAAAGGCTCGCTTGGGGAGATCACGTATCCGCCCTGAACGCTACTAAAACGCTTGTGAGCCCCAGGATTATACAGGTTCGGGCCGCTGTGTAGCGTAACACCCTACTCCTATGTGTGGAATTATGGTTGAGTGTTACAAGGACTCCTAAACTCCGGAGAGGGCTCTCGCTCTTCTTCTCCTGGAGTTCAGGCTTACTGAGAGTCATCCCTTTTCTCGGTGGGCAAGGTCCTCCTTTTATAGCTCAAGGGGATACCACATGCACCGCCTCTACCTACTTTTTCATGGGAGGAGGAACCACTTTACCTTGTCTGGGCCACGATCCGCGCCTTCACCCGGAAGCTAAGCAGCAGCCCGTCCTTAAGGGGGACCCAGCGCCGCCCCTCGCCCGACACGGGGGACAGCCCTGTCATTCCCTCATAAATGGGTGAAGACTTGTGGTGGTCCTCCTCTCATGGAGGGAGCTCCGAATGACACTCCGATGGGACGGGTCATACCTACCTCCACTCCGCCGAATACAGAGGCGACGCGGGGGCACGGCCGCCCGTCCAATCGGTCGTGACTGGCGACAGGCCGGTCATAGACTGGTCAGTCCTAACTGACGTGCGTCAGTCGGGCGGCACTGCACGTCTGCCCCTACCGCATTAAATGTGGTGAGGGGCAGTTGGGGCGCCGCGCGCATTGATAGCGGTTCAGCCTGAGTCCCCTCCTCGCTCGCTCCACCCGCCACACGGCAGTTGGGCGAGGGCCTTGGGGCAAGGCAGCGCAAGGGCCTGAGGGGCATCACGTGGCACTCCGAGGCCCCCCCGGCCGCTTTTGCGATTCACGAGGTGCGGGGGTAGGGCCAGGCTGTAGGGCCACGTGGCTGGATGGGAAGGTAAATTCCCCTCACTTTGCATACCCCCGGGCCCATATCTCTGACACCAACCATTATCCGGGATCTTGAGAGATGTGAGTTGCTATTGTGAGATATGATATAGTAAAATAGAGTTGCTATAATCTTGATCCAAACTTGGTTTGGATTCTGGATGATTTGTTTTTCAAAATGGTCAACGTGAAAGTTCCTCATTTGATATATATTCCTACCACAGCCAAATATAGTTTACAATTGGAAACCTTATGCAATATTTGATTGCTTGTAGTTCTATTGAACTTTGTCAAATCTTGCAACTTGTGTAGAGACTTCACATACCTTATGATCAAGATCATACACCCACATGCTAAACTTCTACGCTGGAAGATAGCATCCATGACGTCCACCATACCCATGTTATCATCCACAAATAAACTCTCATCCATGCCTTACTTCTGCGAAGAAAAAAATCTTTTGCAAAAAGAAAAGAAAAAGGAGGGAAAGGTGTGGCTATATTTATAAAAAAATAAGTAATAAACTCTTGCTGTTCCAAAATATGGAGCATGATGAAAAAATAATAATAGCCATATCCTCTCCATGAAAAATGAAAGATGTTTTGAGGAGAAGCACAAGCACAAAGGAGAAGCATTATCTTTATCCGCATTTTATTTTCCCCCATACGTTCCACGCACTTTGCACGATCTTGATCTAGGTATGACTTTAGTCTAGATTTTTTACAAAGGATCTGTATGTTCATGGCTAGTTCACCTCCCGCCATACTCGATTTCTTCATGGGCAGATCTGTGGCAGCAGTTTGTCGCCAACTTCCAAGGGACTTACATGCGCCACGCGATCGAAGACGACCTACACGCGTTGACCCAAAATCCGGGCGAATCATTGAGGGACTATGTTCGGCGCTTTAATGAGTGCCGAAATACGATCCCCGAAATCACCGATGCTTCTGTGATCCGCGCTTTCAAAACTGGTGTCAGAGATCGCTATACCACCCAGGAGTTGGCAACAAGGCGGATCACGACTGCTTGAAAATTATTCGAGATTATCGATCGATGCGCTCACGTGGACGACGCACTGAGACGCAAGAACGACAAGCCAAAGACGGGGGGAGAGAAGAAACCAGCTAAGGACGCACCTGAATCAAGCAAGAAGAAAAGTCACAAGAGTGGGAAAAGGAAAGCCCAAGCGGAAGTCCTCACGGCAGAGTACGCGGACCCTCCCAAACACCCATACCCACAAGGCGGCGACACGAAGAAAATATGGTGCCCTATACACAAGTCGGACAGACACTCTCTGGAGGATTGCTTCGTCTTCAAAAAGTCACTCACAAAGCAACTGGCATTGAGGAAGGGCAAGCGAGTACGTGTAGTCGAGAAGGCCGCGGAAGCAGCTACTCAGGACTCGGACTCAGCATACCCAGATTCCGACCTCCACGTCTCACACATCTTCGGAGGTTCTACAGCGTACTCTTCGAAGCGAGAGTACAAGAAAGTGGAACGTGAAGTTTGTTCGACATGGCAGGGAGCTGCGCCCAAGATGAAGTGGTCTGAGCAGAAGATCGAATTCTCAGAAGAAGACCACTCCAAGACTGCTGTCACCCAAGGACGATATCCGATCGTGGTCAAGCCCACTATTCGGAACATTAAAGTCGCACGGGTCCTCATCGATGGTGGTAGCTCGATCAATCTACTCTTCGCTAGCACCTTGGACGCAATGGGGATTCCACGAAGCGAGTTGACGTGCACCGATCAACCCTTCCATGGAATTACTCCTCAGTCATCATCCAAGCCATTGGGCAAGATTACGTTGCCTGTGACTTTCGGCCAAGCAAATAACTTCTGAACAGAGCAGATCACCTTCGATGTCGCTGAATTTGATACAGCATACAATGCCATCATCGGGAGAACTGCACTCGCGAAGTTCATAGCCGCATCTCACTACGCATATCAAGTGCTCAAGATGCCTGGGCCGAAGGGAACAATCACTATTCAGGGGAACGCAAAGCTGGTGGTGCAATGCGACAAGCGGAGCCTTGATATGGTCGAGCACACGCCCAACCCACCCGCCACAGCTGAGCCACCCAAGAAAGTGAGCAAAACAAACAAGACGCCGAAACCAGACGGTGCAATCAAGATCGTTCCGCTCTCCAGTGCCAACCCCGACAAGACCGTCAAGATCGGGGCATCACTGGGCGAGAAATAGGAACTCGCGCTCATCACCTTCCTCCGCAATAATGCAGACGTGTTCGCTTGGCAGCCGTCCGACATGCCGGGGGTCCCTAGGGAGGTGATTCAGCACAAACTCATAGTGCGACCCGATGCCAAGTCAGTAAAACAAAAACTGCGGAGATTTGCACCAGATCAAAAACAGGCCATACGAGAAGAGCTCGACAAGCTCCTCTAAGCTGGCTTCATCAGAGAGATACTCCACCCAGAGTGGCTAGCCAATCCAGTCATAGTGCGGAAGGCCAACGGGAAGTGGAGGATGTCTGTCGATTTCACCGACCTCAACAAGGCGTGTCCCAAGGATCACTTCCCTCTTCCTCAAATAGACCAATTGGTGGACTCAACAGCTGGTTATGAGTTGTTAAGCTTTCTTGACGCCTACTCCGGCTACCACCAAATCAGCATGGCGAAAGAGGACGAGGAGAAGACAGCATTCATCACGCCTTTCGGCGTATTCTGTTACGTTAAGATGCCATTTGGACTGATAACCAGAGGAAACACTTTCCAACGCATGGTCCAAGGGGCACTTAACGATCAGCTTGGGAACAATGTCGAGGCATACGTCGATGACATTGTTGTCAAGACCAAGACAAGCGACTCATTGATTGACGATCTACGGGAAACGTTCGACAATCTCCGACGACATCGCCTCATGCTCAATCTAGAGAAGTGCACGTTCGGAGTACCGTCGGGAAAGCTGCTCGGGTTCCTCATCTCTGGAAGAGGGATCGAAGCAAATCCCGAGAAGATCAAGGCAATCGAGAACATGAAGTCGCCGACAAGACTCAAGGAAGTCCAGAAGTTAACTAGATGCATGGCGGCACTGAGCAGATTCGTCGCTAGGATGGGAGAACGAGGACAGCCCTTCTTCGCTCTGCTGAAGAAACAAGACAAATTTGTATGGACACAGGAAGCCGAAGAGGCGTTCATCGCACTCAAGCGCTACCTATCAAACCCCCCTATACTTGTTGCTCCCCCACGTAATGAAGAACTATTCCTCTATATCGCCGCCACGCAGTATTCTGTGAGTACTGTCATTGTTGTCGAGAGAGAGAAGGTGCAAAGACCAGTCTACAACGTCAGCGAAGCTCTCCACGACGCGAAGACAAGATACCCACAGATCCAAAAACTGATCTATGCAGTAATCATGACATCAAGAAAGCTACGCCACTGATTCCAAGCCCACAGGGTCACAGTTGTTTCCTCATTCCCTCTTGGTGAAGTCGTGAGAAACAAAGACGTTGTCGGCCGCATTGTGAAATGGGTAGTCGAGCTAAGCCAGTTTGATGTCCACTTCGTGCCACGGACAGCCATCAAGTCCTAAGTCCTCGCCGATTTCATAGCTGACTGGACTATGCCTGAAAACAGGTCGGACAGTGTCACACCCTAAAAATTTCAAATATATAAATTGTTGTTTAATTGGAATTATTAGAATTGATGTTAAAAGCCTAGAAGAGAAGATCTAATTTTAAATAATAAATTCCAATATAAAATGGGGCTAGATAAAATTTTATTAAATACTTTGCTTAATTCTATAATTCCTAGATTTTTCTGGGATTTATTTGAGCTAAGGAAGTATTTTTAATAAATGGAATTTCATTTCATGAATAATTTAAATGGAAAAAGGTTTTTAAAAGTCTCTTTTGGCTTTGGGCCGAAAGTCGGCCCAAAACCTTCTCTCTCTCCTCCTCGGCCCAAGTCGGCCCAGTCCGCAGCCGCAGCCGTCGCTCGCGCGCGCGTCCGCCCGCTGACAGGTGGGGCCCGCCTGTCAGGGTCGTCGTCTTCCTCGCGCCGCCGCCGCCCGAAACCCTAGCGCCGCGCCGCCGCCGTCTCTTTCCAAATCCGGCCGATCCTTTCCGTTTCCGGTGAAATCAATAGAGGGGAAATGATCTTCTCGATCTCCTCTACCTTTTCCCTTTTGGAACTTCGGCTAAAATCGTTTGGAAAGCGGAGGATTCGATCTCGAATCGGATCGGTCTCTCTCCTCCGAACCCTAGACTTTCCTTCTCGTCGCCGGCCGCCTTGGGCCTTCGCCGCCGTGTTCTTGCCCCTATAAAAGGATCCCCGGTGTCTCCGCTACCCGTCGCCACCCTCGCCTTCGCCTCTCGTCGCCGGTAGAGCTCTAGCACCGTGTAGCTTAGCGCCGCCGTCGCTCCAGCCATGCGCCGCCGTCGCTCCAGCCATGCGCCGCCGTCACTCCGGTCGTCGCCGTCGCTCGGGAAGGCCGCCATCGTGGTCGCCGTCGCGTCGCCGTCCTCGTCCGCCCCTCCGCCGTCGCTGTCGACCGCCGGAACATCGTCGCCGTCGTCAAGCCGGAGGTCGCCGCCGCTTCTTTTTCGCCGCTGTCGCCGTCCGTTGTTCTTCCGCCGCTTCTTTGGTCACCGGTGAGTTCGCCGTGCCGTCCGCTACCCGTAGGTGCTCTCCGTTCGCGCCGCCGCGCCGTCGTTCGCCGGCGAGCTCGCGCGGTTCGGTCGCCGCCGGAGGTGACGTCACCGCTGACGCCATCGGTGCCGACCGCTGTGGTCTGGCTGTGGACCGATCGATCCCGGCCGTTCGTTTTGGATGGATCGATCTCGGCCGTCCGTTCTCGTGAACCGTCGCTGTGCACCCGGTCCACCGCTAACCCTAGCCGCTGACGCAATAAATCCTCTTTTCCTTTTCAAAAATAATTCATTATTGCGTCATAATTCAATTAAAATCCATATAAGTGTTTTAATCCGATTTAATCTTTAAAAATTCATAACTAATTCATCTTAGCTCGGATTTAGTTGGTTCAAGTCTCTAAATTTTTCTAAAATTGAGATTTACATGTTAAAAATATCCACATGTACTGTTCATGCTTGTTTATGTGCTGTTTTGGTGTTTTGCTCTTTTCTGTTTAGATTCCGACGTTTCCGGAGAGTCCGTTTTCGCAGGAGAAGAATTTGAAGAGTTCCAAGGCCAGCAAGGCAAGTCACACAGATCCCAAACAACCCCTTTGAGCATGTTGATCCCGTTTAAAGCTATTGTTTCTATTCAACTATTGCATTTATTTTCGAATGTCATTGGGTGGAATTAACCTATTGTTTGTTATAGCCCTTTTGTTCTTGATTACTTTATTCCTTGATAACTTGGGTTATTATAAAATGACTAGTTGAGCTTTATATATTGGTTCAGCTAGATATTAGATGTGATTGCTTAGCCATGCTTAGAAACATTAGCACACTATTGGGATAACTTATGACTCACTATTATTTAATGATGGCTTAATGATAACTCATGATGGTTAATCATGATTGGTTAATTAATTAATTTGCCAACTAAAACCTGTTAATGGTGGGTTGTGAGCACATGGTTTTGATGGTCGTGCTCATGACAATTAAGGACCGGTTCACGAGTTTCGGTTGTGAAACATTAACCGTGCCAACCACAAGCCAGCGTGGGCAACGGCTTTACCTTTTGTATAGCATAGTTCATTGCGGGGCACCAGACTGAGAAGTGGCGGAGATAAGCCCACGGGGGTCGCTGGGGAGTCCATGCCTTGTTTATAAGGGGGTGATTATGATCCAGGAACGGTGCGCTGTGGTGGATTGTGTTGTGCGAGGGGTACTGTCACAGCTCCTTTCTGAGGTACCGTGGTGGTATCAAGGCGCATGGTGACATGTCGTGGGGCTGTGTCTTGTGGGTACAGTGGTACACCTCTGGTCAGAGTAAAACTATTCGAATAGCCGTGCCCGCGGTTATGGGCGGGTCTAACAATGTCTTTCGTGATTAGTCTCATACCTCTCATCATAATAAAAGATACTATGATTGGTAATAATTTGATTATCTCCTGGTTTGGAATGGTATATTCCTGGTTTGGAGATAGAACTGTGCAGCCGGGATTGGTTGTTCAGAATGGTTGGGCCTATGCAACAGGGTATGTTGTATAGCGTTGGAATAATATTGTTTAATTATTACTCAACTGTTTTACTAAATTCTGAAATGTTTATTAAATGCTGTTTATGCAAATGAAACCCTATTATGCCATCCTTTGTTATCCTGTGCACTTGCATATTTGCTGCGTGGCTTGCTGAGTATGTCATATACTCACCTTGCAATCATTCATCAGAGGAGGAGTTCTACAGTGATGCTGATGGTGTGGAGGATTAGGTGTAGCCCTGGTCAAGCTGCCTGTGGAGTGGAATCGTCTGCGCCGTTTATCTTATTTTCCGCTGCTTAGATCTTTATTGATTGAGAGGAACTATCTACCTCTGTAATGACATTTTATTCGCTTATTAATTAGAGTAATAATTGTACTCTATTATCAATTTGTTATTGTGCCTCGGCTGATTCCTGGACGAGGGTTCGCGCACATGTAAGCGTTTGGAATTTTGGATAGAAATTCTGGGCGTGACAAGTTGGTATCAGAGCCTCCTTGACCCTAGGTTATGCCAAATGGTTACCCATAGAAGCCCTCTAAAAATATTGGAAAAATAGAACTATTCTCCTCTCTTTCTCTTTTAATTAAACCAAACAAATGGCACATGCAGTTTATAATTCCTTTAATTGTTCTCATTTAAAAATTTATTTATTATTAATCCTGTGCTATTAGTACCGTACATCTATTACCGTACTAATGGCTCATTTACCAGCAAAAGTTTTACAACATTATTTTATCTTGTTACAATGAAATAAATTTAGCAGGTTGATTTTATAACTTTTCTTTTATGTTGAAACCTGTTGTTCAAAAGTGCAAAATTTGTGATCCTGTTTCCAACTGTTTCAACTTATCTTGCAAGCTTGGTTTACCTTATTTACTTATCTTTTACTTTGATTTTCTAAATTTATTCAAATTAATCCAAAAACTTGTGCTATTAATTGGACAAACGTCTTAACTCCCTCCTTTCACTTGTCTTTAGATGCCGCACTACAAGCCTGAGTACTTGTTTGGTGTTGAGGGATTTGTCCAGGAGTTGCGTACGATGTCCTTTGCCATAGGATTTGGGACTGCCCCTATGTATGCCCAGATTCCTCATGATCGGGATGAAGAGAAGTGTCGAGTCAAAGCCACCTTAAACAGTAATAGTGAAGATATCCCATCAGTGATGTTCGAAGCTGGAGGGGGAAATTATATTCATGCATGTCAGGAGGTGGCAAGGATAGCCATAGGAGAGCTCCGTGATCGCTACAGTGATCAGTTGGCCGACACTGAGTATCGCTACCATCCTCGCCAACCACAGGGAAGTGACCGTGGCAGCTACCTTGAGACTGAGGGGATTGAGGATGATGCTACCACAAGGCATTTGGTTGAAATGCTGTGGGCTATGGATGAGACCCGCGCGGAGGTTGTGCTAGCAGCTCAAGATCGTGAAGACCGGAATCGTGGAAAGATTTGCAAGCTAGAAGACAAGGTGGATCGTTTGGAGAAAGAACTAGCCGCTTTGAAGGGGGAAGCACTGCCGCAGAAGGCCAGGGTTCGTCTTACCGCAAGGAAGAGAGCTCTATTCGTCCCTCGCTACCAATTGGCGCCAAAGGTCCGTGTGGTGGAGAAAGAAGTTACCCCAGCCCTAGCAGATCCTCCGGTCGTCAATATAAGTGATGATGAAGGAGAAGAATCGAAGCGCACCCATTCAAAGGTCGAGTGGGGAGCCACTCAAGATGATGAAGACGAGCCGAACGAGCCTTCAATCAACTCCGATGCCCGGAAGACCTAGAGTTCCTTGTCAAGCCGTTGTCCTAGATCGTTGTGTTAGTTTGCTTGTTTTAAGTTTGGTTGTGTGTGTGGGTCCTGCATGTGGTTTACATCAATGGTGGGATGTAAGTGCATGCGTTTGTTTGCTTTCGAGTGTTAGGTAGTTGGTGAGTTTAGTGGTGTGAGAGAGTCTTCAGTTTTGTAATAATGAAACTCAGTTAAGATCAATAAAAGTTAAGTTAGAAGAAAAATTACTTCTCTGTCCTAAGTAGTTTTCCCCGGTTTCTCTTCTTGTGCTCTTGCCCATGCCAGATGGTGCTCACTCGCAGCAACGGGAATGGCCCCAACAACAACAACAACAACAATGGAGAGAATCCCACACTTGCTCAAGTCCTGGCTCAACAAGCACAGCTTATGAACATGATGATGCAGCAACTCCAGAACCAGCAGAATCAGGGAAATAACCACGCACCTCCCCAGAACAAGTTAGCAGAATTTCTTCGTGTGAGGCCGCCCACTTTCTCTAGCACCACTAATCCTGTGGAAGCTGGTGATTGGCTGCACGCCATAGAGAAGAAGTTGGATTTGCTTCAGTGCACTGATCAGGAGAAGGTCTCATTTGCATCACACCAACTGCATGGCCCTGCCTCTGAGTGGTGGGATCACTTCCGCCTTAACAGGACTACTGCTGAACCTATCACTTGGCTTGAATTCACCGCTGCTTTTCGGAAGACGCATATACCATCGGGAGTGGTGTCTCTCAAGAAGAAAGAATTTAGGTCGCTCACCCAAGGGTCTCGCACGGTCACCGAGTATCTGCACGAGTTCAATCGTCTGGCTCGTTATGCTCCAGAAGATGTGCGCACTGATGAAGAGCGCCAGGAGAGGTTCTTGGAAGGACTTAATGATGAGCTTTCTTACCCACTCATGACTGGGGATTACCATGATTTCCAGAAGTTAGTGGATAAGGCTATTCGTCAGGAGGACAAGTACAACCGCATGGAGCAGAAGAAACGTCGGATTGCTCACTTCAAGGCACAACAAGGGAATAGTCAGAGGCCGCGTCTTACTTTAGGACCCCAGTCCATGCCACAAGGAGGTTCTTCGTCTGTTGTTCGTCCGCAGCGTCAGTTCTTCAACAACAATGCTGGCAACAACATCCGAAATCAAGCTCCACGTCCTGTGGCAGCTCCAACACAACAACAGCCTGCCAAGAAGGAGCAAGGCAGCAAGCCCGGAGTATGCTTCAACTGTGGTGAACCAGGACATTACTCTGACAAGTGTCCGAAGCCCCGACGCGTGAAGGTTGCCCCTACCCAGAGTAACTTTACCGCACCTACGCCAAAGGCTCGTGTCAATCATGTTGCTGCTGCAGAAGCTCAAGGTGCTCCAGATGTAATTTTGGGTACGTTCCTTGTTAACTCAGTCCCTGCAACAGTGCTTTTTGATTCTGGTGCTACACATTCATTTTTATCTATGAGTTTTGCGGGAAATCATGGGATGGAAGTAGAAGATCTTAGACGTCCTTTGATGGTTAGTACCCCGAGTAATCAAGTACTCTCTTTGCAACGTAGCCCCTCTGTCAGAATAGAAATTCAAGAAGTGCCGTTTCTGGCCAACCTTATCTTGTTAGAATCCAAAGATCTTGATGTCATCCTAGGGATGGACTGGTTAGTCAGGTATAAAGGTGTGATAGACTGTGCCAACAGAAAAGTAACTCTCACCAGCAATGATGGTCGAGTTGTAACAGTTCATGCACTGTCCTCTGAGTCTTTAAGGTCAAGTCTGAACCAAATAGCTTTGGAAGAGATTCCCGTAGTACAGGAATACCCAGACGTGTTCCCGGACGATTTACCTGGTATGCCGCCTAAGAGAGATATTGAATTCAGAATAGATCTGATACCCGGAACAACTCCGATCCATAAGAGACCTTACAGAATGGCAGCCAATGAGTTGGCAGAAGTCAAAAGGCAAGTCGACGATTTGCTTCAAAAGGGATACATCAGACCGAGTTCATCTCCATGGGGAGCTCCAGTTATTTTTGTGGAAAAGAAAGATCATACCCAGAGGATGTGTGTGGACTATCGTGCATTAAATGATGTGACTATCAAGAATAAGTACCCGCTGCCCAGAATTGATGATTTGTTTGATCAGCTCAAAGGTGCCATCGTTTTCTCCAAGATAGATCTTCGATCAGGGTATCACCAGTTGAGGATTAAAGAAGAGGATATACCTAAGACGGCTTTTACCACTAGGTATGGATTGTTCGAATGTACTGTTATGTCTTTTGGACTTACCAATGCCCCCGCTTTCTTCATGAACTTAATGAATAAGGTGTTTATGGAATACCTAGACAAGTTCGTGGTGGTCTTTATTGATGACATTCTTATCTACTCCCAAACAAAAGAAGAGCATGAAGAACATCTTCGTCTTGCACTAGAGAAGCTGCGAGAACATAAGTTGTATGCCAAGTTTAGCAAATGTGAATTTTGGTTGTCTGAAGTGAAGTTCCTTGGTCACGTCATATCAGCCGGAGGAGTTGCCGTTGATCCTAGTAATGTGGAATCCGTAACCAACTGGAAACAACCGAAGACAGTTTCAGAGATTCGCAGTTTCCTGGGTCTTGCAGGTTATTACCGGAGGTTCATAGAGAATTTCTCCAAGATTGCTAAGCCCATGACACGACTGCTTCAGAAGGATGTAAAGTACAAGTGGTCAGAAGAATGTGAGCAGAGTTTTCAAGAGCTGAAGAATCGCTTAACATCAGCTCCTATTTTAATTTTACCTGATCCAAAGAAGGGTTTCCAAGTGTATTGCGATGCATCTAAGCTTGGCTTAGGTTGTGTTCTGATGCAAGATGGGAAGGTGGTTGCCTATGCATCTCGTCAGTTACGCCCGCATGAGAAGAACTACCCTACTCATGATCTTGAGTTGGCTGCAGTGGTTCATGCATTGAAAATTTGGCGTCATTATCTTTTCGGTACTCGTACAGAGGTGTACACCGATCACAAGAGTTTAAAGTATATCTTCACTCAGCCAGATCTGAACATGAGACAACGGAGGTGGTTGGAATTAATTAAGGATTATGACATGGGAATTCATTATCACCCGGGAAAGGCTAATGTTGTAGCAGATGCTCTTAGCAGGAAAGGTTATTGCAATGCTACGGAAGGACGACAGTTGCCATTGGAGTTATGCAAGGAATTTGAAAGATTAAATTTGGGAATTGTTAGTAGAGGTTTTGTTGCAGCCTTAGAAGCAAAGCCTACTCTAATTGATCAAGTTAGAGAAGCTCAAATTAATGACCCCGATATTCAAGAAATTAAGAAGAATATGAGAAGAGGAAAAGCTATCGGTTTCTTGGAAGATGAGCAAGGAACTGTATGGTTGGGCGAGAGAATCTGCGTCCCAGACAACAAAGGTTTAAAAGATGCAATCCTGAAGGAAGCTCATGATACTTTGTACTCCATTCACCCTGGTAGTACCAAGATGTACCAGGATCTCAAGGAAAGATTTTGGTGGGCAAGTATGAAGCGTGAAATCGCAGAATACGTAGCAGTATGTGATGTTTGTCAGCGAGTCAAGGCAGAACATCAGAAGCCCGCAGGTTTGCTGCAGCCTTTGAAGATTCCTGAATGGAAGTGGGAGGAAATCGGTATGGATTTCATCACTGGTCTACCCAGAACATCATCAGGCCACGACTCTATTTGGGTGATAGTCGACAGACTTACCAAAGTGGCTCATTTCATCCCAGTAAAGACAACATATTCCGGAAGTCGGTTGGCTGAATTGTATATGGCAAGGATTGTGTGCTTGCATGGTGTCCCTAAGAAAATAGTGTCTGATCGAGGTAGTCAGTTTACTTCACAGTTTTGGAAGAAGCTTCAAGAAGAGATGGGTTCTAAGCTGAACTTTAGTACTGCTTATCATCCGCAGACAGACGGACAAACCGAAAGGGTAAATCAGATTTTGGAGGACATGTTGAGAGCTTGTGCTTTAGACTTCGGTGGAAGTTGGGATAAGAATTTACCTTATGCGGAATTCTCGTATAACAACAGTTATCAAGCTAGTCTACAGATGGCTCCTTATGAAGCACTGTATGGTCGGAAGTGCCGCACTCCGCTTTTGTGGGATCAAACGGGAGAACGTCAGGTTTTTGGGACTGATATTCTAAGGGAAGCAGAAGAAAAGGTAAAAATCATTCAAGAAAGATTGCGTGTGGCCCAGTCCCGTCATAAGAGTTATGCCGACAGTCGTCGTAGAGATCTAAGTTTTGATGAAGGAGATTATGTGTACCTTCGTGTCACGCCTCTTCGAGGAGTTCATCGCTTCCACACTAAAGGAAAATTGGCACCGCGTTTCGTGGGACCTTACAAGATTGTCAGTAGAAGAGGAGAGGTCGCTTATCAGTTGGAGTTACCTCAATCTCTAACAGGAGTCCATAATGTGTTCCATGTGTCGCAATTGAAAAAGTGTCTAAGGGTACCAACCGAAGAAGCTAATCTTGAACAGATAGAAGTCCAAGAGGATCTGACCTATATTGAGAAACCGATCCGTATCTTGGAAACAGATGAGAGAAGAACTAGGAATCGAGTTATCCGTTTTTGTAAAGTTCAGTGGAGTAATCACTCGGAAGAAGAATCAACTTGGGAACGAGAAGATGAATTGAAGTCAGCTCATCCGCATCTGTTCGCCAGTTCTTCCGAATCTCGAGGACGAGATTCTGTTTAAGGGGGGTAGGTTTGTCACACCCTAAAAATTTCAAATATATAAATTGTTGTTTAATTGGAATTATTAGAATTGATGTTAAAAGCCTAGAAGAGAAGATCTAATTTTAAATAATAAATTCCAATATAAAATGGGGCTAGATAAAATTTTATTAAATACTTTGCTTAATTCTATAATTCCTAGATTTTTCTGGGATTTATTTGAGCTAAGGAAGTATTTTTAATAAATGGAATTGCATTTCATGAATAATTTAAATGGAAAAAGGTTTTTAAAAGTCTCTTTTGGCTTTGGGCCGAAAGTCGGCCCAAAACCTTCTCTCTCCCCTCCTCGGCCCAAGTCGGCCCAGTCCGCAACCACAGTCGTCGCTCGCGCGCGCGTCCGCCCGCTGACAGGTGGGGCCCGCCTGTCAGGGTCGTCGTCTTCCTCGCGCCGCCGCCGCCCGAAACCCTAGCGCCGCGCCGCCGCCGTCTCTTTCCAAATCCGGCCGATCCTTTCCGTTTCCGGTGAAATCAATAGAGGGGAAATGATCTTCTCGATCTCCTCTACCTTTTCCCTTTTGGAACTTCGGATAAAATCGTTTGGAAAGCGGAGGATTCGATCTCGAATCGGATCGGTCTCTCTCCTCTGAACCCTAGACTTTCCTTCTCGTCGCCGGCCGCCGTGGGCCTTCGCCGCCGTGTTCTTGCCCCTATAAAAGGATCCCCGGTGTCTCCGCTACCCGTCGCCACCCTCGCCTTCGCCTCTCGTCGCCGGTAGAGCTCTAGCACCGTGTAGCTTAGCGCCGCCGTCGCCGCCGTCGCTCCAGCCGTGCGGCGCCGTCGCTCCGGTCGTCGCCGTCGCTCGGGAAGGCCGCCGTCGTGGTCGCCGTCGCGTCGCCGTCCTCGTCCGCCCCTCCGCCGTCGCTGTCGACCGCCGGAACATCGTCGCCGTCGTCAAGCCGGAGGTCGCCGCCGCTTCTTCTTCGCCGCTGTCGCCGTCCGTTGTTCTTCCGCCGCTTCTTTGGTCACCGGTGAGTTCGCCGTGCCGTCCGCTACCCGTAGGTGCTCTCCGTTCGCGCCGCCGCGCCGTCGTTCGCCGGCGAGCTCGCGCGGTTCGGTCGCCGCCGGAGGTGACGTCACCGCTGACGCCATCGGTGCCGACCGCTGTGGTCTGGCTGTGGACCGATCGATCCCGGCCGTTCGTTTTGGATGGATCGATCTCGGCCGTCCGTTCTCGTGAACCGTCGCTGTGCACCCGGTCCACCGCTAACCCTAGCCGCTGACGCAATAAATCCTCTTTTCCTTTTCAAAAATAATTCATTATTGCGTCATAATTCAATTAAAATCCATATAAGTGTTTTAATCCGATTTAATCTTTAAAAATTCATAACTAATTCATCTTAGCTCGGATTTAGTTGGTTCAAGTCTCTAAATTTTTCTAAAATTGAGATTTACATGTTAAAAATATCCACATGTACTGTTCATGCTTGTTTATGTGCTGTTTTGGTGTTTTGCTCTTTTCTGTTTAGATTCCGACGTTTCCGGAGAGTCCGTTTTCGCAGGAGAAGAATTTGAAGAGTTCCAAGGCCAGCAAGGCAAGTCACACAGATCCCAAACAACCCCTTTGAGCATGTTGATCCCGTTTAAAGCTATTGTTTCTATTCAACTATTGCATTTATTTTCGAATGTCATTGGGTGGAATTAACCTATTGTTTGTTATAGCCCTTTTGTTCTTGATTACTTTATTCCTTGATAACTTGGGTTATTATAAAATGACTAGTTGAGCTTTATATATTGGTTCAGCTAGATATTAGATGTGATTGCTTAGCCATGCTTAGAAACATTAGCACACTATTGGGATAACTTATGACTCACTATTATTTAATGATGGCTTAATGATAACTCATGATGGTTAATCATGATTGGTTAATTAATTAATTTGCCAACTAAAACCTGTTAATGGTGGGTTGTGAGCACATGGTTTTGATGGTCGTGCTCATGACAATTAAGGACCGGTTCACGAGTTTCGGTTGTGAAACATTAACCGTGCCAACCACAAGCCAGCGTGGGCAACGGCTTTACCTTTTGTATAGCATAGTTCATTGCGGGGCACCAGACTGAGAAGTGGCGGAGATAAGCCCACGGGGGTCGCTGGGGAGTCCATGCCTTGTTTATAAGGGGGTGATTATGATCCAGGAACGGTGCGCTGTGGTGGATTGTGTTGTGCGAGGGGTACTGTCACAGCTCCTTTCTGAGGTACCGTGGTGGTATCAAGGCGCATGGTGACATGTCGTGGGGCTGTGTCTTGTGGGTACAGTGGTACACCTCTGGTCAGAGTAAAACTATTCGAATAGCCGTGCCCGCGGTTATGGGCGGGTCTAACAATGTCTTTCGTGATTAGTCTCATACCTCTCATCATAATAAAAGATACTATGACTGGTAATAATTTGATTAGCTCCTGGTTTGGAATGGTATATTCCTGGTTTGGAGATAGAACTGTGCAGCCGGGATTGGTTGTTCAGAATGGTTGGGCCTATGCAACAGGGTATGTTGTATAGCGTTGGAATAATATTGTTTAATTATTACTCAACTGTTTTACTAAATTCTGAAATGTTTATTAAATGCTGTTTATGCAAATGAAACCCTATTATGCCATCCTTTGTTATCCTGTGCACTTGCATATTTGCTGCGTGGCTTGCTGAGTATGTCATATACTCACCTTGCAATCATTCATCAGAGGAGGAGTTCTACAGTGATGCTGATGGTGTGGAGGATTAGGTGTAGCCCTGGTCAAGCTGCCTGTGGAGTGGAATCGTCTGCGCCGTTTATCTTATTTTCCGCTGCTTAGATCTTTATTGATTGAGAGGAACTATCTACCTCTGTAATGACATTTTATTCGCTTATTAATTAGAGTAATAATTGTACTCTATTATCAATTTGTTATTGTGTGCCTCGGCTGATTCCTGGACGAGGGTTCGCGCACATGTAAGCGTTTGGAATTTTGGATAGAAATTCTGGGCGTGACAGACAGTCAAACCGACAGCGAAACATGGACAATGGCGTTCGATGGCGCACTCAACAGCCAAGGAGCAGGGGCAGGGTTCATCTTGACATCACCTTCGGGAGATCAGTTCAAGCATGCAATTCACCTCAACTTCAGGGCGACCAATAACATAGCCGAGTACGAAGGATTATTCGCTGGAATAAGAGCAGCAGCCGCACTTGGAGTCAAGCGACTGATCGTGAAAGGGGATTCCGAACTAGTCGCAAACCAGGTGCACAAAGACTACAAGTGCTCTAGCCCCGAGTTATCCAAGTACCTCACAGAAGTCAGGAAGCTGGAAAAAAGATTTAATGGAATCGAGGTCCGACACGTATACCACAACGACAACATTGAACCGGACGATCTAGCGCGGCGTGCGTCCAGACGGGAGCCACCCGAGCTCGGCACCTTTCTAGACGTCCTGACAAAACCATCGGTGAAAGAGGCAAACGACGAAGATAGCACAGTCGCCCCCGACATTAGCTCGGGGGCTACAGAGGCAGAGCGCGCCGTTGCCGACATCGAGACCACAGACGACTAGCGGATCCCACTCATTAAATTCATAAGTAGTGACGAGTTGCCCGAGGACGATGCAGAAGCCGAGAAAATAACCCGTCAAGCCAATATCTACTGTATGATCGTCAACGATCTATACAAGAAGGCGCCAAACGTGGTACTTCTCAAATGCGTCTCGTCCGATGACAGCAAACATCTCCTCCTCGACATAAATGAAGGGATCTGTGGGTCACATGCCGCCGACCGCACATTGGTCGGAAAATCCTTTAGACAAGGTTTCTTCTGGCCGACCGCTCTCAAAGACGCTTGCGACATGGTTCAGCGGTATGAAGCCTGTCAATTTCACAGTAAACACACAAAGCTACCAGCGTAAGCGCTCCAGACTATCCCTCTCACTTGGCAGTTCTCGTGCTAGGGGCTCGACATACTCGGACCATTCCCATGAGGACAAGGCAGTTACATGTGCCTATTCGTGGCGATCGACAAGTTTACCAAGTGGATCGAAGCAACACCCATGAGGGAAATCAAGGCCGACAACACCATCAAATTCATCAAAGGGATATTCTGCAGATATGGATTACCCCACCGCATCATAACGGACAACGGCTCCCAATTCATCAGTGCCGACTTCCAGGATTATTGCATCAGGCAGGGAGTCAAGATCTGCTTTGCCTCGGTTTCTCACGCTCAGTGCAATGGACAGGTCGAGAGGGCAAACGGCATAGTACTACAAGGAATCAAGACCCGTGTCTACGACAGGCTCATGTCACATAACAAGAAGTGGGTCGAAGAACTCCCCATGGTACTATGGGCTGTGCGTACCACACCGACAACGTCCAACAAGGAGACACCCTTCTTCCTCGTGTACGGCTCAGAGCATGCTCCCCACCGAGCTACGACATCAGAGTACACGAGTACAGAAGTAGTCCGACGAGGATCAGGAGGAGCAGCGAAACGACGACGTCAATCTACTCGACGACGTCACAGCAGCAAGCTACCAACAGGCCCTTCGCCCATACCACGAGAAGCGCATCAGAGCACGCACACTTTCGATCGGTGACTATGTCCTCCGACAGGTTCAAAGCCAAGCAGGGCGTAACAAGCTCTCACCCAAATGGGAAGGACCGTACACGATCATGCAAGTCTTGCGGCCAGGTGAATTCAAGATAGCAGACGGTGATGGTCGAGAGTTAGCAAATTCTTGGAACATTGATCAATTACGTAAATTCTATGTATAAATCAATAGTATCCATGCTTGTAAGACATCTTACAGCTTCAATAAAGTCTATTTTTAGGTAAAGATTACAATCGAAGTGTTTCTTCCCGACGATGCCTTACCACGATGACACCTAGCGTTGAAACCTATCCTCATGTCCCTTTACACCGTCTTGACAAGGCCTCCGAGGAACCTAAAGGAACTTCGGCTGGGGACGCCCATAGCCAATAAGGCCTTGTCGGATCCTGAAGAGACAAAAGACCATGTAAGATCTGGTCGTGTAAGAGTTCTCGTCGTGCGTATTAACCAAGCCGTGTAATTGGAAATTGGGTTTTCCAACTTCACGGCTGGGGGCTAGGATCAGTGCTTATTCAACCGAGGCAGGTCAAAGGTCCAAGAGCTTTATCTTCCGAGAAAAATTCTCCGACGACAAGACTGGGGGCTAGGGAGAGTGTATGACTCAAGTGACTGATCGAAGTCGCGAAGTGAGAAAACACTCGTACACAGCGCATCCAAAGTAAGAAAACTTAGTTAGATTTCTTTTCTATTTCACAAGTACTTCTTACAGTTCGTAAATATTCCAAAATATATTACATGTCTCCCTGAGTTACTTGTCACAGGACATAAAGACTACCAGGAAGGCCAACGTCAGTCTATGGACTGGAAGACTTTCTCTGCAAGTGGCGCCATCGACTTCGCCAGGTTATCTATCTCTGCGGGAGTCCTTCGAGAATGAGAAAACCCTTCGTGGAGGAACTCAAGGTGCAGCTGCGGGCGGTGATCTCGGATACAGGCTAGCACATCGGCTCGATCGATGACACTCCTGCTTCAGGACCTCGTCGATACGCTTGCCGATGCCTTCAAGCTGAGTGCAGGCCCCATTTAACCACGAGATGTACCCGGCCGCCGACTCCTCGGGGTTCCCACGGGGTACTCGGAGCTCCCTGCAGACTCCGGCCATGGACATACAACAACTCCTGAGGTACGAGTTGAACCACACCTCGCGACCACGGAGTGCTTCCACGGCTCGGTCCTTCTTCACCTCCACCATAGTCCTCTCGAGTTCAGCCACCTCAAATTTCGTCCTCCAGTATTGGATTCGACGATCCCGGTAGGCCAGCGCACTCTCAAGGTCTGCTCAACATGGAAATGACTAAGTCAAGTCGTACCCCTCCACCGAGGACACGTCAAATTAAGTCCGTCCGAACGAAAAAGAGCAAAGGAGATGAGGACCAAAATGCCAACCTAAGAAAGTCGTCGCCATGCCCGCCTCCACGGTCAGGTTTTGATCAACGTCGTCCCATGGCACGTATGGCTCAAGCGCAAGTGCCGGAACAACTACCGGAGACTCAGGCTGCCCGCGCTGCTGGACATCCTCGACGTCGACATCTCTACAATGACAACAAAGTACTCGGAATCAATATGCTAAAGAAAACGAAGGAGATGACTGCATACACAAAGGTAGTTTGAACCAACAAAGGTTTTACAAGCATAATTGACTATGGAGTACAGGGAAACTGAAATCCTACTCTTCAAAAAGGGGGAGAACAGACTCCCCCAAGTCACCAACTTCTTCCATCACGCCCTTGCGCGCGTCACTAGCAGCCCCCTAATCCAAGATCCTCTGGAGATCGAGTTCAGGGTGCGCCAATCTTACGCACGCGAGGATGTGGCACACCCCGGTATAAATCCCGTTGGACGTCTCCACCCCAATCCTGGCCGCATGCTTGGAAGGAATCTCCTCCATCGCCGTGGCCAGTTCCGCGAGTGAGGATGTCAACGAAAACTCATCAGGGTTCGCCGGGATGGTGGTCGTGACGCAGCACTCCCCGGTGAGCTGGTCCAGACCGGTGTAGGTGACCCGCAGCGAGCCGCGGATCTCCGACAAGTTGTTCTCGAGCCCCGACATGTGGTGCTCGAGCCCCTGCTGCTGCCTCTCGTTGCCAGCCACCAGCTCTCTCATCTTCTAGAGGTCCTCCCGGACCTCCGCCAGGTCACGCGCCAGTTTGCCGGTGCGTTCGTTCGCCGACGACGCCGCCGCCGCCTTCGCCTCCTCAATCTCGCGCCCTATGCCGCGAGCACCGGCCTGGAGGATGCGCTACATCTCGATTTGGAGCTCCCCCCAGGTGAGGACGTCAACGGGCGGGCCTCGAGCAGGCACAAGGCTGCCGGCAGGGCCGCTGGGCGTCGCGTCACGGCTCCTGGGCACGACCACGACATCTGCCGAAGCCGCTGCAGGAGACGCACTGGAGTTTCCTCCAGACCCGTCATGCGCCGCCTTCACCCGCGCCGCCCTGTGAAGGATTTCCATGACTTCCATGAAGACGGGATACCAAAATTATGTGAATTAAGAGACCTCAAATTCATCCACTTACTTCTCGCCAAGCGTCACCAGCCTTTGCGGTCGCTGAGGCGGGGGAGACGCGTCCGAGGCCTAAGTGAAATGAGCACGGTGTGAGGTCAAGATCTTCCGACTACGCCATAAAGGACCAGAGAAGCTCACCGATGGGGTCGGCGCCTTCCGACGATTCCCGAGCACGGAGGAGAACTTCCTCCCCCTCTTCGCAATGTTGCGGCCACTCGTTGTAGCAACAGCAGCGGCAGCAGCAATGTCGGACGCCTCCTTGGCGACGCCCTTATTCAACGAGGCCGCTGTCTGGTGGTCCACGAGCGGCCCGATGACGTCAGTCAGAGGGAGAGCCTGCACGCATGAAGTCACAGTATGATCCAGAAAAGCAGAAGTAAAGGAGTTCTCAAATACACTCACGTTGATCGCAGCCTCGCGATCAGCCTTCCCCTTCTCGCAAAGAGGGACGAGGACGTTGCTCACCATCGTAGGGCCGCTGATCATCACCTGACCGACGCGGCGCCCCACGGTTTCGCTGTTTAAACCTGTAAGATCGAGGACTAGAACTCGATAAGTCAGGAGGAACATGCAAATAAAGAATATATTCCGAAATACAAGAAAAATACCCCGAGGAGTAACCCGGGTCGCGTCCTCTGGCCCAGAATAGTCAAAGGCTGGGTGGGCTCGGGCCTGGAGCGGCTAAATCCGCCTACCGATGAAGTCGGCAGTGACTTCATACCCCGATAACCCTCGTACTCGGAGGTCATCGATGACATCGATGAAAGACTGAAGGGAAGGGGTTAGGGCGGGTTTGGCAGTCCATTCGGAAATCTTGTCTGGTTGCTCCTCAGGGACAACAAAGACTGGATCCGAGTTTTCTATCTGAAGATAGAACCACCTCGCCCGCCATTTGCTGCGAGAAAAGGGGCACTGGAAGGGGATGTATCACGACTTCAGGCCATCCCGAAGCCGGAAACAAACACATCCGGATACCTTTTTAGTTTCCATCCAGCGCAACTCGTAGTAGAAGCGAAGAGATCAAGAAACGGCTCTACCCCAATGTAGGCCTCGCAAAGATAGGAAAAGATATTGAGGAAGGCAATGGAATTGGGGTTCAAATGGAGCAAAGAAAGACCATAGAAGTTTAAGACGAGGAGAAGAAACTCGGAAGGCGGAGGAAGAAAACCACAAAGAATATAATCCTCAACCGCAACCATGCGGCCCAGGACAAGTTCGGGTTCAATACCTCCTGGTTCTCTCTCCATGGTCCCATAGCCAGGGAGAGCACCGTCATCCTGCAACTTCTTCAGGGACGTGCTGGTGGAAGTGGACTTGTCGAGATCCATTGCCGCCGGAGATCGCCGGAGAAGGGACTAAGATGAGCAAGCTAGGGTTTTTGCGGGAGGGGAGAAGACGAGGAGCTTGGAGGCTGGAAAGTTTTCTTTGCACTAAGCAGACTTCAAAATGGATCCCCAAAACTTCCTTAAATAGACGCACTACCGACGGTGCAAATTCAAAGGAAGGGAGAGAGATGGCCACCGGAAATGTCTGGGTCCGTTACGCGCAACAGTTTTCGGACTTCAATTTAAATTCACTCATGACCGTTGAACTCCACATGGTGTTGTCGATTACTCTTTGCCTCTACGATTTTCATACCGAGATCAACCATTCGAGAACGACAACAACCCCGACATCAGAAGTTGCGATCGGTTACATGAGTTCATTTAAGTAGAAGTCGGGGGCTACTGTTAGGGTCACGGATAAGGTATACCCTCTACCCTTGGATATACGTCGTGTACTAATATGGTATACCTGCGCGTATATGGACGCTTTCTGTACACGAAAAGGAAATCCATCACGGAGTCCACAGACGGAAGGAGTCCTACTCGGATAGAACTGGGTCGTCACTGTATCGTGTAGGGTCCGATGTCCCCGAGTTCTACTTGGAGACCAACTGACCTACGGTATAAAAGGGACCCCCCGGGGGTACCTAAGGCATCGAATCTTATCGCCAACACAACCACCATAGCCTACGAAGTCGGAGCCTACAGGAGCCAAGTCGTCGGGTGATCTAGTCAAACCAACTCGACTACAGTCTTGTCGGTATCATCGAGTTCTGCTATTCCCTTTGTAATATGTGGTTCTCATCATATAATCCCATACCAACTGGACTAGGGCTATTACCTATCGAGGGGCCTAAACCAGTATAATCCCTGTTTTCTGTTTGCTTGATGCCATACTACGTAGATCCTTGTACCAGCGTACCCCAATACCCTCTATATCCGGTCTACGGGTATCCACCGTCGATAGTCATCTATTAAAAAAAGATGGAGTATAAAAAAAAGAAAAAACAAATATTTCTCCTAATTTTACAAATTCGAATAGCATATATTCAATACCTCTATATTTATGAAAGTAAGATAAAATATTTACGAAATACACTTTTATATCCTTATAATACCATCTTCACCGGTATTTTTATAGCACATATTACTATCATATTTTGATTTTTTTTCTCAGTAGTATACAAATATAAAGCTGAAAAAAATCAAAGTATACTTTTAAATGTACTCCCTCTGTTTCAAGTTATAAGACGTTTTGACTTTGGTCAAATTCAAACTGCTTCAAGTTTAACTAATTTTATAGAAAAAATATTATTTTCAACTCAACACGAATTTATTATGAAAATATATTCAATTATTGATTTAATAAAACTAACTCGGTATTATAAATATTACTATATTTGTGCATAAACTTAGTCAAAATTGAAGTAGTTTGACTTTAACCAAAGTCAAAACGTCTTATAACCTGAAACGGAGTGAGTACAATGTTTATATACATTTATGAATATTAGTGAACATGCACATGCATGGCACGTTTCGTAACATATATTATTGCAAATAGAAACATATCAACGTATATTATTGCAAATAGAAACATATCAAATTGTCAGTTTATTTCCATTCTCATTTGATGATAGTTACAAAATAACTTTCCTTCTTAAAAAAAATGCTATTATAGAACGATCCTCTCGCCTTAGCAATCTGCAACCAGAAAATTAATATCTCCATAACTCTATTCTGAACATGTGAGACCCCTAGCTATATCTGTGAACTAAAAGCACCTCATTACTGTAATAACAGGAATGTATCTCTAGCACTAAGATATAGAACATACAGAGATTAAATCTGTTAACTATTTGATCATACTGGGTTATGTAGGATTTTTTACATAAACAACACAAGGAAAAGAAAATCAGATTAGATCATTATGGTCTTTCACCTTGTCAAATTCAGTGTCCTGTAAAAGTATCTTATTGTTGCCGCTAACAAATCCTGAAGCGCACTCCAGTTCTTGAGAATGTCACAAATATATGTAGGGGCAATTGCATCCATGCCCCCACTTTGAAAGCCAATTGTTGTTTTGCCCCCATTTTTTAGGGTTTGCATTTTTACCCCTACTTTTTGAATTTGAAGCAGCCGTCTACCCCCATTTGTGACAGCCGTTTGGTGGGTCCCACATTATGTGTTAAAGAAATACAAAAAGAAATTTAAAAAAGGTTTTAGGAATTATGTAATGACACTTCTACCCCTGAGGGAAAGTGAATGGATAGGGTTCTTCTCTTCCCGTGTGTCGGGACTCCCTGAGTCAAGTCAACTCAAAACCCTAGCGAGCTAGCGCGGCGGTGGTGGCGGCGGCGGCGCGGCGGGGAGGCGGCGGCGAGCGCGCGCAGCGGGGAGGCGGCGGCGAGGGAGCCCGCGCGGCGCGGAGGCGGCGGCCGAGGCGCGCGAGGCGGCGGCGAGGGAGCTCTCGCGGCGGTGAGGTGGCGGCCGAGGCACGCGCTGGAGGGAGCTCGCGCGACGGGGAGGCGGCGGCCGCGCGAGGAGGCGACGGCGGCGGTGCGAGGCCGCGGCCGAGGGCGTGCGCCGGCGCCCGCTCGCAGGAGGTTCACAGCCGGTGGCCAGTTCTCTTCCACGTGGAGGTGGCCTCTCACAGCCGAGGGCAAGATAAGGCAGAAAAGGGGAAGTTGTTGGCAATGGAGGAAATCATATCAATGGAGCTAATTTTGATGGAAGAGTTCAACAGGTAATTTGATTCTTGTCATGCTATCTAATGAAAATGGACATGAAAACTTAGAGCTAGCTAAACCTAGATGAAACTTAGAGTTAGATACTTAGATATACTTGAACTACCAGCTAGTATGCATTTTAATCTTGGGGCTGCATTCAGTACGGTTGCTTTTTCGTCTCTCTATATAACTTTGCTATTTAGGACGATTTACCTAAATGTGCCACTTGTGTTGTGATTTGTAGGCCTACTCACAGCGATTTGCAATTAGTTGTTAGAGTTGAGTCTTTTTTCAGTTTGCCGGATGGAGGTCCAAAGCAATACCTCCAGGGTAAAACCTTGCCAACCCAAAATATTGACATGCATAAGTATGATCTGCTGCAAGTTGTTAATTTCATTACTGAACACTACACGTGGGGATCTAATCAATATGTGAGTTTGTGGTGTTCTTTGGATGATGGTTTTGTTGAGATAAAATCCGATGAACATTTGCGGGAGTGGTTTCAGCTCAATATAGATAAGGGGGTTGTGTGCATTGATGCCAAAATCAATGATTTCAATGGTCCATTGCAATTTTCACCCACAAAGCGTAGGTTTCATCCTTCAGTAAGGTCTAGAGCATGCATAAGTGAGATTGCCACAAATGAGGGAGCCAAAAAAAGATAGCCACAAATGAGGGAGCTACTAATGAGGGAGCCAAAAAAACAGAGAGCCACAAATGAGAGAGCCACTAATAAGGGAGCCAAAAAAAAGAGAGCCAAGAATTCCAAACAAAAGGGGTCAAATGATGAGGATGCAGTAGGCATTGATGATGAGGGCATATACTCTGACAACGAATCACTTGTGGCACATAGTGATATCAGCTATGATTCTAATTTGGCCGAATCTTCCGACTCTGATTGTTCTGACCCTTTGTTTGATCCTAATCAAGAAATTGTTGATGAGGATGATGATGATGATGTACCTGTCTTTGCATATGATGTTCAGGATCCTTGTATTGATGTTAGTGTAGTGTTCGCAGATGTGGATCAATGCAAGTTAGCAGTTACCCATCATGATATCTTGAATGATCATGCTTTTGAAACTGTCAAGAAAGACAAGAAAAGGTTTAGAGCCATTTGCAAAAGAGCAGAAGAGGGTTGCAAGTGGTGTTTTTTTGCATCTACAAGCCCTAAGTACATTGGATGCAAGGTACTTTTACATGCGTATTTATGAATGGTTATTCTGTTTGGAATTTTTGTTCAAGATGAAACATGAGCTATTTATTCTTTGCTTGTAGGTCAAGACAAGTGGACCAAAGCACACTTGTGGATCTTTCAATAAGTGTGGTGAAACAATGGTCACCACTAAGTGGGTAGCTGATCGAGTGGTGGACTTGTTGCGGGATAACCCCTCAAGGGGAGCAAAGGATTTGCAGGAGGAGTTGAATAGGAAGCATCAGATTGATATCCCATATTTCAAGGTCTTCAGAGGTAGAGAGAGCACTTGACATTATAAATGGAAAGTGGGATGACAGCTACGATCTGTTGCCTACCTATCGTGAAGAGCTATTGAGATCAGTGCCAGGTAGTGTAGTTGAGCTAGACACTAAAGAGTGCAATGGTGATGTCTACTTTAGGAGGTTCTTTGTTGCTCTTAAACCCTGTATCGATGGGTTTTTGGAAGGATGCAGGCCTTACATTGCTATGGATTCCACTCACTTGACTGGAAGGTCCAGAGGCCAGTTGGCTTCGGCTGTTGCAATTGATGGTCATAACAGGCTATTTCCAGTGGCATATGGGGTGATTGAGACAGAATCTAAGGAAAGCTGGACTTGGTTTGTTCAGAATGTGAAGAAAGCTATTGGTACTCCAAAAGGAATGTCTATTCTTAAAGTTGTTTCTTGCATCCTCCATCATTTCAATTCATATTTGACTAACCACCTACTATACTCTTATTGTAGGTTTGGTCATTAGTACGGATGCAGGCAAAGGAATAGAAAGTGCTGTAGATGATGTTTATCCAGGAGTGGAACATAGAGAATGTATGAGGCACTTGTGGAAGAACATGAAGAAGAAGTTCCGTGGCCCTCTATTTGCCCAAAATAAGTGGGCGGCTGCCAAAAGCTTAGCATTCATTGCAAATCTTAGCACGGATGTCCATATGGATGATTTTGTGGATGATTGCTTCTCCGTTGAGAAGTTCAAGAAGGCATATGCAGGGACTTTTAATCCAATGACATCGAAGGATAGATGGACACATGTTGATCTAGGCTACAAAATAAAGAAGCCTAGATTGAGAAGGAAACCTGGGAGGCCACGAGTGGCTAGGATGAAGGCAAGTGATGAGGCTGGCACTAGTAAGAGAAAGAAATGCACTGAATGTAATGAGCTAGGCCACACGGCCAAGACTTGCCAAGGAGGTCCCACGGCAAGTTAAAAGAGGATGCACTCATCTTCAAAAATTGGGACAGGAGATGGGAACAACGACACAAGTGCTGCAGCCACTTCCATGTGAGTCATGCATTGCTATTTCCTTCTATTTATCTTCAGAATTTGCTTATTTCGTTATTGCTGATTTCTTTATGCAACTATGAAGTGCAAGTGCAAGTGCAAGGGGGAGAGGAAGGGGAAGGAGAAGGGGAAGGGGAAGGGGAGGGGGAGGAAGAGGAGGGAGGCTAGCTTCATGGTTTGCATGATTTTGTAGCAACGACCCAAGTGCTGCAGCCATATCAAAGTGAGTAATATATTGCTATTTTCTTCTATTTATATGCATATTTTGCTTATTTTTGTTATTGCTAATTTCTTTCTTAACTATCAAGTGCAAATGGAAAGGGGGAAGGGGAAGGGGAGGAAGAGGCTTCATGGTTTGCATGATTTTGGACATCTATTTGTTGTGCACTTTTGTGCATATATGGACTGTAATATGTGGTAATGTGCCTTCTATGTTGTGGACTGTAATATGTGGTAATGTGTATCTATGTTGTGGACATGTGATGTGTGCAATTATGTTTGTGGACACTAAGTAATGTTTGTGGTCGACGACTTATATGTATCGTGGCTTATTTCTATGGGACACTATGTAATGCTTGCTATATATGTGACTTGTGCTAATTGTGTCAAAATTCTATCGAAATGCTGCCGAAATGTTGTCGAAATTTTATTCAAATTTTGTAACTGCCTCATATTTGTGATTTTTATTTTTTTTTACCATGGACTGCTCATTTGTTGCTCTATGCAATGAACTGGACACAGAGCTGCTGTTGTATTATTTTTTGGAACAATTCACAGCCCTGTTGTATTATCCATGTGGCGTTGACCTGTAGTTTAGCGGTTCATAGTGAATGCACGTGCTTAGGCCGTTCAAAGCCTCACATTATAACACTCACAGGCTGAAAAAAATGGGGGGCAAAATCACACAAAGCTGAACAAAATGGGGGCAAAATTGCAATAACCACCAAGGGTATATATGTCCTTTTCTCTACAACTAACACCGTTAGTTATGGCTGTTAGGAATGGGGGTACATGGCTGCTTTAGATTCAAAAAGTGGGGGTAAAAGTGCAAACCCTAAAAAGTAGAGGTAAAACAGCAATTGGCTTCGAAAGTGGGGGCACGGATGCAATTGCCCCATATATGTACTTATGATTTACTAAACAAGAAAATAATTGTAGGTTTGCACCTTGTCAAATTCAGTATCACTTCATCAGTTTTATGTAACTCAGCAAATAAAATCAAAATGTGTAGTTCTTACCAAACATTTCCTTTAAAGAAAATAATCAGCTTGGCTTTTATGAACCCTCGAATAAATTATCAGAGACTTGAAATTTTAATATATAACCATAGGAAACTTTTATCAACCATGATCTTAAAACATGAAAAGCAATGTGAATAATAATTCCCGGTGGAGGTTATGTACCGGATGAATAACAGGTTGGGAGTTTGTTGAAATTTTGTATAGGTGAGAAGGCATATTAGAACAGAGCTTATAATCCCAAGTCCCAACATTCAATTAAATGTTTGGTTCACGGTCATGCATGGATGGGATATGGCCATCCATATTTTGTTGGATATGGCGATCTATTTTTTTGTTTGGTTTGTATGGATATGGCGATCCAATTTCTTGTTTGGTTGGAGGATATAGCATGGATGGAAAAAGGCAAAAGTTAGTGGGACCCATTTGTCATATATATTTTTTTATCAAAATATAATCATCCGAGATCTTGTTTTAAATATTTAATTGTAACAAATATAATGGTGTAATCAAATCATAAATTAAATAAACGGTTTAGGAGAAAAAATCATTTGGAGCTTGCTTAACAGAAAATCAAACCAACCACAGCCAATCAGAACAGGACACATCACCCAGACCAAAACTGGATGGCTTCATCCAGCAAAATCGGTCGGATACACTCATCCAGCATATTGAGGGAATATTCCTTATTCTGGGCCGCCCCATCCACCCTGCCATCCAACCAAACACCATAGAAAATCGGGCGGCTATCTCCTATCCAGGCTCGTCCACCCAACCAAACACACCCTTTTAGGCGGCGCCCTGAGGCCGCTGGGCGATGCCACGTCGGCCAGGAACAGTTCGCGCGACGTGGATTTTTGCGAAAAAGCCCTCCGATTCACACGTAATTAGATAGAGGTTCCTCACAAACAGTACACCCTGAGATGTAATTTTACTCTTGGGCCCTTACTAAGACCAGATATTCCATGCGAAGGAGAGGAAAATCGCCAATTAGGACCGCGCTGTAAAACTTGAAAGTTGAGGGGCTTTTTCGAAAATTTACGCGCACTAACCCACCCAATCCCCAGCCCTAGCCACTGCCGTCCTCCCTCTCGTCCCGCGCCCTCCCTCTCACGCCGCCGCTGCGCCCGCCGTCGCCGCCCCTCCCTCTCCCTCAGCCATTCTCCTCCGCCGCCGCCGGTCCGCTCACCCCTCCCTCCACGCTCTCCCTCTCCCTCTCCCTCTCCCTCTCTCTCTCCCACCGCCGGCACCGAGCGCCGAGTCCGTCCTCCCCTCGCGGCGCCGGCGCCGGCGCCGAGCGCCACCTCCGCCTCCCCCATTCGCCGTCGCCATCGCCGTCCCCGTCGCCGAGCGCCACCGCCTCCGCCTCCTCCTCCGCCTCCCCCTTGCGCCGCGGCCTCCACCTAGCCCTAGCCACCTTGAAACCCTAGCCTACGCCTCCGTGAGCGCCTCAGCTTCCGCCTCCGCCGCCAAAAGCCTAGCCGTCGCCGCCTCCGCCTCCGCCAGCGCCTCCGACTCCACCCGCAAGCCCTAGCTGCCGCCGTCGTCGCCGTTGCCGAGCGCCTCCCCCTCGCGGCACGCCGTCGTCGTCGTGAAGCGCGCCACCTCTGCCTCACGCCACCGCTGCCGACCGCCGCCTCTGGCCGCCAGCGTTTGGATCCAGCCTCCATGTGGTCGGAGGATGCGAATCTGACCGCCCCCGTCCGCCGGCGGCTACTACCACGGCCGATCCCCTTCTCCCATTGCAGAAATCACTGCCTCGCCACTGTCCCGCTGCTCTTCCCCGCCCGCGTTACATGGCCCTGATGGACCTTCAGGTGAGCTCTGGCTTCATCTTGTTCAGAGAAAATGTCGGAACTGTAGAAAACTAGATATGGGTTGCAGCTTACTAGGCAAGTATGTCATGTTGTTTTTCTTGTGGTTGGTTGGTTTGCAGGAGAGGAATGAGAGGCTTTTCTACAAGCTCCTGATCAACAACGTTGAGGAATCGCTCCCCGTTGTGTACACGCCGACGGTGGGCAAGGCTTGCCAGAAGTACGGGTCAATCTTTAGACAACCACAGGGTCAACGGAAGTATGTATCTTCCATTATTTTCATCTGTTGCTCATTTCTGTTGGTCGTTTGCCCCTTCACCTTATATTTGCTTTTACTTCTTTTGAACAAACTTATGGCAGAAGTTGGAGTTGTAAATCATTTTCAATTATCTAAAACGAGGTGCTTTTGTACCGGGGGAGAATGTTCGAGTTACTGAGGAACTGGCCAGAGAAGAGCATTCAGGTTATTGTTGTTACTGATGGTGAGCACATTTTAGGTCTCGGGGATCTTGGTTGCCAGGTCAGTAAATTAGTCCTGACATTTGTGCTTTGATAAGGATCCTTCATGCCTTTGGATTGTTTAAAGTGCTATTACTTCGCTGCTTAACATGAGTGTTTTTTTCCATGTGTGTTGAAAATTGCAACATATATAGGTTATGGGAATCCCTGTGGGAAAGCTTGCACTATGTAAGCTTACTTGATTATTGTGCGCATCGTTATTGCACACCTTCCTGCTTCATCTTTTCCTTTAGAATTCTAGAGGCCAGTGTGAAAGTTATCAAGATGCTGAAATATATGTACATGATTCATAATTTTTGTTGCATGAGCTCTGATATTTTGAGTGCTACTTGCTGAGCATAACATGTACATCTGCTTGAGTTGCAAACAATCTATAATCCTTTTATGTCATCCAAAATTGCTAAATTCCAATTTTTGTATGCTTCAAGATCTCTGGTGGGGCATCATGAGTTAGAGCAAAAGGTTCAGATGCTTGGTTGGATACAATTCTTGCAGAGTTCCGACAGAAAAAGGTTTAGATGCTTGAATGGAAGCAATTCTTGCAAAGTTCTGGTATATGTTAACTTTTTTTGTTTGATTTACATATGATTATTCAGTAATGCAAATTTAACATAACGCATGCTATTGCTATGTGTGAAAAGCAAGGAAATTGCCTGTCTCCTACAAATACAGGTGATATGTCCTTCGCAGCGCTTTATGATTTACATATTTTAGATTTGGATGGTGTGATGTTTTTAGAGCAGCTCATTTTAGGTTTTCACCTGAATGCTTATCATATTTTGTGTGAGGTTTGGTTCTTAATTGACATAGGGACATGTACTTATTGTACAATTAATATTGACTTAGGATGTGATGGTTGGGTAGTGTTCTTGGAGAATATACAAAGATTGGCTTTGCTGTGATGTCAAACTAAAGAATCACTTTCTGAAGTGATGAATTCCTGATCATATAATTATTGAGGCTATAACCATATTTATCGTGCTTGCTTATTTCCATGTTTTTTTTTTTAAAGCTAAGAAGGGCAAATAATAAGCTGGGCCATGTGCTGATATGTAATAGTGATCAAGATGCTTTGATCTAAACATATATATATATATATATATATATATATATTATATATATGTCAATTTCCAGTTCACTGCATTACGTGCAATCAATGGGAATAGTACCATATTGCAAAACACCTTGCACCCTTCAAAACCAAACCTTTTTAACCAACAATACAGCCACTATGTATTTTTGCTCCCACCATATTCGACTTGATTTTATAATTATTTCCTATATCATGCCTCACATCATAAAACTCATTCCTACGATTTGAGACACTCCTACTGTCCTATCTTAACATATATAGAAAGCAATATTTATAAGAGAAAACTACAAGATTAGAATATACAAAAACTTATGCTAAACTTTGGCAGTTATTCTTTCTGCTCATTGAACCAGGAAAGTACTTTCGAGTGATCCTAGCTCTGAATACTTCAAATTATCACTTATCTTTGTAGCTGAGATATATTTTCTTACTTTAGTTACTTCTTGCTTTAGGGCCTATTCGGATTACAGGGTAGGAAAAAATGCAGGATAGGAAAATCGTAGGAATATGAAAGGAAATCACGTAGAAAACAGAGGATTGAAAAACACAGGAACGTAGAAGCTAAGAGCATTCGGTTTACAGGAAAGGGAGAGAACAAGAGCTTGGAGTGGATGGAATTTTCCTCCGTTTTTCCTGTGGAATCGGTAGCAAAGGATTTTTCCCTGCAGTTTTCCCACAACCACTTTTTACCATCCGAACGATAGGATAGGAAAAATATCCAAGTGAACAGTATTCCCATGAAATTCCCGTAAAAAGCCTGCAATCCGAATGAGCCCTTAGATTATCTGTACAAACAACACCTTCATGAGGTTTAATGCACTCCAATGAGTTTAACACTTCCTTTAGCTCTATAATTATGCGCAGATTTTACAATTTAAATTCACCTTTGAGAGACTATTCTTGTGATTTAATTTTTTTGGGAAGTCAATTTTTCCCCCAGTTCATTGAGTGTGGTATAGGCAAATGTGGTTGCATCATTTTGCCATGGATTTTATCATCTGAGAACATGCATACTGGAATTAGGCTTCGTATTTTCCAAGTTTTCTCTAAGGTTAATTTAAGATTAGAACTACCATGTACCTTTGTATGTATAGAATTTTGTTTTTTCCACCTCAAGCCCTCTATGGTGTCTGCTTCCTACAAAGTAATACGTTCCATGTTTCTCTGTTGAAAATTTAAGGTCATATGTACATATTCATTTGACCCTGGTGTTTATTTAATATCCATAACAATGAGTGTGTGCATGAACTTTATGATCCACTATAACAACCATTTAATACTTAACTTTATCATCGCTTACAATACATACCTAATTTTTAAACCTGCCTTCTGCACCTTTAGTTATTACTGCATTCCCAAATTTCATTCACTTTATTCTAACACGGTGTACTGAAACTATGGAGGAACTAAAACATAAATACATACCTGCAAATTCATTTTGCAACATATTTTGCAGCTATAATTATGGATCCACTGACATTCTCCATGGTCAAGCTGACCACGGCAAATCAACACTACCTGTTAAACTTAACAACAAATATCTTATTCACCATATAAACTAGCCTACATAGAACAATGCTCATACATGATTTCAATTGTGCAGTCCAAGGGCGATCACACGAGCATAGATTCTGCACGCCAAGGCAAGCCCATCCTACTCGTTGTTGACTCCCTGTTGATTGATCTAATCTATAGGTTAGCTACCTTTTTGTCAATCTGACTTCGTGATTAGACTCATGGTTGAAGAATTGCTCTGTGAAATTCAGTCACAGATCTTACAGACCATTTTCTTGGCTGTAATTTTTTATTTGTGAAATTCAGTCACAGATTTTACAGAAGTGCTCCTGTTCAGTAACAGGTCACGTGTATGATGCTGATTCTGCCACTCGCCCTGCTGGACGCGGTCGTCTTCGCGGCCGCGCACTGCTTCGGTAGGCATATGCCCATCACCGTCTACGTGCGGTGCCAAGGCGATGGCCGCCTCACCTTTTGACATCTCCTCAACCTCGCAGATGAGTCCCGCAGCCGTAAGCAAAAGCCACTACTATGTTCACATGTTTGCATATGTGCCGTATTCTTCGTGCCCTGAGATTGTTTAGCTTGTGATTGTAGTCACCGACTAATTCAATCACATCTCTGTGATTTCCCTCTTTTTTTCCCCTTGTTTATTTTCAAGTTGGAATATTGAAATTTTTAGACAGGAAAAATCAAGACAGAGGATACTCCGTTAAGAACTATTACATAGAAAATCCGAGAAAGTCTGTGATCAACAAATGTAGGATATGTATATTCACTATTGTTTTTCTTTTCTATACGCTCTACTTGCTGAAATAGGTCAAGTTTATAATTATATTTAGATGATCTGATTAACTGTATGGTTAATCAATCTATTTAACTGGATACATGTTGAAACGTTAAAAAAGAAACTGTGTAGTGTGGTTCCTCATAGTACTTGTCTTTGATACTTATTTAAAATGACCAAAGCATGTTTATTATCTTACCTTTTCAGTTATGGTTTTGGGGCTATCTTTTCTTCATGTATTCTAATTCCCATTTCTCGCTTGGTTGGAAACTCTATATGATTGATACATATTTTGATATTGTGTTTTTATATTGCTCTAAGTAGAAGTTTGTAGTTGAGCCTTAAGAATTATCTGCATCACAAATATGGGATCTCACAAATAAGCTTCATGCTTAGCCAATATTTGATTATGGGATCTCACAGTCTATAAATATCAGTAATATGAGTATTGTGTGTGTATGATGTATGAAATGATTAATTCCCTGATGTTTATTAGGTGACTAATGTATTGCCGATGTGCTTAACTCCTGATTGCTAACTGAAATGTGGAAGCAAAAGCGCCACCGACATGATACTTGAGGAGAGTTGTTCCAATCAACATTTAAATCACGATTTACGCCTCACATTTTCTGTTTTCCTCAAATTTTACTCAGGAGATTTTAAAGGAATTATATTCGATAGTTCGTTGACGAGGAACTGCTATTTGTCATTGCCAACAGCGAGGTTGCTCCCTTCACTTGTCCTCAATTTCCACTCTTCTTAACTTTGTAATTGAATGAATTATTCTTTAGTGAATGAGGCACTTATAACAATGATCATTTTTTTTCCTCTATGACCTTTGGAGTTGCAATAGCCTCAGTTCAAATCTGTGTTTCTGTATTTGCTAATGTAACATTCTAGAATCAAAAGAGGAGGTTATAAATTGATTCCCTGCTTGTTTTCCTTCTGACACGCATGAGGTGTAGGTTTAGCTCTGTTTTTACATCTCTAGCATCCTTTGTCAACTCCATCGTGAAGATCTTTCCTTTTCTTCCAGCTCCTTTTTCACTAATTTTAGGTTTATTATGTGAGTTTCATGCGCAAGAATAGCTTAGGTGTTAATGTATATAAATGTAGTTCACATGCACAAAACTAAGATGTTTTTTTCTGTTACCTGAGCGTCAATTAAAACCACCTAATTATATCCATGTAAATAACAAACAACCTTGCAAAGCTCATGCCTTCATATCAGAACATAGATTTTACAGGAAGATGTCAACTGTTTGTTATTTTACTTACAGAAGATTACATGTTCCAATTTTAGCTTCTCATTGATCCCTTATGACATTGGTTAAGTATAATGTCAATCTATCTAATTATATCCATGTCACTCTATTCGCCAAATTTGATTTTACGGTTTGGTGTTTCATGTGATCTGTTTAGACTTTTGGTGGTAAAATTATAGGGTTATCAAGCAGAATGCCCACATGTCCGAATCTATGTATACATTTCATTACTTTTGCTTTATGAACTCGAACATTTGACTGCTACCCGCCAAGCATATCGGGTAGATCTTCTGGTGTTACAAATAATTTGTAATTCATAATTTGTTATATCACTTATAAACTGACACGTCAAAAATTTTGCATGCGGCAGGTTCTTTGTTAGGCAAGGTTAGAGGTTTGGATGGAAGCAGTTCCTGCAAAGTTCTAATATTTGCAAAGTTCCTGCAAATGTTTTCTGAAATTTACTTTGTAAAGAAATGTAATCTTTTTTTATTGACATTTTTTTTTGGTTTGTAACTTACTAAATTAATGCATGATTTGGTAATTTAAATTCAAGTCAGTTAAGATATGCTGATCACTATATTGTCAACAACAAATAGAACTCATGCGTACGGCTGTTACTGCCATCGGTAATTTTCATTGTAACTATAGCCGATGAACAGTTCGCCATGCTTCCTATAAACAACCACCTTACTATCTTCTGCTTTTAATCTGCGAATTTGCTTTGTAACCTTCAGTGCACTCTAAATTAGTTGATGCTCCAGTAACTAGCTTGGTACATACATGACATGTGATCAGGCGGCGACCAATGGCGCCCCCCGTCCTCTAGTTAGAAACTATTAGGGTGTGTTTGGTTCACGGTCAAGGTAGGATGGGATATGGCGATCCATATTTTGCTGGATATGGCGATCCAGTTTTTTGTTTGGTGGAGTGGATATGGCGATCCAGTTTTTTGTTTGGTTGTAGGGATGAAGGTGGATTTGGTGATCCAATTTTCTGTTTGGTTGGAGGGAGTAGGTTGGATTTGTAGGTGTGGTCACCTCTCACTTAGAGATGGTGAATATACCCCCATCAAATTAATGCATAATGTATTTTATAAATTCTCTAGCAATTTTACACCACTACCTCTCCATATTATAAATACACATAGAAAAAAAAGAAAAATGAAAAATGAAAAAAACATTAGATCTGGGGCTCCTCCTCACTGCCGCCGCCGCCTCCTCCCGCCGGCGGCCGCTGCTCGCCTCCTCCCGCCGCCACCTCCTCCCGTCGCCCGCCTCCTCCTGCCGGCGGCAGGTGCCGCCGCCTCCCGCCGACGCGGCTGTCGGCGTCCGCGTCGTCGTCGTCGTCGGGCATGTGTCATCGTCGTCGTCGGGTCTGCGTCGTCGTCGTCACCGGCCGGCGTCTCCGAGCTCGCGCCTCCTCCCGCCGGCAGCCACCTACTCCCGCTGGCCGGCTCCTCCCGCCAGCCGCCGCCTCCCGCCGACGCGGCTATCGCCGCCCGCACCGTCGTCGTCGTCGTCGGGTTCGCATCGTCGTCGTCGCCGGTTCGCATCGTCGTCTCCGCCAGCGTCTCCGAGCTCGTCGCCTCCTCCCGTCGCCATCGTCCCTCTTCCCGTTGCCGCGCCAGCGCCGGCCGCCGCGCCCGCATCTCGCGCCGGCCGCCGCGCCCGCATCCCGCTCGCGACCGCCTCCCTCCCTCGCTCGCTCGGGGTGACGCGAGTCACACGACCGCCTCCCTCGCTCGCCCAGGCGCTCGGGCGGCTGGATCCGGGCAAATCGGCCGGATCCCCCCATCCAGCATCTGGGGGGAATATTCCTCCCCGGGCCGCCCCATCCCACCCCTGCCCAGCAACCAAACACATACAAAAAATGGGCGGCCATGTCCTATCCACCCATATCCCTCCATCCAAACACATAGGTTCGTCATTTTCCTTCTCTTACATAAAAGCAGTCAAAATGAGGCATAACAAATAATCTTTTATTAACATTTTTTAGCATCATGCACAACTAAAATTCATAAACTATTTTCAGATAAGTAAATAATTGTCATTATCTAAGGCATGAATATCTGGGATATGGAAGTATACATGGCATTGTGTGCTTAACAATCACATGTTTATGCAGATATTTGTTAGAATAAAATATAACTTCCATTCTTTTTTCAGGAATACATAACTTTCACTCTTCAAGAGTACAGATGAATCTAATATAAGTTCACCACCAAGTACCAATTAGTCCAACAGGATCCTCAAATATACTTGATTTCACTGAAAGAAAGGGTTGATTAATTAGTTCTCTGCTACTCTCGTATTTATCTGCATGATACAAACAAATACATAGCGTGAATACAATAGGGGTAATGATGCATTGCTTATTGACTTTCGTCAGTCATATCCTCCATAACTCTTGGCTTTGACCTTTTCAGAACTGCAGCAAAAGAAAGCATAAAGGCCAACATCATTTTCCTGGCCAAGGAACAAAGAAGCTGTGCATTTTCTGATTTGCCATGACCATAAAGAAATTAACCTTTTACTGCCCAAGCATGTTAACAGCTTCCTACTGTCAGATCTAACATCTCCTTTCCACTCCACCTATCTTATCTGAAAAAAAAAAAAACAAATTTACAGATTAGAAGATTCTGTAGTATTAGGCAAGAGGCAAGGGAGAGAGCAACCCCGAAGCCCACTTACAGATGGGGAAGTGCCACGCGCTGTCGGCGAGACTATCCGATGGACGCCGAGCTGAAACCAGGAACGACAGCCCCACAGCCATATGCCCATACACAAGCATAAACAGAAGAGGAAGAACGATCACTGCCCTGAGATTGCCATGGGAGAGTGCGCGGGTCGTCGCCATCACCGCCGTCTCGCTCTCCCGCCGCCGCAACCGCCTCCTCCGCTGCCGCCGCCGTCACCATCATCGTCCTCTTCGCCGACCGCCATCACCACCGTCTCGCTCTCCCACCGCCGCGTCCGCCTCCTCCGCCACTGCCGCCGTCGCCATATTCGTCCTCTTCGCCGACCACCGCCGCCTACGCCTCTGCCTCCCCTCGACCCCCTCCGAATCCCCATCGGAACGAGCGGGCGGCGGCGGCTAGGGTTTGGGGGGCTGGCGATGGTGGCGGGGGTGGGCGACGGCGACAACGACGCGAGGCGACGGGGAAGTCGGAGGCGGCGGCGGCCGTGGCGGCGCGAGGCGACGGCGACGACGATGGCGGAAGCGGCGGTGGGAGAGGGGTGGCGACGGCGACGATGACGATGACGACGATGGCGGAGGTGGCGACGCGAGGGGTGGCGGAGGCGGCTGTGACGAGGCGAGGCGACGGCGACGACGATGGCGGAGATGGCGGCGCGAGGGGTGGCGGAGGCGACGGCGCGAGCCGCTCGGTGGCGGCGCTGGAGAGGGAGAGGGAGAGGGTGCGGGCGGCAACGGATAGGGTTTGGGGTGTTTGGTAGTGGGCGCCATTTTGCGAAAAAGGCCATACGTTTTCCGCTTTTTACATATAGGTCCTTATTCGCGGATTCTCCTCTATTAGTACTGATCGCAAGGGGCATATACGCAATTAAAGAAAAAAGGAGGGTTTTTCCGCAAAAATCCACCTGAGAACTGTAGTACTGTAGCAAACGCTGACGTGGCATCGCTCCCTGACCGCCCAGCCCGCCACACTTAATAGTTAAGTTGGCAAGCAAAATTGGAGGGAAGGTACTGCAACCAAATCATCTCATTGTCCTTTTATGATTTCGCTATATGTGTTCTTGGTTGTGCCTTAATTTGGATCAACATTATGCCCAATTATATGAAAATAATTATGAAGCTGTTTGACAAATTAAAACAATTAATCATATGCTTTTACATGAAAGTGTAATTTCTTAATGCTTGTGTAACATGATCCTTGAGCACTTAACTCATGTAATCAGGTATTACATTCCTGCTTGCTCTTGCTTCTTTGCTTATCAGTTTTATTTACTAGGACATTGTTCAAACGAATTATATGTTATTGTTAACACCCCTATCATGAATGTGTTGGCATCTATTTGTATCAGCCAGATATTATCAAGGTTACCAATTTTTGTGAATTCAAGGTTAACTGACCACCGCCCTGACCGCCTCCGAGGAAGTCTTCACCTGGTGAGGAAACCACCACCACATTGCTCATTTGAAATTCCTTTTGGTATGATTAGATAATAATAATAATAGATGCCTGAGTGAGTGCTCGCTGGATGAACTGCAAGAAGAATGCATTGCAAATTTATGGATTTGGCTGCTGCATCACTCAGTTTACTGTAGTCTGCAGGGGTTATGGTGGATTTGGAGCTTTGGGACATTATGTTTACCATAGGGAATTGTTGCCAAGGAAAGTGAATGGTCCTTGGGAAGGCAAGATATCACACATTGCTACCAGTGGAGCACATACTGCGGCAATCACCGACTCAGGTTGGTCTGGTTCGTGCTTAATGCTGATTGGTGATGACATTATGGATCATCTGCACAATTGATTGTTGTGGAGTACTTGCATTTTGCGATTGTCGGACCCCCTCATCACTTATATTTTGGACTTTGCGAACAGGTGAGCTCTACACTTGGGGTTGTGATGAAGGTGATGGTAGGTTGGGGCTTGGAAGTGGAGGTGGTCCTGGTGAAGCTGGTTCTCTCAGTGTTCCTTCCAAGGTGAACGCTCTGCCTGTTCAGGTTGCTGCTGTAGCTTGTGGTGGCTTTTTCACAATGGCGCTTACTCCTAATGGTCAGCTATGGAGTTGGGGAGGTTAGTACATTATTAAACATTGACTAATGATGCAAAAGTATACAAATTTATCTGCATCCTTACTCTTACAAACAGTCGGAATAATTTGCTTAGTTCTCTTATCGGATTAGTGTTTCTTTTTCTTTAACAACCAGCAAGGCAATTGTGCAAGGTGCTAACTGGGAAATGTTGTGCCAGTATAAAATTTCATCTATCTAGCTGGCATATGCATGTCCAGATCCTTTGTTCATAGACTGGGAATTAGTTATTACGGCTCAATAGTTTTACTACGATGATCTCAAGCTTCCGTAATGTATCAGATCCTTTGTTCATAGACTGGGAATTAGTTATTACGGCTCAATAGTTTTGTTACAATGATCTCAAGCTTTCGTAATGTGTATTGAACAGTCTTTGACATGGCACTCCATGCTTTCAGTTGGCTCTCTTTGTGAAGCAACCCAAATTCAAAACACATCTCAAGAACAAACTGAGTTTGATATGCTTTCATCTATTCTCCAATGACTGTGGTCCCAGAATCTCCACTTTTAATCCCATCAATTTTTGTAAATGATGCAAGTGGAATCGCAATATGTTAGATTCAGAATTTCTAAACATTCAGAATCACCTGAAATGTGCTACTCATCGCTCTCTGGAGATGTTTTTAGTTTAATTTTCCATATGCTTTTTGTTTAACCTCCATATGCTATGACTGGAGGTCACAGCTTGTCCCCAGCTTGAAAAATCTCCATGTAATCCAAGTAACTTGCGGTGGATATCATTTTTTAGCTTTGACTGGTAAGTTATTGCAACCTGCAAATTCTGTTGCTTTCCTACTACTAAAGGAATGCAGTTTCTTCTGTTCTCCAAGCTAAATTGACGGTGGGGGCTACTGGCGGTGCCGGCGCTGTGGTCTTCCTCCTGAGACCAGACCGATCACCGAGGTATCGCCTCCCTCCCAGACCGAGCAGGGTCGCCGTCGTTCATCTTGCTGCTTCCGCCGCATCCATCCTGGTGAGCACATCCTCCACCACAGCCACTGCTGTCTGTGCCTGTATTAAAAAGGAAGCAATAAATCAGCGAAGAGAAGAGGCGGCGGCGGTCAGCGAAGAGGACGACGATGGCGACGGCGGCAGCGGCGGAGGAGGCGGACGCGGCGGTGGGAGATGGAGACAGTGGTGATGGCGGTCGGCGAAGAGGACGACGATGGTGACGGCGACGGCGGCGGAGGAGGCAGATGCAGCGGCGGGAGAGCGAGACGGTGGTGATGGCGACGACCCGCGCACTCTCTCATGGCAATCTCGGGGGAGGTGTCGGGGACCACGGCAACGCTGGTGGTCATCAATGGATTCACGGTCACGGCGGAGTCAGTCGGGGACTCGCGGTGCATCCTTGACACGCAGGGTGGTGAGGTGCAGCTGCTGACCGTCGACCACTGCCTGGAGAAGAATGCCTGGAGCGGGAGCGGGTTAGCGCCAGTGGTGGGGAGGTCGGCCGGCTCGATCTCTTCGGTGGTCAGGAGGTACCAATTCGCTCCCGAGAGGCCAGATTGAAAAAGAGAGGCTTCCTTTGTGATGCATTGCTGTGTGACGCTTTGTTTTCAGTCGGCCATGTCCTGCTTTGTGATGCATTGTTGTTTGATGCAGTTCTAGGTTGGCCCTCTCCGGTGCTGGACAGGTGGCATGTGCCTTTCAAGATCTATTGGGGACCTCTTCCTGCCGCTCCCATCATCCCTCGTTGCCCGCCCCACACCCCTAGCGCCGGCGAGCGCAGATCTAATCGACGGCGGCGTGGATTTTGGTGGTCGCGCAGGTCTGGCCGACGAGCTCCATGGCGGTTCGAAGCAGATGGCGACCTCAACGGCAACGTGGATCCAGGATAGAGCTTGATAATGGCACTAATCTGCCAACGAGCTCGGCGGCAACATGCCCGGCGGCCGCCGTTAGTTCCTTACCCAGCGCCGTCTCCACCGTCTTCGCTGCCTCCACAGTCATGGCCAGCCGTCTCCAGCGGCGGTTGACCATGGCATATGCTCCGGCAGGCAAAAGCAGAGAGATGGCCTTCCTCCCCTTTCTCTCCCATCTCTCCTTAGATTAATCTTTCTCTCTCTCAGGCTGCCATTGTTGTTCTTTTCATGGATAAAATTGTTAGGGATCGGCAATATTTCCTATTCTAATTGTGTCCTGACTGAAAATTAGTTCGATTATATTCAGAGCCCGTGGTTAGGTGATCCGAGATTGGTGCTTGCTGACTGGATTAGTCAGTTAGAAAAAGGTAGATTTTGATATGCAGTATTAATTTGATCTTGTGATGATCTGAGTTCTTGTACCCTGCCTTCCCTTGAGGCTACTTCCGGATATCCAAGGCCCTAGCGCGAAGACGTGTGAGGGGGCTGCAGGTGAGTCGGGCTATCGCCGTGGAGCGACCGTGGTGAAGCAGCAGCTCTACAGCGGCCGGATCAGTGCGGTGGTCCGGTGGCGTTACGGTTGCTAGAGGTGTGAATCCTTGCTTCAATGGTTAGAGAAACTTAGATGCACCTTTTCTACATGTTTCTTCCATGTTTCATGTCTTCTTTCTGCAGCTGTTGCTGTTTAGGGTCAACTAGGAGGAAGTGTCTGTGTGGTGATTCATCACAGTTGCGGCGGTCTCGACCTGCAGCATATGTCCATGATCGATGCGTGACAAGAGCCGAAAAGGATCATCCATTGTGTGAGTGTGCTCTATGCGGCTGCTAAGCAAACAACCAATTATGTTTCACTGTTAAAGTTTGGCTGTAATATTCGATTAAAAATACCTTGATAATTTTACCTCCAAGGATCTAAATGTTTTGCCTTTGATTTAAATTGTTTTTCCCCTGATGGCTGATGCAGTGATGCAGTTTTTCAAGCAAGTGGATAAGAGCAGCAAGTATTATGAATTTCGCTGCAAAACTAGATTAGTGAAACCATCAATCCTCCACTTTCAGGTGAGTTATAATTCATTATTCTATTTAATGCAGGATAGGCTATTTTTCCTAAGCTATTAGCATTTGGATTATTGTGTATCATCACGGAGTTGCTACACCTTATTTCACTGATCGTATGTATTTGTCCATGTCAATAGAACTAAGAAGTTCAAAAAATTGTATGATCAATAATAGCCTTAATAAAGGGACCTCTAAGCAAGAAATCTACTATCCCAGGGGAAAAATTTTGTAATATTTTGAAGGAAATGCTATGGTGGTTAAATACTTAAATGTTTGCATGTTGAACTGTTAAAAACACTCATAACTTGATGATCTCTTGACAGAACCTATACAAGGAAGGGCTCTTGGAGCACTGCTACAGTCAACTGCTCTACTGGTTAGTTGGTCACTTGGTCGTCACTTGTGAGGTAGTATGCACAACCTTTTGTGGTATATCATCTGCTTTATCTAAATTAGTTTGGCTCATTTTTACTAATGTTATAACTGTGTGTGCAGCCTGACGGTGCAGCATCTAAAAGCTAACATATACAGTGTGCTTTATCTCTGGTATGGCTGACCTCAGTTGTAAGTTCTGAATTTTGAGTGGTGTTGGTTAGAACCATTTTATCTGATTGCTCTTGTTCATGATGAATGGCAATATAATGGGATTACTCTTACTCAGGCATTGATGGAAAGTTTCAAGATTTGTGCAGTCAATGATGGCATCATAAATTGCGTGGATATGGTAAAAATATATCATTTACCAGTTTTCTCTTTTGCTGAATCATAGATGGATCTACTATATTTGATCTTGATGAAATCATATTTTTGAACTAATGTAGTTCTTTGACATGAAAAAAGCTTGATGTTAACTACAGAAGAACCAGGTATGCATAATCATTGTGCAGGTTCATTTTCTTTTTTCTTCTATAGAGTTGCATGCATTTTCCTTTTTGCTTCGCCCCCGCCCCCTGAATAGAAATGTATACGGAGAACTACTGATCTTTAGAATATCAGAGAAAAGGTCTAATCTGATTTGTATGATCTCTATAAGGATTTGGAACTCACCAGAAACATCCAATTTCCATTTCTAAGATAGACAATTATCTTTACCTTACCCTGTAATTTTTTCGTTTGACCACCGATAATTCTGATTCCACATGGATCTTTTATGTACTTTCTTCATCCGCCGTCTTTATTCTTGTAACAGTGGAAATGTACATCAGAGAAGCCCCTAGAACTGCTCCTATTACAAATAAGACCGTAACAAGTCATTAAGCTAATGTCTTAAGGGATATACTATGTACTCACTTTATAAATCAATGCAGTTCTTAGCTAATACGTGCTCATGTGATGAAATATTTTTGTGCCTTTTCCTTTGCTTTCTGCTTGATTGATGATTTCCAGATAAAAGTTTTAGATGATACTAACAACAGTTTTTTCACTCTAGAACAAACTATTAGGTAGTAATACAATGCTTAAGAAACACTCCATTATGGTGTAATGTCTTCATTTCCTGACTGCTTATCCTTCTATACCTCTTAAACCTAGCCATTTTATTTGTTTATACCGAAACCTAGACATTCAATTTTGTCTGGTACTTTTACTATAAGTGGTTAGTAGATGATGCCATGTATGTTATCTTGGGACAAAAGTAAGATAATTCAGTGGCTTGATGAAACTGTACAGGAATATCCTCTTTTTTAGTAATCTATTGTGAAATCAGTTGCTAGATGTTTCACTAATCATGACGGGTGGGTTAGTAAATATGTGCGGATTATTACCGGGTAATACATTTATCCACATACTGATCATAATTCAGAGGAACAAAATATATTGGCATTGATTATTTATTCTGATTGTGAGGTTAAGGAGGATTCGGCTTGCAAGTAATAAAATTGTACTACTACATTTGTACCTAGGAAGTCAGCTCTTTCTGGTAAAAATTTTAGCATCCTTTTATTCTAAATATGTTTTATATCTTCTAGATTTATTTCTTTTTCAGGGCAAGTCACTAACTTTGTGGTATTGGAGTTGGAGTAGAAGATCAGCAGCTCCATCATCGACGATGGCCTGATCCACAAAGATGGATTTTGGTGGTGATACTTCCAGGGAGGTAAATTATTGTGCTATTTGACACATGCTGATGGGGTGCAATGTCGTCTGTGCCAAATGGACCTGAAAATATTGTTAGCTAGCCTGACTTAACTGCAGGCAAGACCAAGAGGAAATCTGGTTACTACTTGGTCCAGATACGACCTGATTTGATTAATCTTATGAGTTGCCGACTTAGAATTTCAGTTTGAGGAGATTTTAGTTCAGAATTTAATCATGCAATTGGCTTAGGCGACATGATCATTTTTTATCTGTTTATCTTTTATTTGTAGCTGAACTGTCGTGGTGCACACTTCCTAAAGTTTGAAACTTACTATCTTTGTTACCAAACTAATCCATGTTTATATGATTATGTCCTACAAATTGCTGAGTCTGTTATATCATCGTTACATCTGTTTTCAAACTGTTTGCTAATATGAATACTATGACAGGATAGTGCCTTTGCTTAACTATTTGTTTGGGTAAATCTGAAAATACTAAACTGAACTAATTTTGTTTTGTTGAGTTCATTTAGAAGTTTTGGAGCTCGTCATATATCACCAGAGCTCATCTTTTTCAGATAATATCTTAGGATGATTCTGCATTTTGCATGGACAGAAGTCTAACAACAGTAGTAATCAATTCGTACATAGCATCATTATGTCTTATCGATCATGGACTTTTTGATTATATATATGTGAAGGAATCTTATCCTTTGGACTGCTAAAAGATTCTGTCCAAATATTTGGTGTCTTGGCTGTATGCATCTCAATTATGCAGAGGTCGGAATTGTTCTTAGGACAGTTGTATCATCTCGATGTAATTTAATGATCAGTTCAATGAAGCTTCCATTATCTAAAAAATATACTTGGTGTCTAAATTCTGAAAGTTTCGGAGATGAATATTTTTATCATAGCTCTGATGCCTAATCTTTGGTATCTGGGACTGGTCAACGCCATCCAATATTCAGGTCTGCTGGGACAAGAAACCTTCGCCGGTGGAGGATAGCTTATGTACAAAAAGCACAGCTGTTACTGAATGAAGCTGCTTCTTGGTCACATCTTTGGTACCTCTATGTGAAAGGTAGTAGTTTCAGATCCACTTAAATATATTGTTCTGTACACCCCCCTTTTCCCCTTCATCAGTAATGAAAATTGTAGATCAATATTCTTTTAAATACTGCTAATGTGTTAAGTTCATTTATCTGCACATTTTGCCCTCGGCAGTCAGATCTGTAAATTCACCTAATGCCTGCATTATCTTTGTTGATAGGCACTGACTACTTCCAATTAAGTGGGTGTCCATTTAGTTGCAACAAGCGGCGTTATGGCACAATTATATCTGCAGATTGTACTTTAGCTTGAGGGTCTGTACACAACTCAAAAATATCTATTTTGGGAGCTCTACATGAGGAATATGATCAGTAAAACATTCGAGCCATTATCCTATGTTATGTTACTAAGCAATGATCAGATATTTGACAAAAAATTAAGCAGTGATATATTAAATATTCTTAACACCTTACTTTTGATTTTTTTTTTTGGGTGGCGATCAGGTCACTGCAAACAAGCGCATACTTAATAAAATGACATCACTAGCTTACCTGTATCATGCAAGATCATCAGTGCATGTACTGCCACAACATACTAAATTATCCTCTGGGAATTCTTTAGTTAATCTTGGTCTCCCCATCAGCTCTGATAAGATTTTGCTTATTTATTTTAATTAACTATTAAATTATTATAAAATAATTATGTAAGTGTGAAATTTTTTTTTTGTGTTGCTGATTTGTTTTGATTAACTATCTTATCCTCCATTCCTTCTTTTACTTTAGGGGATGCACTTGTTATCTGAATGTATTCACCAGAAAATTGATTTATTAGAGGTAGCATTGACTACTATGAAAGCCAGTATATATGCTTTACTATTGTTGTGAGTGTTCCCCTTTCTACCATTGCAGTAGGATGGTAAATGCAAGAAGCCAAAGCGGAAGTATAAGGCTGTACTATTGGGCTTTTCACAGATCAAGAGGTGAGTATTCCTGGTCATTAGGTCACTGAACTACAGATTTGTTAATTTTATGCTCCCATTGTTTCAAGTTGAGTTGATTTATTATGGTCCTTATTCCTGTTAAATGCGAGTTTATATAAATGAATCTGTCTAATTCAGTCCTTCATATAATTTAGTGTTTTAGACAAATTAAATGTGTTCGGTTCCTTTTTGCATGGGATTCTCAAGTTAATTACCTTTATTCAACCCATGTCCTTCCATACAATAATTCATCGCTTGTTGGATTTTCTACAACTGTATGGATTTAGTAGTTCTATATAGTACGGTTAAAATCTCAAGTTTATGGCTTGTAAGATCATCTATACAATCAACATAGTTAATGATAGATCCACTATTTCTTTGACACACTACTTCCAGATTAAAAGCAAATATCTAGATAGGTGGATCAAAGCCTTTGCTGACTGTGCATATTATAGTTGAGGTGTCATATAATTAACTGCACAACGACAAAGTGTCATACTAATGCTTATATACATACAAAGATGTTTTTTAGATAACTTGATCTCCACGGGTAGTACAAACAATCCTTTCCATTTATATAGTCGCAACTGTTCGTTAGGGGTAAATTTGAAGTGACTGGAGAGCTAACACATATTTGTGATGGACTTGAAGCCCATTTCCCTTTCGAAATTTCTGCCCAAGTATATGAGCCTTCAAAACTAATGGCCGAAATATTAAAGCTGCAGGCTAGATCTCTTTCTCATCTGTGGCCAAAAACATTCAAGATGAAACCTCCAGAAGGACAAGATATTGGACTGTGCTTCATTAGTTCTCTTCAAAGGTATGACCCTTCAAATCGATGCTTCTACTGACTTTCCTTTTGTTCCTCTCACTTGTCTCAATGGCATGTGGACCTACTGGTGTGGACCCATCTCATTATTTATAAAATAAGGAAGTTTTCAGATGTTTAATTGGTGGCATGATAGAAATTAATCCTCAGAAGTATCACCAATGATTTTAGTGGGTTCAGTTATATCATTTGTCATATACTAACAAGTACTACCTCCGTCCCAGAATATAAGAAGTTTTGGGGTTAAACACGAGTATTAAGGAAGTAGGTGGAATTAAATGGGTCAATGTTATGATTTGTTGAGAAAAAGGAGGTAGGGGGAGAAATTAAACAGAGAAGGTTTTGATTGGTTGAGAGGATGTAGGTGGTAAATTTGCTATATTTTGTGATGGATTACGAATGCTAGAAATTACTATATTTTGGGACGGAGGGAGTATTCATTTCAGTTACCAGCAATTGAAAACCAATTCAACATTTTATCCTGAAAAAATGAATGCGAGTTCTTTTGGAGTTTGAACTCTTTTTATCAACTACAGGATGTAGCTGTGTGCATGAAGCTTATCTGCATTTGTGTGTTTTCTCTCTTTTTCTTTGCAGACCAAACGGGAGTTCTGACCATCTCCTGAAAAATATTTCTTTGCATATTGGGTTACGAACCAAGGCTGGTGCTACTAGGTGCTGATATTTTCATCCAAATTGCTTACCCAAGAATACCAAAATATGTTCCATGATCCTTTTTTTGTCCCATTTCCATTATAAACCATGTCATGTATTCCCCCATAACTGACAATGCTTGGACTTGTATGCTTAAACAAACTGATACTGTGATGCATCCATTTCTCAAAGTTGCTATTTGGTAATCTTATTTGTATGAATATTTTTTAAATTCAATTTTTTTGTAATACCTGTTTTTGATTTGTCGCAATAGTTTCTCTTACAACCAGATGAAATCACATGGAGTTTGCATGAGCATAGCTATACAGTCCCTGTTAAATATTTTAAAAAGTAGTGTGCATGTACAAATTTATCATCTAACCTTTTTTGTATAATTACCAATTTAACAGGAAAAGTAATAAGTTTTACTTTTGGGGCGTTTTCCGAGAGCTGCACAGATACTATAATCAAACAGGTAATGTTAAGATTGGCAATACCGACTCGTGAGACAAACTTGAAGATATTGGCATGAACTTGGACTTGACAAACGGCAAAGAGTTAAGGAGAGGCAAATGTGGGAGTTAAAAGAGAGGCAAATGTGGGGTTGAGGTGTCATTTGATGCAATAGGATGCAAAGAGATTGAGAGGCACAAATGTAAGGAAACTGGCAAGATTTTGGAGACACAAGACAGAGAAACAGAGAAGGGAAAATGTGGGGAGATTAGTAATAAATTGGATGTGGCAGTTAGCAGGTAAAGAGATAGGATCAACAAATGTATGAAAATGCTGAAGACTCTTGATCCAAATGCTGCGGCAAGCTCTTTAGGTACGAGTGCTTTTTTCTTTGAGCCGGCACATCTTATTATTCCACTGATTTGTTTTTTATTGATCCATGGTTGGCTTATTATACTTCCTCTCGTTACAGATTTTACTTGTCAATCTGCTCCTAGAGTTCCTGCTGGTTCAGAGCTTGTTTTGCACACACCTCCTGGGCTTCCTCATGATGACCCTCCAGACCTCACAAAAGCCCATTTTCTCCTCCATACAGGAGAAACCACTGAGCTTACATAGACTCATCTCCAAGCCTTAACTTGGGCATACCTGTAGGGCTTTCTCTTGATGTACCTCCTGGCTTCATGAAAGCTCATCATCTCCCTCATACAGGAGAAACTACTGAGTCTTACATAGACTCTTCTCACAGCCTTCCTTTGGATACCCCTCCAGGATTTTCTCTTGATGTTCCTCCAGGATTTACTAAAGCCCATCGTCTACCCAATCTACTGCAGGATCTGAAACTGTTGTTCCTGAAAAGAAACCCGTCATTAAGGGTTGCACAAACAGAAGCCCTTCCTGAATTTACTAAACTGCTTGCAGCGAAACCAGACAGAAACGGGTTTACGAAACAAGACAGCATCTATATATCTGCTCCTTATTACAGACTGCTGCCTGTAAATTTATCTATATGTAATGAACCTATCTATCACTATCTGCCTTGTTATCTATATGTAATGAACCTATCTATCACTATCTGCCTTGTTTGGTTCTCTTTCTTGTGAGCTTCTTATTTGGTTTTCTATTCTTCCCCTATTATTGTGCCCTAGCTGTCTTTAGGCGGCGCGCCATTGGCGCGCCCCACCCTCTAGTTCAATTAAGTGAGCGCAGAGAGAAGTTCACAGGAAACATAAGATGCAGACTACTTATTAGTGCTATGAGTCAATTATAAATTACTTCACTAATAATGTAAACTGACATAATCAAACTCATCAATTTGAAAGCATCAACTTTCCATGTAATCAATGAGCATCAAGAATACCTTAACAGCAAGATGTTATACACCTGTACTAATCTGGATTAGTATGATCAGTACGCCTAAAAATGATCCAATGAGCATAATATTTTTTTTTTTTGCTTCAAGCAAGACCAGGGAAAAAAATAAAGTCAGTGCACACATGTAAATGAACATATCTGAGTTACAGTGTGGAGACGGATTGGCAGACTTGAGGTGCGGAGGAACTATTATTAGAAGATACCAAATCAAGTTATAACATATATACTCAGAATTTACGATGGAACCTTATGAACATTTTGTCAAGCCATTCATGAACAGAAAAAAAATTGTTACTTTGAGTAAAATGTCTTGTTCCACTTTAGTTCTAAAAAAGCAGTAAGCTAAGACTTCCCAGCAAACTCACATGTATAGCTAAAAGGATCGGGAACAAACATACTTCTATGGAATTAATCAATCGCTCAAGCTTCAATGCTTAAAATAAGCACTGAATGTAGATAGGAGTATAAGTGGCTAAGAATTATAGAGGCTGAATTTAGATGAATCATATCTCTGAAGTGCAAATAACTGTCAGATTCCATATGAACCACAAAGGTAACCAATACAAAAGCAAACTGGAAAAATATAACAAAACATAAAATTGGGGCTAATGTGTTGCACTGTCGGTGTCTATTTCTGTGATCATCATGGATCTCCTGAGTGTCAACAGGGAAAAAAAAATCAATATCAACATTTGCTATAGAGCTGTGTGATGCTATTGTCACTGTGATCATCATGATTTCCTGATGTTTTTAGAAAAACAAACACAATAAACTGATCTAGATTTACCTACGAAATATCAACATGTGTAGAAAAATAAATGTATACTTGGATCATGGCATCCTGCAGGTATTTAAAAAATGGTGCAATTTCTCAAACTTGGGAAGCACACATAAGAGACCATATTAATATGCTATTTAGTGCATGTACAATTCATACAACAGAAGTTAATATATAAGATTGTGAAGTTAAATACCATTTCCTTTGTATGGAATCCAAACTTCGCCTAAGCATCTGCAGATAGAAGTGCTCATCTCCTCCATTTCCTCTGTGACATTTCTCAAAACAAGAAAAAAAACTCACCAGAGATGGTTGCAGTAGCGATTAGCTTTATGAACTCATGTCATATCCTACCAGGATTCTTGTTCAGCAAGCTCATTTTTGCCACATCATTCCTCAGATTTGAGCCCCCTTTGGTGCATCTGCTTGCTGTTCTCCTCCAAACCTTGTGGCAAGAGGTGCTGCCATCCCTAGTAAATCCAAAGAGCAATGCATATATAGAAATCCCTATTTTAATTACATGATAGCACTCTGGTACAAAACAAACAAATTTGCTCACTGGGGGATTCCATCAAGCACTTACTACACCAATCAAGATGTTATAAACTCCTCTCAATTAGGCTCCTCTGCCGTGGCCTCCATCTCCCCGGCGGGGAGGAAACTCGCAGACAAGCACGGCGTGTGGCGCAACGGATCTAGAGAAAGGGCATACCACCCCGGCGTCGTCGGGGGCAGTCCCGGGCGAGGCTTCGGAGGAAGGGGGAAACCACCTCGGTGGCGATGGGGGTAGGCCGTAGTGGAGTGCGGCGGCAGCGGCGGGGAACAACCTTGGCTTCTTCGGGAGCAGTCCTGGGAGCTAGTCCGGCGGAAGAGGGAACCACCACGGCGCCGGTGAGGGCAGGCTGCAGTGGAGTGCGGCGGCGGGCGGGGACACGTGAGGAGGCGCGGAGGAGCGGCAGCGAGGGCGCTGGTCCGGTAGTGGACTGCGGCGGCGGCGGGGAATCGCACGGACCGAGGAGGAGAGATTGCGGCGCCCGGGGGGGGGGGGGGGGGGGGGGGGGGGGGGGGCGGGGAGTGAGTAGCGCACGGCAGAACCATCGCACGGTGGCAGAGTCGGGGGAGGATTCATCGCGCGATGGCGGTAGTGCGGGCTGAAATTGCGGTGGAGAGGATGGGGTCGATCGGTGGTAGGGACGGGTGTGATGCTATGGGTGGATGGACCGATGAGATTAGTGCGACGCGGATGGACGAGGAGATGAGTTAGGATGATTTCACCACTAGGATTGGGAGGTAAAACTACTTTTTATTTTTATATTATTAGTATAGATTAAAGTATACATTTATGAAAACAAAAAAGCTCTAAATAGTATTCGCATGTGCCATTAGGAAAATTATACATGGGTTAAGTTACTAAGCGTGTCAATAGGCGCTCGAATTTTTCTAGTGATTAGTAGAACCTGCCATGCAGCATGCTTGCACTTTATATAATTGGGTAGATCGAAGGTGTGACCAAGTGCGCGTGCGCATGCACAAATACACGCTGCTAGTTATTACTCGAAGAAAATATCACAGGATGTAAGGAATTTGCACGCATGGGCTAAAGAAAAGGAAACACAACAAGATATAGTTACAGGGATTGACTAAGGCCTCTTACATTGCGGTGAGCTGGACCGGTGCTCCACCTCGCCAGCTCGGATGTGGGCTTGTGTGGAGCGAGGAAGCGCACCCCAACAGAGCCGCTCGCCCCTACGCAGAGCGACGCGAAACCTCGCTCTCGCTCTCGCTAGTCCACGGGCGGCGAGGAAAAGGAGGATGTGCTGCGCTGTGGAGTGCGTTGCTCCGACGGAATCGTGACCTCACACACCAATGGAGGAGTAAATCCCCAAATCGCCCTCCAAAATCCCCAAATCCTTAGCAATTTCAGATTAGAAAAAACATCCATCTCAAAAGAACAATCAAGAACAGAAACAGATTGAATCACAATTGTTCTTCATTAAAATCTGAGAAAGAGAACATAGATGATAGAACAAGAAAGTGCAAAATCCAGAACACAGCGTCGTTCACTCCTGCCGCCGCCACCGGCGTGGCCTGGCCTCGGCACCGGCAGAGCAGCAACGCCATGCCTAGGCCGCCCTCGCTGTGGGACCTGACGAGCGCCCGGGGAGGACGAGTTGGCCGCGGCATCTACCATGGATGACAGCGGTGGCGTCCTCCTCTCCTCCCGCAACCAAGAACCACCGGCCGCTTGCCGCCAAGAACCCGCCACCGCCGCCAAGAACCGCCGGCCGCCAACCGCCAAGAACCCGCCGCCCGCCGGATCTACTCCTCCACCTCCTCCTCCTCACCGCCGCAGCGTGCACTGTGGGCGAGGAGGCGCCACCACCACCACCACCACCACCTCGACCTCCCGGCTTGGGCGCCCCGCCACCTGCAAGCCCGAGATGCATCGGCACACGTCGTAGCCCGAGCCGACGACTGCCGCCCGCCGCAACTCACCGCCGCACGAGACGCGACGCGAGAGGAGGCGAGGAGAAGCGAGCCGGCGCCGGACGGGGAGGAGGCGACGGTGAGCGACGGGAAGGGCGACCGGGAGGAGGAGAAAGCGATGGAGGGGAGGTTGAGGAGAAAACGAGTTGAGGGTAGGTGGGGAGATTATTTTGCCCCACTACCCCATGTCCACAAGCCCGAGATCACGCCCACTGTGGGCTCGGTTTCTTCCCACACTACATTTATCCAATTAAGCCACACAAAAGAGGGTATTTGCACTGTGGGGATGAGTGTCTTCGAACCAACTTTTTAGGCTAGGTTCCGGTTTGGGGTGCTTGCACTGTGAAAAGCCTAATCAAACGAAGAAACAAGGAAACCGGTCTTGCATGCACGAGATAAGCAAGGGACCCACTCAGTATTTTTTGCGTTGCGCACAACAGGAGGAAAATAAAAGAGATATATCCCCCAACGAAAAGGAAACTGACTGAAAATTTAGAGGAAACAGATCCCTATATTTCAAGCAACAAACCAAATCAGGAATGGTTTGATCTGCTATTTTTTTTTCAACGTGACACAAGACCAAGCCGCACGCTGCACTTGCAAGGACCCTGGCCGGCCGGCTAGAAACTAGATGATGCGAAGACAAGCAACTCCCCCGACTTACAAAAGACTCAAAACAATGAGATATGACTAAAACCAGCACCTTCGACACGACAATGGTCTAAAACTCAAATAAACAGAACTAAATGAAAATTGCAAGGCCTAAAATTAAGGTTTGGAGATGGAAAAACTGGTGCGGCAATTTTGTAGGTGATGGGTAGGAAAAATAAATCTATAAAACTAAAATCCTCACGAAGCAACCGAAACTCTGGTACCAACTGATGACGCTCTCTCTCTCGTGGCCCGATCTTTTGGTGAGGGGGATAACGCTCGCTTTGATCGAGTGCAACGTTTGCGATGTGGCTACCAACCAGAACAAGTTCAAGACACCGTGCAATCGCTACACCACAAAAGATGACATACCAACCGTGACATGCGGTTAATGATCCATGCAAAGCAAACAAGAAAACACTACAAGAACAAGATAAGATGCAATCTAAATATTGCGAATAGGTAATTAAGCATAAAGAAATAGTTGCGATTGAAGTGGTAGATCTAATCGACCCGGTAAATGAACACACCAACTATTAGGGGCTCTGAATCAATAGTCACCGACTAATCGAGCGAGGACTATAGACAGGATGAATGGCACTTGGAAAAATTCAACTAAACAAAACCCAATTGTTCTAGAGGGTGTATATAGACATTTATAGAGCAAAATAAATCTAGGGTTAAGTGTTAATTCGTGGAGGTGTGTGAAATCATTGTCATGATTAATATTTGTGATGAACACTTGGCTATGCAAATGATTTAATCAGTGAATTGGTTTGAAAAAATGTGTGGATGTTGGTGTGAGTGCGTGTGACTAATGTGGGTCAGGTTGTGATATCTGTGCCCAGAAACGGTTGTTTTGTCTGATTGTGTGCAGGTGACTTGAGGTCAGCCTTGGTCAATGGTGAGGACCGGGACTATGTTCAGGGAGGAACAGAGGTCTAGTGCGGTCGGGATACCATGTGAGAAGGTGACTAGAGTCCGGATTCTTGGATGTCAACTTCGGTCAACGGTGGGGATCGGGACAAAACTCAGGGAGAAGTTGAGGTCCAGACGGTCAAGGATACCGGGTGACGAAGTTGGATACGAGATAGCATACGATAGATGGACATCGTATGGGAGAGATCTTCGCAACGGGCTTCACGAGGTGTGCGTGAAAGCGTCGGTGTTCGCGAAGGAAATTGGAGGTAGAAAACTGGAAGAAGAAAATATGTGCTACAGTACGCGATGTACTGTAGCAGGATACATGTACGTGTGTGTTGTACATGTGTGATCAGTACATGCATGCGTATGTATGTGCTGAGATTGGTTGGGCACGTATGTGTGGCCGATTGGATGGACGAAGGCTGTCATGCATATGGGCTTGGGTGTGCGCAGGTGCTGTGCACGTGGTCCAAAAGCAGCAGCAGTTGGTCTGGCCTGGGCGACCGAGTTGGGCTCGGTGGTGACAAGCCGACTCGGCTCAGGCGGCAAGCAGCAGCAGCGAGGGCAGGAGGAGTCTGACTTGGGTGCGGCTGCAGTTTCGGAGAAAAAAGAACGGAATTGAGGGATTGACTCCTATTGGGAATAGGAGTTCTACACCTACTTTGAGTAGGGGATTTTCATGTATAAATAGAGAGGGAGCGTGAGGTTTCCTGTATCGCTTTTCGGTATCGCTTTTCAGAGCGTGGAGTTGATAGTTTAGTTAGGGTTTCGAGTTTAGTCGAGATTTTTGTAAGGAGTGATGTTGTTGCACTTTGTAAACACAGAGAGAAGCAATAAAGTTGTCATCTACTTTGAGAGTTCTTCGATTTGTGTTTCATCGGGTTCGGCGGTCTACCGGTGACATACCGACGGTTCAACAGGCGACAAGACAGCGGTTCGACCGGCGGCGTGCAAGCGGTTCGACTGGCGGCGTGCGAGCGGTCCGACCGGCGACGGCGACAGGACTACGTCGAGATTTCCATCGATTTGAGGGTAACTTTTATTTCCGCTAAAAGTTTTTGGTTTTTTGGTTTTCCCTACCATTCACCCCCCTCTGGTAGGCTTGGTTTCTTGTGTTCGATCCTACAAGTGGTATCAAAGCCACGTTTGCTCTTTTTGCTCTTTAGCGATCTTGAGTTTTTCCAATGGCTAAAACAATTTCAACCAAGCCGTATGTTTTTGATGGAATTGATTTTCATGTTTGGAAAGAAAAGATGGAACACTTAGTTTCTTCATCGAGTTCTTATTTGGATTCTTTGTCAATGTTTGCTTTGCCCGCTTTAATGGCCACGTCCAATGATCAACTCGAGAAAATCTCAGAGGAGAACTTGGCTTTGCTTACTAACAAATTTTCTCTAGCTTTGAATAATCAGGTGTGTGCAAGTGACATTGATTCGGAATCGGAGGATGAAGATGAGAGCAAAAGCAAAGGTAAGCAAGTTGTTGATCTAGCTTTTATTGCTCGTAATGCAAGTTCTGATGTTGATGAATCTGATGATGATAATGAAGAAAAGCTTAGTTATGATCAATTAGAATATGCTGCTTATAAATTTGCTAAGAAAATTCAAACATGTTCTATTGAGCTTGAGGAGAAGGATCATACTATTGAGATTCTTAATGCTGAAATAGTTAGATTAAAATCTTTGATTCCTAATGATGATAATTGTCAATCTTGTGAAGTTTTGTTTTCTGAAATTAATGCTTTGTGAGATGTCAATTATGTTAATTGCAAAAAATTGGAATTTGAGATTGAAAAATCTAAAAGTTGGAATCTTCTTTTGCTCTTGGATTTGCTTTACATGCTCGTGTTGTTGATGAGTTGATTTTGACAAAGAACGTTTTGAAAAAATACAAAGTTGCTTTTTGTGCAAGTTCTTTAGTCAATGCTTCATGTGCAAATAAAGCAAAACAAAACAATGGTGCTTTTATTTCTCAAGATTGTTCAAAGTGTGTTTTGAATGAGTTGAAGTTGAAAGATGCTTTAGAGTATGTTAAATACATGGAAGAGATTGTTAAACAAGATGAGGTGTTTTCTTGCTCAACTTGTAGAAAACAAAAAGGTCTTTTGGATGCTTGCAAAAATTGTGCTATTCTTACTCAGGAGGTTTCTTATTTGAAAAATTCTTTGCAAAGATTTTCTGATGATAAAAAGAACTTCAACATGATTCTTGATCAATCTAAAGTTAGCACACACAATCGTGGTTTAGGTTTTGATTCTTATGCTTATCATGCTAGACATCCTCCTACTGTTTTGGGTGCTGCTAGGAGAGGTGAAATTTTAATTGAAACTGAGCCTAAGAACACTGTGTTTAAATCTGCTGGCATCATGTCTTCTTTGAATGCATCTTCTTCGAAATCAAATGTTATGAATGTAAAACCTTCTGTTGATGCAAAACCATTGATTTCAAAACCATCTACTTCACAAACTTGTCGTGAGAAGTATACTTGTTCTTTTTGTGGAAAAGATGGACATTTGGTTGGTTTTTGTTTTCGACTTGCCCGCAAACAGAAAAAGGAAAGAGAAATTGCTTTTGCGAAACAACGGTGGCAAAAATCGGGTTTTTGTTCAAGGATCACGGTTAGACCGCAGCTAAACCGGCGGTCAGACCGGCTGCCAGGCCCGGTTAGACCGCAGGGACAGCGGCGGTCAGACCGGCCCCGGGGCAATTTTGCACGTAATTCAAATCGGACTTTTGTGATGTGACAAGGTAAGTTTTCAGGTAAGTCTGGTTCTGATTTTGTTAGTGCATATGTACCTACTGGTTCTAGTGGTCGTGTGACTCAGTGTTGGATTCCAAAATTTCTTATTTCTAACCCCAACACGGAGGCCTCGACATCTTCTCGTTCGTAGGTATTTTGGTGGCATACTTCCCATGTGCATTCAACGTTGAGATGACGATTGCTTTTCATGGTCACATCAATTTACTTTTGGATTGACATATTTTTGGTTCTACTCTCTCGATTATTAGCTTTTCATATGCTAGTGTTTGAGGTAGTAGTTTTTGTTAATATAAGTGGATACATGTCAATTCATGAGAACCTTGGTGATATCATTGGCAATTGGATGTCTTTTTCAAAATCTTTAATTTCTTCTTGATTTTTCTTCGGGGAGAATTGGAGGTTAATTTGAGGGGGAGTTTGTGCTTTTTCATGAATTCATGTTTATTTTTATGCATTTGCTCTAATTCTGAAAATAAATAAAAATAAGAAAAAGAAGAGCTTTGTTTTATACCTCTAGTATATTCTTGTGCATGCTAGCAAAATAATTGAGGTCTATTTGTTGCTATGTTAGCTTGTATGCATTTTAGTCTTTATATGAAGCTTAGATATTGCTTTTAAGTGAGATGATGCATGACACTAATTCTTTTACTTGAATTAAGAAAATATGCAATATTGATACTAGCATATGGTTTGATTTATAAATGCTTATGTATATGCTTTATTGAATTGTTATTCCTCAAATAGCTTTAATTGCTCATTGTGAAAAGAAAATAAAAAATATGAAAAAATGAATACCGAATCCTTAGAAACAGTCTTGACGACAAGGACGTATTCGATGTGAGCAAAATAATGGGTGCCGAATCCCTGAACACAGTCTTGACGACATGGACGTACCCGGAATAAAAGAGAAAAATATGAGCAAAAGGCTCAAGAAAAAGTAAAAAATTCTCTTGGTTGTTTTGTGCTAAAGCTAATTTGAGAAAGAGTGATAAATGCAATAGGTATATATGTATAGTGTTTATTTTTCAACTTATGTGCTTGTGAATATATTGCATTATAAATCATTTGAAATCATGAATCCTTATTGCTGATTTGAGCTTAATTGTAATATCTTTGATTCATGTTTATATTATGATGCATGCTTGTTAACTAGCCGATGAATTTATCTCCCTTATCTTACAAAACATGATCATGAATTGCTTTAGGTACATTTCAAAGCTCTCGGAAAAAAAAGAATATGGAAAATAAAAATTGGTTATTTCAAGTGGTGATCATGACATCATTGCATTGGTGCTTTATTGGTTATTGTTTCTTTTTTGCATTCTTGATGAAATCATTGTCAAAGGGGGAGAAATATACAAAATGCATGCTTCTTGAAAGGGGGAGAATTGAATTGTTTCGATTTTAAAAAATAGTCGATTTTGTGCTTTGGTTGCAAATTGATGGGAGAAATTCTTTCTTTTAAAAAGAGGGAGAGTTTTTTTTCACTTTTGTGATTTTTGTTTTTATTTTTCTAAAACACAAATTTGCATTTTGAGATGTTGCCAATGTGTTCATCAAGGGGGAGATTGTGAAATCATTGTCATGATTAATATTTGTGATGAACACATGGCTATGCAAATGATTTAATCAGTGAATTGGTTTGAAAAGATGTGTGGATGTTGGTGTGAGTGCGTGTGACTAATGTGGGTCAGGTTGTGATATCTGTGCCCAGAAACGGTTGTTTTGTCTGATTGTGTGCAGGTGACTTGAGGTCAGCCTTGGTCAATGGTGAGGACCGGGACTATGTTCAGGGAGGAACAGAGGTCTAGTGCGGTCGGGATACCATGTGAGAAGGTGACTAGAGTCCGGATTCTTGGATGTCAACTTCGGTCAACGGTGGGGATCGGGACAAAACTCAGGGAGAAGTTGAGGTCCAGACGGTCAAGGATACCGGGTGACGAAGTTGTATACGAGATAGCATACGATAGATGGACATCGTATGGGAGAGATCTTCGCAACGGGCTTTACGAGGTGTGCGTGAAAGCGTCGGTGTTCGCGAAGGAAATTGGAGGTAGAAAACTGGAAGAAGAAAATATGTGCTACAGTACGCGATGTACTGTAGCAGGATACATGTACGTGTGTTGTACATGTGTGATCAGTACATGCATGCGTATGTATGTGCTGAGATTGGTTGGGCACGTATGTGTGGCCGATTGGATGGACGAAGGCTGTCATGCATATGGGCTTGGGTGTGCGCAGGTGCTGTGCACGTGGTCCAAAAGCAGCAGCAGTTGGTCTGGCCTGGGCGACCGAGTTGGGCTCGGTGGTGACAAGCCGACTCGGCTCAGGCGGCAAGCAGCAGCAGCGAGGGCAGGAGGAGTCTGACTTGGGTGCGGCTGCAGTTTCGGAGAAAAAAGAACGGAATTGAGGGATTGACTCCTATTGGGAATAGGAGTTCTACACCTACTTTGAGTAGGGGATTTTCATGTATAAATAGAGAGGGAGCGTGAGGTTTCCTGTATCGCTTTTCGGTATCGCTTTTCAGAGCGTGGAGTTGATAGTTTAGTTAGGGTTTCGAGTTTAGTCGAGATTTTTGTAAGGAGTGATGTTGTTGCACTTTGTAAACACAGAGAGAAGCAATAAAGTTGTCATCTACTTTGAGAGTTCTTCGATTTGTGTTTCATCGGGTTCGGCGGTCTACCGGTGACATACCGACGGTTCAACAGGCGACAAGACGGCGGTTCGACCGGCGGCGTGCAAGCGGTTCGACTGGCGGCGTGCGAGCGGTCCGACCGGCGACGGCGACAGGACTACGTCGAGATTTCCATCGATTTGAGGGTAACTTTTATTTCCGCTAAAAGTTTTTGGGTTTTTGGTTTTCCTACCATTCACCCCCCTCTGGTAGGCTTGGTTTCTTGTGTTCGATCCTACAAGGTGGAGAGAGACACTTCCGACATGGGCCAATCTATTACAATTTACAAGGCCCAAGTCACAAGTTCAGTTTCAGCAACAACACTGCTTTGTTTTGACGATTCCCGTTGACTCGGAATGAATTTAGATATGAGACCGGTTGCGTTTGAAAGGTAGCGAGATAAGCTTTCCATCAAGTCTAAAATCACTCAAATTGGAGTTGGCATGAAGGCGCTAGATCTGTTTGGAGTCAGTGTTGTTTTCGGAGGTCGAACTGGACTTGGACTTGGACTTGGAATAGTTTTACTCTGGCCAGAGATGTACCACTGTACCCACAAGACACAGCCTCAACATCATGTCTACCATGCGTCGCGATACTAGAAAGTACCCGAACAGAGGCTGTGACAATACCCTCTGCACAACACAACTCACCATAGTGCACCATTCCTGGATCATAATCTCCCCCTCAAAACCAGAGGCAATGGACTCCCCAGCGACCCCCACGGACTTCTCGCCGCTTCATAGTCTGGCACACCATAATGAATCATGCTATACAAAAGATAAAGCCGTTGCCCACGCTGGCTTGTGGTTGGCACGGTAAATGTTTCACAACAGTATCTCGCGAACCGGTCCTTAATTGTCATGAGCACGACCTTCAAAACCATGTGCTCACAACCCACCATTGACAAGTTTTAATTATCAATTAATTAACATAACACGATTAACCATCGTGAGCTACCATTAAATATAACCATAAATAATAATGTAGTATATATGATTCATCCCATTAATGAGCTAATGTTTCTAAGCATGGCTAAGCAATTATATATATATAGCATTTAGCTGAACCAAACCAATATATAAGGTTCTAGCTAATCAAATTATAACCCATAGGAAAATAAAGTCATCTTCGGCCATTAATTATTGGGAAAGGCTCACCTGACATTCGAAAATAATGCATAAGTTGAAATAAAACAATAGCTTTAAACGGGTTCAACATGCTCAAAGGGTTGTTTGGGATCTGTGTGACTTGCCTTGCAATAATTGGTCTTCAATTAATCTTCTGAATCTCTTCCGACGCACTCACGAACCTTCCTCAACGAAAACGCTCTCCTCCGGAACGTCGGAAACTAAAGCGAAAGAACAAAATCAACAAAACAGTACAAAAACAAGCATAAACAGTACATGTGGATATTTTTAACATGTAGATCTCGATTTTAGAAAAATTTAGCAACTTGAACCACTCGAATCGGAGCTACGGTTATTTAGTTATGAATTTCCGAAGTTTTAATCTATTAAAAAAAACTGAAAAAGAGGAGATGATGACGTCATCGACGGCAGGCACGGCACGGGTGGCGACCTCGCCGGAGCTAGGGTGGTCGGCCGGACTAACCAAGGGTACCTACGCGTAGAGGACGACGAGACGAACTGCACGGTACTCACCAACGCGACGAACGACGACGGATGACGGCCGGCGGCGAGCTCTAGTGGCGGCGCGGCTTCGGTCGACGGCGGCGACGGCTCTCCGGTGGTCTTCGGCGGCTGCGAAGGGGCGGCCGAGCTTCCCCTCTTCCACGCGCACCTGAAGGCAGCGAGAGGAGGCGGCGGCGACGGCTAAAACGACGGCGCGAGGCGGCTGTTCGTCGGCCGGCGACGGCAGCGGCTAAGACGACGTGGCGGCGGCGCTACGGTTGACGAGAGAGCTCGGGAGATGGGGCAAACGAAAGAGGGCGACTAGGGGGTGCTATTTATAGGCTTGGATTAGAGAGATCGGACTCCAAACGAGAGGATTTGGTGAAAGAAGTTAGGATTTATCCGAGTTCACCCGAATAAAAACGGCAAAAATTCGTGAGATAGATAACGAATTTGATGGGGGTTTCTTCGGGATTAGGTAGAGGAGATAGAGAGGAATCCGTTTTTGCAATCAATTTTGGAAGGGAAGCAACGGATGCACCGGATTTGATGGAGGAGGAGGCGACGGCACAGGCACAGGACGGCAGCTCGGGCTCTGCCTAGAGCTGGAAGATGAACAGTAACGGGGAGGTAAAGTAGACTTTTTGGGCTGGGCCGGAAGGGAACAATAAAGGACTTCCAAAATAATAAATTAATCAATGAGATGATCTTTGAATTGTTAAAAAATACTTCCAATGCTCAAATGATTTCAAGAAAAATCCTGAAAATACTTGGACACTCAAAGTATTTAAAAAAATTAAAACTAAGATCATTTAATGATTAATTTAATATTTAAATAATTGCTGAACTGCTCTTTGTATGATTAAAATTAAGAATTGAGCTCCGAAAAATCCGAGAAAATTCCAGATAGTATAATTAACCATGGAGAATTTAATAAAAATTAAATCCATCCATGCTTTACATTTAGGAAATTTTATTTCCCACATTTAACTTCACTTGTAAATTAATGAACATTTAATATAAATTCTAATAATAATTTATTAAATAATTTATAAATCCTAAGACAAAAATCAGGATGTGACATCCATCCCCAACCTTCAATTGTGTTGATGCTTCTTACACACGCTCCCTCTCATAGCTCTGGCTTGGGGATTACTTCGCAAGTTGCAAACATGTGCAGGAAAGTGAAAAATTCTATGATACAAGTGAATCTGGCAATCGCGACCGTTTTAAAATCTCATCTCATAATGAAAACTAGCATGGTGTCCCGCGCAGATTACACGGCTAGCATCATTATATTTTCTCTCATATAATAGCATATATGTTTTCTCATTATATTATTCAAATATATTGAAATGACAACATAATTTTAAATTTTGCAATAACTTTACAAAACTACTAATGTGTAATATTCATATTATATTTTATATACGTGTTAGTTATTAATTATTTTTAATATCAAATTTTAGTTAGTTGTAAATTATATATATTCCTATATAGACTCTAGACTCGTCTTTTAATATTTTTTTTTTAATTCCGAATTTTCTGTAAATTGTATTTCTATATAAACTCTATGCTCTTCTTTCAATATTATTTATTTTTATTTCTGAATTTTTATTATTTCTAATTGTATTTCTATGTGGAATCGAAACTCATCTTTCAATATTCTTTAATTTTTAATTTCGAATTTTAGTTACTTCTAAATTGTATTCCTATATTGACCTTAAACTCTTCTTCCCATGTTTTTCTTAATTTCAAATTTTAGTTATTTGTAAATTGTATTTTTATACGGACTCTAAACTCTACTTTTAATTTTATTATGTTTATTCCAAATTTCAGGGAGTTTTAAATTCCTATATGGACTCTATACTCTACTTCTAATATTCCTTATTTTTTAATTCCGAATTTCTATTTTTTTCTTAATTGTATTTCTATATGGACTCTATACTCTACTTCTAATATTCCTTATTTTTAATTACAAATTTATATTATTTCCTAATTGTATTTCTATATGGACTCTATACTCTACTTCTAATATTCCTTATTTTTAATTAAAAATTTATATTATTTCCTAATTGTATTTCTATATGGACTCTATACTCTACTTCTACTATTTCTTATTTTTAATTCTGAATTTCAGGTATTTTCTAATTGTATTTCTATATTGACTCTAGTCTCCTCTTCTAATATTTCTTATTTTTTAATTCCGAATTTCAACTATTTCCTAATTGTATTTCTATATGGACTCTAGTCTCCTCTTCTAATATTCCTTATTTTTTAATTCTGAACTTCAGTTATTTTCTAATTGTATTTCTATATGGATTCTGCTTTTTCTTTTTCTCCGATTAATGTGAGAATTTCTAGGCTATGAGAGCGAACGTGGAGGCTCTTTTTTCTATTCCTTTAATAATATAATAGATATACCAGCAGTTAAAGAATATATATCATGATAATTTATGAGCATGCTTGTGGACATTCATGGACAAATTAGTAATTAATACTATGAGTTAGTAACTATATGGAACTGCTCCAAAAAAATAACTCAGGAACTGAGTTTCTAATTCAGAAATGTTCCCTCAAATGAAAACTCAGGAACTGTGTCAACGATCCTAAAATTGTGAGTATTTTCTTTTCAAACAATACTTTTAGATTTTTAGAAATATACCATAACAGATATTAACAGTCAAAATAGTATTTTATACATACTCTGAAGTTCAGAGATTCAGTTAGAACTGTATTTTGTTCAAATAATACAGTATTATAATAGCTAGCACATTACATCTTCAGAATTAATATATTGCATCCAGCCCGAATCAAAATTCAGCATCCATCCATATCAATTGACATCCAATAACTCGAATTGGAACTTGTATACAACGCTATATGCAATCTAGCAGCAGTAGCAGTAGCAGGTTCCTCTTCTTATCAACAACGAAGAAATCAAATTCGATTTGGAGCAAACGCACAAGTACCATGATAATCGAAAATAAATACTAGCTATTCAGTTGGAGGAGGAGGTCAACGCGGATGTGGACGCGGTCGTCAGGGCAGAAGAAATCGGCGTGGCCGTGGTCGATAGGGAGGAGATCGGCGCAGATGCGCGTGGTCGCCAGCAAGGAGTCAGTTGGCACGGCCGTGGTGGCTAGACAGGGATCAGCGACGGCGGGAATACCAGGGGCGGAGGATGGCAGGATAATCGAGGTCACCGACGGCGAGATAAAACGGCGGCAGCAGGATGAACGCCGGCTGATCGAAATGGGCGCCACCACCGGAATCGGGCTGTGCAGGAACGGACGGCGGATGGATGCGGTGAGATGGTTGGAGCAATACGAGACTAAAACAAAAGGAAAATACAAATACCCAAATTATCCTTAAGCACATAGTTTGTAAGTACTAATATGCCCTTCCAAATGGATGGTTCAGATCGTTTCGACTTGTAGTAGAACACTACCAGTAGAAAGCACGGTAGACAAGCTCATTAATATAAGAGGCTATATTGATTAAATGTTTTTTTTTAAGTCATATGCACGTACAGGCTACCTAGAAGGCGAGCCAATTTTTTAGTTATTACTACCACCACAGCACTACTAGAAATTAGGTGTAGAAAATAGTAGAAACATCTCTAACCAGCAAAGAACAGGAGCCACACGAATCTAATGGCCACCGCTTTCCACACCATCGCCGCCGCCCGCCCCCGCCTTCCTCTCGCTGCGTTCGCTTGCCTCTGCCCCGGCCCCCGCCCCGCCACCAGAAAGCTTAGCCTCACCTCCACGGCGGCCTCCACCATAGACTCCGCGCCCGCTAGTTCGTCGGACGCCAAGAAGACGACCACCGTCTTCGTGGCCGGCTCGACGGGCCGCACCGGCAAGCGGGTCGTGGAGAAGCTTCTGGAGAGGGGCTTCGGCGTGGTCGCCGGGACGACAGACGTGGGCCGCGCCCGCAGAAGCCTGCCCCAGGACCCAAACCTCCAGCTCGTGAGTTGCGCAGAGACGTACTAGTGTTCCGTTCCGTGCAGCTTGTGCTGTTGTTCTTGATTTGTTGGTGATGATAGCAGAAATGCATGTGTGTGGTCTGAATTGAAGGTGAGGGCTGACGTCATGGAGGGCACAGACAAGTTGGTCGATGCGATCCGTGGCGCCGACGCCGTCGTCTGTGCGACGGGGTTCCGGCGGTCGTTCGATCCCCTTGCTCCATGGAAGGTTTGCCCGCAAATTGATTGAAGTTCGTCTTATCCAATGCTTTTCCTTTTGTTGGGGTTATCCAATGCTTTTGTGCCTGATTGGTTCTCATTATTTATATCAGTAGCTGTGACGGGTTTTATAGTTATCTTTGTCGGGCCTAAAGTCTAAGCCTGTGACTGACGACACACATCGGTGACGGGCTAAAACCGTCATCTTTGTCGGGCCTAATTTTGAGCCCGTCACCGATGACACGCATCGATGACAGGGTTAGATTTGGGCCCGATAAAGATAATTTTTGTCGGGCCGCAGTGTTGGCATATGGAAATTGTCTGTACGATAATATCTTTGTCGGGGATTCCTAACGCACGCGTACACGATGGCCGACGCGTGCGCTGCCCGTCGCTAACCATGTGATTAGCACTAATGATGATGTGATTAGTGATTAATGCTAACCATAATTAGTACCTTCAAGAACTTTTTCTTTTTTCTAATAGATTGAAAACTTTCAAGTTAGATTTGAAAACTTTTAACTTAAGATTTAAACTTTCAAGTCAAATTTTGAAATCTTTCAACTCAAACTTTGAAAATTTTCAACTTGAAATTTAAAATTGTAAGATAAATTTTGAAAACTTTCAACTCAGATTTAAAATCTTTCAACTCGAGATTTGAGAACATTGAACTAGATATTTGAAAACTTTCAACTCAGATTTAAAAACTTTCAACTCGAGATTTGAAAACATTCAACTCCGATTTGAAAACTTTCAACTTGAGTTTTTAAATTTGAATTATATACAATATTTTTATTAAAAATATCTTATAATAGAAATTTTGATAACTTTCACTACATCCTAAATTAGTTAAGATGAAAACATAAAAGAAAAAAGAAAGATCGTATAGATGCATGCATACATGTGTGGGACCAAGGTGCATGCATGTGTGTGTAATGCATCTGCACGGGAATTAAAGATTACCCTCGAACGAAGTAGACGTCGAAGCCCTGTCGCCACCGGTCACACTGACTGCCTGCCGTCAGTCAGACCGCCCGGACACCTGCGGTTAGACCGCCGCTATCCCACCGGTCAGACCGCGCGCACACCTGCGGTTAGACCGTCGGGACCCAGAAACACCGATAAATGACAAACTCGAAGATGTAGATTGAAACTTTTCGACTTTATTTCATCAACTAGAGTTTAAAAGGTGCACCAACAGCACTCCTCACCAAAATCTCGAACTAAACTCGAAACCCTAACTTTCTCTCAACTCTAGTCTCTCTAAACTCGATACCGGGAAGCCTCACCCTCCCTCTCTATGTATACATGAGGTAGGCTGTGCAAAGCCCACGAATCTAACACAACTTAGGACTCCTAACCACGTAGGAAACCCTCTCTTGCAAGTAAACATCCTATCTCTTTCCTTATCTCAATCAAACTTTCCGAATTCGGACTCCCTTCCAAACTCGACTCCTCTTTCCATACGTACATAATCCCTCTTGTATACCATATGGAATTCTTCATCACCACGTGCATTGACCTCTAGCCTTTAGTATCCCGCATGATCTCATGATCCCTGGACATCAACTTCTCCCAAGCTGACTCCGATCTATCACCGGCAACACTCTCCTGAGGCCTCAAGCAACACCTGCACATGCAACGACCAAGAAACCATATTCCGAGCCCAAGTTCGTCCCAACTTGACTCACATTAGTATAACAACAGTATCCTTACGCATAGAAACCATCTAGAAGCCAAATCCCCGAAGTAAATATCCAAATCCAACAAAACAACCCGAAACCGACATCGATCAGGATCCTGCCGGTCAGACCATTGGGCCGGCTGGTCTGACCGCCGCAACACCTACGGTCTGACCGGGGCACTCAGCCGGTCTAACCGCCAGGGTCAACCGAAACAGCACACTTCACAAAATCAACCATCTTATAAAATCTCCAAATTAACATTAGCAAACCACCAATATTTTCATCACAAAATCTAAATCAACTCCTTGATTCTACAATCTCACCCCTTGATGAAAATCATTGGCAAACAACAAATGGTTTGTGGTGTTTTGTGAAGCAAATCCAAAAAGCATCTTCAATGCCTTTAAAGAAAAATCTCTCACTTTTGATAAGAAAGAAATTCCTTCTACTTATGACAATTATGCACATTTGTTACCTTGTTCTCCCCCTTTTGACAATGAGTTCATCAATATTTTTTTTTCTGGAGAGCTTTGCTATACCAAAAGTAATTCAAGAACATGTGTTGCATCAACAAGGTAGACAGCATGACAATCTAGTTAACAAGCATGCATAGAAGTGTAAACATGAACCTAAGATATTGTCAAAAAGATCAAATCAACACTAAAGATTCATGACTTCAAACGATTTATAATGCAGTATATTCACAAGCACCTAGGTTGAAAAATAAACACTATACATATATACCTATTGCATTTATCACTCTTTCTCAAATTAGCTTTAGTACAAAAACAATCAAAAGAATTTTTTTTCACTTTGATTTGAGCCTTTTTGCTCTTTTTTTTTATTTATTCCGGGTACGTCCTTGTCGTCAAGACTGTTTCCAAGGATTCGGCACCCATTATTTTTGCTCACATCGAATACGTCCTTGTCCCAAGACTGTTGCCAAGGATTCGGTATTCATTTTTTTATAGATTTTTTATTCTCTTGCACAATGAGCAATTACAAAGCTATTTGAGGAATAATAATTCAATACAGCATATATATAAAGCATTTAAAAATCAAACCATATGCTAGCATCAATATTGCATGTTTACTTAATTCAAGTGAAAAATTATATGTCATGTATCAAATCACTCAAAGACAATATCAAAAGCTCATATAAAAACTAACATGCACACAAGCTAGTCTAGTCATCACATCACCTAACATGTATTGCTAGCATATACCGGAATATACTAAGGCAGAAACAAAGCTCTTCTTCTTTTTCAATTTTTTATTTTTTTATGTTTTTCATTTTTTTTATCACACCATGCATGAATAAAACATGTATGCAAAAAGAAAAATCAAAAGAAGAAAAGAAAACATGAATGCAACATAGAACCAAAACTCCCCCTCAATTGATGCCAAAAGGATAAACAATTCCCAAATCGCCTCGAAGAAAAGCAAATCGAGAAGAATCCAACGGTTTCATGAAAATATCTGCCAATTGCAATTGTGTATCAACAAAAGCCAATTCAACATCTCCCTTCTCAACATGATCTCTCAAAAAATGATAGCGAATATCAATGGCATATCAATGTGCTTCGTGCGTGAGTGTTGTACAGGATTCTTAGCAATATTAATAGCACTAGTGTTATCACAAAGAAGAGGAACTTTCTCAAAAGTAAGACCATAATCTCTACAAGTTGAAATAAACCAAAGAATCTGAGAACAACAACTAGCAACAACAACATATTCAGCCTCAGCAGTTGATTGAGCAACATTAGACTGTTTCCTAGAAGACCAAGCAATCAAAGAAGTAGCAAGAAAATGACATGTTCCACTAGTACTTTTCCTATCAATTCTACACCCACCAAAATCCACATCCGAATAACCACTCAAGCATATAGAAGATGATGTAGAATACCAAATTCCAAATTCTAGAGTATGTTGCAAATACCTCATGATGCGTTTAACAACTTGACGATGTGAAGCTCGTGGAGAAGCTTGAAAACGAGCACACAAACACACAGCAAATTGAATGTACGGTCTGGAAGCAGTGAGATAGAGCAAAGATCCAATCATGCTCTTATACTCCTTTTGATCCACAACTTCACCATCTTCATCCGGATCCAACACAGCGGTTGATCCCATCGGTGTAGAAATTGGCTTGCAATCCGCCATCTTGAAGCGCCTTAAGAGATCCTTGGTGTACTTGATTTGATGCACAAACTTACCTTGCTTCATTTGCTTGATTTAAAGTCCCAAAAAGTAAGTCAACTCTCCCATCATACTCATTTTGAATTCCCTGCGCATAGTCTCAGCAAACTCCACAACCAAAGGGTAAGATGGACAACCAAAGATGATATCATCCACATAAATCTGAACAAAAAGTTGATCATCACCATGCTTAAGAACAAAGAGAGTTCTATCCACTTTTCCCATTGTAAAACCTTTAGCAAGCAAAAAGTTTTTCAATCTATCATACCATGCCCTTGGAGCTTGTTTCATCTCATTAGCAACACATATCAAACAAGGTTTTTCACTAGATTGTTTAATCCTTTTAGAGCTAATCACATTAAACATCGAACTAGCAAACAAGGCAATTTTCCCTTTATTCAAAGCTCTCTTTGTCAAAAACAATTCATCAACCAATCTAGTGTTCATGGCAAAGCTCATATCAAGACAAGATTCAGATTTCTTAATCTTTTTAACATGAGACCTATTAACATCTCTAACAGCTTCAATTTCCTCAAATAAAACCTCACAAGATTTACACTCATCATTATCAGAAACAAGAGATTTTATTCTTGAATTTTCAGCATTAAGAGATTCAATAGTAGCTTCATATTGATTAATCTTTTTCTCAAATCTAGAAATCTTATAACCAAGTCTAGCAATAGATTCTTGAAGATATTCAACACTAGGAATTTGAGTTACCTCATTATCACAATCAGAATCTTCATCCACGCTTCTAGCCATGAGACAAACATCATTCTTGCCTTTGTTCCCCTTCATCATCCTCATCACTCTCAAATTCAACATCGCTTGATTCTTGGGCAGCTGCAAATGCTTCATCAAGCGCCTTCTAATAGAACTTCTTCATCTTCATGTTCTTGAATTGCTTCTTGTTCTGCTTGGTGTTCTTGGTATCATCTTGAGGTTCTTCCTTTGGACTCCTTCCAAGCTTGGGACAATGAGATCGAAGATGACCAAGTCCTCCACAATGAAAGCAACGAGGTGGTCCTCCTCTTTTCCTATACCTGACATTACTTATAGCTCGAGAAAATCTGTTAGCAACCAAAACCAAGTCCTCCTCACTGATTTCAGCCAGTTGATCATCGGACAAGGCATTAAAAACAGCAAGTACATCCTTAGGAGAAGTATCCAAAGAAGATCCAGATGAAGACACCAAAGCAGTAGATTTCGAATCTGTTCTTTTTGAAAGAATATTCATCTCATAGGTTTTCAATTTAGTATAAAGAACATCCAAAGTCAAAGTGTTCATGTCAACAGATTCCTGAATAGAAGTCACTTTAACATCCCAAACTCTCATATCAACATCATTCATAAAGTGACGAGCAATTTCAGATTGAGAATAGTTAACATCATAAGAATCATCAACAGATCAAAGATCACTCAAAATTTTATTGAAACGGCCCAAATAATCATCCAAAGATTCACCAGAACTCATCTCAAATTTAAATAGTCCTTTTTGAAAGCATCTTTTCGCAACTCCTTAATGTTTGTAGATCCAGTATGAAAATTATTCAAAGCTTTCCAAATCTCATTAGCAGTTGCAAGATGTGAAACACGATCAAAATCAGAACGAGAAATCCCACTAAGAAGAATATTTCGTGCTTTGCAATTGTTTTCAAAATCAGCTTTCTGGGCAATAGTTTCAATACGTTCAGGAATCTCATAAACTCTAGCAACTTTCATCCAGATATCATAGCCTTGAGATGTAATATAAGACTCCATCTTTTTCTTCCAATAATCAAAAATCAACTCCATTGTAAATATGAGGTTTGCTTGAAAACTTTTCAGCCATGGCAACAAATCGGTAAAGATCAAATAGAAAAACGTGGCTCTGATACTAGTTGTAGGATCACACAAGACCAAACAAACCTACCAGAGGGGGGGGGGGGAGGTGAATGGTAGGGAAAATCAAAAACCCAAAATCTTTTGCGGAATTAAAGATTACCCTCGAATGAAGTAGACGTCGAAGCCCCGTCGCCACCAGTGACACCGCCTGCCTGCCGCCAGTCAGAACGCCGAAGCCTCACCGGTCAGACCGCCCGGACACCTGCGGTTAGACCGCCGCTATCCCACCGGTCAGACCGCAGGCACACCTGCGGTTAGACCGTCGGGACACAGAAATACCGGTAGATGACAAACTCGAAGATGTAGATTGAAAATATTCGACTTTATTGCATCAACTAGTGTTTACAAAGTGCACCAACAGCACTCCTCACCAAAATCTCGAACTAAACTCGAAACCCTAACTTTCTCTCAACTCTAGTCCCTCTAAACTCGATACCGGGAGGCCTCACCCTCCCTCTCTATTTATACATGAGGTAGGCTGTGCAAAGCCCACGAATCTAACACAACTTAGGACTCCTAACTACGTAGGAAACCCTCTCTTGCAAGTAAACATCTTATCTCTTTCCTTATCTCAATCAAACTTTCCGAATTCGGACTCCCTTCCAAATTCGACTCCTCTTTCCATATGTACACAATCCCTCTTGTATACCATATGGATTTCTTCATCACCACGTGCATTGACCTCTAGCCTTTAGTATCCCGCATGATCTCATGATCCTTGGACATCAACTTCTCCCAAGCTGACTCCGATCTATCACCGGCAACACTCTCCCGAGGCCTCAAGCAACACCTGCACATGCAACAACCAAGAAACCATATTCCGAGCCCAAGTTCG